>NC_092047.1:27582380-28275284 GCF_003086295.3 Arachis hypogaea | reverse complement strand
GAAAAAAAATTCATGCATGGTGTTTTTCATGATCTTCAAGTTGTTCTTGATAAGTCTTCTTGTTTGATCTTCATATTTTCTTGTTTTGCATCTTTTCTTGTTTTTCATATGCATTATTGCATTCATATTGTCTAATCATTGAAAATTTCTAAGTTTGGTGTCTTGCATGTTTTTCTTTTTCTTAAAAATTTTCAAAAATAAGTTCTTGGTGTTCATCTTGACATTCAAAGTATTCTTGGTGTTCATCTTGACATTCATAGTGTTCTTGCATGCATCATTGGTTTTGATCCAAAATTTTAATGTTTTGGGTCATATTTGTGTTTTTCTCTCTCATCATTAAAAATTCAAAAAATCAAAAAAATATCTTTCCCTTATTTCACTCATAAATTTCGAAAATTTGGATTGACTTTTTCAAAAAAAATTTTAAAATCTAGTTGTTTCTTATGAGTCAAATCAAATTTTCAATTTAAAAATCCTATCTTTTTCAAAAATCAAACCTTTTTCATTTGTCTTTCATAATTTTCGAAAATCTTATTAGCATTTAATGTGATTGATTCTAAAATTTTAAGTTTGTTACTTGCCTAGTAAGAAAGGTTCAATCTTTAAAATTTTTAAATCATATCTTTTAGTCTCTTGTTAGTCAAGTAATCAACTTTAATTTCAAAATCAAATTTTTTAAAATTTCTTTTTTAAAATATTTTTCAAAATAAGTTTCAATCACATCTTTTCAAAATCAATTTCAAAATCTTTTCTAACTTCTTATCTTTTCAAATTTAATTTTCAAATCTTTTTCAATTAACCACTTTACTTTTTGTTTGATTCTTATCTTTTTCAAAACTACCTAACTAACTCTCTCTCTCTAATTTTCGAAAATCCCCTCCCTCTTTTTCAAAATTTCTTTTTAATTAACTAATTGTTTTAATTTTAATTTAATTTAATTTCAATTTTAATTTTCAAAATTTTTTACTTTAAATTTTAATTTTAGTTTATTTTAATTTTCGAATTATTCTTCTCCCTCACCTCCTTCTATTTATTTATTTACTTACTAACACTCCTCTTCATCTAAGAATTCGAACCTACTCATCACCCTTGTGTTTGGATTCTCCTTCTTCTATTCTTTTCTTCTTCTACTCACATAAAGGAATCTCTATACTGTGACATAGAGGATTCCATATTTTCTTTTGTTCTCTTCTTTTTCATATGAGCAGGAACAAGGATAAGAACATTCTTGTTGAGGCTGATCCGGAACCTGAAAGGACTCTAAAGAGGAAGCTAAGGGAAGCTAAAGCACAACTCTCTAGAGAATCCAAAGAGAGAGTGCAAGGCCATTACTTTACATGGTGTGGCCGAACCTACAAGGGAGGAGGAGGACGTGAATCCTAGTGAGGAAGACCTCCTGGGACGTCCAGTGATCAATAAGGAGTTTCCCTCTGAGGAACCAAAGGAATCTGAGGCTCATCTAGAGACCATAGAGATTCCATTGAACCTCCTTATGCCATTCATGAGCTCTGATGAGTATTCTTCTTCTGAAGAGAATGAAGATGTCACTGAAGAGCAAGTTGCCAAGTACCTTGGTGTAATCATGAAGCTGAATGCCAAATTATTTGGTAATGAGACTTGGGAAGATGAACCTCCCTTGCTCATCAATGAACTGAGTGATCTGGATCAACTGACATTGCCTCAGAAGAAATAGGATCCTGGAAAGTTCTTAATACCTTGTACCATAGGCACCATGACCTTTGAGAAGGCTCTATGTGACCTTGGGTCAGGGATAAACCTCATGCCACTCTCTGTAATAGAGAAATTGGAAATCTTTGAGGTACAAGCTGCCAGAATCTCATTAGAGATGGCAGACAACTCAAGAAAACAAGCTTATGGACAAGTAGAGGACGTGCTAGTAAAGGTTGAAGGCCTTTACATCCCTGCTGATTTCATAATTCTGGATACTGGGAAGGATGAGGATGAATCCATCATCATTGGAAGACCCTTCCTAGCCACAGCAAGAGCTGTGATTGATGTGGACAGAGGAGAATTGATCCTTCAACTGAATGAGGACACCCTTGGGTTTAAAGCTCAAGGATCTCCTTCTGTAACCATGGAGAGGAAGCATGAAAAGCTTCTCTCACTGCAGAGTCAACCACAGCCCCCACAGTCAAACTCTAAGTTTGGTGTTGGGAGGCAACAACCAAACTCTAAGTTTGGTGTTGAACCCCCACATTCAAACTCTAAGTTTAGTGTTGGGAGGTTCCAACAATGCTCTGAACATCTGTGAGGCTCCATGAGAGCTCACTATCAAGCTATTGACATTAAAGAAGCGCTTGTTGGGAGGCAACCCAATGATTATCTAATTATATTTATTTATTTTCCATTGTTATTTTATGTGTTCTTTTAGGTTGATGATCATGTGGAGTCACTGATGATTAGACTTTTGTGTGGTCTAGAATTCACAATTGAAATCTCGTTGCAAGTATAGTTTCTAAACCAACAATAGTCCTTTCATATAAAAGATTGTTTGTCACAAGTAACAAACCCCTAAATTTATAAACCGAAGTATTGAACCTCGGGTCGTTCTCCCTAGGAATTACAATAAAGTGTCTTGTTATTGGTTATGGAGTATGTTTTGGGATTTTTTGGATAAGAGGCATGAAGAGTAAATGGCAATGAAAATAAACTAACAACTAACAAAGCTCTTGGCAAGGTATGAGAACTAGAAGTCCTATCCTAGTTATCCTCCTCAATTGTGACCACAATTGTCCATTACTACCACTTAGTTAACCTCTAATCATGGAGGAAAGTCAAGTGGATGAATCAACTTGATTCCACAAGTCCTAGCCAACTCCCAAGGGAAAGACTAGCTTTAGTGGTATCCAAATCAATTAGCAACTTCTAATTATCAATCTACAAAGGAATTAGATAACTTAAGCGTCACTAATTACTCTACCAAAGCCAAGAGAAGAAAATTCTAAACTAAAATCCAACCAAGCATTTTATCAAACACTTGGAAGGCATAAAAAAAGAAAGCATAGTAAAATTGCAAGGGAAGTAAATCTACACTACTCAATTGCAAGGAATTAAAGAACAACAAATCAAATGAATAATAAAGGAACATGAATCATAAATTTGCATTAAAGGAAAATGGAAGAACAAAAATGCATCAACATAAAAGTAAGGGATTACAAGAATTAAAAGCAAAACTAGAGAGAGGAAAGGTAGAAGGAGAAGAATTACAAAGAGAAAAGTAAATCAAAGTATGAATTAAACCTAGATCTAAGAAATTCTAAGCTAGATCTAACCTAATCCTAATCCTAGAGAGAAGTGAGAGCTTCTCTCTCTAAGAACTAACTTTTCCTCCAAAAATTAAACTAAACTAAACTAATGTGTGAAAGTGTGTTGATTCCCCTTCAATCCTTGGCTTAAATAGCATCAGAAATGAGTTGGATTGGGCCCACAAGGCTTTAGAATTCGCTGGCCATGTATTGCTTTAAGTGGATCATATGGCAGCAACGATGCGTGCGCGTCATGTGTGCGTACGCGTCATCATACGTGTAGTAACTATGACAAATCTTATATTGTTTCGAAGCCCCGGATGTTAGCTTTTCAACGCAACTAGAACCACATCATTTGGACCTTTGTAGCTCAAGTTATGGTTGTTTACGTGCAAAGAGGTTGGCTTGACAGCTTTTGCGATTCCTTTATTTCTTCATGAGTTCTCCATTTATACATGCTTTTTCTTCCTTCCCTTGATCCAATATTTGCCTCCTAAATCTGAAATCACTTAACAAACATATCAAGGCATCTAATGGAATCAAAGGTAAATCAAGATTAAACAATTAAGGACCTAAAAAGCATGTTTTCACTCTAAAGCACAATTAAAGGAGAATTTACAAAACCATGCTATTTCATTGGATAAATGGGAGAAAAGTTGACAAAACCCTCTAAATTTAACACAAGATAAACCCTAAATATGGGGTTTATCAGTCACAAAAACTACTGAAAAATCAAAAATAGAATGAAAAATAGCACACCCTGAAGGAGAACAGTCTGGCATTTAAACGCCAGAAATAAGCATCTGTCTGGCGTTTAACGCCAGAAACAGGCACCAAACTGGCGTTTAACGCCAGAAACAAGCATCTACCTGGCGTTAAACGCCAGAACAGAGCATGGAAGTGGCGTTTAACGCCAGAAACAGGCAGCAGTCTGGCGTTAAACGCCAGGATTGCACAGCAAGGGCGTTTTACACGCCCAATTGGAGCAGGGATGTTAAGTCCTTGACCCCACTTGATCTGTGGACCCCACAGGATCTCCTCAGGATCTGTGGATCCCACAGGATTCCCACCTTTTTTTCTCTCTCCTTTACACCTTTTCATAACACTCTTCCACAAATACCCTTCATCAATCACCTCCATTACTCCTCCAAAACCATCTCACAACCCACCTACACCCACCCACTCAAATTCAACCCATCCCTCCTTCCTTTTCACACATCATAAATACCTAAAACACCCCTGGCCGAACCATTCCTGCAATTCCATCTCCTCCATCTCTTCTTCTTCTCATCTTCCTTTCTTCTTTTGCTCGAGGACGAGCAAACATTTTAAGTTTGGTGTGGAAAAAAGCATTGCTTTTTTTTTGT
Organism: Arachis hypogaea; assembly: GCF_003086295.3. Lineage (NCBI taxonomy): Eukaryota > Viridiplantae > Streptophyta > Magnoliopsida > Fabales > Fabaceae > Arachis > Arachis hypogaea. The sequence goes on along the minus strand of NC_092047.1, from coordinate 28,270,651 downwards.
TTTTCCATAACCACTAATGCCTCAAGGGATGCACTTTCCTCCACAAAACTATTGGGAGCAAATCAACACCTCCCTAGGAGAATTAAGTTCCAACATGGGACAACTAGGGGTGGAACACCAAGAGCACTCCATCATCCTTCATGAGATTAGAGAAGACCAAAGAGCCATGAGGGAGGAGCAACAAAGGCAAGGAAGAGACATAGAGGAGCTCAAAAGCACCATTGGTTCTTCAAGAAGAGGAAGACGCCACCCTCACTAAGGTGGACTCATTCCTTAATCTCATTGTCTATTTATTTTACTGTTTTTTCGAAAATTATGCCTTATGTTTATTTATGTTTGTATCTTTATTACATGATCATTAGTGTCTAAGTGTCTATGCCTTAAAGCTATGAAAATGAATCCATCACCTTTCTTAATTGGAAAATGTTTTCAATTGAAAAAGAAAAAGAAATACATGAATTTTGAATTTTAAAACAGTTTAGTTATCTTGATGTGGTGGCAATACTTTTGTTTTTCTGAATGAATGCTTGAACAGTACATATTTTTGATATTGTTGATTCATGAATGTTAAAGTTGTTGGCTCTTAAAAGAATGATGAAAAAGGAGAAATGTTATTTGATAATCTGAAAAATCATAAAATTGATTCTTGAAGCAAGAAAAAGCAGTGAATACAAAAGCTTGCGAAAAAAAAAGAAAAAAAAAAGAAAAGAAAAATGGCAAAAAAAAAAGGGGAAGAGAAAGAAAAAGAAAAAGCCAAAAGCTCTTTAAACCAAAAGGCAAGAGCAAAAAGCCAATAGCCCTTAAAACCAAAAGGCAAGGGTAATAAAGAGGATCCAAGGCTTTGAGCATCAGTGGATAGGAGGGCCTAAAGGAATGAAATCCTGGCCTAAGCGGCTAAACCAAGCTGTCCCTAACCATGTGATTGTGGCGTGTAGGTGTCAAGTAAAAACTTGAGACTGAGCGGTTAAAGTCGTGATCCAAAGCAAAAAGAGTGTGCTTAAGAGCTCTGGACACCTCTAATTGGGGACTCTAGCAAAGCTGAGTCACAATCTAAAAAGGTTCACCCAGTTGTGTGTCTGTGGCATTTATGTATCCGGTGGTAATACTGGAAAACAAAGTGCTTAGGGTCACGGCCAAGACTCATAAAGTAGCTGTGTTCAAGAATCAACATACTTAACTAGGAGAATCAATAACACTATCTGAATTCTGAGTTCCTATAGAAGCCAATCATTCTGAACTTCAAGGGATAAAGTGAGATGCCAAAACTGTTCAGAAGCAAAAAGCTAAAAGCCCCGCTCATATAATTAAGACTGATCTTCATAGATGCTTTTGAAATTCATTGTATATTCTATTCTTTTTATCCTATTTGATTTTCAGTTGCTTGGGGACAAGCAACAATTTAAGTTTGGTGTTGTGATGAGCGGATAATTTATACGCTTTTTGGCATTATTTTTAGTATGTTTTTAGTATGATTTAGTTAGTTTTTAGTATATTTTTATTAGTTTTTAATTAAAATTCACATTTCTAGACTTTACTATGAGTTTGTGTGTTTTTCTGTGATTTCAGGTATTTTCTGGCTGAAATTGAGGGACTTGAGCAAAAATCAGATTCAGAGGTTGAAGAAGGACTGCAGATGCTGTTGGATTCTGACCTCCCTGCACTCAAAGTGGATTTTCTGGAGCTACAAAACTCCAAATGGAGCGCTCTCAATTGTGTTGGAAAGTAGACATCCAGGGCTTTCCAGCTATATATAATAGTTCATACTTTTCCTGAGTTTAGATGACGAAAACTGGCGTTGAACGCCAGTTCCATGCTGCATTTTGGAGTCAAACGCCAGAAACAGGTTGCAAAGTGGAGTTAAACGCCAGAAACAGGTTACAAAGTGGCGTTCAACTCCAAGAGAAGCCTCTACACGTGAAAAGCTCAATGCTCAGCCCAAGCACACACCAAGTGGGCCCCAGAAGTGGATTTCTGCATCATTTACTCAATTCTGTAAACCCTAGTAACTAGTTTAGCATAAATAGGACTTTTTACTATTGTATTTACATCTTTAGTTTCATCTTTAGATCACGTTTGGGGACTGGCCTCTCGGCCATGCCTGGACCTTATCACTTATGTATTTTCAACGGTAGAGTTTCTACACTCCATAGATTAAGGTGTGGAGCTCTGCTGTTCCTCATGAATTAATACAAAGTACTACTGTTTCTCTATTCAATTCAAGCTTATTCCTATTCTAAGATATCCATTCGCACCCAAGAACATGATGAATGTGATGATTATGTGACGCTCATCATCATTCTCACCTATGAACGCGTGCCTGACAAACACTTCCGTTCTACATGCAAACAAGCTAGAATGAGTATCTCTTAGATATCTAATACAGAGGACCGAGTCCGAGATATTAGAATCTTCGTGGTATAAGTTAGAACCCATGGATGGCCATTCTTGAGATCCGGAAAGTCTAAACCTTGTCTGTGGTATTCCGAGTAGGATCTGGGAAGGGATGGCTGTGACGAGCTTCAAACTCGCGAGTGCTGGGCGTAGTGACAGACGCAAAAGGATAGTAAATCCTATTCCAGTATGATCGAGAATCGACAGATGATTAGCCATGCAGTGACAGCGCATTGGACCATTTTCACAGAGAGAATGGGATGTAGCCATTGACAACGGTGATGCCATACATAAAGCTTGCCGTGGAAAGGAGTAGGAATGATTGGATGAAGACAGCAGGAAAGCAGAGGTTTAGAGGAACGAAAGGCATCCCTATACGCTTATCTGAAATTCTCACCAATGAATTACATAAGTATCTCTATCCTATTTTATATTTTAATTATATTTTAATTATCAATTCACCATAACCATTTGAATCCGCCTGACTGAGATTTACAAGGTGACCATAGCTTGCTTCAAGCCGACAATCTCTGTGGGATCGACCCTTACTCACGTAAGGTTTATTACTTGGACGACCCAGTGCACTTGCTGGTTAGTTGTGCGAAGTTGTGACAAAGAACTAAGATTATGAACGTGCGTATTAAGTTTTCAGCGCCGTTACCAAGGAATGAACGATCACAATTTCGTGCACTAGTGCCTCACGTCCTGCATCTGAAAACCACAAATATGTATGGAGTGAGAACCGGATGTTCTCAGCATGGTAACGGTGACCACATAATTAATATATAATGTCTCGGAAAAGCCAGAGGCGATCGTAGAACTTCCTACAACAAATTCAAACTTAAAACTAAAATTGAAAACCATAAACAGGGTAGGCTATCTAAGGTTCTTATTAATATATTAATCATTCAATAAAAACACAAAACACAATATGATTTCTAAACAGAGCATAAAAAAGAAGAACAATCACTAGCAGTGAGTACTGCATTTTTTTACTTCAAAAGGGGGATCATAAACAACTGGTTCTTTGAAAGTTCAATGAATAAACAAACTACAATAATACGCAACGGCAAAAATAGGCCAATGATGAAATAATGAAGGGTTTCTCTCTTCAATTCTAAGTTCAAGCTTGTGGGGAACCAGAATCAATAGAGTGGTACCGTTGGGATAATCTTCCTTCTTAATTCTTATATCCTACAAAATGAAAATTGAGAATAAAACATGGCCTTAAAACAAAAATAGAACAACACTCATAAATCAATCACCTCTTCCAAACACGGCCTTAAAATAAAATAGAACAACATTCAGAGTAAGAGCATTGATCACAGAAAAATTTATTTCTGAACAAATCAAACTCAAGAGTAGCTATTAAGTATTTCAATATGATTTGAAAAAAACGGAAGAAGCTTCGATGAGCACGATGGACGAGAAACCATTACCTTCGAGGGACGAGCACGATGGACGACTAGACGACGGTAATGGTAGAGAGGGGTTGGAGACTTGAAGCACGAGTACCAGACAAGGACGGAAGCTCCTGAGCGCGACGGATGGCGGCGGAAGCGCGGCTGAGCAGACGAAGACAACGAACACCGAGCTGACCTCGAGGAAGAAGCTGCGATCGGTGAGAGCTAACAAGGGTCGGAGACTTGGATCATGCCGACAGGACGAAGAAGGAAGCTCCTGAGTGCGACGGACGGCGACAGTGTCCCACTCCTTACGGTGGTGGTGGTGGAGGCTAGTCGGCTAGGGTTTTTTTGGTTGAGAGCAGTGCTGGGAGAAGGAGAAGGAGAACAAGAAATGAAGGAATCTGATTGCCTTTTCTTTTTTAAACAAACCGTAAAATGCCGGCGTTTCATTAAACCGGCCAAGTTCCGGTTCCGTACCAGCAGGTTCAACAGTTCTCCACCGATTTTTGTTTCAACAGTTTTGTATGTCTGACTAGACCACTAATATTGCCGGTTTGCGGTCAGACCGATCCCACCGGGCGATCTTGTTTGATTTTCAGAACAATGACAAAAACTGAGAACACAAACGCAAAACAGAAAACAAGTTGCGAAAGAGAAGACAATCTGCAGAACACACTGAAATATACCAAAAAGTTCAATAGGGTAGCAGAATTTTTCAATAAAAATTCATATAACTCCATACAATTTCATATAAAACTGCAACAAAAACAAACACAACCGCAAAAGAGAAGACAAGCTGGGAAAGAGAAGACAACAAAAATTCGAAACATACAGGAGAAAAGAAGAGAAACAAAGGCTTGACGAGGATAACATAAACTGAAAAGCGTGCCTACGAAGATGAAAGTGTGACAGCGACTAACCTTGTTTACGATGGTTCAACGATGGCGACGTGGTGGTGGTACTGACAGCGACGACAAGGGCTTGGCTTCAATTAGAGTTCTTCATGGTGACCTGCGATTGAGAGAAAAGGGGGTGAGAAGAACAGAGGATGTCCTAATTACGAAAATGAATTTATGAGGACGACTCACCTACCTCACGGTGGCTACGACGGCACGACGAGGTAGTGGTCTTGGCGGCGACGATGGGGCAGCGGCTGCAGCTTCAGAGTCAATGCTGGTCCAAGGTCTAAGAAGATGATTACATGAAAATAACTGAACCCTAATTTGATTTGGACAAAAGGATAAATTTAAAATTAACTAGTTGGAATGAGGGTATTTTAGACATAAATTGTTATTTAAATTTCAGTCTCTTTTGTCTCCACTTTTTGAAAATACTGAAGGGATTGAAATGTTGTGTCTCAAAACTGAAATTTTAGTTCTATACTTAACTAGCTTTACACCTAGGATGTAAAACAGAGGTGGCAAGGCGCTACGACCTCTAAAAGTAAAATATGTATACATAATATAGTTGAAAAGGGTTTATGTCTTAGAGCCTTTTGAAAGAAAGTTAAACAAAAGCGTTAAACAGAAAAGCGCATCACTCACGCAAGTGATAAATGTAAACCGGATAGGATAAGAGTAAAGCAAAACATAAATACATAAAAAAGAGTTCCAAGATACAGATAACAAAGCTTCTGACTCGACTTGCAAAGTTATAACCGGCTAGAGGATACATACATACATACATACATACATACCCATGCATGCACCTAAAACCCAAAATGGAACCCCAAACGGGTAGCGCTCTTTGCTTGTAGAAAGCTTCCAGTATGCCTCAACGAGGTGCCTCACGTCCTGCATCTAAAAACCACAAATATGTTTGGAGTGAGAATCGAAGGTTCTCCGCATGGTAACCATGCCCACATAACTAATATATAATGTCTCGGAAAAGCCAGAGGCGACCGTAGAACTTCCGACAACAAATTCAAACTTAAAACTAAAATTGAAAACCATAAACAGGGTAGGCTATCTAAGGTTCTTATTAATCAATTAATCATTCAATAAAAACACAAAACACAATATGATTTCTGAACAGAGCATAAAAAAAACAAAGAACAATCACTAGCAGTGAGCACTGCATTTTTTTTACTTCAAAAGGGGGATCATAAACAACTGGTTCTTTGAAAGTTTAATGAATAAACAAACTACAATAATATGCAACGGCAAAAACAGGCCAATGATGAAATAATGAAGGGTTTCTCTCTTCAATTCTATGTTAAAGCTTGTGGGGAACCAGAATCAACAGAGTAGTACCGTTGGGATAATCTTCCTTCTTAATTCTCATATCCTACAAAATGAAAATTGAGAACAAAACACGACCTTAAAACAAAAACACAATAACACTCAAAAATCAATCACCTCTTCTAAACACGACCTTAAAACAAAACAGAACAACATTCAGAGTATGAGCGTTGATCATAAAAAATTGATTTCTGAACAAAATAAATTCAAGAGTAGCCATTAAGTATTTCAATATGATTTGAAAAAAAAGGGAAGAAGCTTCGATGAGCACGACGGACGAGAAACCATTACCTTCGAGGGATGAGCACGACGTACAACTAGACGACGGCAATGGTAGAGAGGGGTTGGAGACTTGAAGCACGAGTACCAGATAAGGACGGAAGCTCCTAAGCGCGACGGACGGCGGCGGAAGCGCGGCTAAGCAGACGAAGACAACGAACGCCGAGCTGACCTCGAGGAAGAAGCTGTGATCGGTGAGAGTGAACAGGGGTCGGAGACTTGGAGTATGCCGACAAGACGAAGAGGGAAGCTCCTGAGTGCGACGGACGGCGACAGTGTCCCACTCCTTACGGCGGCGGTGGTGGAGGCTAGTCGGCTAGGGTTTTTTTGGTTGAGAGTAATGCTGGGAGAAGGAGAAGGAGAACAAGAAATGAAGGAATCTGATTGCCTTTTCTTTTTTTGAACAAACCATAAAACGCCGGTGTTTCATTAAACCGGCCAAGTTCCGGTTTGGTACCGGCTGGTTCAACAATTCTCCATCGATTTTTGTTTCAACGGTTTTGTATTGATAAACCCCATTTTTAGGGTTTATCTTGTGCTTAATTTAGGGGATTTTATCAACTTTTCCCACATTTATTGAATAAAATGGCATGGTTTCATGATTTTCTCCTAATTTGTGCTTAAGTGTGAAAATATGCTTTTTAGGCCCTTAATTGCTAGTTTTAATCCACCTTTGATTCCACTAGATGCCTTGATGTGTTTGTTAGTGAATTCAGGATGAAAAGACTTGGAATGGATCAAAGGAGTGAGGAGAAAAGCATGCAAAGGGGAGAACTCATGGAAAATCAATGATTTGGAGTGCATACATCGGCGCGTACGCGTAGAAAATGAAGTCGCATGGCGACGCGTACGCGTGGATGGAAAAATGTTAAGCGATGCGTATGCGTGACCCATGCGTACGCGTCGATACTCGCACGTGACCTCATTAAAGTGAAAACGCTGGGGGCGATTTCTGAGCTTCCTAGGCCCAGATCCAACTCATTTTTGAGCCTATTACATGCAGAATTCAAGCTGGGATAAAGGGGGGCACATAGTAGAGTTTTCATCATGCTTTAGTTAGTTTTTAGAGAGAGAAGCTCTCTCTTCTCTCTAGAATTAGGTTAGATGTAGATTAGAATTTCTTAGATCTAGGTCTAATTCATGCTTTGATTTACTTTTTCTTTCTAATTTCTTGTCCCTTTACCCTTGCTTTCCTAGTTTAGCATTTTACTCTTTGTATTTGTTTACTTTTTTGTTGATGCACTCTTGTTTCTTCTATTTTCTTTTAATGCAATTTATGTTTGGTTTCTTTTATTGTTGATTTGCTTTGTTGATGTTAATTTCCTTGCAATTGGTAGTTGTAGATTTACATTTCTTGCAATTTTCTCTTGCTTTCTTTTTATTCCTTCCAAGTGTTTGACAAAATGCTTGGAAGGATGTTAGAGTAGATTTTTCTTCTCTTGGCTTGAGTTGAGTAATTGGTGACGCTTGAGTTATCAAACTCTCTTGTTGATTGATAATTGGAAGTTGCTAGTCAATTTGAATGTCACTAAAGCTAGTATTTCATTATGATTTGACTAGGACTTGTGATCTCAAGTTGATATCCACTTGACTTTCCTTCATAGCTAAAGGTTAACTAAGTGGAGCAATGAACAATTCTTGTCACAATTGATGATGATAACAAGGATAGGACTTCTAGTTCTCATACCTTGCCAAGAGCTTTCTTAGTTGTTAGTTTATCTCTTTTTCTATTTACATTTCTTGTCTCTTATTCCAAAAACTCCAAAACATACTTCCTAACCAATAACAAGAGCACTACCCTGCAATTTCTTGAGAGACGACCGATGTTTGAATACTTCGGTTTATTTTTATTGGGGTTTGTACTTGTGACAAACAAATTTTTGATTGGGGAATTGTTTGTTGGTTTAGAACTATACTTGCAACGAAAATTCATTTGTGAAATTCTTTACCGACACTCAATTTCCCATTCGTCAAAATGGCATAGTTGCCGGGGATTAATTGTGATTAACAAACTACCGGTTGATTGATTATCTAGATTAGGCATTTTTTTGTTTTTGTCATTTACTTTATTTTTTTTCTCTTTTCTTATTGCAAGTTAAGTATTTGTGTTATTGCCTCACTAAGAATTCTTTAGTTGTGACACAAGGAATTTCAATTTCTCTTGGTGGTTGTGTTTAATACAATATTTTTCAATTAAAATGGAGTTTACCTCACATGTTGATCAATCATATTACATGGGATATTGCCCATCACCTCAAAATGATTCATGTCATTATTCTCATGGTGGATGGGAATATCAACAAGAAATGATGGATCATGAGCAATCAACCCAAATGGGATATGCTCCAAGGTCATATAATGATCAAGCAAGTTACATGGGGTAGTTCCCACCACCACAAAATAATTCAAGTTACTATACTAATTGTGGTTGGGGATATCATGATCAAGGAATGATGGGATTTGAGCAATCAAATCAAATGGGATACTTCCCAAGGTCTCAAAATGATTCATACTCCTATGAATGGAACAACTATCCAAATTGTGGTTGGAAAGGACAAAACCAAAGAGAATTCAATGTTTTCTATCCCATCCATCAAGAGCCATCATCACTTGATTGTCCCTCATATACAATCATGCAAGATTGCATAACCTCACCTCATGATTTTTCATATCAAAACTCTTAATCACTTGAGTATGCCTCTACACAAAGTTCCTTCCAAAATCCATACAACTCATTTCACCAACCACAAAATTCATTTCACCAACCACAAAATTCATTTCACAACTCACAAAACTCATTCCATACCCCTCAAAACAACTTCACCACAACACCTCGAAGTTCACAAAATCCTCCCCAACTTTTTTCTCTCTTGCTAGAAGCAGAATAATGCCTTCAAAGTACCATAGAATCTAGGGAGAGAACTAGAGAACTCTTGGAAAGACAAGAACAATCCTGGAAAGAACAAGAAATCCTCTTCAAGAAGATGGATGGGCACTTAGATCAAATAAGGAAACACTTAGGATTGCCAAGCATAGAGGATGAAGATCAATTTGTGAGTGAGAAAGTGGAAGAACAAGAAAAAGAGGCCCCTATACCAAGTGAAATCCCAATAAAGAAGGAGGTTGTAAAGGAGAAAAATAAACCAAGGGAGTCCACACTCCAATGAGGTAGAGATTTGTATGGAAGATGATTTAATTGAACCATCAATCCAAGATGTTCTTGATGAAGAGGACACTCCAACCATCACACAACACCTAAGTCTTGAAATTAAGGAAGTGAAGGCAATTAATAAAAACACTCAAAGAAGGATTGTAACCAAGAAACAAAAGACAACATCCATGAAAAAGAGAAGGTCAACAAAAAGCAATCCAACCCCCACCCCCACAAGCAAGAGGAATCAAGCTAATAACAACAAAAGAAGGCTTATAAGGAGGCAATCAAATCAAGGGGCATCAATTTTCTCTTCTTCTCCCTTGAAGTCATTTCTCTTAACCAATTAGAAGAAGAGGAAGAAAATTCAAGAACCAACATGTCAAGCTAATGACATTAAAAGAGCACTTGTTGGGAGGCAACCCAACCGTTGGTAACATTTTCTTTCTTTGCTTAGTTTACTTTCAATAATTTGGCATATGATTGCATTCTAAGTTTGGTGTTGCATGCAACAATTTGATCTTCAATCTTTAGTGGGTACTTGCATCATTCTAAAATGAAAGTGTCACACTAAATTTGGTGTTGCCACTTACCTTTCATGCATAGTACCATGCACAACCCACTTATTAATGCAATCTATTGTCTCTTTTCTTTGTACCTTGATTGTTATCATTAATTTTTACTTTCTTAAACATATGCATTACTTACATCTCTTCTTGAAGACATTCATGGTTAATCATAAATTCCATCACTACTATTTTATTTGTTACTTGAGGACAAGCAATCATTCTAAGTTTGGTGTTGGGGAAGGAAGGAGTAAGAGGAAAATGACAAAAACAAAGATGAAGATCTACAAGGTGGTTAAGTTCTTTTTCCTCTTATTTATCTTCTATACTTTCAATTTCATGATTGTCTTCGATTTCTTTTATATGCATGTGTGTTCTTCTTTTTGGAAAAGCATAGCTTGATATTTCAATTGTAACATGTTGCTATGATATTATAATTACCATCTTGAATTTTGTGAGTCAAAGTAATTAAGTATCATGATCATAAACAAGCAAGGTAATTAAAGAAGAATCTAGCATGAGCATATAAGTATTGGAAGGCTAGCATGACTATTGTTGCTCAATTGCATTTGAATTTGTTTAATTAAAGTTTTCATCTAGGACACTTTATGAAATTTTTGAAATATTGAAAACTTTGAATAAGCAAATTAATTAAGAGATTAAGAAAGAAAAAGGGAAAATGAGAAAGTTGAAGGCTCTGAGTACCAATGACAATTCATTAGTCAAGTACTTGTGGTGTTTGTGTATCAAGCAAAAAGCTTGAAAATAAAACACTTAGAATCAAGGCTAGGCTCAAGTGCAAAGCACTCCTTCAAAGCTCAAGGCTCTAAGCACCAATAATTAGAAGGGAAGTAAAGAAAAGAAACAAATGAGCAAAAAGAGTCCTCTAATTAAATGCTTGTGGTGCTTATGTATCAAGTGGTAATACTTGAAAACAAAGCATTTAGAGTCGTAGCTTTTAACTAATGGTGCAAAGCACCCAAGAAGCTAAGAAAAGAAAAAGATGGAAAGCTTGAATCAAGGAAGGAATATAAAGAAAAAGATTTCATAAAATGAGCTAGATAGAAGCATAAATCATTTGAATCTCTTTTGTGATTGTAGCATACATAAGAAACTAGCCAACCATGAACATAAAAGTTGCTACTCTTCTCACCTTGGTTTGTCAAACTTTATTGCATGATTCTTTTTTGCTTGAGGACAAGCAAAGTTTAAGTTTGGTGTTGTGATGACTGTGCATCATGTTATGTTTTTCTATGCTTTTTTATATAAAAATCAATTCATAATGCTTAATTATGGGAGTGTTTTGGGGATTAAATTGAATATTGCTTTGATTGCTTGAGTTAATAAATTTTGTAGGAAATGATAGAAAAAGAAGCAATAAAAGCACTAATAGAGGAAGCACACTCCCAAGGTGGCAAAAGAGTTGGAAACAAACTCAAAGAGAAGCAAAGAGGATTTGTAACCCTGACCTCTTCACACTCCAACAAGAATAACTCGAGCTACAAAGCTCCAAATGAGATGTTCTCAGTTCCATTGGAAAGTAGACTTCCAGAGCTTTCCAACCATATATAATAATCTATAGTGGACACTGGATTTCGGGGTACAAATTTCTATTCATTTAGCTTCATAATTTCAGCATAAAACAAATCCCTGCACTTCGCCAGTCTGACCTCTTCACCTTCAAAAGATCATAACTTGGGCTAGAGAAGTCCAAATGATATGCTTCCAGCGGCGTTAGAAAGCTGAGATTCAGGGCTTTCCAATGATATATAATAATCTATAGTGGGTATTCATTTTTGGGAACACAACAGACCAATCATTCAGCGAGTAAGGTTTCCCAAACCTTCAAAAGCCCAAAATGCCACTTCAATGACACTCCACATTGGGCCACTTCTAATACTCCAATTCCTTCATTTATTCTTCAATATTTCAAGCTTCTATAAAGAGATTTGAAAGTTCACAAGCCCAAGTCAAGCCACAATTAACAATCAATCAAGGCCACAAGAATCATCTAGAAGCAATTAGGAAATTTGCATTTGATTGTAATTTCATTTGAATTTGTAATTTAGGTAGATTATAAATAGGATCTTAGATTCATCATTCTACACACACCATAGAGGGGTGGAGGTGACTCCACTCCCCTTTCACTCTTATTCTCTTCTCTTCTTCCATTTTCTTTCATACACACTTTTGTAAATATTTTGCTATGAGTTTCTAATTTCCAACATTTGGGAAAGAGAGCTCTATTGCAATTTAATGGGTTGATTTATTTTTATTCTTCATCTTCAATTCTTCTTTCATTGCTTCTTTAGAGAGGGTATTTGTACTTCAAAGATTTAATTACTATCGAGAGAGGGATTAGATCTATTTGAATTCTATGATGAACTTGAGAAAGGAGTCATAGAATTTAGTTTGAGGCTCTTCTCTCACAACTCTCTTGATTGATAATTCTTAGCTTGATATGTGAGATGTAATCACTTTGAATTGAAATCTTGAGGATTGTGTGGCTCTAAATTAAAGACAATTCTTCATCTCTTCTCATGAGTAATTAGATTAAGAGATTAGGGTTTGATTACTTATGATTTTTCAAGAGATCAATGATTGCATGATTGAAGTGGAGATGAAAATTGTTGATCTTGAGAATGCAATATCTCTTGATCCCAATGTTAATTTCATTCTTAATTCTTATTATTTACTTCTTGTCTTTAATTATTGTCATTTAATTGTTCTCTTTAAATTCTTGTCATTTACTTATGCACATTTATGGCTTTATTTACTTTTGCACATTTATACCTTCCAAGTGTTTGTAGAAATGCTTGATAAACCACTATTTTATGGTTTATCTTGTGCTCAATTGAGTGGATTTTATCAACTCTTTACCCACTTATTCATAATATTTGCATGGTTTTATATTTCCTTCCTAATTTTATTCTATAATTGGAAACTTGCTTCCCGAGCCTTTTAATTACCAAAAATTAATTTCCCCTTATCACCATTCGATGCCTTGATATGTGTGTTAAGTGTTTTAAGAGATTATAGGGCAGGAATGGCTCAGAGGATGGAAAGGAAGCATGCAAAAAGTGGAAGGAATACAAGAAGTTGGAGAAATTGCTAAGCTGTCCAGCCTGACCTCTTCGCACTCAAACGACTATAACTTTAGCTACAAAGGTCCAAACGACGCGGTTCCAATTTCATTGAAAAGCTAACGTCTGGGGCTTCGATTTGATATATAATATTTCATAGTTGCTCTGACGCTAGGTGACATGACCGCGTGCTCCATGCGACCGCGTCGCAGTTACGAAAGTCAGCGTGGCAGATTTCTTCTCCAGCGATTTCTGGGCTGTTTTCGACCCAGTTTGCGGCCCAAAAAACACATATTAGAGGCTATAAAGTGGGGGAATCCATTCATTCATAATCACAAGCTTTCATATTCACAATTTTAGGATTTAGATGTAGTTTTTAGAGAGAGATGTTCTCTCCTCTCTCTTAGGATTAGGATTTAGGATTTCTCTTAGTTTTAGGAGTGACTCTCAATCCCAGGTTCAATGTTATTTTATTTCTTTTCTCAATTTTGTTTATGACTCTTTATGTTTAGATTGATTTTCTATTTAATATATTTTGAGGTATTTCAGACTTATGATTGTTCTCTTTAATTTATTCATGCTCTCAATGTATCTAAATTATTTTCATTCAAGTAGATATTTTTCCCTTTTGGCTTTGGCTGATTAATTGGTAACTCTTGAGTTGTCAAACTCATCGTGATTGATAATTGTTATCTTTGTTGATTGATTTAAATTCCTATAACTCTAGTCTCTCCTTAGGAGTTGACTAGGACTTTAGGTGTTAAATTGATTTATCCACTTGACTTACCTTCATAGTTAGAGGTTGACTTAGTGGGAGCAAAAATATAATTCTCATCACCATTGATAAGGATAACTAGGATAGGAATTCTAATTCTCATACTTTGCCAAGAGTTTATTTTATAGTTATTCATTTTATTCTTATTATCATTCAACATACTGCTTCCTTACTTTCAAAACCCCCAATTTACAATTTTCATAACCAATAATAAGAACATACCTCCCTGCAATTCCTTGAGAAGATGACCCGAGGTTTGAATACTCGGTTATCAATTTCAAAGGGGTTTGTTACTTGTGACAACCAAAACGTTTGTAAGAAAGGTTGATTGCTTGGTTTAGTAACTATACTTGCAACGAGAGTTTTCTATAACTTCTAAACAATCAATCTTCAGTTCTTCAAAATGGCGCCGTTGCCGGGGAATTGCAAACGTGTGCCTTATTATTGGTTATTGTAAATATTTAAAAAAAATCAATTTTCAATTTTCAATTTTAAAAATTCAATTTTCAAAATTTAAAATTCAAATTTTAATTTTCAAATTCAAAAATTTGAATTTCAAATTTGCTTTTATTTTTGTTTTTAAATTTTTATTAACTAACTATGAGTTCTCACCCCTCTGGCTTCAAGTTTGATTCCAATGTTGTTGTTATGAATGGAAACTATTATGAGAACAAGCATCAAGGTTGGAAGAATCAAAGATGGGAGGAGCCACAAGGATTTAATCAACCCTCATGACAACAACCACCTCCAATGGACTATCAACAACCATTCTGTAATGCATATCAAGGCAATGGCTATGGTGAGCGCTCTTTTGATTATCAACAACCACCACCATACGCCTATGAATCCCCTCCTTAACACAACTCTGGACCACCATACTCACAAGCCCCCTACTACCAGACATCATCACATGATTCTAACCCGTATCTACCACACCAACCACCTTATGAGCCATATGAACCATATATAGAACCACCCCCATTCCAACACAATTACTCTCATGAACCACCTTCCTACCATGAACCCTTTCTCCCAACAAATGAACCCTCCTATCCACCCCAAACCTCCATGGAGAAAGCACTTGCCGATCTAAACTCTACTATATAAGCTCTCGTCGCCCAAATTAGACCACCAAATACCTTCAACAATCAACCCTCAAGCTCTAGTACACTTCCTTTTCAACCACAGAATGATCTCTCCATCCCATCACCACCATCCATGGAAGAGCACCCACATCCATCAATCCAGGAGCAACATGATCCCAATGATGCTATTGACATGGAACAAGAGAGAAGGGATCATATTCGCGAATCCATACTTCATAAGGAGCTAGAGGAGGCCCTAAAGGTGAAGGTAGTAAAAACCCTTGAAGTCGAAGGAGTGGTTGAAGAATTAGTGAAGGAAGAATCAAGGGATCATCTCAAGGAAGCAGCGGATCGATTTCATGCAATTCTATATCAACTAAATCAAGCGATAAGTCGATTAGCTTCCCAACGCTCGGACACTCAAAATGCTCCCATGGCTACATGTGGAGAATCAAAAGAAGAGCAAAGCATGAAGGAGACACTAGAAGCTTCGGTGGACAATGAAGAACATGGCTTTGTATTGAAACAAGTGGAGGAAGCCATAATAGTTGCAGAGGAAGAAATGGTTGAAGATTTAGGAGATGCAGAACCTCCATGGGAAAGTCAAGTTATAGAGCCTCCTTCAAAGACGTTTGAAATTGATGTTGAGGAGGGTGTACAACCTCCAAGGCATATCATGGCTAAAGACTTTGAAGAGGTTAATCAAGAGATGGAGATTCAAGAAGAAGAAGCACAACCTCCTATGCCTTTGGTAAGAAGTGTAGAAGAGACTGAACTGGAAGAAATCTACCAAGATGAAGAGGTTGAAATTAAAGAAGTTTGCAAAGAGGTGGAAGTTGTCAGAGAAGAGCACAAGGGAGTGGAGCTTGCAATTTCGTTAAAAATACCTCCCCCTAAGTTGCCGTCATCCTTCACAACATTCAAGTGGGTAAAATTCATATCCATTAGCTTTCTAATTCCACTTGAATATGGGCTACTGGAGACGGATGGTCAACTTAGAGCTCTTTGTAACATTAAGAGTAAGAGGAAGATGGCCAGTGGTAAGAATTGTCCTGCAAGGTTCATCATGGTTGGAAGCTTTAAGTTTAAACGCAAAGGTTGGTGTAGAGCTCAACTGAATGGGTCTAGGAAGTTGTTTGGACGCTTCAGTGAGAATTCTAAAGCTGAACCACCCGGATGGAATCATGATAATCAACTTGAAGACGGGTGTAAAAGCAAGGTTTGGGATCCTGGAATCTGCTCTGACATTTGTCACCCCGGGAGCCTAAGAATCTGTTTGAGGCTTCTTAAGGGCTTTACATGCCTAGTTTGGGACCCCGGAGGTTACTGGAGATACAAACATTGGTGGAGATTCCTGGATGAATACAAGCATAAGCCACCATAACAGGAAGCTCACCAAATGTCCAACTTAAGGACTCTAACTAAAAGTGCTAGGTGGGAGACAACCCACCATGGTATGATCGTTCCTTTTTCATTTTTATTTAGTTTTATTTGTTTTCGAGTTTTATTTTATTTTATTATATTGAACTTGGAGTTTTGCATCACATTCATATTAACACTGCATTCTGCATTTTCTTTTCAGATATAAAAAAAAAATTTCATGCGACACGACCGCATCATTGACGCGTCCGCGTCGCAGGTGATTGGAGGAAATAAGAAAACGAACAGAGAGTCACGCGAGAGCGTGGCTGGAGGCGCGCCTTTAGCATAATTTGACCCCACGCGATCGCGTCGCCAACGCGACCGCGTCATGTGGCAACTTTGGCCTTCCACACGACCGCGTCACCCACGCGGCCGCGTGCCCTGAAAATCAACGTAAAAAGGGTGCATGGCAGAGAGTTGAGCTGGAGTTGGGCTGGACTCGTGCTAGAAGCCCAAGCCCTCCCACGCGAACGCGTGACCCACGCGTCCACGTAATGTTGGAAATAAGGCCACTCACGCGATCGCATGCCCCACGCGACCGCGTTACCCTGGATTTTGGCAATACTAAGTTTTGAACAGAGAGTTGTGCGACCGCGAGGCTGCACTCGCGCCACTAGCACAAATCGAGTCACGCGATCGCGTGCCCCACGTGTCCGCGTCACCTAACCTTATCGCGCACCACGCGACCGCGTCACCCATGCGACCGCGTCACCCACGCGACCGCGTCGCCAGCGTCGCACAACCTATCCAGATTAGTGCCAATTTTCTTATCTTTTCTTTTCTAATCCTAATTTCTTCCTTCTCTCTCCTTTCTTACTTTCTTTTTCTCATCCTTTTTCACTCTCATTCTATTTTATTTAATTTATTTGCATACTTTCATTCATTGCATATTTTTATTTTTTTTTAAATTTATTATTTTACCATTGGTGTTCAAATATTCTTATTCAACTATTACATCTTTTCTGGTATTTTCCTGGTGCTTAGTGACTTGTTTTATTCTGATTGGGTAACATTATTTAAATCAATGCTAATCTTTTATGATACTTGTACTTCTCTTGCATTGATATGAACTTATACTATCTTGCATTACCCACATTTTCCTCTCCTTTGTTGCAAATTTTGCACCACTAGTGTGCCATGTGCTTATATTGTTTTCTCACGTACATGTTGAAGCTTCCATGTAAATGAGACCCTTATCATTTGGCATTAACCCAACCGTACTTCATTTATTTTCTTATCTCTATTATTGGGTTACTTTTCTTCCCTTTTTCTTTCAGGATGGCCACCCGGAAGGGAAGCGGAAGACATTTTACATGGGAGACAGACAAGTCCATCTGCACAATTCTTAGAGAAAAGCAACAGTTGAAACAACCCGTCCACCTGCAAATCTTAGTATGCACCGAGGACGGTGCAATCTTTAAGTGTGGGGAGGTCGATACCGATCTCCATGGGTTAGTTATTCTCTTCTCAACACCAATGTCTTATTTTCTTCATTAGTTCATTGTTGCATTACATAATAGATTGCATGTGTAGTTGATTGTTTGCATTCAAGTACTACTTAGTTGAAAAATAATAAGTTTCTTTTTAAGACCCTATTTTTTTGAAAATTTTCACTAATTTAAATCAATTATTAAAATTTTTTGTGTTAAAACTTGTTTGAAATTGTATTTGGAACATGATTTTTGAGTCAAAGAACACACAACCTGTGAGATTTGAGCTTATTTATATGGTTACATTATTTAACCATAAATATTTTATTCCTGTGTGTTTCCTTCTCTATGATTGTAATCTATATTTTGTTCAAATCTATATGTCCATTATTTAGTGTATTTATATGCTTGCATATGATTGGGGCCATTGTTTGATTTTAGCTCACTTATCCCAAATAAGCCTACCCTTTAAATCACCCTTGTCAGCCACTTTGAGCCTTTTTAATCCCCATTTATTCTGTATTTTACCACATCACTAGCCTTAAGCGGAAAACAAATTAATTATCCCAATTGAATCTTTGGTTAGCTTAAGATAGAGATTGTGTATCAGTTAAGTATGGGAAATTGTGGGAACAAAAGTTATTAAGGGAATGTATCATGTTTGAATATTGGGAATTTGGGAACCAACTCATGAAAAAAAAAACCAAAATAGAAAAATAATGAAAAATCCATGTGCATTGATAAGTTATGTTTATTTTTCAGATTCAAAAAAAAAAAGAGAAAAAGAAAAAAAATATATAATATAAATAAATAAATAAGGGGACAAAATTACCCCAATATTAAGTTTAATAAAAGATCAATGCACATGTGATAAAAATTAATGAAAATTTGGTACATGAGTATGTGAATTATACAAAAGTGGGAATTATGGGTAGCTAGGCATGAATTTAAAAGTATATAGAGTATATGTATATTAGGTGAGAGCTTAGGTTAATTAAAGATTCATATTATAGCTCACTTGGCCATACATATATCCTTACCTTTACCTCAGCCCCATTACAACCTTGAAAAGACCTCATGATGTTTGCATTGGTACATTAAATATTTGTTGATTAGTTAGATGAAGAACAAAGTTTAGAAAGCATGATTAGAGAAGAGTAGAGTGATTAACCCTAGACACTTGAGAGATTAGAGTGATATACACTACCAGTAAGGGTTCAATGCTTGATTCTATGTTCCCTGCTTTCATGAGCTATCTTCTTACAAGTTTACTTGTCTTTTATTATATAATTTGAATTAGTGGAATTTGATTCATATTTGTCTTGGAGAACTTATTTACTTTTAACCAAGTAGGTAGAAACATTTTGCATGTAGTTGCATTCATACAGATAGGTTGCATTTCATACATTCTATCATTCCTCTTCACTCCTTTATAGCTTCTCTTGAGCTTAGCATGAGGACATTCTAATGTTTAAGTGTGGGGAGGTTGAACAGAGGATGTCCTAATTACGAAAATGAATGTACGAAGACGACTCACCTACCTCACGGTGGCTATGACGGCAACGATGAGGTAGTGGTCTTGGCAGCGGCGATGGGGCAGCAGCTGCAGCTTCAGAGTCTTCAATGGTGGTCCAAAGTCTAAGAAGATGATTACATGAAAAGAATTGAACCCTAATTTGATTTGGACAAAAGGATAAATTTAAAATTAATTAGTTGGAATGAGGGTATTTTAGACATAAATTGTTATTTAAATTTCAGTCTCTTTTGTCTCCACTTTTTGGAAATACTAAAGGGACTGAAATTTGGTGTCTCAAGACTAAAATTTTAGTTCTAGTCTTAACCAGCTTTACACCTAGGATGTAAAACAGAGGTGGCGAGGCGCTACGACCTCTAAAAGTAAAATATGTATACATAATATAGTTGAAAAGGGTTTATATCTAGGAGCCTTTTGAAAGAAAGTTAAACAAAAGCGTTAAACAGAAAAGCGCATCACTCACGCAAGCGATAAACGTAAAATGGATAGGATAAGAGTAAAGAAAAACATAAATACATATAAAAGAGTTCCAAGATATAGATAACAAAGCTTCTGACTCGACTCGCGAAGTTATAACCGGCTAGAGCATACATACATAAAGAAAGTTAAACAAAAGCGTTAAACAGAAAAGCGCATCACTCACGCAAGCGATAAACATAAACCGGATAGGATAAGAGTAAAGCACACACACACACACACACACACACACACACACACACACACACACACACACACACACACACACACACACACACACACACACACACACACACACACACACACACACACACAGTGACTCTTCGCTTGTAGAAAGCTTTCAGTATGCCTCAACGAGGTGCCTCACGTCCTGCATCTGAAAACCACAAATATGTATGGAGTGAGAACCGGAGGTTCTCAGCATGGTAACGGTGCCCACATAACTAATATATAATGTCTTGGAAAAGCCAAAGGCGATCGTAGAACTTCCGACAACAAATTCAAACTTAAAACTAAAATTGAAAACCATAAACAGGATAGGCTATCTATGGTTCTTATTAATCAATTAATCTTTCAATAAAAATACAAAACACAATATGATTTCTGAACAAAGCATAAAAAAACGAAGAACAATCACTAGCAGTGAGCACTGCATTTTTTTTACTTCAAAAGGGGGATCATAAACAACTGGTTCTTTGAAAGTTCAATGAATAAACAAACTACAATAATATGCAATGGCAAAAACAGGCCAATGATGAAATAATGAAGGGTTTCTCTCTTTAATTCTATGTTCAAGCTTGTGGGGAACCAGAATCAACAGAGTAGTACCGTTGGGATAATCTTCCTTCTTAATTCTTATATCCTACAAAATGAAGATTGAGAACAAAACACGGCCTTAAAACAAAAACAGAACAACACTCACAAATCAATCACCTCTTCCAAACACGGCCTTAAAACAAAACAGAACAACATTCAGAGTATGAGCATTGATCACAAAAAAATTAATTTCTGAACAAAACAAACTCAAGAGTAGCCATTAAGTATTTCAATATTATTTGAAAAAAAAAGGGAAGAAGCTTCAATGAGCACGACGGACGGCTAGACGACGGCAATGGTAGAGAGGGGTTGGAGACTTGAAGCACGAGTACCAGACAAGGACGGAAGCTCCTAAGCGCGACGGACGGCGGCAGAAGCGCGGCTAAGTAGACGAAGACAACAAACGCCGAGCTGACCTCGAGGAAGAAGCCACGATCGGTGAGACCGAACAGGGGTCGGAGACTTAGAGCACGCCTACAGGACAAAGAGGGAAGCTCCTGAGTGCGACGGACGGCGACAGTGTCCCACTCCTTACGGCGGTGGTGGTGAAGGATGCTGGGTATGTTCCTTATACAAGATATGTTTTTCATGACATTGATCAGGAAGCAAAGGAGCAAGTATTGTTGTACCACAGTGAACGTTTAGCGATTGCTTATGGCCTCATTAGTACTCCACCAAGAACACCTCTTAGGATCATCAAAAATCTTCGAGTGTGTGGTGATTGTCATAATGCCATCAAGATCATGTCTAGGATTGTAGGGAGGGAATTGATTGTTAGAGATAACAAAAGGTTTCACCATTTCAAGGATGGAAAATGCTCTTGTGGGGATTACTGGTGAAGGAAAGCATATAGACTCCAAATTCTAGTAATTCTACTACAATGATATGAATATATCGTTATGCTATTTGGTGGTCCCTTGTGTACAAAGAAAACAAATGGAGGCTTCAATAGTGATAGGGCTAGGATATTAAGTATGCACTACGCGGTATGGAGTGATTTAAACATGTATTTTTGCTTCCTGTTTTAATATTCATCAAATTCATGTTGCTTTCTCCAATTATGCTGTGTTAATAATTTCCTATATGAGGCTTTTTTGGGCTTATCCGTGCACGTATATTGATTGAGCAAGTGTGAACATTGAAGTTGGGCATTGATTGGTAGAAGTGTAACATATTACCCTCATGAGCGGTCTAGCTTTCAATCGTCAAGGAGTGAGAAGGTGAGGCTTGGCACATATTAAAGATTTGTTGTCTTGCATCAAGCTGCACTAGGGTTCAAAACTTGGCTGGCAGGCTGGGTATAAGTGGAATATAGGAACCCGTTGTGTTTTGTGTGTGTGTGTGTGTGCGTGTGTGTGTAGGACTGTAGGTAACCCTAAAAGAAAAAAATAAAGGAGTCAAAAAATAACCAAGATCAGCAAGGAAAGTGACATCTAAGTCAAAAAAAAGAAAAACTAGCTTATTGTTTGCCCATGAGCAAGATTTAGTGTAAGGGTATATGCATAGTCCAGACCAACAATGAATTCTCATAATCAAATGTTTAAATTCAAATTAAGATTAACCGAGAGTAATGAAACCTCGGGTCGTTCTTCCCTAGGAGTTGCAATGAAATTATCTATTATTGGCTATGGGGGGGGGGAATGGAGATTGTGAATGCAAGAGAGAAGCAAGTAATGTAAATAGCAAGAAAGTAGAACAAGCATGCAAGAATTTAAAAGGAAGCAATTAAAAGCAATGAAAATGGAAATTAAATACTAAAAAGGACTCTTGGTGAGAATAGGGTAATTAAGGGTTCCTATCCTAGTTATGGACCACAAACATGGTAATTGTGTGTGAATTAATCCCAATTAGTCAATCCTACATCGAGAATTAGTCAAAAGGGAATAATTGATCCCAATCCCCAAGTCCTAGTCAACACTAGTGGGTCACTTAGAGTTAGGGGAAACCAAACCAATTAACAATCCTCACACAATACGGAATGGACATTCACAACTCAATTCCACCCAAACACCCAATTTCTCAACCAAGAGTGGAAAAAACTAAACATGCAAGAAATTAAAATAAAAGCAATCAAAGTCAAAGCAATTAAATACAAGGAAAGGAAACTTCAAATGCAAGAAACCTCTTGGCAAGTAATTGAGAACTAAGGTTACCTATCCTAGACATTGACCACAAACACATGATGATTATGAAGAGTTAATCCTACTTAGTCAACCCTAACATCGAGAATAAGTCAAATAGCCATAGTTGATTTCAATCCCTAAGTCCTAAGTCAACACTATTGGGTCACTTAGAGTCAAGGGAGACCAAATCAACTAACTACTCTAATATATCAAACAAGAATGGACATCAATGACTCAAGGGTCACCAAGGTCATCAATTCTAAGCCAAGAGTGGGGAAAAACTAAGTGAAAACTAAGCCAAGTATTTTATCAAACATTTGGGAGGCATGAAAATAAAGCATGGTAAAATAACAAGGAATAATAAAAAAAACTACAACTACCAAAAGCAAGTAAAGTAAGATAACAACTCAATTAAACAATAAAGAGATATAAAACATAAATTGCATTAAATGTAAATTAAAATAACAAGAGTGTTCATTAACATAAAAGCAACTAAAATGAGAAATTAACAAGATAAACAAAGGAAATTAAGACAATAGAACAAGGAAAGGTAGAATAAACTAGATTAAAACAAGAATTAAAAATAGAAATTACAAAGAAAATAAACTAAAAAACTTAGGTTCTAGAGAGAAGGGAGAGCTTCTCTCTCTAGAAAATGAACTACATGATGCTAAACTAACCCTAATTGCTCCCCCCTTCACATGGAAGGAGGCCCTCTTTGATATAGCACTCAATCAGCTTCAGAAGGTCCAAAATTGGGCTCTGGAGGCCCAAAACTTGCCCCAGTGATTTGCAATAAATGAGTCACGCGCTGGGACCTGTGCGTACGCACACTTGCTGATTTTCTTCTTATGCGTATGCACAGGGTGTTATGTGTACACACACATGGCTGTGTGGTTCTTGTGCGTATGCATGGTAGGTTGTGTGTACGCACACGCCAGTGTGTGCTTCTCCTTTGTTTTCTTCATATTTTCTCCCAATTCCATGCTTCTCCTCCACTCTCATCAAACCATTCCAACCTATTACACCTGAAATCACTCATCAAAACCATCAAGGCATCGAATGGGATGAAAATGGGATAAAATTGACTAAATTAGGCACAAAATAGCATGTTTTCACAATTAGGCTCAAATTAAGGAGAGAACTCAAAAGTATGCTATTTGGATGAATGAATATGGGTTTATATGATGAAATCGACTCAAATCAATCCAAAATTTATCGTAAAATATGGATTCATCAATTCTCCCACACTTAAACAATAGCATGTCCTCATGCTAATCACAATCAAAGGAGAATGATCAAAAGGTAAGCAATTTATTCAATGCAACTAACTATATGCAAGGGACTATGCTAAATGCTATCTATCTATATCTATACTATGATTTCCTATTGAGTTTGGCAAAAAAAACAAAAGAATCTCAATCAATCCAACAATAAATCATTAGGGCTAAGACAAGGGATCAATGCAATATGATCCACCTCCAAAGATTTGATTTGAAATTTACAAAAATTAACAAGCAACTTGCAAGAAGATATAGGATAAGAGAGATGGAATCATAGAATTGAGCGACTGAACCCCTCACCGGATGTGTTTACACTCTAGTCGCTCAGTGTGTAGGGCTTAATCACTCAAATCTCCTTTAATCATGTTTTTCAAAGATTTGCAAGTCGTCTAACAATCAACTAATACTTGATTCATGAATGCAAATATAATGAGATCTTTTGTGGGTTGTAATGGGGCTAGGGTAAGGGTAGGATTAATATGGTTAAGTGGGCTAATAGATTAGATCTTTGATTAGCTCAAGTATCCCACCTAATCCTATATCATCCTATATACATAACAAAACAACCTAACTATCCATTTATCCATTTTCTCACATTCACTCATGCATCCTCTTTCCAATTCACACACATATGCATCCTTTATTATTATTATTATTATTATTATTATTATTATTATTATTATTATTATTATTATTATTATTATTATTATTATTATTATTATTATTATTATTATTATTATTCTCTTTTTTTTGATATGAAAACATAGTATGTACACCAAAATTTTTTTTCTTTTATCATATAAGAGAGATGCATATGTTTTAAGTAATAGATGCATGAGTGTTTACCCATTTTTCCAAATATTCACAATGAATACCCAAAGTAAATTAACTACCAATGTTTTTCCACAAATCCCCCCACACTTAAATAACACACACACACACACACACACACACACACACACACTCAAACCCAAGCTAATCAAAGATGCAATTAATGGACATTCATGGTCTTTCACTTAGGGTGAATGATGTGCTCAAAATGAGAACAAAAGGGAATTGAAAGCTCAAAAAGTGGTTTACAAAGGTAGATGTAAGGGTTGGCCATATGGGTTTGTGAGTTCAATTCAAAAATGGCCTCAATCATACTAAATGCAATTCAAAACATCAATTATAGGATATATAGACTAAAGCAAATCTAAGATCACAATCATAAAAGGAGTGTATCACACAAGAACAAAAATTGTGGTTGGAAATGTTCAACCACACAATTAAAGCTCAAATCTCACTAGGTATTTGTTCAAGCTCTTTTCTATGTTCCATAAAAAGATGCTTCAAGCAAGTTCAAAAACATGTTTTCAAATCTAATCAATGGAATGCCCTAAAAGAATATTTCTTGAAAATTCTTTGTTGTTTTACCAAAATTATTTTCTATACTAAGCAACATGCAAATATAACTACAATAAAACTATAAACAAGCTAAGATATATACAAGCAAACCAAGCAAAGTATAATGCAATAAAATACTGACAAATATTCACAAAAACATAACTATTAAAAACTAGAAAATAATGCAAAGTGTTGAGAGAGAGAAAGTTACGCCCCAAAAATTGTGGATCCTCCCTCACACTTAAACGTTGCACAGTTCTCCGTATATGCATTCAATCCGGGGGTGAAGAGATGCTCTAATAGGCTCCACCTTCAACTGGTGGTCACTGGGGCTCCGGGTTGCTGTAGAAAACAAGGATTGAGGAAAAGTAAGTTGTTGTGGTATAATGAAGACAATGTGTGTATCCTAAGTGTGCACTGTTTAGAACACACGCATTTTCGGATAAAATGGTAACCACAAAAGCAAAAGAAAGCATGTTTCTCAATCAAGTGGCCTAGGTGGCAAGTAAAGCATAAACAAGAGATAAGGCACAAACAAACCTAGGTGGCCACAACTAAAGTGAATTGAGTGTATGAGATATTAGATATTGAAATTATGCAAGTGAAAGCGCAAAATTAATAGAAAATGGCACAATTATCAATATCCAATTCAACGATAAAAAGAGACTACTTATTCATCCTTAAGAATAATGAAATAATCACATGTATAAGGTGCTTGTTACAAAAAGTGACAAGTCTTGATAGAAATCAAGTCAAGTCGACTAAAAAAAATGCAAAGCATTAACAAGGAACAAATACCTTGTTATGTGATTATATTCATTTAAAAATCATGATGACTAAGTAGTTCAACTCAATTCACTAAAGTAAAAGTGCACAATTCATGATTAAGATGCCAAACAAAGATATAGTCTAATGCATATGGTAGCTACAACATATGCATTAAATTCGCAATTCATCTAGGCAATCAAACAAAGACTTGATACATAGTGCACATGTTCATTAAATCAAAAGTCAAGCAAGAAGCAACCCAACAATCATCAAGCAAACCCTTGCAATTTTATTTAAAATCAACAAAAGCAAACTAATATAATTACTAAAATGAAAATGAAATGCAAATAAAACTAAGTAGCGTAAGGAGAGAAAAAGGCAAAAGTAAGAGACGAGAGGGATGGAAGAAAGAAGAAGAGAAGAAGTAGAGAGAAGAGAAAAAGAGAACTATAGTGGTGAGAAAACAGGGGTGTGTGTACGCACAGGTATGTGTGCGTACGCACAATAGGCGGAATAGGGAAGGTGTGCGCTCGACAAGGCGTGCGAGTGCTCTGAGCAGAGAGGGAATCAATATGCATGCATACGCACCTAGGTGTGTGCACGCACGGAAGACTCTTTTTTTTTTTGTGGAAAATGAAGCGTCAAAATTGCCAGCTATCTAATGGCTCCGGGTTACCGTCGGTAAGAAATTTGACAAGATTTTTTGCGTTGCAAGTATAGTCCTCAACCGACAAATAATCCGCAGATCAAATTTAGAAGGAATTGGTTGTCACAAGTTCAACCCCAATAAAAGTAACCGAAGTATTCAAACCTCGAATCGTCTCACAAGGAATGGGCAAACATGTGCATCAACATTGGTTAGAAATCCGGGGTTGCAAATCATGAGCAAGAAATTAAACTAGGAATCCTAACAAGTAAGTAATCTTGAAGTGCAAGAAACTAATTCAAACAACTAAAGCAAGATGTGAGCAATTCCAAACTAATAAGATAACATCCAGTATAATTCTACTCTAAACTAAGCAAGTAACTATAACTAAGATAAGGCAATTAGGATTTTTGGGTTTTTCAAATATCAATGATAAAAGCAATTCTTGGCTAGACATGGGAACTGGGATCACTATCCTTGTCTAATAACCATATCTTGATAATTATGAGGAACCAAACTCATTAAGTTTACTTCTAGACTTGAAGTATATTAAATGGTTTAGTCAACATCAACCCATAAGGTCCAACCTAGCTACTAATTGACTTAGTAGTAGGTTAGTATCAATGGTTATCAAATTGACCACTAAGGGTTCCCAAATCATCAAATCCATTAGACCCAATGACTTAAGTTTACCCAATTCTCTTAGCCTAGGCCAAGAGTAAAGAGAACTACTCCATAATCAAAGGAAACATTTCATCAAACACATGGTAAGCATTACTAAAAGACATATTTAAATTGCAATTAAATTGAAATTAACAAGTACCCACTAACAATTATCAACATACAATCACACAAACAACACAATTAACCATGAAAATCATCAATGCAACATTAACAATTCAAGATTCACAAGATTCATGAAATGGGTATAAAATGACAATTGACAAGAGAACATAAAACTAACATAAGATCTTACAAAATTATGCTAAGGAATTCAAATTAAGCAATTAAAACTAGTAATTAACAAGATCCAATTTAGAATTTAACAAGGGAAGATCAAATTAAACTAGATCTAGAGAGGAACAAGAGTTTCTCTCCCTAGAAGAACAAAAACAAAAAACTAGCTAAAAATTATGTCTATGTGTGAATGAATGATCACCCCTTTTCCCCTAGCATCCTTGGGTCTTTTCCATGCAGAACCAGCTTGAATTTGGGCCTCTTGAGCCTCAAAAATCGCCAGGCACGATTTCCTTTAATGAGGTCACGTGCAGCTTGTCGCGCGTACGCGCGATGCGTGCGTGTGCGCCGATTGATTTTGTGACCCACGCGTGCACGCCATGTACGCGTGCGCGCCGGTGTGGATTTCTCTAATCCGTGCAGATGCGCCGATCTTCACGCGCCGCTTCCAGCTGTCCACATCCACGCGTGCGCGCAAGGTGCACGTGCGCATCCATGCTAAAATTCCCAAAATCCAAATCTTCATGTTCCTTCCTCTTGTGCATGCTTTCTTTCTCTCTTCTAGGCCATTCTTGCCCTATAAATTCTGAAATCACTCAACAAACATGTCACGGCATCGAATGGTAATAAAAGAGGATCAAAATATAGCAATTCTAAGGCAAAATAAGCATGTTTTTCATCATGAAGTAATATTAGGAAGAGAACACAAAACCATGCAATTTTTGTGAATAAGTGCGGAAAATATTGACAAAACCCCTCAAATTCTACACAATATAAACCACAAAATTGGGGTTTATTAAATTTTCCCACACTTAAACCAAGCATGTCCTCATGCTTAAAAATAAAAAGACCAAAGATCATGGTAGGAAAGTGTTTATGAAGTGCAAATTACCTAAAGAATGCATCCAACTAATGTAAAATCATCTACCTACTTGGTTAAGGGTAAATCTATCCTCCAAGAACACATATGAGCATAAGGGGTGAAAATGATATGTAGTTCATAAATCCCACCAAATTGAACATTACTATGGAGTGCATATAACTTGCTAGATGAACGCTTATGAAAGCCGGGAACAAAGAGTTGAGCATCGAACCCTCACCGGAAGTGTATCCGCTCTATTCGCTCGAGTGTATCGGGTTCGTCACTCAATCCTCTCCTAATCATGCTTTCCAAGATTTGTCTTTCATCTAACAATCAACAATTACTTAATGCATACTTACAAGTATCATGAGGTCTTATGCATGGGTTGTAACGGGGCTAGGGTGAAGGTAAGGATGTATATGGTCAAGTGGGCTTAAAATTTAAATCCTTGATTAACCTGAGATCCCACTAGACACACAGAACAACCTATACAACTATAATACAATACCTAGCTACCCATGGATTTCACTTTTCGCATACTCATGCATTCTTTTCAATTCACATCCCATATGCATTGTTATTATTATTTTGTCTTGGGACATTTTTGTCCCCTTTCATTGTTTTCTCTTTTTCCATATTTTTGTTTCTTCTATTTTTTTATTTCTTTTTCTTACATTCTCATATATTCAAAAAAAATTTTTCTTTTTGGTCCCCTTTTTCTTGGGGTTTCATGTACAAAAGTTTCAATACATATGGTTCAATCATTCAATACATGAGTATGTTCCCAAATCCAAGAATTTTCAATTACAACTACAAACACACCTCTTTACATCTACCCAAGTTCCCAAGTACACCCTCCCATTTGAATGATATACACCTCCACTTATCTAAGCTAATCAAGGATCCAAATCCAGGGACATTCATTGTTTTTCGCCTAGGGTTGTTGATGTGCTCTATTTAAGAACAAAATGGTTTATCATGGGCTCAAAATTGGCTAGCAATGGTAGATAAAAGGGTTAAGGCTGTTTGGAAAAAGTGACTATTGAAATGATAGCATCAATCATGTAAATGCATTCATACACAAAGTAATGGACATATAGAATCAGACAAAGCAAGGATTACAATCATAGAGAGAGAATAATGCACACAAGAATGGAAAATAGTGGTTAGAAGATGTAACCACACAGTAGGCTTAAAACTCACATGCTTGTGTTCTGTTCTTAGCTCAATCACTATGTTCCAAAATACATTCTTAAAGCAAGTTTGCCGCAAAATTTTTTTTTTCAAAATTGGTAGGGTACCCCGAAATTAAAGTTTCTTGGGGAAGAAGTCATTATTTTGACCAAGTAACTCTATAGGAACTAACTATCATGCAAGGAGTATTTACAAGCAAGACTAACTACACATGCAATGTACTAACTACTAAGCAAAAGATAAATCCATGGGTGTTGAAAGGAAGAGATTTTTACCCATGGAGATCGGTCGAACGACCTCCCCACACTTAGAATTTAGCAGGGTCCTCCGTGCTACCAACAATGCGCAAAGGGCGGTCGGGACCGGAACCGTTACTATCCCCTTCATCGGAGCTCCCATCACTTGGGTTTGAGGTGGATGTGAATATCTCGGGTTCCTCCATGCTAGGGGTAACACAACGCAAGAGCTTCTTGATGTAAGTGTATCGGCGTTGGTTGCGCCGCTCATATCTATCAATCTTCCAGTGTAGATCTTCTATCCTTTGATGGTGGATCTTTGTGGTGGTGGTGATGATGAGGTGGAAGGAAAAATAGGCGGAGGGGGCCATGTCAAGGTGATAAAACCCAATTTTGTGGTTTATCTTGTGCTTAATTTGGGGAATTTTATCACCTTTTCTCACATTTATTCAATGAAATAGCATGGTTTTGTAATTCTCCCTAGATTTGTGCTTAAGTGTGAAAACATGCTTTTTAGGCCTTAAAATAGCTAAATTTAACTCACTTTAATTCCATTCGATGCCTTGATATATTTGTTGAGTGATTTCAGGTTCATAAGGTAAGTATTGGATGGAAGAAGTGAGGAGAAAAGCATGCAAAGTGGGAGAACTCATGAAGAAATGAAGGAACTGCAAAGTTGTCAAGCCTGACCTCTTCGCACTCAATCGATCATAACTTGAGCTACAGAGGTCCAAACGAGGCGGTTCTAGTTGTGTTAGAAAGCTAACATCTGGGACTTCGAAATGATATAAAATTTGCCATAGTTTCCTGACGTATAGAGGCGTGTACGCGCACATGACGTGCACGCGCCGATGGATCAGTGTGGGTCCATTTTGGGCAACTCGTTGGGGGCGATTTCTAGCTCATTTTGGGCCCAATCCAACTCATTTCTAATGCTATTTCATGCAGAATTCAAGTTTGGGCAAGAAGGGTGCAATTGTTTGGTAGCTTAGCATCATGTAGGTTAGTTTCTAGAGAAAGAAGCTCCCTCTTCTCTCTAGAATTAGGGTTCTTAGGATATTTCCATCTTAGATCTAGGTCAATTTTCCTATTCTCATCTTGTTTCCTTCATAATTTCTTGTTTCTACTACTCTATTCTTCTTAGTTCTCTTGTAAATTTTACTTTTATGTCTCTTTTATGTTTATGAATGCTCATGTTGGATTTTGTTTACATTTAATGAAATTTAATATTTGATGTTCTTTTAATTGTTGATTTGAGTTGTGAATTTACTTTTCTTGTAATTGATAGTTGGTAGATTTATTATTCTTGTATTTTGATGAGCGGATAATTTATACGCTTTTTGGCATTGTTTTTAGTATGTTTTTAGTATGATTTAGTTAGTTTTTATTATATTTTTATTAGTTTTTAATTAAAAATCACATTTTTGGATTTTACTATGAGTTTGTGTGTTTTTCTGTGATTTCAGGTATTTTCTGGCTGAAATTGAGGGACCTGAGCAAAAATAGATTCAGAGGCTGACAAAGAACTGCAGATGCTGTTGGATTCTGACCTCCCTGTACTCGAAGTGGATTTTCTAGAGCTACAGAACTCCAAATGGCGCGCTCTTAATTGCGTTGGAAAGTAGACATCCAAGGCTTTCCAGCAATATATAATAGTTCATACTTTGCCCGAATTTAGATGATGCAAACTGGCGTTCAACGCCAGCTCTCTGCCAAATTCTGGAGTTAAACGCCAGAAACAGGTTGCAAAGCAGAGTTAAACGCCAGAAACAGGTTACAAACTGGCTTTCAACTCCAAGAGAAGCCTTTGCACGTGTGAAGCTCAAGCTCAGCCCAAGCACACACCAAAGTGGGCCGGAAGTGGATTTCTAC
This sequence comes from Arachis hypogaea, assembly GCF_003086295.3. Taxonomy (NCBI): domain Eukaryota; kingdom Viridiplantae; phylum Streptophyta; class Magnoliopsida; order Fabales; family Fabaceae; genus Arachis; species Arachis hypogaea. Next base: position 28,238,669 of record NC_092047.1, on the reverse strand, counting down.
ATCATTTACTTATTTCTGTAACCCTAGTAACTAGTCTGATATAAATAGGACCTTTTACTATTGTATTAGACATCTTATGCATCTTTAGTTCATCTTTGGATCATATTGATCACGTTTAGGGGGGCTGGCCTCTTGGCCATGCCTAGACCTTGTTCTTATGTATTTTCAACGGTAGAGTTTCTATACACCATAGATTAAGGTGTGGAGCTCTGCTGTTCCTCATGAATTAATGCAAAGTACTACTGTTTTTCTATTCAATTCAAGCTTATTCCTATTCTAAGATATTCATTCGCACCCAAGAAACATGATGAATGTGATGATTATATGACGCTCATCACCATTCTCACCTATGAACGCGTGCCTGACAACCACTTCCGTTCTACATGCAACAAGCTTGAATGTGTATCTCTTAGCCTCCTGATCGTGAGATCAGAGTCTTCGTGGTATAAGTTAGAACCCATGGACGGCCATTCTTGAGATTCGAAAAGTCTAAACCTTGTCTGTGGTATTCCGAGTAGGATCCGGGAAGGGATGGCTGTGACGAGCTTCAAACTCGCGAGTGCTAGGTGTAGTGACAGACGCAAAAGGATAGTAAATCCTATTCCAGTATGATCGAGAACCTACAGATGATTAGCCATGCAGTGACAGTGCATTGGACCATTTTCACAGATAGGACGGGATGTAGCCATTGACAACGGTGATGCCCAACATACAGCTTGCCATGGAAAGGAGTAGGAATGATTGCATGAAGACAGCAGGAAAGCAGAGGTTCAAGAGGAACACAAGCATCTCTACACACTTATCTGAAACTCTAACCAATGAATTACATAAGTACCTCTATCTTTATTTTATACTTTATTTATCTCCATATTTTTGAAAACCATTATAACCATTTGAATCTGCCTGACTGAGATTTGCAAGATGACCATAGCTTGCTTCAAGCCGACAATCTCTGTGGGATCGACCCTTACTCACGTAAGGTTTATTACTTGGACGACCCAGTGCACTTGCTGGTTAGTTGTGCGAAGTTGTGACAAAGTGTGATTCACGTTTGAGAGCACCAAGCTTTTGGCGCCATTGTTGATGATCACAATTTCGTGCACCAAGTTTTTGGCGCCGTTGCCGGGGATAGTTCGAGTTTGGACAACTGACGGTTCATCTTGTTGCTCAGATTAGGTAATTTTATTTTAATTTTAAGCTTTTTATTTCTTATTTTCGAAAAATACAAAAAAAAAATTCTTTTTTTTTTCGTTTTTCCCAAAAAAAATTTTCCAAAATAAATTATTCTATGGCTTCAGAATTTTTAAGGATGAATTCTAGAGCTTTTTTTCATGAAGCACGTTGAAGCCTGGCTGGCTGTAAAGCCATGTCTCATTCATTTGGACCGAGGCTTCCACTTATCAGCATATGAAGTTGGATGAAGTATCAGCTGTTGTATGTCTGATTTGTATCTGCTAAAGCTTGGCTGGCCATTGGCCATGTCTAGTGTTTTGGACCGGAGCTTTCATTGAAAGCTTGGCTGGCTTACTAGCCATGTCTAATTCCTGGACTGAAGCTTTAGACTAACAGTGCAAGATTCCTGGAATTCCTATTAAAAATTTTGAAATCCTTATTTTTCTTTTTCCAAAATATTTTCGAAAAATCCAAAAAAAATTTATAAAATCATAAAATCAAAAATATTTTTGTGTTTCTTGTTTGAGTCTTGAGTCAAATTTTAAGTTTGGTGTCAATTGCATGTTTTTATAATTTTCTTGCATTTTTCGAAAATTCATGCATGTGTTATTCATGATCTTCAAGTTGTTCTTGACAAGTCTTCTTGTTTGATCTTCATATTTTCTTGTTTTGTGTCTTTTCTTGTTTTTCATATGCATTCTTGCATTCATAGTGTCTAAAAATTAAAAATTTCTAAGTTTGGTGTCCTGCATGTTTTTTTTTCTTAAAAATTTTCAAAAATAAGTTCTTGGTGTTCATCTTGACATTCAAAGTGTTCTTGGTGTTCATCTTGACATTCATAGTGTTCTTGCATGCATTGTGTGTTTTGATTCATAATTTTCATGTTTTGAGTCTTTTCATTGTTTTTCTCTTTCCTCATTAAAAATTCAAAAATAAAAAAAATATCTTTCCCTTATTCTCTCATAAATTTTCGAAAATTTGACTTGACTTTTTCAAAAATTTTTAAATTTAATTGTTTCTTATGAGTCAAATCAAATTTTCAATTTAAAAATCCTATCTTTTTCAAATCTTTTTCAAAAATCAAACCTTTTTCATTTTTTTTTCATATTTTCGAAAATTTCAAATTAATTTTCAAAATCTTTTTCTTATTTTTATTTCATATTTTCGAATTCAATGCTAACAATTAATGTGATTAATTCAAAAATATTAAGTTTGTTACTTGCCTAATAGGAAAGGTTCAATCTTTAAATTTTAAAATCAAATCTTTTTGTTTCTTGTTAGTCAAGTAATCAACTTTAATTTTCAAAATCAAATCTTTTTAAAATTCTTTTTCAAATCTTTTTCGAAATAAATTTCAATCACATCTCTTTCAAAATTTGATTTCAAAATCTTTTCTAACTTCTTATCTTTTCAAATTTGATTTTCAAATCTTCTTCAATTAACCACTTTACTTTTTGTTTGATTCTTATCTTTTTCAAAACTACCTAACTAACTCTCTCTAATTTTCGAAAATTCCTTCCTTCTTTTTCAAATTTTCTTTTTAATTAACTAATTGTTTTAATTTTAATTTAATTTGATTTTAATTTTCGAATTTTAACTTTAAATTTAAAATATTTTTATTTTATTTTTCGAATTCTTCCCTTTTTCATCTCCTTCTATTTATTTATTCATCTACTAACATTTCTCTTCCACCCAAAAATTCGAACCCCATCTCCCTCTCTGTGTTCGAATTTTTCTCTTCTCCTTCTTATATTCTTCTCTTCTTATACTTGCATAAGGAATCTCTATACTGTGACATAGAGGATTCCATATTTTCTTTTGTGTTCTCTTCTTTTTCATATGAGCAGGAACAAGGATAAGAACATTCTTGTTGAAGCTGATCCTGAACCTGAAAGGACTCTGAAGAAGAAGCTAAGGGAAGCTAAAGCTCAACTCTTTGGAGAAAATCTGACAGAAATTTTCGAAAAGGAAGGAGACATGGCCGAAAATAATAACAATGCAAGGAAGATGCTTGGTGACTTTACTGCACCAAATTCCAATTTACATGGAAGAAGCATCTCCATCCCTACCATTGGAGCAAACAATTTTGAGCTTAAACCTCAACTAGTTTCTCTGATGCAACAAAACTGCAAGTTTCATGGACTTCCATCTGAAGATCCTTTTTAGTTCTTAACTGAATTCTTGCAGATCTGTGATACTGTTAAGACCAATGGGGTTGATCCCGAGGTCTACAGGCTCATGCTTTTCCCATTTGCTGTGAGAGACAGAGCTAGAATATGGTTGGACTCTCAACCTAAAGATAGCCTGAACTCTTGGGATAAGCTGGTCACGGCTTTCTTAGCCAAGTTCTTTCCTCCTCAAAAGCTTAGTAAGCTTAGAGTGGATGTTCAAAGCTTCAGACAGAAAGAAGGTGAATCCCTCTATGAAGCTTGGGAGAGATATAAGCAACTGACCAAAAAGTATCCATCTGACATGCTTTCAGAGTGGACCATCCTGGATATATTCTATGATGGTCTGTATGAGTTATCAAAGATGTCACTGGACCATTCTGCAGGTGGATCCATTCACCTAAAGAAAACACCTGCAGAAGCTCAGGAACTCATTGACATGGTTGCTAACAACCAGTTTATGTACACTTCTGAGAAGAATCCTGTAAGTAATGGGATGCCTCAAAGGAAGGGAGTTCTTGAAATTGATGCTCTGAATGCCATATTGGCTCAGAACAAAATATTGACTCAGCAAGTCAATATGATTTCTCATAGTCTGAATGGAATGCAAGCTACATCCAACAGTACTCAAGAGGCATCTTCTGAAGAAGAAGCTTATGATCCTGAGAACCCTGCAATAGCAGAGGTGAATTACATGGGTGAACCTTATGGGAACACCTATAACCCCTCATGGAGAAATCATCCAAATTTCTCATGGAAGGATCAACAAAAGCCTCAACAAGGCTTTAATAATGGTGGAAGAAACAGGTTTAGCAATAGCAAACCTTTTCCATCATCCACTCAGCAACAGACAGAGAATTCTGAGCAGAATCCATCTAGCTTAGCAAATTTAGTCTTTGATCTATCTAAGGCCACTTTGAGTTTCATGAATGAAACAAGGTCCTCCATTAGAAATTTGGAGGCACAAGTAGGCCAGCTGAGTAAAAAGGTCACTGAAACTCCTCCTAGTACTCTCCCAAGCAATACAGAAGAGAATCCAAAGAGAGAGTGCAAGGCCATTGATATAACCAAAATGGCCGAACCCACAAGAGAGGAGGAGGACGTGAATCCTAGTGAGAAGAACCTTCTGAGACGTTCAGTGAACAATAAGGAGTTTCCCTTAGAGGAACCAAAGGAATCTGAGGCTCATCTAGAGACCATAGAGATTCCAATGAACTTCCTTCTGCCCTTCATGAGCTCTGATGAGTATTCTTCTTCTGAAGAGAATGAAGATGTTACTGAAGAGCAAGTTGCCAAGTACCTTGGTGCAATCATGAAGTTGAATGCCAAATTATTTGGTAATGAGACTTGGGAAGATGAACCTCCCTTGCTCACCAATGAACTGAACGCATTGGATAGGCAGAAATTACCTCAAAAGAAACAGGATCCTGGTAAATTCCTAATTCCCTGTAACATAGGCACCATGACCTTTGAGAAGGCTCTGTGTGACCTGGGGTCAGGAATAAACTTAATGCCACTCTCTGTAATGGAAAAACTTGGGATCTTTGAGGTACAGGCTGCCAATTTCTCATTAGAGATGGCAGATAAATCTATGAAAAATGGCTTATGGACAAGTAGATGACGTGTTAGTAAAGGTTGAAGGCCTTTACATCCCTGCTGATTTCATAATCCTAGACACTGAGAAGGATGAGGATGAATCCATCATCCTTGGAAGACCCTTCCTAGCCACAGCAAATGTTGTGATTGATGTGGACAGAGGAGAGTTGGTTCTTCAACTGAATGAAGACTACCTTGTGTTCAAGACTCAAGGTTCTCCTTCTGTAACCATGGAGAGGAAGCATGAAAAGCTTCTCTCACTGCAGAGTCAACCAAAGCCCCCACAGTCAAACTCTAAGTTTGGTGTTGGGAGGCCACAACCAAACTCTAAGTTTGGTGTTGAACTCCCATATCCAAACTCTAAGTTTGGTGTTGGGAAGTCTCAACAATGCTCTGAACATCTGTGAGGCTCCATGAGAGCTCACTGTCAAGCTATTGACATTAAAGAAGAGCTTGTTGGGAGGCAACCCAATATATTTAATTATATTACTTTTATGTTTATTTCGTGTTTTATTAGGTTGATGATCATGTGGAGTCATAAAAACTACAAAAAAATCAAAAACAAAAAGAAAAACAGAATGAAAAACTACACACCCTGGAGGAAGAACTTACTGGCGTTTAAACGCCAGTAAGGGTAGCAGAATGGGCGTTAAACGCCCAGTCTGGCACCATTCTGGGCGTTTAACACCAGAAACAAGCACCAGACTGGCGTTTAACGCCAGAACAGAGCATGAAACTGGCGTTAAACGCCAGAAACAAGCAGCAGTCTGGCGTTTAAATGCCAGGATTGCACCCAGAGGAAGGCTGGTGTTAAATGCCAGAAGCAAGCATAAAGCTGGCGTTTAACGTCAGAAACAAGCTACATTTGGGCGTTTAACGCCAGAACCAAGCATGGAAGTGGCGTTAAACGCCAGGATTGCATGCATAGGGCATTTTACACGCCTAAAAGGTGCAGGGATGTGAAATTCGTGACACCTCAGGATTTGTGGACCCCACAGGATCACCTCAGGATCTGTGGACCCCACAGGATCCCCACCTACCTCAACTCACCTTCACCCTCTTTTTCACACAATCCAATAACCCTCTTCCCCAAACACCCTTCACCAATCAACTCACCCACTCTTCCCCATTACCCTTTCACCAATCACCTCCACTACACTTTCCCATAAACCCCACCTACCTCCAAATTCAAAATCACTTTCCCATCCAAACCCACCCTTTATGACCGAACCCTAAACCCTCTCCCTCCACTATATAAACCCCTCATTCTTTCTTCATTTTCACACAACACTACCCTCTCTTCTTCCCTTGGCCGAAACACACGCATCTCTCCCTCTCCTCCATCTCTTCTTCTTCTCCTTCTTTCTCTCTTTTTTTGCTTGAGGACGAGCAACATTCTAAGTTTGGTGTGGTAAAAAGCATAGCTTTTTGTTTTTTCCATAACCATCAATGGCACCTAAGGCCAGAGAACCCTCAAGAAAGAGGAAAGGGAAGTTAATTGCTTCAACCTCTGAGTCATGGGAGATGGAGAGATTCATCTCAAAAGTCCATTAAGACTACTTCTATGAAGTTGTGGCCAAGAAGAAAGTGATCCCCGAGGTTCCTTTCAAACTCAAGAAGAATGAGTATTCGGAGATCCGACTTGAAATCCAAAGAAGAGGTTGGGAAGTCCTCACCAACCCCATTCAACAAGTCAGGATCCTAATGGTTCAAGAGTTCTATGCGAACGCATGGATCACTAGGAACCATGATCAAAGTGTAAAGCCGAATCCAAAGCATTGGCTTACCATAGTTCGGGGGAACTACTTAGATTTCAGCCCAGAAAATGTAAGGCTGGCGTTCAACTTGCCAATGATGGAAGAAAATGCACGCCCCTACACAAGAAGGGTCAACTTTGATCAAAGGTTGGACCAAGTCCTCATGGACATATGTGTGGAAGGAGCTCAATGGAAGATTGACTCAAAAGGCAAACTGGTTCAACTGAGAAGACTGGACCTTAAGCCTGTAGCTAGAGGATGGTTGGAGTTCATTCAACGCTCAATCATTCCCACTAGCAACCGGTCTGAAGTTACTGTAGACCGGGCCATCATGATCTATAGTATCATGATTGGGGAGAAAGTGGAGGTTCATGAGATTATACCTCAAGAACTCTACAAGGTAGCTGACAAGTCCTCCACTTTGGCAAGGTTAGCCTTTCCTCACCTCATTTGCCATCTATGCAATTCGGCTGGGATTGACATAGAGGGAGATATCCTCATTGATGAGGACAAGCCCATCACTAAGAAAAGGATGGAGCAAACAAGAGATCATGGGCCTCAACAAGAGCATGAGGAAATTCCTCACCATGAAATCCCTGAGATGCCTCAGATGCACTTTCCTCTACAAAACTATTGGGAGCAAATCAACACCTCCCTAGGAGAATTAAGTTCCAACATGGGACAACTAAGGATGGAGCACCAAGAGCACTCCATCATCCTCCATGAAATTAGAGAAGACCAAAGAGCTATGAGGAAGGAGCAACAAAGACAAGGAAGAGACATAGAGGAGCTCAAAAGCACCATTGGTTCTTCAAGAAGAGGAAGACGCCACCCTCACTAAGGTGGACTCCTTCCTTAATCTCCTTGTTCTTATTTTCCTGTATTTCAGTTTTTGAGCTTTATGTTTTATTTATGTTTGTGTCTTTACTATATGATCATTAGTATTTAAGTGTCTATGTCTTAAAGCTATGAATGTCCTATGAATCCATCACCTCTCTTAAATGAAAAATATTTTAATTACAAAAGAACAAGAAGTACATGAATTTCGAATTCATCCTTGAAATTAGTTTAATTAGTTTGATGTGGTGACAATACTTTTTGTTTTCTGAATGAATGCTTGAACAGTGCATATGTCTTTTGAATTTGTTGTTTATGAATGTTAAATATGTTGGCTCTTGAAGAATGATGAAAAAGGAAAAATGTTATTGATAATCTAAAAAATCATAAAAATGATTCTTGAAGCAAGAAAAAGCAGTGAATACAAAAGCTTGCGAAAAAAAAAGAGAAAAGAAAAAAATGGCGAAAAAAAATAGAGAAAGAAAAAGAAAAAGCAAGCAGAAAAAGCCAAAAGATCTTTAAACCAAAAGGCAAGAGCAAAAAGCCAATAGCCATTAAAACCGAAAGGCAAGGGTAAAAAGGATCCAAGGCTTTGAGCATTAGTGGATAGAAGGGCCCAAAGGAATAAAATTCTGGCCTAAGCGACTAAACCAAGCTGTCCCTAACCATGTGCTTGTGGCGTGAATGTATCAAGTGAAAACTTGAGACTGAGCGGTTAAAGTCGAGGTCCAAAGCAAAAAGAGTGTGCTTAAGAACCCTGGACACCTCTAATTGGGGACTTTAGCAAAGCTGAGTCACAATCTGAAAAGGTTCACCCAGTTATGTGTCTGTGGCATGTATGTATCCGGTGGTAATACTGGAAAACAGAGTGCTTAGGGCCACGACCAAGAATCATAAAGTAGCTGTGTTCAAGAATCAACATACTGAACTAGGAGAATCAATAACACTATCTAAATTCTAAGTTCCTATAGATGCCAATCATTCCGAACTTCAAAGGATAAAGCAAGATGCCAAAACTATTCAAGAGGCAAAAAGCTACTAGTCCCGCTCATCTGATTGAAGCTAAGCTTCATTGATAGTTGGAATTTATAGTATATTCTCTTCTTTTTATCCTATTTGATTTTCAGTTGCTTGGGGACAAGCAACAATTTAAGTTTGGTGTTGTGATGAGCGGATAATTTATACGCTTTTTGGCATTGTTTTTAGTATGTTTTTAGTATGATTTAGTTAGTTTTTATTATATTTTTATTAGTTTTTAATTAAAAATCGCATTTCTGGACTTTACTATGAGTTTGTGTGTTTTTCTGTGATTTCAGGTATTTTCTGGCTGAAATTGAGGGACCTGAGCAAAAGTCAGATTCAGAGGCTGACAAAAGACTGCAGATGCTGTTGGATTCTGACCTCCCTGCACTCGAAGTGGATTTTCTGGAGCTACAGAAATCCAAATGGAGCGCTCTCAATTGAGTTGAAAAGTAGACATCCAGGGCTTTTCAGAAATATATAATAGTCCATACTTTGCCCAAGTTTAGATGACGCAAACTAGCGTTCAACGCCAGCTCTCTGCCCAATTCTGGAGTTAAACGCCAGAAACAGGTTGCAAAGTAGAGTTAAACGCCAGAAACAGGTTACAAACTGGCTTTTAACTCCAAGAGAAGCCTCTGCATGTGTGAAGCTCAAGCTCAGCCCAAGCACACACCAAAGTGGGCCCAGAAGTGGATTTCTACATCATTTACTTATTTCTGTAACCCTAGTAACTAGTCTGATATAAATAGGACCTTTTACTATTGTATTAGACATCTTATGCATCTTTAGTTCATATTTGGATCATATTGATCATGTTTAGGGGGGCTGGCCTCTCGGCCATGCCTAGACCTTGTTCTTATGTATTTTCAACGGTAGAGTTTCTACACACCATAGATTAAGGTGTGGAGCTCTGCTGTTCCTCATGAATTAATGTAAAGTACTACTATTTTTCTATTCAATTCAAGCTTATTCTTATTCTAAGATATTCATTCACACCCAAGAAACATGATGAATGTGATGATTATGTGACGCTCATCACCATTCTCACCTATGAACGCGTACCTGACAACCACTTCCGTTCTACATGCAACAAGCTTGAATGTGTATCTCTTAGCCTCCTGATCGTGCGATCAGAGTGTTCGTGGTATAAGTTAGAACCCATGGACGGCCATTCTTGAGATCCGGAAAGTTTAAACCTTGTCTGTGGTATTCCGAGTAGGATCTGGGAAGGGATGGCTGTGACGAGCTTCAAACTCGCGAGTGCTGGGCGTAGTGACAGACGCAAAAGGATAGTAAATCCTATTCCAGTATGATCGAGAACCTACAGATGATTAGCCATACAGTGACAGTGCATTGGACCATTTTCATAGATAGGACGGGATGTAGCCGTTGACAACGGTGATGCCCAACATACAGCTTGGCATGGAAAGGAGTAGGAATGATTGGATGAAGACAGCAGGAAAGCAGAGGTTCAGGAGGAACACAAGCATCTCTACACGCTTATCTGAAACTCTCACCAATGAATTACATAAGTACCTCTATCTTTATTTTATGCTTTATTTATCTCCATATTTTCGAAAACCATTATAACCATTTGAATCCGCCTGACTGAGATTTGCAAGATGACCATAGCTTGCTTCAAGCCGACAATCTCCGTGGGATCGACCCTTACTCATGTAAGGTTTATTACTTGGATGACCCAGTGCACTTGCTGGTTAGTTGTGTGAAGTTGTGACAAAGTGTGATTCACATTTGAGAGCACCAAGCCTTTGGCGCCATTGTTGATGATCACAATTTCGTGCACCATATTTTTACTATGCTTTCCTTTTATTCCTTCCAAGTGTTTGATAAAATGCTTGGTTGGGCTTTAGAGTAGATTTTGAGCATTCTTGGCTTGGAAAGAGTAATTGGGCAATCTTGAGTCATGAATACCCAATTTAGATTGGTGATCTACAGTTGTTACTTAATATCATTTTCAATGACTCTAATCTCTTTCTAATTCAATTAGTGAGTTGATTAGAAATTTTGATTTGAGATTAACTAGTCTTGTTAGACTTTCTCTCATGGAAGATAACCTATATCTTCTTCCATCGTTGGAGATGACGTAATAAGATAAATTCTTGTTAATTATTGTTATGATTAATGACTAGGATAGAAAGCCTATATTCTCAACCCTTGCCATGAATGTCTCTCTTTATTAATTGCTTTCTTTAATTGCTCTCTTTACTTTTCTTGTCATTTATTTTATTGCCCCTTCTATAAATCAAAACCCCTTGCACCTTCATAGCCAATAATCATTCATTTCATTGCAATTCCTTGTGAGACCACCCGGAGTCTAAATACTTCGGTTAATTTTCATTGGGGTTTGTACTTGTGACAACCAATATTTTTTATGTGAGAATTGTTTGTTGGTTTGGAGCTATGCTTACAATGAAGTTCTTGTTTCTATAAGAGAAATTCTAGACCGACACGACAAATCTCAATCATCACAAGGCTAGGGTTGTTCATGGGAAGCTGTAAGTATTTTCCGCTTGGGACAACATCGCCCTTAGCCGAAATTGTAGCCTTTGTGTCCATGGCTTCCGAAGGAACACCCGCAGCAGCAACTAAATCAGATACCAATGCTGGAAATGGTAAATTACCACGGGCGTGGACTTAACCCATTGCTTGCTTGACAAGAAGCGGAATGTTCACCGGTCTCTCCGTGAGAACACACCAAACAAGCAAGGCGAGATCCGCCGTGAAGGACGACTTGTGGGTGCTAGGTAGCACATAGTGGGATAGGATCTGGGCCCAAGCTCTAGCTTCTACAGTGAGGAAACGTGCGTCAATGCACTTGGTACTGGTAAAACATTAAGCACTTGCTGAATAGCCTCTTCTGAAATTGGGACTTGCTTCCGGCGCACGTATACCGAATGAAGAGAGGGGAGATGGTAGTTAGTGTAGAACTCTACCACCCACGAGAGGTTGACCTCCTGTGGTTTTCTCATAAGAAATTCCCATCCACACCGCTCAATGCGGGGCAAGATACAATGAGCAACCTTGTCCGGTGGGGCGAGTAGATGCTCGGCATGATAGTTCCTCTCAACCATGGCGGGGAACACAAGTTCATAGAAGCATTTGGGGAATCTTGAAGAATCCTTTGCCGGTTTGCTCTTCTCTTTCTCATCAATAGGAGCGGGTGTCTTCGCCTTCTTAGACAGGGGTCTGGCTCCTAATGAAGAGTGCGCCTTGGAGTTTGACTTTTGGGGTGCCATCTTTGTGGCTGGTCTCCTTGAAGCTTTCTTCTTGCCTTTTTTGGTGGCCATCCTGAAAAAGGAAAGAAAAGAGGGAAAGCATTAAACCCAAAGAATCATCTCAACAAAAACATGCAAGTGAGAAGTAGTGCCCAAAAGAAATAGTGCAACAAAGTAATCACAACACTTGGCATGGGATGCAAGAGGGAGTAAAGCATGCAAGATGGCATGAGAAGAGTAATCTCAAGCATCCATAACAAAGAGCAAGTCATGTTCAATGAGTATCTAATTAGCAAGCATACACGCTAAGCAAGCGAAGTGGACTCAATGCATGTATAAGAAAGCAAGTGAGTGAGGAGGAAGCACCAAATTGAAGGTACATGATTAAAATAAACCAAAATGACATTTGTGCATTTTCTCGAACACTTGGTGTGCAGTTATCAAGCAATGAGCAATTATGAGATACTCAACCAATTGGAAGCCTAAAATGAAATATCAATCATCACACAACATCATCCACTGACAAAGATAATGAAAAACAATCAAGAAGATCTATTAAAGCAAATGAAAACTCAAATTCAACATCCATGGAGAAGCAAGAAAAAGGAAAAAAGTAAACAAACAAAAAGTAAGTAGTATAATCATGCAACTAAAAGAGAAAATAAGAGAAAACAAAGAAACATGTAACTAGAGAAAGAATACTATGCAAAGAGAGTAAGAGATGAGATATAGAAGAAGTAGAACCTTGAGAAGTGTAAAAGAACAAGGTGGAGTTTTCTTTTTGTGAAAATGAGAAAGAGAAAGAAGATGTAGTGCCACCGGAGGTGGTGGTGGTCACCGGTGAGTAGCCGGAGATGGTGGTAAAGTATTGAAAAAGAAGGAGAAGAGAATAGGTGATGGAGGAAGAAGAAGAAGAAAGGAAATAAGAAAAGAGGTTAGAAAGAGGGAAGGGACAGGGCGTACCAGGTTTAAAATTGGGTCGCGCAATCACATAACCAAGAAAACTATCTACAATATTCACATTTTCACATAACCAATATCAAGGCATATGTTGCAACCACTCCCCGGCAAAGGCGCCAAAAATTTGATGGCTCCGGGTTACAGTCGGTAAGAAATTTCACAAGATTTTTCGCGTTGCAAGTATAGTCCTCAACCGAAAAATAATTCGCAGATCAAATTTAGAAGGAATTGGTTGTCACAAGTTCAACCCCAATAAAAGTAACCGAAGTATTCAAACCTCGGGTCGTCTCACAAGGAATGGGCAAACATGTACATCAACATTGGTTAGAAATCAGGGGTTGCAAATCATGAGCAAGAAATTAAACTAGGAATCCTAATAAGCAAGTAATCTTGAAGTGCAAGAAACTAATTCAAACAACTAAAGCAAGATGTGAGCAATTCCAAACTAATAAGATAACATCCAGTATAATTCTACTCTAAACTAAGCAAGTAACTATAACTCTAGACAAGCAACTCTTGGCTAGACATGGGAACTGGGGTCACTGTCCTTGTCTAATAACTATATCTTGACAATTATGAGGAACCAAACTCATTAAGTTTACTTCTATACTTGAAGTATATTAAATGGTTTAGTCAACATCAACCCATAAGGTCCAACCTAGCTACTAATTGACTTAGTAGTAGGTTAGTGTCAATGGTTATCAAATTGACCACTAAGGTTTCCTAAATCATCAAATCCATTAGACCCAATGACTCAAGTTTACCCAATTCCCTTAGCCTAGGCCAAGAGTAAAGAGAACTACTCCATAATCAAAGGAAACATTTCATCAAACACATGGTAAGCATTACTAAAAGACATAATTAAATTGCAATTAAATTGAAATTAACAAGTACCCACTAACAATTATCAACATACAATCACTCAAACAACACAATTAACCATGAAAATCATCAATGCAACATTAACAATTCAAGATTCACAAGATTCATGAAATGGGTATAAAATGACAATTGACAAGAGAACATAAAACTAACATAAGATCTAACAAAATTATGCTAAGGAATTCAAATTAAGCAATTAAAACTAGTAATTAACAAGATCCAATTTAGAATTTAACAAGAAAAGATCAAATTAAACTAGATCTAGAGAGGAACAAGGGTTTCTCTCCCTAGAAGAACAAAAACCAAAAACTAGCTAAAAATTATGTCTATGTGTGAATGAATGATCACCCCTTTTCCCCTAGCATCCTTGGGTCTTTTCCATGCAGAACCAGCTTGAATTTGGGCCTCTTGAGCCTCAGAAATCGCCAGGCACGATTTCCTTTAATGAGGTCACGTGCAGCTTGTCGCGCATACGCGCCATGCGTGCGTGCGCGCCGATTGATTTTGTGACCCACGCGTGCGCGCCATGTACGCGTGCGCGCCGGTGTGGATTTCTCTAATCCGCGCGGATGCGCCGATCTTCACGCGCCATTTCCAGCTGTCCACATCCATGCGTGCGCGCAAGGTGCGCGTGCGCGTCCATGCTAAAATTCCCAAAATCCAAATATTCATGTTCCTTCCTCTTGTGCATGCTTTCTTTCTCTCTTCTAGGCCATTCTTGCCCTATAAATTCTGAAATCACTCAACAAACACGTCACGGCATCAAATGGTAATAAAAGAGGATCAAAATATAGCAATTCTAAGGCAAAATAAGCATGTTTTTCATCATGAAGCAATTTTAGGAAGAGAACACAAAACCTCGCAATTCTTGTGAATAAGTGCGGAAAATATTGACAAAACCCCCCAAATTCTACACAATATAAACCACAAAATTGGGGTTTATTACTATCTCGCCGACTGTGCGTACGCACACAGGTCTGTGCGCACGCACAAGTCGCAAAAAGGAGAGGGTGCGAACATACAAGGCATGCGAACGCTCCCAGCAGAAGAGGTGTAAGCTGGTGTGCACACGCACAGCTGGGTGCACGTGCACAGAACGCAAAAATTGGGGTTGTGTGCGTACGCACAAGTGTGTGCGCACGCACATGCTCTATTTTTCTCAAAAATATTTAATGCTCCAAGGCACCAAACATGACATCCAAAATAGTTTTTCAACCCCACATCATATTATTCATCAAAAACACATGATCTAACCTAAAATCTAATCGAATTAAGCTTGAAATTAAACTAAACCTAAGCTATCTACAAGAGACAAAATGCAATAAATTGAAATTATGTACAAAGAGATGGTTAGAAAGGTGTTACCATGGTGGGGTGTCTTCCACCTAGCACTTCTATTTAGAGTCCTTAAGTTGGACTTTATTGAGAAGCTCTAACAATGCTTGGGTCTCCAAACTCTCCATTGATTGCACCAAGCTTTGATGGTGTGTCCCACAAGCCATAAGCTCCCAACAAGAGGAAGAAAAAGCAAACAAGAGAAACATATTTACAATAGCAAACAAAAAGCAAGCTATTCACATATCAACATATTTACAAAAGCCGAAAACAAGTAAGCAACATATGTACAATCAACCAAAAATAAGCTATTTATATATTATCATATTTACAATAGCCAAAAACATACACCATTGCAACTCCCCAGCAACGGCGCCAAATTTGATAGTGAGAGAATTTATTGTCGATCTAGAATCAATCAAAACAAGAATCAATTCGTTGGTAGCATAGTCCAAACCAACAATGAATTCTCATAATCAAATGTTTAAATTCAAATTAAGATTAACCGAGAGTAATGAAATCTCGGGTCGTTCTTCCTAGGAGTTACAATGAAATAATCTATTATTGGCTATGGGGGGAATGGGGATTGTGAATGCCAGAGAGAAGCAAGTAATTTAAATAGCAAAAAAGTAGAACAAGCATGCAAGAATTTAAAAGGAAGCAATTAAAAGCAATGAAAATGGAAATTAAATACTAAAAAGGACTCTTGGTGAGAATAGGGTAATTAAGAGTTCATATCCTAGTTATGGACCATAAACATAGTAATTGTGTGTGAATTAATCCCAATTAGTCAATCCTACATCGAGAATTAGTCAAAAGGATATAATTGATCCCAATCCCCAAGTCCTAGTCAACACTAGTGGGTCAGTTAGAGTTAGGGGAAACCAAACCAAACTAATTAACAATCCTCACACAATGTGGAATGGACATCCACAACTCAATTCTACCCAAACACCCAATTTTTCAACCAAGAGTGTAAAAAACTAAACATGCAAGAAATTAAACATCAAAGCAATAAAAGTCAAAGCAATTAAATACAAGGAAAGGAAACTTCAAATGTAAGAAACCTCTTGACAAGTAATTGAGAACTAAGGTTACCTATCCTAGACATTGACCACAAACACATGGTGATTATGAAGAGTTAATCCTACTTAGTCAATCCTAACATCGAGGATAAGTCAAATAGGCATAGTTGATTTAAATCCCTAAGTCCTAAGTCAACACTATTGGGTCACTTAGAGTCAAGGGAGAACAAATCAACTAACTACTTTAATGTATCAAACAAGAATGGACATCAATGACTCAAGGGTCACCAAGGTCATCAATTCCAAGCCAAGAGTGGGGGAAAACTAAGCCAAGCATTTTATCAAACACTTGGGAGGCATGAAAATAAAGCATGGTAAAATAACAAGGAATGATAAAAGCTACAATTACCAAAAGCAAGTAAAGTAAGATAACAACTCAATTAAACAATAAAGAGACATAAAACATAAATTGCATTAAATGTAAATTAAAATAACAAGAGTGTTCATAAATATGAAAGCAACTAAATGAGAAATTAACAAGATAAACAAAGGAAATTAAGACAATAGAACAAGGAAAGGTAGAAGAAACTAGATGAAAACAAGAATTAAAAATAGAAATTATAAAGAAAATAAACTAAAAACCCTAGGTTCTAGAGAGAAGAGAGAGCTTCTCTCTCTAGAAAATGAACTACATGATGCTAAACTAACCCTAATTGCTCCCCTCCCCCCTTCACATGGAAGGAGGCCCTCTTTGATATAGCACTCAATCAGCTTCAGAAGGTCCAAAATTGGGCTCTGAAGGCCCAAAACTCGCCCCAGCAATTTGCAATAAATGAGTCACGCGCTGGGACCTGTGCGTGCGCACAGATGCGTGCGTACGCACATTTGCTGATTTTCTTCTTGTGCGTACGCACAGGGTGTTATGCGTACGTACACATGGCTGTGTGGTTCTTATGCGTACGCATGGTAGGTTGTGTGTACACACACGCCAGTGTGTGCTTCTTCTTTGATTTCTTCATGTTTTCTCCCAATTCCATGAGCAAGATTTAGTATAAGGGTATATGCATAGACCATGATTTAGAATTTGTGGCAACACAAAATGATAATAAAGCATGCTATGTAGTGGAGTGACTCTTGTCTTCCATCATAAAAATATTTTTCTCTGAAATGACAAAGCATAGTTAACCATAATAAGAGCACATGTATCTTATTTCAGCCATCAAATCATCAAAAAAGTGTTGATAACACAAACTTCTGCCTCCTTTTCTTCTTTGTCGCCGCATTCCGTGTTCAGCATTTTTCAGAAGATAATCTTAAGGAAGGTTAAGTCCAAAAATTACAAGAATTAAAAGGAAAAAATTCAGAACCTAAGTGCAAGACAACTAATAAATTTACTATCTTGATAACATAAACTGAATCAAACTGCTTCTCCTACAAGGATGTGACCCACTGGAGTCTCTTAGAAAAAAGGAGCTCTATGGGGTGTTCCCTTTCTACTTCTCTTTCACAGACTCGCCGGATTAGCATTTTTCTCCTGTCTTTCCCGAGGAGGAATCTCCTGTCCTTCCTGAGAAGGATTCTCCTATCTTTCTGAGGAGCATTTTGGTTCTCGTTGGGAATGACAGCAAGAACCAAATCCTTTACCTGAAAATTCAGATTCAAAAGTTAGAAAACAGCAAGTTACTACTAAGTTAATATCATAGATTCATAGGAAGCATGTAGAGGGGAGAAAATAAAATGATTGTGATTCTCAAATATCTGTCATCACTCATTTCCTTGCAAGAAATGGAGCAGTAGAGTACGTTGTAATCTGACCACCCAACTTTCTAGGGTTGATGTTGCATGATTCTAAACCCGAGTGTTTTCAGAATAAGAACATTTTTGTAATTGCATACGTAGGTAAGGTAAGGTATCTGGTTGAGAAGATTAATGCATTCTACATTATCTAATCAACAGTAAGAAATGCAAGATGGTCTATGAGTTTTTCCATTTGCAGATAAATATATACCTCAAAACATCACAACTATCTCGTTTTCGATTAATTGATATGCCATGGGGAAAGAGAAAAGGGTAGTGACAAACAATGAGGTTGGGAATGATTAACATCAGAGAGTATAAGTTTAGAACTTCATGCATATAATCAGCACAATATTCCAACATTATCCATTGAAAGATTTTGTTCATAACTAATAATAGATAGTCACTTGAGCTAAAGACAGAGTTACTCAGGTTATTCAACAAAACTATAATGCATATACCACTTCTCCAGGTGAAAGTAAAAGATAGAATATCATTTCGTACCCAGATTTCAGAGCAGTCAAATTACTTCTTCATATCAACAACACAGACAGAATCGTGATACGAAAGTTTCCAGACCCTAAGTATCTTGTGGTCACGTGAGGACCTGATGATGACAGATAATGTTTGCAAGCTGACTAAAGGCAGTTTATACAGTATATATTCAACTCATTTCCTTCGAATGCGTGGTACACACGGCAAAAAAGGATTCTTTTAGGAAAGCATCAAGCCAACTGGGTTTCTTGATTTCACACTTGGGGATTTGATTATCCTACAAAGTAAACCATGTCAATTAAGTTTATACTGGAAGTTACAGCTAATTGGATGAACCTAACTGATGGATAACAAAGAAAAGGGAGAAAGGGGTTAAAGGACTACCATAGGATGCCACTATTCCCAAATCATGCAAGCTTTCTGAAGAAATATAAATGAATCGGAGATGAATAAACCGATGAAAGAAAGGTATTTCTGTTGAATTTTTTCTTTCTTGTTTGATAACTGCCTAGGAAAGGTGTCTGATCAGTAATGGAGGTAGTCTGTCTCATGATTCAATGAACATCGTCACCAGCTAAAATCCATTTCATCATATTACAGCCACAATTACTACCCTTCCTTAGAAGACATACTATTGGGATGCAAGTCAAAGAATTGTATATTTGTATTGGTATTTGTTTACAAGTATGTATATATATATATATACATAATAAATCACATTAGGTGTAATAAATACAAGGCTCCATTTCAATGATTTGTGAAAAATATACTAAGCTAGAGTACAAGGGTAAGGAGGGAACAACACATTTTCATGTAGCCGTTTATGACAATTGCCCCCAACAAAAAAAATTGAAAGAGGTAGATATGATTATGATCATCGCAAACGATTATAGTCGAATTTTCTAAATTTTCAATTTGAAAAAACCTTAAAAATTCACTGCAAAACTAAACTCTTTCTTTATACGTTACATCCATAGAATGGAATTGAATTTTGCACCATATATCAATTATTAGTTCAACCTAGTGTATAACCCGCGCATAGCGCGGATGTAAAAATTTTAGGACATTTTTCATATACCATATCAATTATATATAACTGAAGTATATATATTTATTGTTTACTTAGATGATATTTAATAAATATTTTATTATTAGAATTATTATTTTTGTGACTTAATGATATAAAATGTTTACAAATAAAATATAAAGAAATTATAATAAAAAATTAATTAATGATATCATTTTTAAAATTTAACTCCTTTTAAGATACATGATAAATAAAAAGTAATTGATAAAAGTTATATCAAATTATAGAAATTTGTATATCTTTATAAAAATTTATGTAAAATTGACATAAGAGTTACTTTATAAATATTCTATTTTTACAAAAAGACACAACATATTTTTAAATTGACAAAAATATGCTTATAAGTATTGTAAATCCTATGATTGTGTTTAGATGTACTAATTTGGGTTTTTAGAATCTAAATAATTAATTGATATTCTTTTTTTTGAACCAACTGTTAATGTAAATATAAATTTATACTTAGATAATAAAAATTAATATTTTTTAAGAATAATAAATTGAATAATACATTAATTATTTTAGTCCTGGTAATTGATTATTAGGAAGAAATTTCCAAGACTAAAATAAAAAAACATGTGAAAAATCTACATGTTTGTTGTTGTTAATTACTTAATCTATCATGGTACCATATTAAATATAAAATGTTTAAATACAAATATTAACTAATATTATAATTATAATTTTAATATTATATAACATCGGCGGGAAAATTAGAATTTTGGTTGGGCATTCATTCTAATATCCCTCTCTCTTTGCCTCATCAATCACCAATCAGGATCTCCTCCTTCGTCTCCTTTTCGTCTTCTTTGATTTGGGCATATTGGTCAGCATCTTCCTTTGCGCTGACTTCGCGATTGTTGTTCGTCTAAGCGTATCTTCACTGCATCGATGCCGTGTGCCGTCATTGTTTCTTCGCTCACTACTCGCATTCAGTGGTTCTCCACTCCCCGCAGTGTCTCGCACTGGCTGAATCTCTGATCCCCGATGTCTCTGTTCGTCGCTGCTTCTGTGCTCTCCACCATCTCTCGCCGTCGTTGCTTTTGTTGTAGTTGCTTCTCTCCCCGTTGCAGCTAGTGGTCTCTCGCCGTCACTCTTAATTTGACTTCTAATGTCTTTAGTAACCATGTTGTTCAAAAGGTAACTATTACTCTACTCTATATATTCCCTTTGGACACTCCAATTGATTCTTTTTCAGATTTTGTGAGTGACTGATGCACCACTATTTCGTGGTACATTTTGTATTTAATTTAGTGGATAAAATCTACTAAATTCACACTTATTCATATAATTTGTATGTTTTACATTTTCCTTCCTAATTATGTGCTATGATTGAAAACATACTTCTTTGGCCTTAAAATTGTTAATTATTAATCATCTCTCATTATCATTCGATGCCGTGATCCGTGCGTTAAGTGTTTTCAAGCTTTTTGGGGCAGGAATTGCTTAAAGGATAGAAAGGAAACTTGCAAAAATGGAAGGAACACAAGAAATAAAGGAGACAACCAGCGAAGATCGACGCGTGCGCGTACCTGATGCGTATGCGTGACTAGCGCAGAAGACAAGCGACGTGTACACGTGACTGACGCGTACGCGTGACCAGGATTTTTGTCAATCGACGCGTACGCGTGATGGACGCGTACGCGTGACATGCGCTACCTACAGAAATCGCAGAAAACGCTGGGGGCGATTTTGGGCTGAGTTTGGACCCAATTTTCGGCCCAGAAACGCAGACTAAAGCCAGAGGACAAGCAGAGACTCGACACACATTGAATCATACTTTCATTATTCACAATTTAGGTTTAGATGTAGTTTCTAGAGAGAGAAACTCTCCCCTCTCTCTAGTTTTTAGGATTTCTCTCAGTTTTAGGTTTATTTCTTCTCAATTCCAGGTTCAATGTTCATTTAATTTAGTTTCTCTTCTACTTTTATTTGTTCTAGCATTCTAGTTTATTTCTTTTCCTTGTTGATTACTTTATGTTGACAATTTGGTTTATGAATTCTCTTGTTAGATTTTATTTCTTTATTTATCGTAATTTGAGGTATTTCATATTTATGATTTTAAATTAGCTTTTTGCATTCTTAGCTTGAATTGATTAATTGGAGACACTTGAGTTATCAAACTCCTTTGTTGATTGATAATTGGAATTTGCTGGTTGATTTGGATCCCTCTAAAGCTAGTCTTTCCTTAGGAGTTGACTAGGACTTGAGGAATCAAATTGATTAGTCCACTTGACTTTCCTTTATTTAGTAAGGGTTAACTAAGTGGGAGCAATGAACAATTCTCATCACAATTGATAAGGATAACTAGGATAGGACGCCCAGTTCTCATACCTTGCTAAGAGCTTTATTAATTACTAATTTACTTTCTTGCAATTTAGAATTCTTGTTCCTTACTCAAAACCCCAAAAAGATAATCTTCCATAACCAATAATAAATACACCTCCCTGCAATTCCTTGAGAAATGACCCGAGGTTTGAATACTTCGGTTATTAATTTTATTGGGTTTGCTTTAGTGACAAACAATTTTTTTGAACGAAAGGATTCTTTGTTGGTTTAGAAACTATACTAGCAACGAGGCTTCATTTGCGAAATTCTTTACTAGCAAAAGTCCGTTCGTCAAAATGGCGCCGTTGCCGGGGAATTGTAAACGTGTGCCTTATTATTGATTATTGTAAATATTTGCTTTTTGCTTATTTGTTAGTTTTTGTTAGTTTTAGGACTTTGTTGCTTAATTTTTATTATTTTTTGTTTTTATTTTCTTCTGTTACCATAAATTCTCACCCCTTTGGCTATGAGTTTGGTTATAATCATGTTGTAGGAAGTGGAGATTACAATGAAGGCTTGCATCAAGGATGGGACAATCAAAGATGGGAGAAGTCACAAGGATCTGATCAACCCTCTTGGCAACAACCACCTCCAATGGACTATCAACAACCATTCTATGATGCATACCAAGACAATGGTTATGGTGGACCTCTCCGTGACAATCAACACCCACCACAATATACCTATGAACCCCCTCCTCAACATAATTTTGAACCACCATCTCACAGGCCCCTTACCACCAAACACCCCCATATGACCCTAATCCTTACCCACCATACCAAGAGCCTTACGAGCCATACTTCTAAGAACCACCACCTCAATATACACCATCTCCATATCCTTATCAAGATGAACCACCTTCCTATCATGAGCCCTTTCTCCCAATAAATGAACCCTCCTATCCACCCCAACCTCCGTTGGATAACAACACACTTATCTCTAATCTCATTGGTCTCACCTCTAAACTCCAATATCTTATATCCCGCAGGAACCAACCATTTACCCCCAATATTCAACTCTCAAGCTTTAATGCACCACCGCCCTCCATGGAAGAGCACCCACATCCAGCAATCCAAGAGCAACACAATTCCAATTATGCTAGTGACATGGAACAAGAGAAAAAGGATCGTCTTAGGGACGTAATGGATCGGCTTCACGAATTCATACTGCAAAAAAAGCTAGAGGAGGCCCAAAAGGTAGAGGTAATAGAGACCCTTGAAGGCAAAGGAGTGGTTGAAGAATTAGTGAAGGAAGACATCAAGGAGGAGTTTGATTTTGTATTAGAGCAAGTGGAGAAAGCCAAAATTATCACAAAAGAAGAAGTGGTTGAAGACTTGGGAGATGCGAAACCTCCATGGGAAAGTCCAGTCATAGAGCCTCCTTCCAAGATGTTTGATGTTGATGTTGAGGAGGGTGTACAACCTCCGAGGCATATCATGGTTGAAGACTTTGCAGAGGTTAATCAAGAGATAGAGATTAAAGAAGAGGAAGCACAACCTCCCATGCCCTTGGTAAGTAATGAAGAAGAGATTGAATTGAAAAAAAGCTACCAAGAGGAAGAGGTTGAAATTGAAGAAACTTGCAAAGAGGTGGAAGTTATCAAAGAGGAGCCCAAGAGAGTGAAGCATACATTGGCAAGGCCGCCACTGGAAATACTCCCCCTTCCCAAGCCATTACCATCCAACACAACATTCAAGTGGGTAAAATTCTTATCCTTGAATTGTATATTCCCACTTGAATATGGTCTACTTGAAACGGATGGACAA
Source organism: Arachis hypogaea (assembly GCF_003086295.3). Classification (NCBI taxonomy): domain Eukaryota; kingdom Viridiplantae; phylum Streptophyta; class Magnoliopsida; order Fabales; family Fabaceae; genus Arachis; species Arachis hypogaea. The sequence goes on along the minus strand of NC_092047.1, from coordinate 28,215,207 downwards.
CTTAGAGCTATCTGCGGTTTTAAGAGTAAAAGGGAGATGGTTAGCAGTTGGCAACACTATCCTAGGTTTGTTATGGTTGGAAGCTCAAGGCCTAACTGAAAGGGTTGGTATAATTATCAAGTGAATGGGTCTAGGAGGATGTTTGGCTGCTTAAATGAGAATTCCAAGGCTAAACCACCCAGATGGAATCATGGTGATCCACTTCAAGATGGGTGTAGAAACAAGATTTAGGATCCGGGCATACAAGATGATCAACTTTGGGAGCTCAAAGCTTGTGGAGAACTTCATCAAGGCTTGGTGAATTTATTTGGAGATGTTGAAGCCTATTGGAATTGCAAACATTGGTGGAGATTCCTAGATGAGTTCAAGCATAAGCCACCATGACAAGGAGCTCACCAAATGTCCAACTTAAGGACAATAACTAAAAGTGTTAGGTGGGAGACAACCCACCATGGTATGATCGTTCCTTTTCACTCTTAGCTTTATTTTATTTTGTTTTTATCAGTGTTCATTCATAATTTCTGCATCATCATCTGCATTCCACATTTTACATTCTGCATAAAAAAAAGAGAGCACACGACGCGCAAGCGTTGCTGACGCATACGCATCATATGTGTCTGCGTGAAAAATAAAAATTGAATAGAGAGTTGGGCAGGAGTGGTGCTGGTGGCGTGCCAGGTGCACAAGCAAGTCCATGCGTACGCGTCCATCACGCGTACACGTAGCTTGCGTTTTCACCATTCCACGCGTATGCGTCCCTCATGCGTACGCGTAACCCTAAAAATCGGCGTAAATAAGTGTATGGCCAGAGAGTTATGATGGTGTGGAGCTGGAACTGTGCTGGGACCACAAGCCTTATCACGCGTACGCGTCTCTGACGTGTGCATGTCGTTTTCCCTAAATTGGCCATCCACGCATGCGCGTACCTGACGCGCACGTGTCGTACGAAATTTAGGCCCCATACGTACAACAAACAGAGAGTTGTGCGCGCGCGTTGATGCCTTCGCGCAAATTGCACAACCCATGTCACGCGTACGCGTCCCTGACGCTTACACGTCGCTTGGAAATCACGTGACCCACGCGTACGTGTGCCTTACGCGTACGCGTCGCATGTGACGCACAACTAAAACACCTTAGCGCCTAATTTCAAATCATCCACCCTTCCAATCCTAATTCTTTTCAATCATAATTAGTTCTTCTTTCTTCTTTATTTCTTCTTCCTTATTCTTCCTTCATATCTATTACTTTCTTCTCTCCTTCTTCATCTTCTTCATCAGGTTTCTTTTCTTTTTCCCCTTTTACTCTTTCATTATTACATTAATTTAAGTTTCTTTCTTCTTTATTTTTCTTTTAGTTTCACTATCCATGGTTTCTTTTTCTTTTCTTTTCTTTTGCTTGCATTCTTATGTTGGTATTGGAATTTTATTTAGGTGTTACCTTACTATACTAAAGCTTGTGGATATTATGAGGAGTGATTTGACAATTGATATTTTAATTTGGATCTCATATATATTTGGATTATATTATTTTCATTCCTATTTTAACTTGCTCACCAAGTGTTTGTAAAAAAGCACCTATGGCATCTTGAACTCTATTTTGTTTTACTCTTTTACTTAAATGCCTCTTTTTCAAAACACTTGCACCCCACATGTATTTGGGATTATCATTCACAATTGTCATCATTACAAATACTCTTTTATTTGGCACATTTATCACTTGATGCTTGAGTTATGCTTCTCATGCCTATTACTTGCATGCTTTCACCCTCTTGCATCTTATTATTATGAATTGCCTACTTGATCTTAATTGATGTCTTACCTACATGTTGTAGCTACTATGTATTTAAGCTATTATCTTTTTCTTGGCATTCATTATCACTTGGAATTTCTCCCTTCCGGTTCTTTAGTTATCTATATTTAATATTCTTCCTTTTCTTTCTTCTTTAGACATGGGTACCAAGAAAGGAAATGAGAAGGCCATTGACAAGACCCCAGCAAGGAGAGGAACCAAGAGACTTCCGGCTAAGGCACCTCCATCTACAAGCGTCAAGCCACCAACAAAGCGGGTGAAAAGGATCATCAAAGTTGACGAAGCAGAAAAAGCGTTAGTTGGAGCAGCCCGTCCACTCACACATCTTAGCATGCACCAAGGACAGTGCAATCTTTAAGTGTGGGGAGGTCGATACCGACTTCCATGGGTTAGTTATTTCCTATTTCAACACCAATATTTAATTTTCCTTGTTAAATTAGTTGTTGCATTTGCATGTTTGATTGCATGTTTGTTTGATTTTGTGCATGTGCTGCTTGGTTAAAGTAATGAGTTTCTTTTCAAGACCCTATTTTATGATATTTCACTAATTTAAATTGAAATTTTTGTTAAACTTGTTTGAAGACTGTAAATTGGAACATGGATTATAGCTAAGAACACACAACCTGTGAGATTTGAGCTTAATTACATGGTTACATTATTTAACCATAATATTTTATTCTTGTGTATTTTCTTCTCTATGATTGTAATCTATATTTTATTCCATTCTATATGTCCATTATTTAGTATATTTACATGCTTGCATATGATTGAGGCCATCGTTTGATTTTAGCTCACTTATCCCAAATAGCCTACCCTTTCAATCACCTTTGTTTGCCACCTTGAGCATTTTAATCCCCGTTTGTTCTATATTTTACCACATCACTAGCCCTAAGCGGAAAATAATTAATCACCCCAATTGAATCTTTGGTTAGCTTAAGATAGAGATTGTGTATCAATTAAGTGTGGGAAACCGTGGGAACTTGGGTTGATAAAAGTGTACAATGTTTCATTGACAAAATATTGGGAATTTGGGTACCTACTCATGTGAGACCAGAAAAATTAAAAATCCATGTGCATTGATATGTTATGTTTACTTTTATAATTTTAATAAAAAAACAAAAAATATTCAGATAAACAAATAAATAAATAAGGGGACAAAATTACCCCAATGCTAAGTTTAATGAAAGATCAATACATATGTGATAAAATTAAAGAAAAGTTTATGCATGAGTATGTGATGCAACGTGGGAATTTTGGGTAGCTAGGCATGATTTTGGAATTACATAGAGTGTGTGTGTATGTTAGGTGAAAGCTTAGGTTAATCAAAGATTCATATTTTAGCTCACTTGGCCATACATATATCCTCACTCTTACCTTAGCCCCATTACAACCTTGAAAAGACCTCATGATGTTTGCATTGGTACATTAAATATTTGTTGATTGGTTAGATGAAGAACAAAGTTTAGAAAGCATGACTAGAGAAGAGTAGAGTGATTAACCCTAGACACTTGAGCGATTAGAGTGCATATACACTATTAATTCTATGTTCCCTGCTTTCATAAGCTGTCTTCTTACAAGTTTACTTGTCTTTTATTGTGTGATTTAAATTAGTGGAATCTGGTCTATTTTTGTCTTGAAGAACTTATTTACTTTTAACCAAGTAGACAAAATCATCTTAGCATATAGTTACATTCATAGGTTGCATCTCATGAGTCTTACTTTCCCCCATTCATTCTTTATATCTCCTTGAGCTTAGCATGAGGACATGCTAATGTTTAAGTGTGGGAAGATTTGATGCACCACTATTTCGTGGTACATTTTGTACTTAATTGAGTGGATTTTATCCACTAAACTCACACTTATTCATATAATTCGCATGTTTTAAATTTTCCTTCCTAATTCTGTGCTATGATTGAAAACATGCTTCTTTTGCCTTAAAATTGTTAATTATTAATCCTCTCTCATTACCATTTGATGTCGTGATCTGTGCGTTAAGTGTTTTCAGGCTTTATGGGACAGGAATGGCTTAAAGGATAGAAAGGAAGCTTGCAAAAATGGAAGGAACACAAGAAATAAAGGAGACAACCAGCGAGGATCGACGCGTGCGCGTACTTGACGCGTACGCATGACCAGAATTTTTGTCAATCGATGCATATGCGTGACTGACATGTACGCGTGACATGCGCTACCTGCAGAAATTGCAGAAAATGCTAGGGGCGATTTTGGGCTGAGTTTGGACCCAGTTTTCGGCCCAACGCAGACTAAAGCCAGAGGACAAGCAGAGACTCGACACACATTGAATCATACTTTCATTATTCACAATTTAGGTTTAGATGTAGTTTCTAGAGAGAGAGGCTCTCCCCTCTCTCTAGGTTTTAGGATTTCTCTCAGTTTTAGGTTTATTTCTTCTCAATTCCAGATTCAATGTTCCTTTAATTTAGTTTCTCTTCTACTTTTATTTGTTCTAGCATTCTAGTTTATTTCTTTTCCTTGTTGATTACTTTATGTTGACAATTTGGTTTATAAATTCTCTTGTTAGATTTTATTTCTTTATTTAATGCAATTTTAGGTATTTTATATTTATGATTTTAAATTAGCTTTTTACATTCTTAGCTTGAATTGATTAATTGGAGACACTTGAGTTATCAAACTCCTTTGTTGATTGATAATTGGAATTTGCTGGTTGATTTGGATCCCTCTAAAGCTAGTCTTTCCTTAGGAGTTGACTAGGACTTGAGGAATCAAATTGATTAGTCTACTTGACTTTCCTTTATTTAGTAAGGGTTAACTAAGTGGGAGCAATGAACAATTCTCATCACAATTGATAAGGATAACTAGGATAGGACGCCCAGTTCTTATACCTTGCTAAGAGCTTTATTAATTACTAATTTACTTTCTTGCAATTTAGAATTCTTGTTCCTTATTCAAAACCCAAAAAAGATAATCTTCCATAACCAATAATAAATACACCTCCCTGCAATTCCTTTAGAGACGACCCGAGGTTTGAATACTTCGGTTATTAATTTTATTGGGTTTGCTTTAGTGACAAACAATTTTTTTGTACGAAAAGATTCTTTGTTGGTTTAGAAACTATACTAGCAACGATGCTTCATTTGCAAAATTCTTTACTAACAAAAGTTTGTTCGTCAGTGACAATTGATATCTTGCATTTTTCTGGGCATGGATTTGCGTCCCAGAGAAGCGAATTGTCCAATAAGGTTTTTGGTTATGTTCTGAGTCTCAGCTTTCAAATGTATGGTTGTGGTGTCATCGAAAAGGTATTACCCAATTTTAGTGCCATTAGCTAATACTTGTATTTGTGTCTCTGTTTTATTAGTATTATGTATATTATTCTATTTTCATTTTGGTTTTTTATTTTTTTATGTATCCTGCCTTAGGCTATAGAGGTTGCTGATTTAGATCAAAAGATAAAGATAGTTGGAGAGCTTTATGCTAATGTGATGCGCTCCTTTATTATTAAATTAGATGAATTTTGTTCTAATTTTCTATGTGCTTTATGGAAAATAATTCGGTGTTGCATTATAAATATTGATGGAAATCAGCATACTTTAGAATTTAAAAAATTACAAATTTCTTAGGCAGACAACTTATTTTGTTTTGTTTTAAATTAAAGAATGGGTAATAATTCGACCGAGATATAAATGCACAATTAGCTCTTTCAAATAAGCCTTGTACTTGGGATATGTTATTATTGTATGTTTAACCAATTTAAGGTCAATATTTAGGTGAGAATATTCCCTTTGATTTTTTTAATTACTTCCGACAATCAATTTTGAGTAAAATAGTTATTTTGTTTTGTTTTTTTTTTATGAATAGGATCTACTGAGTACAATATAAGTACTTTGAATTAGATGCTTTCTGACGACTTATAATTAAGTCTATTTTTTTTATGTATCTTGCCTTTTAAATTATAGAGGTTACTTATTTAGACCAAAAGATAAAGATGATTGGAGAGCTTGATGGTAATGTAATGTACTATGTTTGAGATCAAAATGGTAACCATGTAATTCATAAGTGTATATAACTCATGTTTGTGTCCTATTAAGGAAAAAAAAGACTTAATCTAAGCATTGTCCATTATTCTTGAATTAAATGGATTGTATTATTCTAAGTTTGAATGTGCCTTATGGAAAATAATTCGGTGTTGCATTATAAATATTGATGAAAATCAACATACTTCAGATCTTAAGATACTATAAATCTCTTAGGTAGAGAACTTATTTTATTTTGTTATAAAATAAAGAATAAGTGATAATTCGACCAAGATATAAATGCATAATTAGTTCTTTCAAATAAGCCTTGTACTCCGGATCATTGAATGTTTAACCAATTTAAGGCCAATACTCAATATTTAGGTGAGAATCATGGAACGTATTTCTTTTGCTTTTTTCTTACTTTCTAATGACCATCAATTTTGAATAAAATAGTTATTTTGGTTTGTTTTTTTGGATGAATAGGATCAGCTGAGTAGTTTATTATTTTTGAATTAGATACATTTTGAAAACTTATAATTAAGTCTTTTTTCCTTTTGGTTTTGTTCTTTATGTATCCAGATGCCTTAGGCCAAAAGATAAATATAGTTGGAGAGTTTGATGCTAATGTAACTATATCCTTCATAAGTGTATATAACTCATGTTTGTGTCCTATTAAGAGAAAAAAAAAAGGGGCTTAATCCAAGCATTATCCCTTATTCTTGAATTATATGAATGGTGATGTTCTAAGTTTTTACGTGCCTTATGAAAAATAATTCAGTGTTGCATTATAAATATGGATGAAAATCAACATAATTCACACCTTAAGAAATTACAAATTTTTTAGACAAACAACTTATTTTATTTTGTTATAAAATAAAGAATAGGTGATAATTCGACCAAGATATAAATGCACAATTAGCTCTTCCAAATAAACCTCATACTCCGGATCAGTGTTGTTAGAACCGGACCGACCCGGCCGGTCGGACCGAAAAACCGACGAACCGGTGCTATAACCGGTCCGGGTGAGTCATCGAACCGAAGAAGGAACTGAACCGGCGAGACCCGCATTGAACCGGCCGGGTTATATCAGAACCGGTGAACCGGCGGGTTTCGTTTAACCCGGACCGGTTCGAAAAATTTTTTTTTTTTTGCAATTTAAAACGACGTCGTTTCTTTAAAAAAAAAAAAAAAAAAACAAAAGCGCAGAGCTGCTGCGTTTTGTAACCCTAGCCTCCATCCCCTTCCCCTGTTTCCCACTTTCCCTTCGCATGCTCCCATACCCAAACAGTTTGAGTTGAGACTTGAGAGTTGAGAGTTGAGAGACCACCATCACCATCACCATGGCGCCATGACTCCATCCCCTGCTACTCGCATACTCTGCTTCAGCTTCAAGCTTTCAGCCACTTCGTCGCCCCGTCGGCCCGTCAGCTTCAAGCCTTCAACCACGCGGCACTCACCTCACCACCGCATCCAGAGCAGTGCGCGACTCACCCCATCCATCAAAGATTGAACATTGAAGTCGCCTCCTCGTCGCTCCTCACTCCAGGTCTCCCTCAGTCCCTCTTCTCTGCTCGACGCTCGTTGCTGATCCATCCGTGCAGGTAAGTTTTTTTTAATTTTTTAATTTTTTGAAGTTAATTGATTAATGATTATGGTATGCGGGCAGATAAGAACATGTTTGATAGTTTACATATGTTTGAACTTTGAAGTTAATTTTTTAATTGGTGGTTCACATATGTTTGAATGTTTGATAGTTTGATTTCTGTTTGATTTTGGTATGTGGGCAGATGAGAATTGTTGTTTGGTATGTTTGGTATGTTTGATTTCTGTTCGATTTTGGTATGTGGGCAGATGAGAATTGTTGTTTGGTATGTTTGGTATGTTTGATTTCTGTTTTATTTCAGTTCAGTACTTCAGTTTGTTGATTGTGAATTGTTGGTTGCTGTTGGATATTATTGTTAGTAGTTAGTGGATTGTTGTTGTGTATTGTTAGTCATTTAGTCCTGGACCCTGGTTGATTAGGAATTTAGGATGGCTTCATCAAGTACACCATCAGAAACACCAACACCAACTTCTCAGGAACAAGGATCAACTCCTGATCCGACAATTGGAACCCAAAAAAATAGTAACAGAGGAAAAACTGATCCTGCATGGGGCCATTGTAAACAAGTTTTGGATAAAGGAAAAACTGCTCTAGTATGTATTTATTGCAAGAAGCATATTAGGGGTGGAGGAATTAACCGGGTTAAGCATCATTTGGCTGGAAAAGGTGGAGATATTGAGGCATGTCGAAAGGTGCCAGCTGCGGTGAGACACCAATTCTCCCAAAACATTGAAGATCTTCAAACCAAGAAAAGGAAAACTCAAGAAGAATATGCAGAAAGTTATGGTGCTTGTGATGACGTTGAAAGGGAATTTGATGAGATTGAACATAATGAGATGCGACAACAACAAGCATCAAGAATTCCAGCACCTAGCTCTAGAAAGGGAGTTGGAAAACAACTCAAGGGACTACAATCCTTTTTTCCACCGGCAGCAACACCTGGTGCTCAACCAAGTATTAAAAGTGTTCTCCAAAGCAAAGAAATTGTGGAGAAGTGTGATATTGCTATTGCAAGATGGATGATGGATGCCTCTGTGCCATTCAATGCGGTTAATTCAGCTTATTATCAGCCGATGATCGATGCTATCGCAAATATGGGTGCAGGGTATAAAGGGCCAAATTACCAAAGAGTTCGTGGATATTTGTTGAGTAAATTGGTTGAAGATGTAAAGAAGATGATTGAAGGTTATCGTGTGATTTGGAAACAAACTGGATGTACTATCATGGCTGATGGATGGACTGATCGTTGTAGGCGTACTTTAATTAATTTCTTGGTTTATTGTCCTAAAGGAACTGTTTTCCTAAAATCAGTTGATGCTTCTCATATCTCGAAAACTGCTGAGGCTTTGTTTAAGTTGCTTAGGGATGTTGTGTTATTTGTTGGTCCTGAGAATGTTGTACATGTAGTGACGGATAATGCTGCAAATTACGTTGCTGCTGGAAGGTTGTTGGAATCAGAGTTTCCTAGATTGTATTGGTCTCCTTGTGCGGCACATTGTATTAATCTGATGTTGCAGGATATTGGAAAGTTTGTGGAAGTGACTGAAACTGTGTCACAAGCTTCAATGATTACGAAGTATATCTATAATCACTGCCATCCTTTGTACTTGATGAGGCAGTTCACAGGCAGCCGAGAAATACTTCGTCCAGCTCCAACTCGATTCGCCACTAATTTCATTGCTTTGCAAAGTATTTTGGCTCAAAAGGATGCATTGAGAGCTATGGTGACATCTAGAGAATGGACAAGTTCAGCTTACTCTAAAGAAGCCAAAGCAAAAAAGTTTGTGGATCAAGTCTTAGATTCTAAATTTTGGAATCAATGCACTGATATTGTTAAGCTTACGGAGCCACTTGTTCATGTATTGCGTATTGTGGATAGTGAAGATAGAGCTGCAATGGATTTCCTTTATCAAGCTATGTATAAGGCTAGGGAAGACATGGTGAAGAGGTTTCAAAAAAGAAAGAGGGTTGTTGAACCTTATTTGAAGATTTTAGATTCACGTTGGGATTTACAACTTAAAAGAAACCTTCATGCTGCTGGTTATTGGTTAAATCCAGCTTTTCGATTTAATTCTGCAGAATTTGACAAGCACAAAGAAACAATTTCTGGCCTATTAGATGTGATTGAGAGATATGCTTACGATGATGCTGATTTGATTACTAAATTGACAAGTGAGAAGAGAATCTTTAAGAATGCTGAAGGAGACTTTGGGAGACAGTCTGCAATACGTGAGCGAAGCACAGTGATGCCTGGTAAATTTTGTATTAAAATTAGTTTTTTATGATTGTGATATGTTTAAGATTTGATATTTATGATTGTGATTGTTTTCTTTTTATGTTAAGATCAATGGTGGGAATCTTATGGATGTGGAGCACCAAACCTGCAAAAGTTAGCAATTCGTGTTTTGAGTCAAACTTACAGTTCTTCAGGTTGTGAGCGTAACTGGAGCATTTTTGAACACATTCACTCAAAGAAAAGGAATCGGTTAGAGCATCAAAAGCTTAATGATCTTGTTTATGTTCATTACAACTTAAGGCTACAACAAAGGTACTTTTTATTATTCTTTCTTGAAGGCATTATTTAAAATTTTTAGTCATAATAAGAATAATCAAGTTAATTGATAACATAGGAACCGAATGAGAAAGCAAAGTTATGATCCAATTTGTCTTGATGCATTTGAGGATCATTCGGAATGGATAATGGAAGATTCACCACCATTTTTAACTCCTGAAGAAGTTGATGCTTTACGGAATGATCTTGCAAATATGTCTCTTCAATCAGCTTTAGATGATTTGGGTATGTTGTTGTTAGGGATATTTTGTAATGCTTTAACCAAATATTTTGCCTTATTATTGATTATGATTTGTGAAACATTATTGAAATGCTAGATGAATTGAATCTGGAAGAAGATCGAGATGATGGTGAAGCTAATAATACTTCTGTGGAAAATGCAAATCAGAATGAAACCAATCAACATGTAGCTCCAGATTTGTCAGATGAAGAAAGATATCCAGACTTTGAAGTTACTCCTTGGATATAATCCATGAATTGTTATTTTCATTATGTTAAATTGAGTTGTTCATGTAATAGACTAATAGTACTAAATTTTATGTTTATTCTCGGATTACTACTTATTTTTAGGATTTGAGATTTAATGTTTATTAAAATGTTACTGGAGATATATTTTTTAACTGTTAATTTTTAAGTTTTTAGGCTTTTAGCTATTTTATACATTTTACTTATGTGGGACCGGGTTAACCGGTTCAACCAGTGACCCACCGGTTGAACCAGTGACCCAGTAGCCTGACCGGTTCGATCACCGGTTCGGTTCTGACAACTATGCTCCGGATATGTTATTATTGTATGTTTAACCAATTTAAGCCCAATATTTAGGTGAGAATCATGGACCGTATTTTCTTTGCTTTTTTTTTATTTTCTAATGACCATCAATTTTGAAAAAAAAAAGTTATTTTGTTTTGCTTTTGGATGAATAGGATCAACTGAGTAGTCTATCATTTTTATGTTAGAGAGTATTTTTGGGCTGAATATTCATCTGAAGCAACTAAGGTATGTTGTTTGCCATCGAACTTTTAATTCACACACACACACACACACACACACACACACACACACACACACATATATATATATATATATATATATATATGGCATACTTTAGAAATAATTACGGTGGGTATTTGATTATGTATGGGCATCAATTTGATGATTACAACAAACTATTATTTTAGGAAAAATGTTGACGATGAAGGTGTTACATCTAGGATGTGGATTGGAAAAACTTTGGCATTGAAAGTAATTGATCTATTTATGCCATTTGTTCGTATTGTTTATTTCGTGAAATTTACGGTCTATATATATGAATTATAACAAAGGTTGGATTTCTTTATCCATTTGCATGTATTAGTTGTTTTTCTATCTCCTGTTATCAGAGTATATGTTGTTATCTTATTGAGATATTACTTGTATAATTTATTCATATATAAATATGATTATTTAACAAAAAAGCTTAAAAAGAGAATCAACGAATGAAACTTCTGAAAAAACTATAGGAAGATAGAATCTGCTACAAACCAACATGGAATAGAAGTAAAATAATATTTTTATGATAGTGTTTTGCAAATTGGTAGCTTCCATGAAGAGTTTGATGTAATTTTAAGCAATATCAGTAACTCATGTTTCTATTTCCAATTAAAAGTTTACATTTACGGAGACAACATAATAGTATGTTTCGGAGACGAAATAAAAATTGTATTATTATTTCTATACCTGGTCATTTAAATAGTTGATTAATCAGTGGATTATTAGTAGAACCGTTTAGTAATATAATGATAAAATAAGTGTATAAAAATATAATAGAAATCAAAATTTAAAAATAATTTATATGCAGAAATAAAGTATAATTTAAATTTCATCATTTTCGAAAATCATGATAAGAATAATCTAAAAGATAAAAATGTTAAATATAATTTGTATGAACACTTATCAACCACCGTGCGCAACATTTAGCTTACATTTCTAAATACTTCCTTATAAACAACATTATGTGTGTCATCGACACATTCGTCCTCTTTATGGTCATGCGCAACTACAATCTTGAGACCACTCCTACTCGTCACTCTTGTAATAGCAACATATAATTGACCATGACAAAAAACATGATTCTTTAGCAATAAACCTACTCGAGACAATGATTGGCCCTGGCTCTTGTTGATGGTCATACCATAAGAAACCATAATTGGAAATTGTCTTCTTTGAAACTTAAAAGGTATTCTATGGTCTGATAGTGTCAGTGTCATTCTTGGTATAAAGAACTTTTGACCCATGCTTGTCCCTGGTAGAATCTTAGCTTTGATAACTCTTTTACCAAGCTTGGTTACCACCATTCTAGTTCCATTGGATAATCCAGCTGAATGGTCTATGTTTCTTAACAACATTATTGGGATGCCAACCTTCAACTTCAACACATGATTTGGGACTCCAGAACATTTTATTGTATTGATAAACTCAGGAGTGTGGATACTTGCAATGAAATCATTTTGAAACTTAGATTTAGATACAGTATCCGAGCTTAAGAAAGTCTCTATGTCATTAGAACTTAAGCTCATCATATAATCATTGATGTCATCAACTATTTGCAATGTTGGTGCCAAGACAGCAACCTTTTCAAGGTGGTTGTCATTGCTGGGGTCATTAATGTATTCAGCGTAAGTATGATCGACTATTGCCTTGATTGGATCATGCCACTCTCTTATGAGAATGTCGTCTGGGATTTTAATTGTACATGCATATAAACCATCCGTTTTGTTGCCAATTGCACCATCTTCAACTTTAAGGATCCACTCAGCAAAGTCGCCAAGGCCAGCTCTATCAACGCTTGTATGTGCAGCTTGCAATCGCATGTTCTTGGTTAATTTTAACACTTGACAATGGTCCCATATGTAGGATGCATTTATGGTTGCATTTACAATGTCTTGTCTTCTGCCTTTAGGAATAACTGGTAGGATTTGCCGAAAGTCTCCACCAAATACAATAGTCTTTCCACCAAATGGCATTGATTCACTATTTCTGTTGCTAAAATGCATAATATCCCTCATTGTCCGGTCTAGCGCTTCAAAGCAGAATTTATGGACCATTGGGGCCTCATCCCATATAATTAGCTTTCACCTTGTGATAAGCTCAGCTAGTTGGCTTCCTTGCTTGATATTACATGTAGAGTATTCGTTAAGGTTCAATGGGATACCAAATCTTGAGTGTGCTGTCCTACCACCAGGTAATAACAATGAAGCTATTCCACTTGATGCAACTGTTAGGACGATATCACCCTTTGATCTCAAAGCTGATGCCAATGTATTCCAGACAAAGGTCTTACCTGTACCACCATATCCATATAAAAAATATACACCACCAGAGCAACTTTCAACACTGTTGATAATCTTTTCGTACACAGACAATTGTTCAGAGGTCATCTGTTTAATCAATCTATTGTGCTCTATATGCAAGGAGCTTCTATCATATCCAAGCTCGTCAACTATCAAACGATTCAATGAATTAGAATAAGGATCCCAACTCGATATATTGTCTGAACGAAAGGGCATCGTATCCCAATCTTTTAAGCTCCTGTTGTTAATGTTCAAAATTTTCTCAATTTCAATAAGGGTAAGGGTTTCAATTTGAGAAGTGGTTAATTGCAAGCCTGTAGAAAATAAAATCATGTTAAATCTATATCCATAAAAAATGATATCTAAATAATACAATTAGAAAGAAATTAGTAATTGGTTGATTAGCATGGTAAAATTATAACTAATCCATATAAGTTATGAATACCTGGATAGTTAAGTAGTTTCCTTTGATGGTGGAGGATGTCCTCAGATAATAACATCTTTGTTTCTTCCCATACATATTCACGTCGTTCAATTGATTTTGAGAATAACAATGTAGCAAATAGATTTCTTAAGTAAGGAGCAGCACCCCACTGACGGGCTTCTTTTATTGCATCAATGTATTCCTTGTCATCATCCAACAAACCTCGTACATAACATGCATCTCTGAAAGAACCATGAGTGACACCATTGTGAAAACGAATGTCTGTATAACATGTGGGGCACTTTACCAAATTAAGAAGAACTCTTAGGTAATACAACTCTCCAGATGAAGGTGGCACAAAGAAAATACGACTTATGACATTGTGTGAACGCCTGGGCGCCCATTCCCTCTCTTTAGCGTTCCATACAAACTTTGAGGGAAACTCAACATAAGTGAGTTCCTTTGCAGAATTGTACTTCTTCTTTGCTTCAAACCATGCTAAGAACATTGACTCTTTGACAGTTGCCTTTTCTTGCACTTTATCGAGAGTGACATTGTCATCAAAAACTACAGTTTGTTCCTCTGGAAGATGAAATGATAGTCGAACAACAGAAGGATCTCTATAGTGGATATCATATCCAATGATCCTCCATGCAGTTTCACATGGAGAAATGTATCTACAATCATAATACATGATGATCTCATCTATAGTATCCTGGTTGATATCTTGTGAAGAACTCTGATAAAAGGAAGCAGTTACCCAATCATTTCCTTTGTTTACATACTTGAATAGATATTTGTTATTTGATTGATCTTGATTGGTTACACCACTCAACATTTATGTGAGCACCATACCTCATAAGTAACAACCTATTGTGAGGAACAACATAGCAATTGTCTAGATCGACACCATTTATGTTGATAAATCGACCATCATCTCTGCGACGATATACCGGATATCCTTCATCGTCAAGGGTGGTAGATTCAACATACCTCTTGAGAAAGTTATGAATGTATCTTCCATCCTCCATGCAAGGAGAGTCTTTGCGAATGATGCCACATGGTCCGTGCATCATAAAGGTCTTGACAGCTTCGTAGTACTCAGGGTCTGTTGTTTGATCTGGTATTTCTGCTGAAATGATTTGATCAATATCTATACCAGTAGGGTATTTGTCTTGCTGATGAAGGAATAATAGAATGTGTGCATGTGGGAGACCACGCTTCTGGAACTCAATGGTGTATACAACTGTTGAAATGAATAGTAGATAAGTAATTGACAATTAATAAATGAAATAAGGGAATTATAATATATGGTTGATGTATAATTAAGAGTTTATTATTCATAGATACTCACGTGCACGGACTCTACCAAAAATCTTGTTGACACAAATGTCCCGTAGCATGTGGTCAAGCTTAGCCTTAAAAACCCTGCATACGATGTCTGGACGATCTTCTGCCTTTAATCCACGATTGGAAACATGATCTTCGATTTCTTGCCACTTAGGATTGCATGTAAGTGTGATGAACAAATCAGGGTAGCCTACCACTTTACATATAGCCACGGCATCTTGATAATTTTAGATCATATATCTAGCTCCACCTGTGAAGGAAGCTGGAAGCACGATACGCTTACCCCTAGAAGCAGGATCAGTCTCTCCATTCAGAACGGCTTCACGAATGCCTTTATACATGTCACAACGAAGTTCTTTTTGTTTGTACCTAATATAATTCAAACGACATGTCTCAATCATTGTGTAGGCATCTACTATGAACTGTTGGAATAACCTTCCAGAACATAGTAGAGGGGATGCATCTGCAAACCTATCTTGTATCCTATATGCAAACCACTCCCGCATTGTAACATACTTGTCATCTTAGTCATCCTTTTTATTAGGAGTATTCTTTACTATATTCTCTCTAAATCCATCGTCACCGTAGGGAAAAAGCAATGGGTATTTGATAAACCACTATTTTATGGTTTATCTTGTGCTCAATTGAGTGGTTTTTATCAACTCTTTACCCACTTATTCATACTATTTGCATGGTTTTACATTTGCCTTCCTAATTATGTGCTTTGATTGAAAACATGCTTCTTTGGCCTTAAGTTCCCTATGTTTAATCCTCTCTTATTACCATTAGATGCCTTGATATGTGTGTTAAGTGATTTCAGAGTTTATAGGGCAGGAATGGCTCAGAGAATGGAAAGGAAGCATGCAAAAGTGGAAGGAATATAAGAAGTTGGAGAAATTGCTAAGCTGTCCAGCCTAACCTCTTCGCACTCAAACGGCTATAACTTTAGCTACAGAGGTCCAAATGACGCGGTTCCAGTTGCGTTGGAAAGCTAACATCTGGGGCTTCGATTTGATATATAATATGCTATAGTTTCCTTGACGCTAGGCGACGTGAACGCGTGCCCCACGCGGACACATCGCAGTGGCGAAAATCAGCGTGGCAGATTTCTTCTCCAGCGATTTCTGGGCTATTTTCGACCCAGTTTGCGGCCCAGAAAACATAGATTAGAGGCTATAAAGTGGGAGAATCCATTCATTCATAATCACCAGCTCACAATTCATAATTTTGAGGATTAGATGTAGTTTTTAGAGAGAGAGGTTCTCTCCTCTCTCTTAGGATTTAGGATTAGGATTTCTCTTAATTTTAGGATTACTTCTCTTCAAGTACAGGTTCAATGTTCCTCTTATTTATTTTCTACTTTTATTATATAATTTTAATTATTATTTATCTTTTCAATTTGGCTTATGCTACATTCATGTTATGATTTTCTTAATTAATATTAATTGAGGTATTTGAGATTTAAGATTGCTTTGCTTTATTTATATTGATGCTTTTAATTTAATTTAGATATTTTCTTCCTTTTGGCTTTGGTTAAGTAATTGGTAACACTTGAGTTGTCAAATAAAACAGTGGTTGAAATTGGGAGTTGCTCCAATAACTCTAGTCTTTCCATAGGAATTGACTAGGACCTGAGGATTAAGCTAATTAATCCACTTGATTTACCTTCATAGTTAGAGATTAACAAAGTGGGATTAAAATCCAATTCTCATCACAATTTATAACAATAGGACTTCCAGTTCTAATACCTTGCCAAGAGTTTATTTTATTATTACTATTTTATTTTTCTTATCATTTAACATACTTCTTCCTTACTTTCAAAACCCCCAATTTATAAGAGTCATAACCAATAATAAGAACACCTCCCTGCAATTCCTTGAGAAGACGACCCGAGTTTTAAATACTCGGTTATCAATTTTTAAAGGGGTTGTTACTTGTGACAACCAAAACTTTTGTAAGAAAGGTAGATTGCTTGGTTTAGTAACTATACTTGCAACGAGAGTTTAATATAACTTCTAAACTATCAATCTTCAGTTCTTCAAAATGGCGCCGTTGCCAGAGAATTGCAAACGTGTGCCTTATTATTGGTTATTGTAAATATTTTTAAAATTTTTTCTTATCTTACCTTTGTTTTAAATTTCAAAAAAAAAATCAAATTTTTTTTTCAAAAATCATATCTTTTTTTCAAAATCTTATCTTATTTTTCAAAAATCATATATTTTTCAAAATATTTTCTTTTTATTAATTTTTGTTTTTATTTTCTCCTACTATCATGAACTCTCACCCCTTTGGCTATGAGTCTGGTTACAATTATGTTGCAGGAAGAGGAAATTACAATGAGAACAGGCATCAAGGTTGGAACAATCAAAGATGGGAGGAGCCACAAGGATTTGATCAACCCTCTTGGCAACAACCCCCTCCAATGCACTATAACCAACAACCATTCTGTGATGCATACCAAGATGATGACTATGGTGGACCCCCTTGTAGTTACCAACAAGCCCCGCCATTTGCTTATGAACCATCTCCTCAACACAAATTTGAACCACCATACTCACAAGCCCCTTACCACCAAACACCACCATATGACCCTAACCTATATCCACCACACCAACCACCATATGAACCACACCCAGAACCACCACCTCAATATTCACCATCTCCATATCTTTATCAAGAAGAACCACCTTCCTATTATGAACCCTTTCTCCAAAATAATGAACCCTCCTATCCACCCCAACCTCCAATGGATGACAGACTTCGTGTTATTCTTCAAGGGCAAGCGAAGATGCAAAGGAGTGTACTGGAACTCACTACTGCCTTAACCGAGGTAGTAAATATAATAGCCTCCCGACGTCTGAGCACTCAAAGTACTCCCATGGTTACATGTGGAGAATCAAAAGAAGAGTGTAGCATGAAGAAGACACTGGAAACTTCGATGGACAATGAAGAACATGACTTTGTATTGAAACAAGTGGAGGAAGCCATAATAGTTACAGAGGAAGAAGTGGTTGAAGACTTGGGAGATGCTGACCCTCCATGGGAAAGTCAAGACATAGAGCCTCCTTCAAAGACGTTTGAAATTGATGTTGAGGAGGGTGTACAACCTCCAAGGCATATCATGGCTAAAGACTTTGAAGAGGTTGATCAAGAGATGGAGATTCAAGAAGAAGAAGCACAACCTCCTATGCCCTTGGTGAGCAATGAAGAAGAGATTGAATTGGAAGAAAGCCACCAAGAGGAAGAGGTTGATATTGAAGAAACTTGCAAAGAGGTGGAAATTGTCAGAGAAGAGCACAAGGGAGTGGAGCTTACAAATTCATTAGAAATACCTCTCCCAAGGCCATTACCATCCAACACAACATTCAAGTGGGTAAAATTCATATCCCTTAGCTTTCTAATTCCACTTGAATATGGGCTACTGGAGACGGATGGTCAACTTAGAGCTCTTTGTGGCATTAAGAGTAAGAAGAATATGGTCAGTGGTAAGAATTGTCCTGCAAGGTTCAGTATGGTTGGAAGCTTTAAGTCTAAATGCAAAGGTTGGTGTAAAGCTCAACTGAATGGGTCTAGAAAGTTGTTTGGCCGCTTTAGTGAGAATTCAAATTGCTTACTACCCGGTTGGAACACTAATGATCAACAAGAAGATGGGTGCAAAAGCAAGGTCTGGGACCCCGGAATCCATTCTACCAATCACCACTCTTGGGGCCTTGTCACTTGCTTCAACTTGCTTGAAGACTTTATGCGTCTAATTTGGGACCCCGGAGGTTACTGGAAGTACAAACATTGGTGGAGATTCCTGGATGAGTTCAAGCACAAGCCACCATAACAAAGGACTCCCCAAATGTCCAACTTAAGGACTTTAACTAAAAGTGCTAGGTGGGAGACAACCCACCATGGTATGATCGTTCCTTTTTCAATTTTAATTTTATTTCGTTTTGTTTGTTTTCGAGTTTTATTTTATTTTATTGAACCTGGAGTTTTGTATAACATTCATATTAGCATTGCATTCTGCATAAAAAAAATAAAATAAAATAAAATAAAAAAAAGAAGCACGCACGCGACGCGGCAGCGTTGCTAACGCGTCCGCGTCACAAGTGCATTAGGAAGAAAAGAAAGTAAACAGAGAGTCACGCAAAAGCGTGGCTGGAGGCACGCTTTAGGCACAAACATGCCCACGCGTCCGCGTGACCCATGCGGCCGCGTCATTTGGAAAAATAGCCTCCCACGACTCTGCGTTACCCACGCGAACGCGTGCTCCAACTAATCGACGTAAAAGGGGTGCATGGCCGAAAGTTATGCTGGAGTAAGGCTGAACTGGCGCTAGACGCACAAGCCTTACCACGCGAACGCGTGCCCCACGCGTCCGCGTCATCCTCCAATCTTGGCCATCCACGCAATCGCGTCACCCCAGATTTTTGACAAAAATGCATTTAAACAGAGAGTTGTGCGTACGCGAGGCTGCACTCGCGCCAATCGCACAAATCAGGTCACGCGATCGTGTGACCCACGCGTCCGCGTCGCCTGCCCCGCACAACTTATCCAGATTAGCGCCAATTATCTTATCTTTTTTTTCTAATCCTAATTTCTTCTATCTTTTCTTCTTTCCTTCTTACTTTATTTCTTTACCTTCTCATTCTTCTTATCTTTCATTCTATTTTACTTAATTTATTTGCATATTTCATTCATTGCATTTTAAATTTTGTGCATATTTTTATTTTCTTTTCTAAATTTATTATTTTACCATTGGTGTTTAAATGTTCTTATTCAACTGTTATATCTTTTTTGGTATTGTCTTGGTGCTTATGACTTGTTTTATTCTGATTGGGTAACATTATTTCAATCAATGCTAATCTTTTATGATACTTGTACTTCTCTTGCATTGATATGAACTTATACTATCTTGCATTACCCACATTCTCCTCTCCTTTGTTGCAAATTTTGCACCACTGGTACACTTGCATGTTGTAGCTACCATGTAATTAAGACCTTTATTATTTGGCATTAACACCCATATTTTATTGATGTTCTTATCTTTATTTTTGGGTTACTGTTCTTCTTTTTCTCTTCTTTCAGGCTGGCCACTGAAGACGGAAAAAGGGAGAAACTTCTAAAAGGGGAGACAAACAAGTCCATCTGCACAATCCTTGAAGAAAAGCATCAGTTGGAACAACCCGTCCACCTGCACATCTCAGCATGCACCGAGGACGGTGCAATCTTTAAGTGTGGGGAGGTCGATACCGATCTCCATGGGTTGGTTATTTCTTGTCTCAACACCAATGTTTAAATTTTCTTTGTTAAATTAGTTGTTGCATTTGCATGTTTATTTGCATGTTTATTTGATTTTATGCATTTAGTTACTACTTGGTTAAAGTAATAAACTTCTTTTTAGGACTCTATTTTTGAAAATTTTCACTAATTTAAATTGAAAATTTTTATGTTAAAACTTGTTTGAAGTTGTATTTGGAACATGGTTTTTGAGCTAAAGAACACACAACCTGTGAGACTTTGAGCCTAAATATATGGTTACATTATTTAACCATAAATTTTTATTCTTGTGTGTTTTCTTCTCTATAATTGTAATCTTTGCTTTGTTCTATTCTATATGTCCATTATTTAGTGTATTTACATGCTTGCATATGATTGAGGCCATTATTTGTTATTAGCTCACTTATCCCAAATAAGCCTACCTTTTACATCACCCTTGTTAGCCACTTTGAACTTTTTAACCCCTTTCTATTTTATAACCACATTACTAGCCTTAAGCAGAAAAATAAAATAAAAATCCCAAGTTGAATCCTTGGTTAGCTTAAGATAGATATTGTGTATAATTTAAGTGTGTGGAATTTTATGGGAACATGGGATGATATGAAAAAGTAGGGAATTAAATTGAATAAGTTATTTGAAAATTTGGGAAGCATGCTCATGTGAAATCAAAATAATTAAATTACCATGTGCATTGAAAAAAATTTTTATATATTAAGTAATTAAATAAGGGGATACAAAAAAAAAAGAAAAATAAGAGAAAAAAAAAGAGAAGAAAAATAATATTACCCCAAATGCAAAATAAAAAGAATCAATGCACATGGGACAAAATTCAAAAATAAGTTTGATACTTGAGCATGCAATACAAAAGTGAAAAAAATTTGGGTAGCTAAGGTAAAGCATTTTAATTTATATAAAGTATGAATATGTTAGGTGAGATCTTAGACTAATCAAGGATTCACTTTATAAAGCTCACTTGGCCATATATATATCCTTACCTTTACCTCAGCCCCATTACAACCCTAAAAAGACCTCATGATGTTTGCATTGGTACATTAAATATTTGTTGATTGGTTAGATTAAGAACAAAGTTTAGAAAGCATGATTAGAGAAGAGTAGAGTGAATTACCCTATACACTTGAGAGACTAGAGTGATACACACTACCAGTGATGGTTCAATGCTTGATTCTATGTTCCCTGCTTTCATGAGCTATCTTCTTACAAGTTTACTTGTCTTTTACTGTATAATTTGAATTAGTGAAATTTGATTTATGTTTGTCTTGAAAAGCTTATTTACTTTTAACCAAGTAGGTAGAATCATTTTGCATGTAGTTGCATTCATATAGATAGGTTGCATTTCATACTTTCTTACATTCCTCTTCATCTTTATAGCTTCTCTTGAGCTTAGCATGAGGACATGCTAATGTTTAAGTATGGAGAGGTTGATAAACCACTATTTTATGGTTTATCTTGTGCTCAATTGAGTGGTTTTTATCAATTCTTTACCCACTTATTCATACTATTTGCATGGTTTTACATTTGCCTTCCTAATTATGTGCTTTGATTGAAAACATGCTTCTTTGGCCTTAAGTTCCCTATGTTTAATCCTCTCTTATTACCATTAGATGTCTTGATATGTGTGTTAAGTGATTTTAGAGTTTATAGGGCAGGAATGGCTCAGAGGATGGAAAGGAAGCATGCAAAAGTGGAAGGAATACAAGAAGTTGGAGAAATCGCTAAGCTGTCCAGCCTGACCTCTTCGCACTCAAACAACTATAACTTTAGCTACAGAGGTCCAAATGACACGGTTTTAGTTGCGTTAAAAAGCTAACGTACGGGGCTTCGATTTGATATATAATATGCCATAGTTGCCCTGATGTTAAGTGATGCGAATGCGTGCCCCACGCGGACGCGTCGCAGTGGCAAAAATCAGCGTGACAGATTTCTTCTCCAGCGATTTCTGGGCTGTTTTCGACCCAGTTTACGGCCCAAAAAATACAGATTAGAGGCTATAAAGTGGGAGAATCCATTCATTCATAATCACCAGCTCACAATTCATAATTTTGAGGATTAGATGTAGTTTTTAGAGAGAGAGAGAGGTTCTCTCCTCTCTCTTAGGATTTAGGATTAGGATTTCTCTTAATTTTAGAATTACTTCTCTTCAAGTACAGGTTCAATGTTCCTCTTATTTATTTTCTACTTTTATTATATACTTTTATTATTATTTATCTTTTCAATTTGGATTATGCTACATTCATGTTATGATTTTCTTAATTAATATTAATTGAGGTATTTCAGATTTAAGATTGCTTTGCTTTATTTATATTGATGCTTTTAATTTAATTTAGATATTTTCTTCCTTTTGGCTTTGGTCAAGTAATTGGTAATGCTTGAGTTGTCAAATAAAGCAGTGGTTGAAATTGGGAGTTGCTCCAATAACTCTAGTCTTTCCATAGGAATTGACTAGGACCTGAGGATTAAGCTAATTAATCCACTTGATTTACCTTCATAGTTAGAGGTTAACAAAGTGGAATTAAAATCCAATTCTCATCACAATTGATAACAATAGGACTTCCAGTTCTAATACCTTGCCAAGAGTTTATTTTATTATTACTATTTTATTTTTTCTTATCATTTAACATACTTCTTCCTTACTTTCAAAACCCCCAATTTACAAGAGTCATAACCAATAATAAGAACATCTCCCTGCAATTCCTTGAGAAGACGACCCGAGGTTTAAATACTCGGTTATCAATTTTTAAAGGGGTTTGTTACTTGTGACAACCAAAACTTTTGTAAGAAAGGTTGATTGCTTGGTTTAGTAACTATACTTGCAACGAGAGTTTACTATAACTTCTAAACCATCAATCTTCTGTTCTTCAGTATTGCAGAGGCAAGTAAGCTGAGTGTAGCTCGGTTATCCGCTTGAGTGCTCCAGAACGGGACTCAACTACTATATCCCTCTCTAGTCTGGATGAATCGAAATCTCCAACAATTAATGCTGCAACTTCTGATACGGTCGGTAAGTTGTATCTCCTTCCATCCTTCCGTCATTTTCCAATGAGTTTCAACTTAATGTTTGTTTGTTGACCATTATGTAGTGAATCTCAAACCATGCGAAAAGATTTAACCAACACATTGGTATTGTCTAATGTCTCCTTAAGAGACTACACAATAGATGCATGGATCGTATTTGATGTTGTTGACTCACTGCATATCAAAGAAAGAATCATTATAGTAACTATGCATTCGTGCATCAGAATAAAGCTTTTATAGTAAATAAGTATTTTTTAGGTGTGTACCCCATGACATGCATCTGATTCTCGATCTCATTCTCTGTATCATATATATACAGTTGTGCAAATTTAGTAGGTGATCCTTTAGGTGGTAATAAGCTACCCATGAGGTGGTAATTCTAACCACCTAAAATGAAAGTTGGTGGGCCTTTACTTTTTCTTGTCCCTTTCTGAATTCTACCACCCATAGATGTAAATGCAAACATGCTATTGTACAATCTGACTTTCTCCCGAAAATGCTTGCTTAGTGTGTTACGACCAAAAATCAACTCGTTGAGAAACTGAGGGTGTTCCTTAAATGGAGGTAGTTTGACCTTACCACCCTACAACAAAGAGTATATTTGGGATTGGTAGGGTTGGTATGTTTGCCAATGCGTTCCTCGTACCAAAAGAGTGCATTACAGTGTTGACACTCGTATGTGGCTTGCCCCATGTGCCAATATTCTGCAAGTATAGATGGTCGTAATTAATTAGTTTGTTATGTCATTTATGGAAAATAGTTAACAATGTGCCACAATATGTTTAGATCATTTGTATATATTGTAATTAACATGTTTAAATTAACTTTGTTCACCTGGGTTGTGGCGCTCCTGAAGTGGTTCATCTTTTTGTTAACTATGAATGTGATATGTTGTGAAATAAAATCAGGAAAATACCTGGCTCATTACAATATTCATCTTCCTCGTTGATCTCTTCTGTGGCCATAATGTCATTGAAGTAAGAATTGTTAATAATAATATAGCAAAATAACTGGTTATTTTTTCTTCAATAATAACTCTTAAAATAATAAGCAGAAGTTAGATAAAGTTACTTTCTATTTGGTTTGTGTGCATAAGCTAATGAAATGGAGAATTTAATGATAATTATAATAATATTATACCTATATGGTTCTATTTAGGCAAGTACACTTGGTTGTAAAAGTAAATACTTTTCTTTTTATAATGATCGACTGCCTTAATGATAAATCACTATTTTATGGTTTATCTTGTGCTCAATTAAGTGGTTTTTATCAACTCTTTACCCACTTATTCATACTATTTGTATGAGTTTACATTCTCCTTCCTGATTTTGTGCTATGATTGAAAACATGCTTCATTGACCTTTATATTGCTAATATTAATCCTCTCTTATTACCATTAGATGCCTTGATATGTGTGCTAAGTGATTTCAAAGATTACAGGGCAGAAATGGCTCAGAGGATGGAAAGGAAGCATGCAAAAGTGGAAGGAATACAAGAAGTTGGAGAAATTGCTAAGCTGTCTAGCCTGACCTCTTCGCACTCAAATGGCTATAACTTTAGCTACAGAGATCTAAACGACGCGGTTCTAGTTGCGTTGGAAAGCTAACATCCGGGGCTTCGATTTGATATATAATTTGCTATAGCTACCACGACGTTAGACGACGCGAATGCGTGAATGACGCGCCCGTGTCGCATCTGCGAACTTCAATCCGCGCGGACGCGTGGACAATGCCTCCGCGTCACTTGCCCGTGACCTGAACATAACATAAATCGCAGGGAGCAATTTCTGGGCTGCTTTTGACCCAGTTTTCAGCCTAGAACACACAGATTAGAGGCTATAAAGTGGGAGAATGCATCCATTCATAATGAGGCTTTTCATAATTCACTTTTCATAGGATTTAGATGTAGTTTTTAGAGAGAGAGGTTCTCTCCTCTCTCTTAGGATTAGGATTTAGGATTTCTCTTAGTTTTAGAAGTGCCTCTCAATCCCAGGTTCAATATTCTTTTTATTTCTTTTCTCAATTTAATTTATGAACTCTTTATGTTTAGATTGATCTTCTATTATTAATGCAATTCGAGGTATTTTCAGATTTAATTTTGCTTTGCTTTATTTATAAATGCTTTTGATTTAATTTAGATATTTTTTCTTTTGGCTTTGGTTAAATAACTGGTGACTCTTGAGTTATCAAACTCATTGTTGATTGAAAATTAGAATTCTTCAAGAATTAATTTAAGTTCCAATAACTCTAACTTTTCCCAAGGAAAGACTAGGATCTGAGGAATAAAAATTAATTCATCCACTTAACTTACCTTCATAGTTAGAGGTTAACAAAGTGGGAGAAAAATCCAATTCTCATCACAATTGATAAGGATAACTAAGATAGGACTTCTAGTTCTTCATACCTTGTCAAGAGATTTTATTATTTTATTTTACTTGTCATTTAAATATACCTATGCCCATTGCCCAAACTCCAAAACCCCCAATTTACAAAACTCATAACCAATAATAAGAACATACCTCCCTGCAATTCCTTGAGAAGACGACCCGAGGTTTAAATACTCGGTTATCAATTTAAAAGGGGTTTGTTACTTGTGACAACCAAAACGTTTGTACGAAGGGATTTCTGTTGGTTTAGAGACTATATCTACAACGCGACTGTTTTTATAAAATTCTTTACTGGCAAAAATCCTAATGTCAAAATGGCGCCGTTGCCGGGGAATTGCAAACGTGTGCCTTATTATTAGTTATTGTAAATATTTGCTTTTTGCTTGTTTATTTGTTTTTATTTTTGTTTTTATTTTATTTTTTTTGCTTTTTCGTAAATTAAGAGGTTATTGGTTTTAAAATTTTTATCTTATCTTATTTCAAAATCAAATTTTAAATTTCAATAGTTAAATTCCAAAGTTCAAAATTCAAATTTCAAAATTTAAATTAAAAATTTAAAAAAATCAAATCTTTTCAAAATTTATATCTTTTTCAAACCTTTATCTTACATTGTTGACTTTTTCAAAATAAAAAAATTTAAAATTTAAAATTCAAATTTCAAAAATTTAAAATTCAAAATTTCAAATTTCAAATTTTAATTTTCAAATTCAAAATTTAAATTTTAAATAACCTTTTAATTTAAATTTGTTTTTATTTTCATTTTTAAATTTTATTTGCTACTATGAACTCTCACCCCTTTGGCTATGAGTCTGGTTACAATTATGTTGCAGGAAGAAGAAATTACAATGAGAACAGGCATCAAGGTTGGAACAATCAAAGATGGGAGGAGCCACAAGGATTTGATCAACCCTCATGGCAACAACCACCTCCAATGGACTATCAACAACCACCACCATATGCCTATGAACCCTTCCTCAACATGACTTTAGACCACCATACTCACAAGCCCCTCACCACCAAACACCACCATATGACCCTAACCCATATCTACCATACCAACCTCCCTATGAACCGTATGAACCATATATAGAACCACCCCAATCCCACCCCAATTACTCCCAAGAACCACCACCTCAATATACCCCATCTCCATATCCATCAATCCAAGAGCACTATGATCCTACTTATGATACCCAAGCGGAACAAGATTCAACGGATCGTCTCAAGAAAACAGTGGAAAAATTTAATGCAACCCTTCGCCAACTGGATCAAGCGATAAATCAATTAGCTTCTCGACATTCGGACACTCAAGGAACCCCATGGCCTCATGTGAGCAATCTAATGAAGAACGTAGCATGAAGGAGACATTAGAAACTCCGGTGGACAGTGAGCAGCACAATTTTATATTAAAACAATTGGAAGAAGCTACGCCTACCATTGAGGAGGAAGAAGTGGTTGAAGACTTAGGAGATGCTGAACCTCCATGGGAAAGTCAAGACATAGAGCCTCCTTCCAAGACAGTTGCATTTGATGTTGAGGAGGGTGTACAACCTCCAAGGCATATCATAGTTGAAGACTTGGAAGAGGTTGGTCAAGAGATGGAGAGTAAAGAAGAAAAAGCACAGCCTCCCATGCCCTTGGTAAGTAATGAAGAAGAGATCAAATTGGAAGAAAGCTACCAAGAGAAAGAGGTTGAAATTGAAGAAGATTGCAAAGAGGTGGAAGTTGTCAAAGAGCACAAGGGAGTGGAGCTTGAAATCACCTTGCCAAAGTTATTGGAGACCCCTCCCCCTAAGTTGCCATCATCCTTCACAACATTCAAGTGGGTAAAATTCATATCCCTTAGCTTTCTAATCCCATTTGAATATGGGCTACTGGAGACGGATGGTCAACTTAGAGCTCTTTGTGGCATTAAGAGTAAGAAGAAGATGGTCAGTGGTAAGAATTGTCCTGCAAGGTTCATTATGGTTGGAAGCTTTAAGTTTAAATGTAAAGGTTGATATAGAGCTCAATTGAATGGGTCTAGGAAGCTGTTTGGTAGCTGCAGTGAGAATTCAAATTACTTATCACCCGGCTGGAAAAATACAAATCCCAACAAAAATGGGTGTAAAAGCAAGATTTGGGATCCTAGAATCTGCTCTGACATTTGTCACCCCGGGAGCCTAAGAATCTGTTTGAAGCTTCTTAAGGGCTTTACATGTCTAGTTTGGGACCCCGGAGGTTACTGGAAGTACAAACACTGGTGGGGATTCCTGGATGAATACAAGCATAAGCCACTATAACAGGGAGCTCACCAAATGTCCAACTTAAGGACTCTAACTAAAAGTGCTAGTGGGAGACAACCCACCATGGTATGATCGTTCCTTTTTCATTTTTATTTAGTTTTATTTGTTTTCGAGTTTTATTTTATTTTATTATATTGAACCTGGAGTTTTGCATCACATTCATAACACTGCATTCTGCATTTTTTCAGATTTAAAAAAAAAAAGAAGCACGCACGCGACGCGGCAGCGTCGCTGACGCGTCCGCGTCACCAGTGCAATGGGAAGAAAAGAAAACGAACAGAAAGTCACGTGAGAGCGTGGCTGGAGGCGCGCCTTTACCATAATTTGACCCCACGCAACCGCGTCGCTAACGCGTCCGCGTCAGGTGGGAACATTGACCTCCCACGCGACCGCGTCACCCACGCGGCCGCGTGACTTGAAAATCGACGTCAAAAGGGTGCATGGTCGAAAGATGAGCTGGAGTGATGCTAGACTGGCGCTAGACGCCCAGACCTTACTACACGAACGCGTGCCCCACGCGTCCGCGTCATATTCCCATATTGGCCACTCACGCGATCGCGTCGACCACGCGATCGCGTCACCCCAAATTTTGGCAATAAGCAAACTGAACAGAGAGTTGCGCGAACGCGAGGCTGCACTCGCGCCAATCGCACAAATCAGGCCACGCGATTGCGTGACCCACGCGTCCGCGTCACTTGACTTTATCGCACACCACGCGACCGCGTCACTCACGCGTCCGCGTCACATGCGGCGCACAGGTCATCCCCATTAGCAAAAAAATCTTATCTTTTCTTCCCCAATCCTAATTTTTCCTCCCTCCTTTCTTACTTACTTCTTCTTCCCTTCTTTTCCTTCTCATTCTTATTATCTTTCATTTTATTTTATTTTAATTTATTTGCATCTTTCATTCATTGCATTTTAATTTTGTGCATATTTTTCTTTTCTTTTCTAAAATTATTATTTTTTCATTGGTGTCACTTGCTCATATTCAACTGTTGCATCTTATCTTGAATTATTTTGGTGCTTAATGACTTGTTTTACACTATGGGATGATATTAATTATCTTCCAATGCCAATCTTTTATGATACTTGCACTTCACTTGCATTGACATGAACTTATATTGATATTTTCATTACCCACACTCTTCCCCTTTGTTGCAAATTTTGCACCACTGGTATGCCATGGCTTCTATTGTTTTCTCACGTACATGTTGAAGCTTCCATGTAAATGAGACCCTTATCATTTGGCATTAACCCACCCATACTTCATTTATTTTCTTATCTTTACTTTCGGGTATTACTGTTCTTCTTTTTCTCTTCTTTCAGGCTGGCCACCAAAGACGAAAAAAGGGAGAAACTTCTAAAAGGGGAGACAGACAAGTCCATCTGCACAATCCTTAGAGAAAAGCAACAGTTGAAACAACCCGTCCACCTTCAAATCTCAGCATGCACCGAGGACGGTGCAATCTTTAAGTGTGGGGAGGTCGATACCGATCTCCGTGGGTTAGTACCTTTCTGTCTCAACACCAATATTTAAATTTTCTTTTATTAGTTGTTGCATTTGCATATTTAATTGCATGGCTATTTGATTTTATGCATTTAGTTACTACTTGGCTAAAGTAATAAATTTCTTTTTAGGACTCTATTTTTGAAAAATTTCACTAATTTAAATTGAAAATTTTTATGTTAAAACTTGTTTGAAGTTGTATTTGGAACATGGTTTTTGAGTCAAAGAACACACAACCTGTGAGATTTGAGCTTATTTATATGGTTACATTATTTAACCATAAATATTTTATTCCTGTGTGTTTCCTTCTCTATGATTGTAATCTATATTTTGTTCCAATCTATATGTCCATTATTTAGTGTATTTACATGCTTGCATATGATTGAGGCCATTGTTTGATTTTAGCTCACTTATCCCAAATAAGCCTACCCTTTAAATCACCCTTGTCAGCCACTTTGAGCCTTTTTAACCCCCATTTGTTCTGTATTTTACCACATCACTAGCCTTAAAGCAGAAAAACAATTAAATATCCCAATTGAATCTTTGGTTAGCTTAAGATAGGGATTGTGTAACAATTAAGTGTGGGAAAACTGTGGGAACATGGGTTAATAAGGGAATGTATCATGTTTCTAATTTATTTGAATATTGGGAATTTGGGAACTTACTCATGAAAAACCAAAATAGAAAAATAATGGAGAATCCATGTGCATTGATAAGTTATGTTTGCTTTTATGATTCAAAAAAAAAAAGAAAAAAAGAGAAAAATCCAAAAATATTCAATAAATAAGTAAATAAATAAGGGGACAAAATTACCCCAATGCTAAGTTAATGAAAATATCAATGCACATGTGACAAAAGTAAAGAAATATAAAAAATTTGGTACATGAGTATGGGAATCATACAAAAGTGGGAATTATGGGTAGCTAAGTATGATTTTAAAGTTTTATAGAGTGTATGTATGTTAGGTGAGAACTTAGGTTAGTCAAAGATTCAAATTATAGCTCACTTAGCCATAAATATATATCCTTACCTTTACCTTAGCCCCATTACAACCCTGAAAAGACCTCATGATGTTTGCATCTGTATGCTAAATATTTGTTGATTGGTTAGATGAAGAACAAAGTTTAGAAAGCATGACTAGAGAAGAGTAGAGTGAATTACCCTATACACTTGAGAGATTAGAGTGATATACACTACCAGTGAGGGTTCAATGCTTGATTCTATGTTCCATGCTTTCATGAACTATCTTCTTACAAGTTTACTTGTCTTTTATCGTATGATTTGAATTAGTGAAATCTGGTTTATGTTTGTCTTGAAGAGCTTATTTACTTTTAACCAAGTAGGTAGAAACATTTTGCATGTAGTTGCATTCATATAGATAGGTTGCATTTCATACCTTCTTACTTTCCCCATTCACCTTTATAGTTTCTCTTGAGCTTAGCATGAGGACATGCTATTGTTTAAGTGTGGGGAGGTTGATAAACCACTATTTTATGGTTTATCTTGTGCTCAATTGAGTAGTTTTTATCAACTCTTTACCCACTTATTCATACTATTTGCATGAGTTTACATTCTCCTTCCTGATTTTGTGCTATGATTGAAAACATGCTTCTTTGACCTTTATATTACTAATATTAATCCTCTCTTATTACCATTAGATGCCTTGATATGTGTGTTAAGTGATTTCAGAGATTACAGGGCAGAAATAGCTCAGAGGATGGAAAGGAAGCATGCAAAAGTGGAAGGAATACAAGAAGTTGGAGAAATTGCTAAGCTGTCTAGCCTGACCTCTTCGCACTCAAACGGCTATAACGTTAGCTACAAAAGTCTAAACGACGCAGTTTCAAGTGCGTTGGAAAGCTAACGTTCGGGGCTTCGATTTGATATATAATTTGCCATATCTGCCCCGACGTTAGGTGACGCGCTCGCGTCGCATCTGCGAACTTCAATCCGCGCGGACGCGTGGACGACGCCTCCGCGTCACTTGCCCGCGACCTGAACGTAACAAAAATCGCAGGGAGCGATTTCTGGGCTGCTTTTTACCCAGTTTTCAGCCCAGAACATACAGATTAGAGGCTATAAAGTGGGAGAATGCATCCATTCATAATGAGGCTTTTCATAATTCACTTTTCATAGGATTTAGATGTAGTTTTTAGAGAGAGAGGTTCTCTCCTCTCTCTTAGGATTAGGATTTAGGATTTCTCTTAGTTTTAGGAGTGCCTCTCAATCCCAGGTTCAATGTTCTTTTTATTTCTTTTCTCAATTTAATTTATGAACTCTTTATGTTTAGATTGATCTTCTATTATTAATGCAATTCGATGTATTTTCAGATTTAATTTTGCTTTGCTTTATTTATAAATACTTTTAATTTAATTTAGATATTTTCCCTTTTGGCTTTGGTTAAATAATTGGTGACTCTTGAGTTATCAAACTCATTGTTGATTGAAAATTGGAATTCTTCAAGAATTAATTTAAGTTCCAATAACTCTAACTTTTCCCAAGGAAAGACTAGGATCTGAGGAATAAAAATTAATTCATCCACTTAACTTACCTTCATAGTTAGAGGTTAACAAAGTGGGAGAAAAATCCAATTCTCATCATAATTGATAAGGATAACTAGGATAGGACTTCTAGTTCTTCATACCTTGTCAAGAGATTTTATTATTTTATTTTACTTGTCATTTAAATATACCTGTGCCCATTGCCCAAACTCCAAAACTCCCAATTTACAAAACTCATAACCAATAATAAGAACATACCTCCATGCAATTCCTTGAGAAGACGACCCGAGGTTTAAATACTCGGTTATCAATTTAAAAGGGGTTTGTTACTTGTGACAACCAAAACGTTTGTACGAAGGGATTTCTGTTGGTTTAGAGACTATATCTACAACGCGACTGTTTTTATAAAATTCTTTATTGGCAAAAATCTTAACGTCACTTAACATGTAAAGACACAGCACCAAGTTTATTTGTTATCTGTTAGGATAGGTGTAAATAGAACCTACATGGAAATATATGATCTAATCATTCATGGGGGTTATTTACCTTGGTATAGATAGTCTATTTCATTGTTGTCCTTGTGCATAACGTGATCATGATCTTTTGGTGTTAGGTTATGAAAGCACAAAAAGTTTTTCATTATTAAAAAGATTGATACTGGGTAGAAATATAAATGTAACTAAAGTTTTAAAGTTAAAGATTGATACTGGGTAGAAATATCTCAGTTGGCTGATTTAAAACACATATTAAATTTAAAGTTTTAATTTATTCCACATGTTAATATTGATAGGAAGATTCAATTTATTTCCATTATATATAAACGAAATATCCTTTCAACATACCTGGCTCATTTCAATAGTCATCCTCTTCGTTGATCTCTTCTGTCACATTAATGACATCAAAAAAATATTTGTTAAAAATTTTTCGTTAATCGAAATATAATATATAGAAATATAGTTTGGTATAGTACCATGGAGGATAACTCCTTTAAACTAATAAGCATAAATATTATGTAAAATACTTTGTCCAGGTAGTTTTTTTTTACTAATACGAAATAGTATAATTTCTGCAAATCTGTATGAAATTGTAGGATATAATGCATGATAGTAGTGGTAATTATTTACCTTGATATACATAATTTGACTCATTGTGTTCGTCGTCTATGTGGTCATCAATTTGATTTTCTGCTGTTAGATTATGAAAGCACATAAGTTTTCTCATTATTAAAAGACGTGGTATCGTGTAGAGGTATATGTAACTAAAGTTTTATATAATATCGTGGTTAACTAAATTAAAAAACAAAAAAAAAACTAAATGTTCTTTCTTTCAATTATATATAGGTTTAATTACTCTGTTGGTCCCTATAGTTTCGTGAAATTTTCAATTAGGTCCCTATACTTTTTTTCTTTTTAATTGAATCCCTGCACCAAATTTTTTTTTTCAACTAAGTCTCTCTTTGTAGTAATTGGCTTAATTTTATAGGGACCCAACTAAAAAAAAGAATTAGTACAAGAACCTAAATAAAAGGAAAAAAAAAGTGTAGAGACTCAATTAAAAAAAAATGGTGCAAGGACTCAATTAAAAGAAAAAAAAAGTATAGGGACCTAATTGAAAATTTTGCGAAACTATAGAGACTAACAGAATAATTAAACCTTATATATAAATAGATATCTCATATAAATTTGGAAGGGTAACACCTGTTAGTGTATTTTTTGCAATACGCGTATTCAATTATATAATTTGAAAAGGTGTTTCTTTCTCTTGCCAAAATTTGTTTGACCTGTTTGAAAATTATAATCCACTTATATAATATTGTTTAAAGTAGGTATATATATTTGATACCTTGCCGTGTATTGGATTTGTCCCTATAAATTGGGGATTGTGAATCTGTAGCTTGGCCATCTAGTGGTTGGTAATGATGCTGTATTATATTTCTGGAGCAAACATCACATGAGATAGTTTGACCAGAGATGTTCTTTGTAATTATGGAATGAGTGGATATGAAGTGTTGTCTTGGGCTTAACTTTTTCATCCTCGATTCAATTTGGTTGATTAAATTATCACCAACGGTTCCTGAGTAGTATAGTCAAATTAGATTTCCTCTAATAAATTAGTTTTATATAGTTGCCACATTCTTAGGTGACGGATGGGATAATTAAAATGGTTGTTGAATCTGTGCTGAAATTAACATATTAATAATATATAATTCATAACTAATGTTTTGGCTAGACATGTAACCTATATTGAAAATAACCTGTTGTGTTGATGGCATGATCGTCAGTTCCCGAGTTACTGTTACGTCTCTTGGTTTGCCGCACATTTGCTCTAAATTGTCGAGCGTTCATACTTTCTGATTTCAAATATGCATTTGAATATGAAATTTACTTAGTTTATCAGAATTTGATAAGTTGGAGTTATAAGTGTTAAAGAAATGAAGTTGATTAACCTGATATAGTTATTTCGGCGACCGTGTGATTGTCTTCAATGGATTTAGTTACTGCTGTAAGTTTGTTGGAGTTAAACTCCTGACGCATAAATTTTGAAGAGGAAGTACTGGCATCATTCGGTAGCTTTGAAAGTTGATGCATTGAGGAAATACATATTAACGTATTTTGGTGGTGACTCCTTAAAGGGATCAATGATTGTGTTAGATCTATAAACCTTTTTCTTCTACCATTGTTAGATGCATTTGTATTCTCTTGACTATTCTAATCGAACTCTGGTTAAGATAAGAAGTATGAAATATATTACAATAATAATGTCAGAGTATATGATGGCAAAAATTACAGAGGATAAATGTAAAATAGTTTATACTAATATCTGAAAATGAATTTTCTTTATTTAATTAATTAGTAGTACTGTAATAACTTATAGTAGAGAAATATACAACTAAGATGAGTATTGGGAGGTATCTAAAAAAGAATGACAATACTAAAAGAAAATAAAAGCATGTTTAGTCTTTTTTTAAAAAAAGTGTAGCTCTATAAATCACAATTATATGTCTATTAAACTGAATTTTTGCGTATTGTTAAATATTCAATTTAATTTTTATATGAACAATATATAATATAGTTTATGAACAAATAATAAATTACATTTATTAGCCTTCAAGTGGAGTACTGGTTTTTTATATCTACAACATACTTTGTTTTTAGGTGTGATTGCTTAAGAATACAATTATTATGTTTTGGTTCGTCGTCAGCATATGTGGTTAGATAAATAATTTTTTATGAGTTGTGATAACTTAGTTGTGAAAGATTGGTAATGGTTATTGAGTCATCTGAAAAAAATTTGATACCATGTTTTTAATATTATCCTCTTATATTAGAAGTTTGAAGTATGCTTAAAATAAGAAATTTATTTTCAATTAGAACTTTGGTAGCTTCCGAATCCAAAGTATAATAAATCTATTATATTTGGTTGAGAACCCTATAGTCCTTAATTGTTGGGGTGTTCATAAAAAAACCAAAATGTGGTTAACCGGTTAAAAAATCATAACCACATTTTGGTTAACCAATTTAATAAAACAATTTTAAAAATCATATCCATATTTTTTAGAATTAGTTAACCAAAACCAAATTAAAAAAATCGATTTTTAACCAGTTAATCAAAACCAAAACCAAATTAAAATCAAAACCTAATTTCAAAACCAAATTACATACTCTCTCTCTCTCTCTCTCTCCCTTCCTCTCCCTCTCTCTCCCTCCCTCTTCCCCTTCCTCTCTCTTTCTCTCTCCCTCCTCTCTCTCTCTCTCTCTCTCTCTCTCTCTCCCCCTCCTTTTCTCTCTCTCTCCCCTATCTCTCTCTTTCCCTTTATTCCTCTCTCCCTCTCCCCTCTTCCTCCTATCTCTCTCCCCACCCTCTCTCTCTCTCTCTCTTTCTCTCTCTCTCCACCTCGTCTTTCTTTCTCTCTCCCTTTTCTCTCTATCCTTCTCTCCCTCTCTCTCCCCTTCCCTCTTTCTCTCTCTCCCTCTCTCTTTTTCTCCTTCTCTCTATCTCTCTCTCCTTCTCTCCATTCTCTCTCTCTCTCCTTGCCCTCTTTCTCCCCCTCCCTTCTCTCTCTTCCTCTCTCTCCTCCCCTTCCTCTCTCTAATCATCTCTCCCCTTTTTCTATCTCTCCTCCTCCTCTCTCTCCCCTCCTATCTTTCTCTCCTCTCATCTCCTCTCTCTCTCCCATCTCTCTCCTTTCTCCTCTCTTTTCCATTCTCTCTCTCTTTCTCTCTTTCTCTCTCCCCTCTCCTTCCTCTCTCTCTCCTTTACCTCCCTCTCTTTCTCTCTCTCTTTTTTCTCTCTTTCTCTCTCTCGCTCATCTCTCTTTCCTTTTCTTCTTTCTCTCTCTCCTCCTCTTCCTCTCTTCCTTTTCTCTCCTTCTCCTCTTTCTTTTCTTACTCTCTCTTTTCTCTTTCTCTCTCAACCTTCTCTCAATCTCTATCCATCTTCTATCTCTTTTCTCCTCTTCTCTCTAAAGCGAGAGAGAAGAGAGAGGAGGCAAAGATAGAAGAGGAGAAAAAAAGGAGAGAGATAAAAAGAGAGAAGAAGGATAGGAAAGAGAGAAGAAGAGAGAGAAAGAGGAGAAAGATGGAGGGGAGAGAGAGACAGAAAAAGAGAAGGAGAAAGAGAAAAGAGAGGAAGGGAGAGAGAAGGAGAGAGTGAGAGGAGGGGAGAGAGAAAGAGGGAGGGGGAGAGAGAGGGAGAGAAGGATAGAGAGAAAGAAATGGGAGGGGGAGAAAGAGGGGAAGGGGAGAGAGATAGATAGATAGAGAGGAGGGGGAGAGAGAGAAAAGAAAGAGAGGAGGAGAGAGAAAAATGGGAGAGAGAGAAAGAGAGAGAAAAGAAAGAGAAGAGGAGAGAGAGAGAGAGAGAGGAAGAGAAAGAGAGGGGAGGGGGAGAAAGAGGGGAAGGGGAGAAAGAGAGAGAGAGAAGGAAGAGAGAAGAGGAGGCGGAGAGAAAAGGAGAGAGATGGAAAGAAAGAAATAAGAAAAAAGTTACTCGTATCATTTAGAAAGAAAATTATTTATATTAAAAAAATTATTTATAGAAAATACTGAAAAGAGATAAGAAAGAAAAAGAAACGAAAGCAATGGAAGGGAATTCATTATTTACAAATGTTTCTCGTATCATTTAGAAAGAAAAAAAATAGATTAAAAAAATTCAATTAAAAAAGGTTTAAAAATTTGGGTTTTTGTATGTAAAAAATATTAATTTTTGTGTAAAAATCTATTTTTACATGTAAAAACCAATTTTATGGTATAAAAACCAATTTTTTAGTATAAAAACCTGTTTTTGGTAAAAAAAAAACCGGTTTTTTGTGTAAAAATTTGGGTTTTTATATGGAAAAATTTTAATTTGTGTAAAAATTTATTTTTACATGTAAAAACCGGTTTTATGGTACAAAAACCAGTTTTTTAGTACAAAAACCAATTTTTTGGTACAAAAACTGATTTTTTGGTACAAAAACTGATTTTTTGGTACAAAAACCGGTTTTTTGTTACAAAAACCGGTTTTTTATATAAAAACTGGTTAATTTTTAAAAATTGGTTTTTTTTTAATAACCGGTTAAAAATCGATTTTAAATTTCACTAACCGGTTAATAATCGGTTTCATCATGTAAAATCAATTTGGTTAATTAACCAATACTATATTTTTGGTTAACCAAAAAACTGGTTTAGTTTTTGGATTAACCAAACCATAAACACCCCTAGTTAATTGTTACTAAATTTTTACAGTCTAAATTTATGGGGCACCTAAGAAAAGATGTACTTTGGTAATTGAAAGAATTTTAATATTTATATTTATAGTAGTTTAATTATGATAAATATTTACTTGTAGACTTTGTTGGGATGTTAAATATGTTGCTTAAATTCTTTTTTAGTGTTAAATACATGGTTTTTATTTTTTTCATTAAATAATGGGATATATTTTAATAAACTATGAGAGATAGAATTTTGAATCCATATATTTCTGGTTGTGTTATCTTATTTCTACATTAAAATTTGACATTAACATAATATTTAAAGACTATTAGATTACCCATGTCTGACATATACGAATGTCTTTATGAAATTAAAATAATTGAAGGACAAAAAAGTCTAATTTTAAGTATCTAAAATAGTTAAAAATAAAATTTCAAAGTATATAAATATAGTATTGTAATTAATTTTTTAAATATCTATATTCTTGAGAGGATATATGTAAAATGGTTTATAAAGATCTTTGAATCATAGTAAATTCTTTATTTAATTAATTAGTGGTACTGTAATAAATGATAGTAGTTTGAAATCTAAGAGTAAGTTGAGTATTGAGAGGTATCTAAGGTGAATGGCGCCAAAGAAAATAAAAATATAATTAGTCTTTTAATAAAAAGTGTAGTTCTAAATCTCACAATTATATGTCTATTGAAATGGAATTTTGTGTATTATTAAATATGCACTTAATTTTTTATATGATCAATATCTAATATAGCTTATGGAATATTCTAAGCTTTTGTAATATATTATATTTATTAATCTTCAACCAAAGGACTCATTTTTTATATCTATAACATACTTTATTTTTTGTGTTGGTTGCTTAAGCATCCAATTCTTATGTGTTGGTTACTCCTTGAGTTAGAAGATCGGTACTTTCAGAAATATAGTACATCTTTTCTTTTGTTGAGAACTAAAATTTTTTGGACCATCGATGAAAACTTAAGTATTTTGGTAATTGAAAGGATTTAAAAATTTTATATATTTATAGTGGTTCAATTGTGATAAATATTTACTTGTAGATTTTGCTGATGTGTTAAATATGTAGCTTAAACTCTTTTTTCTTGGTTCAAACTATGTTTTTTTTTCAATCGATTAACAGGAGATATCTTAATTAATTTTGAGATTAAAGGGTTTGAATCCATATATTTATGGCTCTGTTATCTTATTTATACCTTAGAATTTGACATTATGGTAAAGACTATTAGATTCCATTCATTTCATAATATAAATGTATTAATTCCATTTAAAATTATCTGCATGATAAAACTATCTAATTCCCATAAATAACAAATAAAATTCACATCAAATATACATTAATTGAAGATAATAGATTCTACGATAAATAAATTACAAAATATCAGAGTATACAAATGTAGTACTGTAACTAATTTTTAAAATATCTATATTTAAGTTGAATAGATGGCGATGACTTTTATATATTACAAAATCTTTCACTCGTTCATTTATCATGAGTTAAGAAATGTAGAAGTTTGTTATGTTCAATAGTTTGAAAAAAATGGCAATAATAGATATTTAATAATTTATCA
This sequence comes from Arachis hypogaea, assembly GCF_003086295.3. Lineage (NCBI taxonomy): Eukaryota > Viridiplantae > Streptophyta > Magnoliopsida > Fabales > Fabaceae > Arachis > Arachis hypogaea. The sequence continues at coordinate 28,175,851 of NC_092047.1, read as the reverse complement.
TCCTGGACTTCAGCTTCTTTTGAAGTGTGTTTCTTGGAGAGTGAAAGATGAGGTATTTGGTTAGAGGTTTTAGAAGAATAAATTAGGCTAAAATATTTACCAACCTTTATTGTAGAGAAGTGTTGATATAGTAAATTTAGGTTGAAAAAATACAGAGTAAAAGTAATTTGTGGATGAAAAGTATATTGTTCTTACTTCTTACACATGAAGGTTTGAATTAAAATTATTTGATACTTATATGAAAGAGTTGGAGTTATATTCTAATGATAATAGAATACTAATTTCTATATCTACAACATGCCTTGTCTTGGTGTTATTGCTTAAGCATGCAATTATTATGTGTTGGGGACATTATATTAGTTGAGGAGCTAATATTTTGAAATATCTTCCTTGTTTGAGCTGTTCTTGACGCTTCAATAAAAACTAAAGGGTATGTGAGAGATTAAGATAACAATTTAGAATAAAAAATAAAATATTCACCATACATATGACTTTTTTATTATGTTAAGAGTGAACTAAGGTAACTAAAAAAAAATTTTCTTACATCGGGATATTGTAAGGTAGTTTCTTCGTTGTTTGATTATTGCCATTCTATTTTTGCGAGCAGTTCTAGTTACAGATGGATCCATTGGATTGGTTGAACTGGTGTTAGCAATATTGATGGAGAGAGTATAATGTATGATTTATGCAACAAATTTTAAATTGTATGGATTCAAGAGGGAAGGAAGATTGATGAGAGGATGTAAGAAAGGCATAGGTTTACTACAATAAAGGTAAAATGAAGATGAAAACTAATAAAAGTTGAGTTCCAGCCAAGTTAAATTCTAAAAAAATCTGAATTTAGATTTTAAAATTGATTAAAAAGAAACCTACGAATAGGGTGATTTTTTTAATAAATCACTAAAGCTACAGTTATTACTACCTAGCTTTTTAAGACATATAGACTTTTGAGGGAAAAAATATAATAAATAGTTGCGATAACCAAAGTTTGTGTTTGTTGATTATTATTATTATAGTTATAGTAATAGTAATACCACAGTAATAGTAATAGTAATAGTAACATATAAATAATAAATAGATATAGGGAGTCATGTTTTTAAATAATATAAACATAGATGAGGATATATGTAATAGTATTTCTTGATACTGATTATTATAATCATGGGATAATATGGAAAGGACAAAATAAAACCGTAAAAGACTATCAAGCAATATACTTCAAATCCGAATAATTAACACTGATCAATAAATACATTTCGTGCTTTGGATAGTGCATCATTAATTTGTGTTAGTTTGATGTCAAAGTTATAGTTCAAATCTTTTAAAATAAGAGGATAATATTTTTATTTTATTTAGTTGAATTGTTAATGATATTTTAATATGTGAAAATATTTAAAATTATATAACATGATTCGAATATAATCAATAATTTGATATAAATCCATATGAATCGTAAATATTGTTAAAAAAGAAAGATATAGGAGATATTAGCATGAACCCTTGTCAATATCATATTACCAATTGACATTTAAAAAGTGTGGGGTGTTTCAGTTGTTACCAATGCTTACATTTATATTCTTGTAAATAGTGATTAAAATATATGGCTAAAGTTATTTGTATGTATTAAATGTCACTATTAGAAAACTAGTTATTACAGACGGATATTTCCGACGGATTTTATCCCACTGAAATACAGAGGGAATTTCAGAGAGATTTTTTGTCGGAAAACAAAAAAATGGATTAGCATAAATTACAGACGGAAAATAGAATCCGTCGATAATTCCGTCGGAAAAATTAATTTTTTTTCCGTGAAAAATGGTTACAGACAGAAAATCCGTCTGTAATTAAATAGACAAAACGCTGCGTTTTATTAAATTATTACAGACGAAAAATCCGTCTGTAATTTAAATTTTCCGTCGGTAAATATTGAGATAACACTAATCTTATCTCTATCCACTCGATCCATTTACACTCCACCCATATCAAATGAGCTTGTTCCTCTCTCCGTCACCGAGTTGCTTCTTCTCTCCGTCGCACCAATTTCTTCTGCCGCTGGCGTCACAGATCTCTCTCCGTCGTCCCTTGCGTCGTACGGGCTCCCTCCGCCGCCGCATCCAACCCTAACCCCAGAGCTTCGTCATGCCTCCAACCCTAATCCCAGAACTTCGTCGTGCTTCCAACCCCTGCTTCGCCGCTCTCTCCATCGACGCTCCCTCCGTCTCAAAGCCTCCGTCGTGCTCACTCTGTCGTAAGCCTTCAAACGTCGCTCCTTCCTCCATGGCTGAAACCCGTAACGCTCTGCTTTTTCTCCTGTGTCGTGGCTTCACCTTCCTCCAAACAAAATTGAAAAACCCTAACCTGGAGGCCTTCCACTGCAAACCTACCGATCCCTAATTCCGTCTCATCATCAGAGGTAAAATAAAATCCCTTTCGCCCATTTCAACCCTTCTCCACCCCCAACAATCTCTATATCCTCTCTCTAATTCAATTGTACAATTTTATTTTCCTCTTTATTCTCTCCCTTTCGATGTTCTGTTTTTATTCTGCTGAGAATTGAAATTGCTGGCTGAATTAGCTTAATTTTAGGTCTTCTAATCACCTTTCAGTTTTATTGTTGTTCCTTATTTTTCGATTATTTTATTGCCGCAGATTGAAAATGAGTAGGCGTGGGAGCAGAATAGTCTACGTTGGGAACCTCCCTGGTGATATTCGTGAAAGAGAAGTAGAAGATTTGTTTTCAAAGGTACTTTGCTATTTTCATTCGTGAAAGAGTTTGATTTTTCATTTGCTTAATACTTACCAATAGAAACTACTTTACACCTTGTGCTGCCTTTGCTGATTTTTCGTGTCCTTGTTCATTTTAATTTTGGCAGGTTGTTTAAATTTGAGCTCTTGTGGTTTTAGGAATGTTAAAAGCTTTGATGCAAAATTTAGCATATAAAGTTGTTAAATTGCTTGCTGCAGAAAATTCAGCAGATTGGCGCCAACTTGTTTGAAATTTTGGGAAAAATATGTACGGTAATTTTTAATGAAATTAGTTGAATAACGAATCTGATGATGATTTGCAGAACTGCATCACACTAACAAAGGAGAATGTTAAAGGCATAATCATGGTAACTTTTACTTTCTATTTGGAATTCATTTTCATTCAAATATATATCAGCTTTTTCTAGTTCACTATTATCCGTTCTCTTCAAACAATTGTTCATGTTCGACCTAATAACTAATAACGGAAATTAATAACTAATAATATTTAACTGCCATATTTTCATATTAAGAAAGGTCTTTATTTTAAATAAATTATATTAATCATATAAAACTATCCTCTTTATCTTTTGAAAACCTTAACAGTAGAATAGTAAAAATGGATTCATTCTTAATCTTACAAGCCACCTTTTTTGCAGTGCATTTATGATTGGAGGTAGGAAACTAATAACCAATGCACATTGTGTGGAACATGATACACAGGTAATTTCCTTAAGGGTCCTATTTTCTCCAGGATGTAGATCCTACAATATAAATTTTATTAATAAATTATATTATGTTCATAGATCTTAGAATTAGTTGCCGAAAGGTTATAAATAGCTGCCAACTTTTTCATTGTTGTGGTTTATTGCAGGTTAAAGTTAAGAGAAGAGGGGATGATACAAAATACATGGCTAAGGTGTGTCTCTATGAAGGTCTTGTCCTTTTTTCATTAAAAAAATGAGTATTACGTGAAGAGCAGTTTGCTTAAATATCTCATATAGTAGTGAGTAAGGACATTAAGAAGTATTAGTGAATAAGTCGCTAAAATTGTATTATTGTAGGTAAAATTTGATATATCTGAGGTTTACTTGTAAGCTATACCTTGCTTTTAAACTTGGAGTGAATTCATTGTAAAGTGCAAGTTTTGCATGTTTGCTTAGAAGGATATATAGCTTCTAACTCATGATATGTTCATATAGTTACTTTACTCTCAGTGAATGAACTGTACAGGTTTTAGCCAAAGGTGTTGATTGTGATATAGCTTTGCTTTCAGTAGAAAGTGATGAATTCTGGAGAGATATGGAACCTCTCAGATTAGGACGATTGCCACATCTTCAGGTTTGAAATAGCTTTCTTTTTATTTTTTTCCCTTTTTTTTAATTTGAAAATTCTCAGTGTTTCAATGGAAAATGTTAAAAGAATATATACTATATAATTTGTCATAGAATATATTTCTATTTGCATGCTGATCAACTGAAATTTCTGTATACTTGTCTTGTAACTTGTAGGATTCTGTTACTGTGGTGGGATATCCACTTAGAGGAGACACAATTTCAGTGACAAAGAGAGTTGCATCTCGCATTGAGGTTTGATATATTGAACATAAAATTACCATTTTTATATGCCGTAAAATCAATAAAAGTGTTTTACTCTATGGTTTTAGTGCTCAGTTATTGAAAAAACCTGTAATCAGGTCACATCATATGCTCATGGATCGTCTGATTTGTTGGGTATTCAAATTGATGCTGCAATAAATTCTGGTCAGTAGATCTTATAGTTGTTTGATTGTTTCACCTCCTCTCCAGCAAAAAAAATTCTCCAGCCTCTTATTATTCTAAGAACTGTTGGAAAAACAACTTCTTCTTATATGGAACTATGTGCATTGATTTAATAGCCATCGTTTACAACTTTTGATTTTAGGCAACAGCGGTGGCCCAGCATTCAATGACCAAGGGGAGTGCATTGGTGTGGCATTTCAGGTATATTTTTTTACGGCCTTCTGTTAACAGACTTGTATATGCCTAAACCAGCAACAACAACAAAACACAAGTTATTGAAAATGAAAGTTGACATGGTATTAAGGGAAGGGAAACAATGAAAAATTGACGCAGGCGTCTAGTGAGTCTGATTTTGTAATTTTTGTTGCATACGCCCGGAGTTGGGGTTCATATGCATTGTTTCAAGTAATATGGTGTTTTAAATTCTTCAATTCTTAAATTCATGCTTGATGTTTAGAATCCTTCAATACTATGGTTGCAATGTTTCACTCCTAGAGATGATTGGACTCAATGATCGATTTTGTATCTTTAACATGCTGAATCATACTGGAGCCTTTTTTAATGACTAAGCTGCATATTTGGTCATAAAAATTATTTTGCTGGAAATCTGAATTTCATTTAAAGGTTTGGTGTTGGTTAATGCATATTTTGTATAGCATCAAGCTTTGTTTGTTGTGTGTGCAGAGCATCGAGCTCCTCCATGGCTTAATGGCGCCCACTAGCAGTGACATTCTGTGTGACATTGGCTGCATCATTGGTAGCAAGATTAGGCCCAATTCCAATGGCTGCATTCCAAACTTGTCTTCAGGTCTGGTTGACATCCTCCCTTCTAGTTGATGGTTTAGCTGTTGCTGTACAGGTACTGCCAATATACCATATATTATTATTAGTTACTTATTATAGAAACTTAAAGCACATATATATTTACAAAAAATTGAAAGGAGTATCTAATAATAAGTTTGGTTGGGTGACAGGCAATTCTAGCATGTGCCTTTGCTGAGAAAAATTTTGACAAAGTAACGGCTGAAGGATCAAAAGGAGAGGAAAAAGCAGGAAATTAAGACTCATAATGCTCAGTTGCATGCTGCAGTATCCGTGACAGGCATAGCTGCTGCCGTTGCGGCCATTGCAGCTTCAATAGAGTGTACATTGTAGAATCAATAGAGTGTACATAGCAGCCATAAGAAAGTGTACATAGCTGCCATAAAGTTCTACACTTACCATATGAGTGGTCTCTAGCTTAGCTTGCATTGTTCAAGAAATTTTAGAAAATTCTAAGGATACTACTCTACTAATGTTTGTGAGACATGAATGTAATTTTCACTCCATATGGATGTACAAGTGTATATTATTGAATAAGTAGAGTTATATGTAAAGAAATATTATATAGATAATCTATTTTTCATATATCTCAAAGAAGAAAAAAATAATATATAATTTATTTGAGTTGAGTTGAGTTTTTTTATATTTATTTTGTATGAAAACAAGTTTATTTTGCAATTAGAAAAATAAAAAAATTATATTTTACCTTATTGACGGATTTACAGACGGATTTTCTGTCTGCAATCAGAACGTGGGATGATTTTCCAAAGTTCAAATTACAGACGAAAAATCTGTTGGAAAATCTATCTGTAATTACAGACGGAAAATCCGTCTGAAAATCCGTCTGTAATTACAGACGAAAAATCTGTCGGAAAGTTCGTCGCCTTTGGAAAATGGATAGAAAATTTACAGAGAGAAAATTCATCGGTAACTGGTAAAAATTCGTCTGTAATTTTCCGACGAAAAAAAATCCGTCGGTAAATAATTTCCGACGGGGCTTTTACAGAGGGACAAAATCTGTCAGTAATTTCGTCGGTAACCAAAAATCTGTCTGTAATAAAGACCGAATCCGTCTATAAATCTGTCTGTATTAATCCATTTTCTAGTTGTGTGTATGGCTTTAATTTATTCAAATGTCTAATCGGAGATATTCTATTATTGATCTGTTTTGAAAACGTAATAAGATGAGAATTATATATATATATATATATATATATATATATATATATATATAGTTGTTGGTTGAGATTGTGGAAACGGTACGGTCACAGTTTTTTATATACATGCTTACTCAATGAGTGCCATAATGGAGTTTGAATTTCAAACTTATGTATATTCTTTGGAATTTTAGTTTGGTTTATTACAAAGTTAAGTGATATATATATTGGCATTATGTCTAGTGTTAATTACTTTATCTATTAATTATTTCGATATTTGACTAAAGTTTTTGTATGATTAAATATAAATTTTATTAACAAAAACATAGTGACAAAATGGCTGCAACTAATGATTTAAAATAGATGAAGGATAAATCTAAAACTATCACTAAATTGTAAAGACAATTGTTAACTATTTGGTGAAAATTACTTATAATTTGGGTCACCAAATATGTAGTTCAAAGGAACTAAAGCTTATAGTGAATATAATCATAAATTTTAAAGCTAAGATATATAACAAAAAGATGAGGAATGCAATAATATAAGGAAAGTACTACATTTGTAAAGACAATCTACCATAGTGATTGCAATTTCAGAGGTTGCTCTATCATTGGCCCTCTTGAGGCTTGAGTTATGCTCATGCACTAAGATGAAATCTATGCCAAAGAATATGTCTGGATGGTCATGAATGACAAGACCAGCAAGCATAGCATATCTCTCCCATTATAAAGCAGAAATATATAACATGTAAAGCAGAAATATATAACATTATAAATTTCATAAATTAAAATTTTTAAATAACACAAAAGCTGGTGATAGAACGGGTTACAAATCCATTGGCTATTAAAAGGAATAGATTGACATGAGAAACATAACTAAGTCTATTCTAGATACCAAAAGTGAATATATAACTATTTTTAATTTGTAATCCTAGTTTTTAAAGGTAAAATACAACTTACTCCTATTAATACCATGACATATGTAGTGGAATAATCTTGTAGATTATGGAGTAACACTACTACATTTTTAACATTTAGTAACATTTATTTGTTAACATTTGTTAAAATGTTAGTAATTATCATAAAATTAAATTTTAGGTAACATTTAAACTCAAATGTTAATAAATACGTCTAAATTTTTAAAAAACTTCAAGAAAATGTTACCTATTCTCAATTAGCTAACCACGCGTGTTCTCGGTTCTCACCGTCACTTTTACTGTCAGTGTTCTAAAACGGTGAAACCACCTCTCCATCCTCCTCAATTTCTCCTCAATCTGTCGCTCCCCTCATCGATCTCATGGTTCGCAAATGGAAACTACAATCGTGTGTTCTGAATCCACCTCTTAATCCTCTTCAATCTCTTCCTTCTCCTCTTCGATCTCTCCTTCGCCACTGTCATCGAAGTCGCCATCGCTGCCATCGTCATCGTCAGGGTGAGATCTCTGCTCTAGGATCTGAATTGGAAACTCTCAAGGTACTTAGAATTTAAGCTATTGTTTTATATTTGTGTTCTTGTGTCTAAAGTTAATCTCATTGAATTAAATCTCTGTCTTTTGAAAATTATTTTTGTTAATCTCATGCTTTACTACTCATTTCAATCATTTTGAAAATGGAAAGGTTGATTTGATAGGTTTACAAGTATTTCATGCTTGTTCTCTTACCTGATTTTACAGTAAGCTATTCATCAACATCATGCAATGAAGTTTTTTGTTGTAGATCGAAGAGAAACTTCAATTGCACAAGTAACTTCTTTTATCTTTCACGAAATTTGTTTTTTCATTTGGCTTCTCAATTATAGCTGAAAATTATAGTTAATGGATTTTCATTGTTATGCGAATGAATGCATATGCTGTGTTTGACGAAGAATTCAAATTTTTTTAGGATCAATTTTTTTCCGAAAGTTCTTTGTGCTTTTGGGAATGCATTTAAATTGTTTGATGAAATGCCTCAAAGAATTTTATGTTACTATATATCTTATATCTTATAACTTTTCAATGGTGTGTTTGTTTGTTTTGGTGAAAAGTTTCATGAATAAACTACATGTATAAAATTACACCTTGTGTTTATCATGAAAACTTCCATATCAATTTAGCCCCAACCAAATGTGCCCTCATTGTATTCGGATAAGTGTGCTGCCTAGTTAACTAACTAGTCAATTAATGGTTTCTAGCTTTTATGTCAACTCAAAAATATGCCACTAGATAAATGCTAAACACAATTATTCTTAGTTTTCTTTCCTCTATTTTGGCAGAAACTTATAAGCCTATTGTTGCAATTTTTTAATGTTAACTAATGGTGACTTACATTTAATTAATTTTAGCAACGTTGGCAGGTGTTAAATGGTTGCATTTCTAAATTAGAGACTTGTTTATTAACATCAATGACTTATTGTTATGTCTTGATTGATGGCATAGGGAAAGTTTATAGAGATTTGTAACATAAATTGAGCTTAAATTTGAACTTCAAGATATATGCACCCCACAATGTAGCTTAATGTAATACAGTAAGTATTTTCAGTATTTCTTTGTGTTTATAAAATTATGCACTATCTTGATCATGTCTTGTCTTTTGAGAGAATAATTTGATTCTCTGTTTTTGCTATTATGTATATAATCGGTAATCATTTTCTTTTTGTTGTTCTTGCATAACGGAGTGGAAAGTGAAAACATTAGAAGGCTGAGATGGAAAGGCAAAGAGAAGTCAGGAGTTATTTGAACACCGCGAGCTATATCCCATTTCCCCCCACCGGTATCGCATTCAGGTTGTCTACAAAATGTTTTGTATTTTTCTTTTTTCCTTCCTTTTATATATATATTTTTTATATTTACAGTATTTGCAGAATATGTGAATAAATTCTAGTTCTCTTGTTCAGTTAGCTTCTTACACCTTCAATCTTCTTTAATCTTTACTTAATAAATAATTTGATTTATAATTATTTGTTGATTTAGGGTTTTTATCAGCTACATCTGTTGTAGAAATTAATAAGTTCTGGATCCCTTGTTGGAACTACTAATGCTACTGATTTGATATAACACATAACTTATTTTCTCTGTTTGGCTAAAATACATTTAAGTTGGACAAAATTGACCAAACAATGTAAAAATGAGGGTATATTGAAGTGGAAATCATTTTCTTGGATGATGCCAGTAAGTGTCTAAGTGAGGTCTAATTTAGAGCAGCAAAAATGGTGGACAAGAAAGATAAATCAACAGAAAGTTTAAGCCAAAAAAAAGAAAGCCGTGAATTTGGGACTAAATCAACATTAAGTTTAAGCCAAACAGTGTGGTAGAAGATGCTCATGAAGTGATTGATATAATGCCTCCATGATTTTCAAAGTTATACACATATATTTTTTCTATAAAAATGTTGCTTCTGTTGTGTTGTGATTTGTGAGGCAGTGATAATCTGACCTAATAGCATGTTTTCTAAGTAAAGTTATTTGTAAGAGAATGTGAAAGGAAGCATCATGTCTTTATACTTCTACACTATTTTTTCACCTTAGCTCATATTATGCATCTGAATAATATAAGGAAAACACGCCACTAATTTATAATAGAAAGAATTGTCCTCGTACTATTCCACTTGAACATTGGAAGATTCTTAATTTTATTCCTAATTTCTTGCGAATTCCTCCATATATATAGCTCCTTTTTCTTCTTTATTCTTTCTCCCTTCCTGCTTTGCTAGATACCAAGTTTTCAATCTAAATTGTCTGAATTAATTGGCACATCATCACTAGCTAGTAGAGTGAACAAACTTTCCCATCATCTTTTATTTAATTATCTTTCACTCTTGTATATTTTAATTGATGCATCGTTTCTGGCTGTTGGGTAGAAGTAGTAGTAGTAGTAGTAGTAATGTTGATAAATTAATATATAGGCTTATGAATTATTATAGTGCTATACTACTTACATATATAGTGACACACACAACTAAATATAAAATAATGTTTGATCAACTCTTGGGCAGGTTTTAGATTACACGAAGCTATATAAGAATTAAGAAGATGATTATCTCAGTATCGGTCAATCATACAGAACCCAATGGATATGGCTACTGTGTTGCATCATGTTGATAATGGTCATTATAAAAAGCAGAATCCAAAGAAAAGCATATAAAAAGAAGAGAAACTTACCATTGCATTTGAAAGCAAATTGAGGGCAAGCCACATGTCTCATGCTTATGATTTTTACAAGTCTAATCTTGCTAGTGAATATCCAGTAAGCTTTCTGACTGTACTCTTTTTATTTTCTGTCACAAGATTTTACCTTTGGGATCATGTAATTTGAAAGATAATTTCACTTTGTTTCTTATTATTGTGATAATTAGATTATCCTTAAAAACTCATTAGTGTCTAAATATGGCATTTGAATGAGAATCTAAGGATATCCATTGCAATAATACTCTTTATAATTTCTCTTGTAGGTTGTTGATGGAAAACTTTCTCAAACTTGCTACCTTATGGCTCTTGATTCATGCTATAAACAACTCAGTCACAAGTAAGTGTCTAACTAATTTTATTTCTAGTGATCTCTTGATTTTCTATGCACAGTATTTGCAATTTCTGTTATCAAAATATTAGTAACTAGCAATCACCTAACTCTATTTATCTTCAGATATGAGAAGCTCATTTTGGCTTTCTGAAATTTGGAATCTCCTACATCCTTACAGACAAGCCTCATCAAGGGACAAGTTTACAATGACTATATTCAAGTATTCATCTCTATATTCAAATAAAAAAGCTGTTTTATTGCTTGTGCCAAATTTCACTTTTTGAGTGTAGGTTGTTCTTTTGTTGAACTAATTCTTGTTTACCTTGTCATGAAAATAGTTTTTGATGCCAAATGTTGCATTTTTATTTACTCTTCTATTGGTTTGTGCATTTCTTGATGCCATAGATTTAGTATTAAATATGTTTTACCAATGCTCAAAGTTCATATATAATTATGATTTGATAGATGATTGTGTGTCAGAGGACTTTAGTACGGATATTAATATTCATGATACACTTTTAGAAGGTTGTGACTATGTATTACTTCCTCAAGAAGTTTGGAACCAACTTATTGCATGGTAAGCTAGCTTGCTTAGTAAACATGTCAACTTTGGTTAATCTAAAATTTGAAAAAGTTTCTGGTTATCATTTATGCTCTTTCTTTTGCTATTTTATTTTTCTGGTTTGTTGTGGAAGTTTGTAAATGGTTACAAACTTGAATGCTAGAAGGTCAGTAAACCTTTATCTGGTCTTTAATGTGAGCTTCTTGACTTTGTTTTTGCCTTTTGCTCAACTAGGTATGGTGGTGGACCTACATTGCCAAGGAAAGTTATCAGGACAGGTCTTTCCCAAACAGAACTGGCAGTAGAGGTGTATTCTTTACGGCTTCAATTACTCATGTTGCCAAGAAATGATCGTATCAACATAAGAATAAGCAAGAAGAAAACATTGCCAATTACTCATATTTTATGTACTTTGTATTACTTTTTCTTTTCGTTTTTATATGGAATGTTGATAGAGTTTAAGTGCTATAGGTATTTTTTTCTTTTTTCATTTTATTTGCATCAGGAAGCAAACTTGTACAATGATTATTGATTAATGAAAGAGGTTATAAAAATTTTATTTTGTGAATTTGTGAATTTAATGAAATATTTCATGTTGTAGTATTTAATTTTAGTATATTTATATTGTGTATAATATAAAATAAAAAATAGTATATTATAACTAAAAAAATATTACTAAAGATCTTTTGTAACATTTTTGAAGTGTTACAAAAAATATCTACGGTAACATTTTTCTAAATGTTACGTAAAATATCTATTGTAATATTTTTGAAGTGTTACAAAAAATATCTACAGTAACATTTTTCTAAATGTTACATAAAATATCTATTGTAATATTTTTCAAGTGTTACAAAAAATATCTATGGTAACATTTTTTAAGTGTTACAAAAATTATCTATTGTAATATTTTTCTAAGTGTTATCAAGAAAGGTCTATTGTAACATTTATTATAATATTACTATAGAATATCTTTTGTAACATTTTTACTAAATGTTATTAAATCTTTAGAAAAATGTTAGTAAAACTCTTTAGTAACATAGGGTATATTTAACATTTGTTAAAATGTTACTAATATACATAGGTAACATTTTAATATGATTTAGTAACATTTTTTAAATGTTAGTAAAAATCAATTATGTAGTAGTGTAAGTAGGCTATGATTATGCACTATTAGAGAATTCAGATGAACCTCTTCATGCCAATGCCTATAGAAGATGTGCTTTAATTCTTCTGTATATATATTTAGGGTAGTGAGAACAACTTCTGTGGTCTTTCTTTCATTGTCTCTTATGAGATTTCCACTATGCTCATAAAGTAGCAAAACATTGTTACCAAGAAATAAATCTGGCTTGTCACCAATGCTAATCCCGCGTATCCGTAAATACCTCTCCTATAAACCAATGGAACCTTCAGGATTTATTACCTTCCATAGCGTCAGTGAGGAATTAGGGAGTCCAGTGGCATAAGATACATAGCACAAATAACCTATAAATATTATTGTACTCTAAATATTATTGTAATATTTTATATTTTATGGTTGATGGTTGCATGTTAAAAATTAATGGTGATGTCTTCTATTAATCCGTTAGGTTTATAACAGATATACTTGAAAGTGTAGAAGTCAATTATATGATCCTATTGGATTTTACATAGGGTAGTACTAATTTATTGTTTTGGATTATGATTAATAAATGCATGTCATTTCTTCAATAGGAGATAGTATATGGCTCATGTATAGTATCAAATTTGATTTTATTTATTTAGTAAGACTTAGGTGATAATGCTTCTATGTAGCATAGAGTTATGATTAAGACTAACACTCAGGTATTAGAACCTACATTATAGGAAACTTTTTGTGCTATAATATAAAAAATGTTCTACATGAATATGATATTTGAATTAGGATACTTTTCACTGATAAGAAAATGCATTTCATGCTTGCATAGTATATAATTGATGAGTTCACCTCTCGACTGTATTGAGCCTCAAAAACATTAAAAGGTCTAGTGTCATTGAAAATGAAGTATGTGTTGATCATATTAGTGGAAGTTTCTGGAGCTAGTATCTTATTTACCAATAGTACCGTGAGGTCATGATATTGGTACTTGATTCACAAAATCTTAGTCTTTATTGAGAATGATCTTTTCTGACCTATTAGATAGTTCAAAAAATTTATTTCATTCTTCATTCATGAAGGACTGTAACTTAGAATACCGTAAAGGGTGGTTGATGAAAGAAAATGTCATTTCACAGTATAATCCAATAAATTGTATTTCAGATGTAGGAATAACATGAAATAATATATATCTATACATCCTATATGTCAAATTTAATGGCACAATTTGAATAAAAGTGGAAGCTATAGATACTTTAACATTTATTTTTTAAAATTGTTCATTGGATGTTTCCATTGAATCACATCAATTAAGAAAAAGCTTTTTGCAAAAAGTAGGATTAATATATGATAATATAGAGGAAGATATTGTAAGATATTCTGCATGTATAGTGCATGATTCATGAGTTAACCTTTGATTATATTGAGTCTCAAATAGAATAAAATGTCTGCTGCCACTGATTAATTTAGTATATGATATTTTATTGGTAGTATATGAAGTTCTATGAACTAGTATCTAAAACATTTATGGATAGTCCATTAAGATACATTAAATATTGGAAGTGCTTTCTTATAATAATAATAATAATAATAATAATAATAATAATAATAATAGTTTCTTACTCTGTTACTGTAGAAGGTCAACCTCATGGTTTTTTTAAACCATGTAGAGGATTACGTCAGGGTGATCCTCTCTCCCCCTATCTATTTTTGTTCTGTGCAGAGGGTTTTTCCCGTCTGCTCCACAGAGGAGAACGGAGGCTAGAATTTTCTGGTTTGAGACTGAACCCCAGATGCCCTAAGGTCAGTCATTTATTCTTTGCAGATGATTCTATTTTGTTCAGTAAGGTGACAATGAAAGATTGCGAAAGTTTACTAAAGTTGTTTAGAGACTATGAAGAAGTGAGTGGTCAGGTGATAAATTTAGATAAGTCTTCTGTTTTCTTTAGCAAGAACACTCCCCTATCAGTCCGTGATCAGCTAGCTGCCCTGTTGTCTATACCACATGTTGGCTGCCAGAACAAGTATTTAGGCCTTCCAGCAGTGGTCAATAGATCAAAAAAAGAGACATTTAACTTTGTCAAAGACAAGGTTTTGCAAAAACTACAGCATTGGAAGCGAGCTTTGCTGTTAGCTAGTGGCAGAGAGGTTTTAATAAAAGCAGTGGCAACTGTAGTGCCTCTATACACACTGAGCTGCTTTAAACTCCCCGAGACACTATTAGAGGACATCCAAAAGTCAATAATGCAGTTTTTCTAGGGCCAAAAGAACGCAGAGAGGAAGATGCAGTGGATTAATTGGCGGATTGCTTGTAGACCAAAGAACCAAGGTGGTCTGAATTTTAAGGATCTCAGGGCTTTTAACTTGGCAATGTTAGGAAAATAGGGCTGGAGGCTGATCTCTCGACCTCACTCTCTAATTTACAAGGTCTATCAAAGCAGATATTTTAAAATTTCAACCTTTCTACGCGCAGAAACAGGTAATAATCTATCTTGGGGCTGGAAAAGTGTTCTGGAAGGTAGAAAAGTTTTGGAGAAAGGCATTTTTTGGAAGATTGGACGGGGACATTCAGTTAAAATCTTAGAGGACAACTGGATAAAGCAAATTCAACCAAATGAAATTCAAATTATCAACCATTCACACAATAACCCGATTTGGGTTTCTGAACTACTCCTACCAGATCAAAATTGGAATCAAGAGCTAATCACCTCAACATTCACACAAAAAGTAGCGCAGGCAATCATGAACACAGGCATCAGAACAACAGAAGATATCGTTACCTGGAGTAAAGAGAAGAATGAATGCTAATCGGTTGCCTCTGGATATACGTTAGCCTTTCAGTTCTACCATGCACCAGTTGAATTTTTGCCGGAACAATACAGAAAAAGAGAAGTCTGGAGTTCAATTTGGAAGTTAAAATGCCAGCCCAAAATTAAAATTTTTCTATGGAAAGTAATGCATGAAGGCTTACCAGTTAAAGAAAGATTGCACTCTAGAATCCAAATGGTGAACCCAATCTGTAATCGTTGTGATACTACAGTAGAATCAATTCTCCACTGTCTCACCCAGTGTCCGGAATCAGAGAATGCTTGGAAAATAGCAAGCCTTCCCTGGACAAACCAAGAAACAGAAACATGGAGATGGTAGTTATGGCTCCAAGAACAACTCAAAGAGCGTAGGCAGATGCAAAAAGAAACTCATTTGGCAGCAATACTAACCTGGCAGATTTGGAAGATGAGGAACTTGAGAATTTTTGAAGCCAAAGTCATTTCTCCTCAAGAAGTAGTAGCTATTGCAAGATCCGGAACTTTGGAAGCAGTGACTCACCTCCATTGATGAAGCTCCAAGAACGACACTCCTTCTCCAAAAACTCTTCCTTTTTCACTTTACCCTTTTTCACGTTCTATGTCTTATTGAGGAGATAACATCTAATACTTTTACTTAGTTGCGGAATTCCCATTTCTCTGTTGCTGTAAGCCCAAAATGGGCCTTTTATTTTATTACACCAATAAAATTTGTCTTTTGGAAAAATAATAATAATAATAATAATAATAATAATAATAATAATAATAATAATAATAATAATAATAATAATAATAATAATAATAATAATAATAGATGTGAATTCATTAGTTTCGTAATACACCTGATTTTTTGTATTAATAGATCTACATATAAAATTTTATTTTCTACAGTTCAAATAAGATTTTTCAATCCAACTGTTATGTTAAAAGATTCTACTGACATTGTTCACCTATATTAGTGTGAGGTCATGACATTAGAATTTGATTCACAAAATCTTAGTCTTTATTAAGAAATCTTTTTTTTTACCTATTAGATAGTTGAGGACATTTATTTCATTATTCATTCATGAAAGACTATAATTCACAACTGTCAAAGATCATTTATGAAAAAAAATGTCACTTCACAACAGCAATCTAATAAATTATATTAAAGATGCAGGTATAATAGAAAACAGTAATAAGCGTATCATCAAATAAGATAGATAAATAAATTTATAGTTAGCTAAAATTAATGAAGACAAATTCTTGTGACATGAAATAGTGTTTATATATTTCTTTAGGGAGCTGTTATGGTACTGAGTGGAAGATTCTTCAGCAGGTGAGGATGCTGCCTGTCCGCACTTGGTAGAGACATCTGTCCTGCTAAAATATTAAACTCCTCTGCATGTGTCGCATCTGGGGGCAGCTGTTGTAGGCACGGTCCCACAATTCAGAAGGACTTTTCAGAAGTGGAGGTTGTTAACAAATCAGTTAAGATTTATTAATAAGTTAATTAATTGGAAAATAAAAATAATGTGATAGAGTAATTTTTTTGTCTTCACATTCAGACTTCAGTCCGTGGACCAAATTGGATGGGCCTGGGGGAAGTTTACGGTGATGGGCGAGAGATGGACTGCAGCCCTTAACCGTTTAGATTCAAATGATCCATATGGTTAATGTTTTTAAGACAAAAAAAAAAGAGGGCCTAACCTGCAGGAACCCTCTACCCCCGCTGATTTGTGGAGTCAATCCCCCGTTTTAGTGAGATGCAAATTGGTACCAAACCAATTTTCCTAGCCCTAGCCTCCGGCGCACTCTTGATGTTCGCCGGCCGTCCGTCAACGTAGCTTGCCGTCGTGATCCAGCTCTTGAACCCCTCGGATCGTGGCTGCTTCGTGGAGCACGGCGTCCGTTGTCTCTGCATTTGCACTCGATTTTCAGGAAGGGTTCGTTTGGTTGCTGTCGTTGGGTTCCCCTCTACGTTCAGCAGTCGGCTCAGTTCCCGTTCTTCGCCGCCGTCGATTGATCAGCCCTCACTGGTCGCGTAAGTCGCCGTTGACCGTTCGAGTTCGCGAAGGCGTTCGCGCGAAAGCCACATCGCTCTCCCCTTATGGCTGGGTCGACACCGCGAGGGACCCCACATGTGGTACTGCTAGCTTACTTCGTCTCCGTGAGTTTCTCAAACCCGCCTCCCCACATTACACCCACGGAGCCAATACCCTGCTTCGACGTCGACAGCTTCCAATTAGCAACACAAGAGGTAACAGTTTTATTTGGTAGTGGTTTGGACTTATATTTGAAATTTGTTTTTGTTGTTGTTGTGATTCTCTTCCTATGGAACTGGCAACGGGATAATGGGCAAAATTGTTGGGGTCCTATTTATTATTTTTTTTCTGTTAAGGGGTTAGATTGCTGTGTGGTAATTTGGTGGATTTTGTACTGAGGTCTTGTTCTTGATTATTTGGGCAGTTATTTTTCCGGTTCAGGTGTTGTGCTTGAGATTATTGGGGGATGTAATTGATCAGGGAGTTATTGTATGCGTCTTGGTGTCTTTGTGTGAAAGCAGAGAAACAGTGTTCGTTGTTTTGTTGTTTCCATGTTTGTTTTGTTGCTTCCATGTTTGTTTTGTTTCAGATATCAATTTTATTCTCATCATTGCTCCAGATGTGGGTCCCGTTTTTCTGGTGTTGTTATGTTTATTTTTCGTATGGTATGCATTTTATGTGATGAATGCCGATACTCTGCAGGTGAGAAAACTGTTTTTGTTTAGTTAATAGGAATCAACTATCTCTGATTGATTTTTGAATTCCGAACCTCGTTCTGCTACTTGTGTTGTCAGCGAAATGAATTTTGTGTTTGTATTGCGTTTTGTGGATGATTCGGTTAGGCATATAAGAACTTAGAGTGAAAACTATGTGAATGGTATTACTCTGGTGGGTGTCGTCTCCCACAAGCTTGAACATGGATTTGACTGTGAGAATCGTCGCTGTTTTTGTTGATTAGCATATTTTTGGGCATTGCATTTCAGTGTAATTTGTTTAGGCATGGTACAAGTTATTTATGATCCGCTGCTGAAGGAAGTCAATGTAGACGAAGAGTGTTTGGAAGAAGTTGCATTATTTATTGAGTTTAACTTAGATCAGGAGTGTTGGGAAAATAGTTTTAGTGTAGTGTTAATTTTGGTAGAAAGCTGAATGCAAATAAAGGAGATGGCAAAGAATAGTATATGGATAGCAAACCTTTGATGTTTTTTGGTGTTGCAAGTCCTGATCTAGTCGATGTGTTGTTGAGGTACAGATGGAGGCGGACCCAAGCGAGGGGGATGATGACCCTCGATGGACTCAAAGTGATGCGTTTGAGGAGGTCCATCGTGCAGAAGAACGTGGGGTCGGGGTGGATGATGAATCTTGTGACTTCGAAGACCTTCGCGGAATGACTGTGGATGACATTTTGAAGAAGGTTTGGGTCAGCGTGGAGACTGCATACGAGTATTATCGAAGATTTGGAAAAATGCATGGGTTCGGTGTGCGAAAGGGTGACTCAGGGAAAGACTGCGAAGGGAACTTGGTTAGATATAGGTTTTTTTGTAATAAGGAAGCTTTTAGGGATCATAAACACTATGAAAGGATTGATAGAAGGAGGGAACACAAACCGGAGACAAGAACTAACTGCAAGGCAATGTTATCGATTTTTTTAGACAAGACTGATAAATGCTGGAGGTGAGGAAACTAGTCACCGAACACAACCATGAGTTGACACCGACAGGAATGGTGCACTTGATTGCCAATCATCGTGGGTTAACGGAAACGGCAAAGAGTCAGATAGATGGGATGCAAGCGCATGGTATTGCAACGGCTAAGATTGTAGGGTACATGGCTGGTATGGCCGGTGGGTACCCGTTGTTGGGGTTTCTGAAGAAGGATGTCTACAACTACGCTGACAAACAGCGGCGTATTAAAATATCTGACGGTATATCCCGGGCTCCCTTCCTCTCCTCACCACATAGTACCGGAAACGACCATGTTCCATGTGTGCTAGTTCTTATGTGGGAATGGGTTCCTAAAAACCCCCTGCCGAATGAAGCTACGTCAAAATTGTAATGGAAGTCTCCCTAGCGTCCCCTCGCAGCCCCTTGGTTGGAACTCTCACTTTCGTTTTCAATTTGAGTCAATATCTCCTGGTTGGTCTTCTCTAAATATTCTGCATTTAATAACTTACACCATCTAACCGTATACCTTCCATGACCCTTTGATTATCCACGTGTACTAAAGATAGAACCAACTCACATACTTACCACAATCACGCCATCTTAGTAAAACCAACGGTAAACCTCATGGCAAATCATTGGTTTACAAATGGTTCTATCCCATTTGATTAGGATATTTCTGCGTTAAATGTCTTCATTTATTATTATAAAAACCCTCCGAAAAATGTTTACTTTGGAATTGCTATTATTATGTATATTAATTATTATCTAAGTAATGAACATAAGTCAATTATATAATTTTTTTATTAAATACTGATATATCTGTTTAACTCTGTTCCTAATATAAATATCCTAATTAAATAGTATGCTATAATATAACTTACTAATATGTTGTATTGTAACTTTTAATAATTTTCATAGTATAACCGAAATATAGAATACGAAGAATGAAATAAAATATTGATTATAGTCAAAGTATAATAAAAGTGTTGACAAGCTCCATAAAAAAAATATTACTCAGTCATTAGATGTATCATACTCCTTAATATTTATTATAGTATGATAAATATTTTATAGTTTAAATATAAATATTTGTCTATAGTTATATCATCATAATGCATTAATTACTTATTCATTTTATTAATATCTATTCAAAGCTTCATTAATGTAATAGCTTTTCAGATACCGTATCAATAATATTATAATATTAATAATATAAATAAGAATCAAAACTCCAACCAATAGAGGAGTGTTGTGACCAGAGACGGACCTAGAGGGGGAGGCGAGTAGTGGTCTTGACCCCCTAAAACTTTTAGAAACTATATTTAGATATATGACATACGTGTTTAAAAAAATAAAAAATATTATGTAATCTAGTAATTTTATACGTATTATTTTTTATTATGTGATATATTTATGTCTTAATTGTTTAATTTACTAATAATTTTCACTTAATTAATTTAATATCATACTCTCAAGTCCTTGTATGTTTTTAAATTAGTTTTTATATAATAACTTTTTTATTTACTACAAAAATCAATTTTTTAAATAACGTATCTAACATTTATATTATTATATTAATAATTACTTGCCTTGTGAACATTTTCATAATCACGTTACGTACTTTACATATTCTTCTCTTGTAAAAATTATTTCTTCACCTTCTAAACTTACGTTGTAAAAAGAAAAATTTTTACAAAGATATCTTGTATTCTGTAACACCTTACCATACAGGGTCTTATGCTTAAGTCATAATTTAGATATGGCAAGGTATTACGACCTCTAAAACAAAAATTTAGTACGTATAGTAGTATGAATGATTGATTATAACTAGGAGCCTTTATAGAAAAAGGGGTAAACAAAAACCGTAACTCGAAAGCGCAACACTCCGATCGATAACGTAACGAGCAAAGGATAAGCTAACACGAGATTATATATACAAAAGAGTGTTAAAAACAGGAATATCAAGACTCAAAATCCGGTTGCGAAGATAACCGGTCTGAGCATAGCAATATATACATATAATAAAATAAGGAAACCCCAAAGGAAGCCCAAAGGGACACAAATACAGAAACCTATTCTCCAAAATCTCCTATAAGCGGAGTCATCACAGTTTGTATTATGTAATGGAGATAAAAGTATCTAAGCAAGGCATATAAACCAAACAGAGTCCCGAGAACAAAGGATCTTCGCTAATCCGGAAGTCTCCAGCATGCCTCAGCGAGAAACCTCACGTCCTGCATCTGAAAACCACAAAATCCGCATGGGTGAGAACCAGAGGTCCCCAGCATGGTAACAGCTTCCACATATATAATACATAATAATAGAGGAAAGCCGAAGGCAATCCTAAAACTTCCTCCAGATAATATCAAAGCTTATAAACAAGTTAAACCATGAGTGACAACTGACTACAAGTCCTGGTAGCAAACCATTTGACTGTCCCTCTGTCGTGTCTCCCCAACTCGAGTTATACTCAATATAAACTTGATCATAATCATGATCCATATCCATCACCTTCACTGGTGAATATTTATGGGGGTGAGCTCATCCGGGGCTTTCACAGTGCCCGGCCACCCTGATGACATCGGGTCAAAGAGCTTTGAGTCTCCACCTGGAGCACGTGGTGGCTAGCCACTGCTTTCTCCCAGGGAAACTCTCATCTCTTATAGTAGAAGTGCAACATTCACAATTCATTCAACAGCATATATGCATTTATACTTAGCCATAATCATAGCCCCGCCGTCAAACGGCAATAATCCAGCCATCCGGCTCACGGTTAAATCCATAACCAGCCAATTCATTAACAATCACGGCCTTTCGGCCCATGGCATAACCAGCACTTCCACCGCCATCCTCCGCATCTCACATAATCATCTTTGATCCTCAATGATCATCTATTTTCCCTTGCTTCACACGCAAGTTACCACATTCACTAGCCCCTTTTCTCCTTGCTAGGCATATCATAATGATTTAAGACATACGTGGTGAGATCGGAGGCTTAGAAGTATGAAATTTGGCTTTTAAAACTCAAAAATTAACTTTGGGATGAAAACAGGGCCACGCGTACGCGCACTCCATGCGCACGCGTGGATGGCCACAAAACTCATCGGCGCGCAAGCGTCATATGCACGGACGCGCGGGTTGAAAAATATCCAAATGACGCGCACGTGTCAGCCACGCGTACGCGCGGATACATTTGTGCCCCAGGTACAAAACTGGCACAACTCTCGGGAAAATGGCTGGGCATTTGGTGCAGCGCATCGACGCGCCCGCGCACACCACGCGTACGCGTGGATGGTCATTCTGCTAAAAATTTTCTAAGTTAAAAGCTGCAGAATTTACAGATTCAACCTCCAATCTTCCGACGGACATAACTTTCTCATTTTGAATCGTTTTTCTCCCGTTCTTCGAACGGCATGGACATCCCAGATCCAATTTCATTTCTAAAAAGATTTGGCAGAAAACAAAGATTCGTAGTCCATGTTATGTCCCGTCAAAGTATGCCTAAAAACCATGTTTTCATACAAAACCATAAAGTGCCATTTTCAAAACAAGCCACTTTCAACTCTTTTCAAAATCAATCAAAACATGAGTAAATACCCATAGTAGTCCTTGAGATTCACGCAATTACTCATAGTAATCCCTAAGATCCCGATTTCCCTATTGTAGTCCTCCAGATAGAGCTCCGAGCACTCAAACTAGTCCCTGGCCATATTTCAGGTGATGACTCATCACCGGAGCGCTGACGTGGCCTCGGATTGCCACGCTGGAGAGCTCTCAACGGCTAGCTGAGCTGGCTAAGTTCCAATTTTTACCCAGATTGGTCCCCCCTAATATATGTAACCCTAAATCTCCAAATTCTCATACACTTCCCCTCTTCGTCTTGTTCACCTCTTCTTCTTCTTCTTCTATAACTTCTTCTTAAACACTGATGAAACATGATGTAGTAGCCCAAAAGAATACACACCATGCATCCAAGTACTTCCGAGTCTAAAAACACATGGATAAAACATGAGGATCAAAATTAATAAGATAGTAATCAATTAAATTATGCCGTTGTTGAACACTAGCTCAGTGGGTTTCAATGAAAATTTTCCAGTTTCACTTCTAAAGATGTAAAATCAAAATTTAAAGCATTACAGCTAGGTGTTTCACTTCCAAAGATCTTGTTTCCATCAACCAACCAGAAAAAATAAGTTCCCATCCATACATCTTCAAAGTGCGAATATAGGTCAAAAGTTCTTCTATTCTACGAATCCTGTAAGAACCACAATTTTAGGATTGTAAATATGCACCAACAGCTTTGAAAAATATTAACCCATTTTTGTAATATGCTACAACTGGCTAGAGAATGGAAAACTGTTGATCCTGAATGCAGAAAAACAAGAACATGGAAATCTAACAACTGTAAAGAAGCAGGGAACAACTGGAAAAATATTGCATCATGTTTGTAACAAATATGAAAAGATTACATGCCAAAACTTTTAGAAACTCCAAAGGTTCATTTAGCAATTGAAAAAGAAATCAATGGATACCTTTCATCCTTCTCCTTCATTTGTTCAGTGGCAATTGCAATTAATTGTGATATCCATTTATTCACTACATCAATTCAAATATCATAGTTTTCAAAATAATAAGAAAACAAAAGCAGTGACAACAACGATAATTTAAATACATAAATTAAACCTTTTAAAAGAAGGAATTGAAGGTCAAGTATACATTTCTGAAATGGAAACTGGCTTCTAGGTCTAGAACATTGTTAAATCAAAAGAAATATTAAGCAATCTTCCCTGAAGGTACGGCCAAATACACATTCATTGATAACAAATTAGAACAGAGTTCCCGCTTAGGATTTAGAAAACAAACTCAGTTACTGATAACACTTATAATAAACAGGCCTTGTTGTCCGGAGAATATATCATAATCCCTTCTGAATTTTTTTTGAAGTCACCCCATGATGAAACATGATGTCCAACTTCTCCTCCATCTGCAAGAAATTTAAAATGTTTACAATATACAAGGAGAATTTGAAAGCCTACTCATGCATTAAAAAGGAAAAATAATCACCACAAGAAAACATATTTTTCCAAACCTCCATATATCTCCCTGTTTCATTCGGGTATTACAGCAACCCCACAAACCCCAACCAAGATTCAAACCCTAGACACTACAATGACACCAAAACTCCAGAACCTCAACTACACTGACCAATGCTATCATCAACCAACATTGTATTCAAAATGCAGAGTAAAAAAAATGAAGGTTACCTTGAGTCCGATCACAACGTCAGAACCTCGTGTTTGTGGTGAAGGAAGGGAAGGGAAGAGCGATAACAACTTCTGATCAGATGAATTCTTTTCTCAAATTTTCGTAAACCCAGCAAATACAACCTTAACGCTACGCCATTGATGGGGAGATGAAGAAGAAGTCACAGGGTGGAAGAAGAAGAGACGAAGTGTTTGTGTTGGGGGAGAAAACTGTTTTTCATACTAAGTAACAACTATACGGTGTCGTTTTTGGCTTTCAAGGGAACCAAATCCAAAACGACGTTGTTTTGAACACGTTCCACGTGGCAATCCGAAGCCACGTCAGCGCTCCGGTGATGAGTCATCACCTGAAATATGGCCAGGGACAAGTTTGAGTGCTCGGAGCTCTATCTGGAGGACTACAATAGGGAAATCGGGATCTTAGGGATTACTATGGGTAATTGCGTGAATCTCAGGGACTACTATCGGTATTTACTCATCAAAACATGCCAATTTCATCCCTTTTCTTTGAAATCAATCAAAATGTACCAAAATCAACATCAATCCATCCTCAACTCACACATTGACACTTTACCAAAATTCCCAAAACCACATCCAACCATTTTAACACTTCTCAATCAAATGGCTAAAGGACAAACAGAATATCATGTCATACATCCTTTCTCATCCCAATTTCCAATAATACCATTTCCAATCAACCATCATTATACATAATCATCATCATACTCACCATCAACATGGTACCACCCATCAATTCAACCTCAATCATTCATCAAGCATATATCACAACATGCATTTCTCATATATCACACAATCAAAGCATCAATATTCATAATCACATATATGATCACATCATATATCTCAACCATTCAACAACATCAACAATTCAATGCCTATCTTAGGGCCTCTAGCCTAAGTATTTCCTACCACATTACATATTAGATACGGGAAACCGAGACCATACCTTAGCCGATTTCCCAAGCTCAACCGGAGCACTTCCAAACCACTTGTTCACAAGCTCTCAAGGTATCAACACCTCCAAGAATAGATTTTATCACACAAAACCCTCTCCCAAGCTTTCCAAAATCACCAATCAAGCTCCAATATTCACATATACACAACCTAAGCCACAATCATCATACCCATACACAACATCTCAATACCCAAACATCATAGAACAACAAATTACACTAGGGTTGAGAATTTTACCACACCCAAGATCCAAGGAGACAAGATTAATCTTCTCCTTCAAGAGAGTTGGGTCCTATAACATCAAAAAGCCCAAAATCTCAACATTTTTGCTCATGAAACTCGAAATCAAAGCTGAAAATTCGAAGAGAAAAACGTGGCTTACCTCAAGATTGATTGTATGGGTTTTGTAGAGCTCTTCGCGATGAACACGTAGCCGCAAACGGTGCAGCGATCGGAGCTCTAGATCAAAAGTTATGGTGGTTTGAAGATCAACCAAGGGAGAGAACTTGAGAGAGTATTCTTCCTTCCATGGCCTCCATTTCAGCGTGTGAGTGTCTCAAGTGAGGAGAGAGAGTGCTGAAAACTAGGGTTTTGGTTTGGTTTAGTTGGGCCAAGGGCCCACTTTGGGTCCGGTTGGCCCGGTTTGGCCCGTTCGGTCCAATCTTGGTCCGATTTCTATAAAATTGGTACCGAAATTCTCGTCTCAATCTCCTCTATCATATTAAGCCATAAAAATAACATTTTTGGCTTTCTAGAATAAATTCTCATTTATGTATTAATTAGCCGTTAATTAACCGGGTCTTACATTCTACCCACCTAATTAGGAATTTTGCCCACAAAATTCAAATTCAATTACCTGAGAATAAGTGCGGATAATCCGATCGCATCTCCGACTCAAGTTCCCAAGTGTGTTCCTCAACACCGCCTCGACTCCAAGCCACTTTGACTAATGAAACCTCTTTTCCACGCAACCGTTTGATACTAGTATCATCAATTCTAACTGGAGCTACTGGAAGTGTCAAATCTTCTCTTAACTGAACCGATTCAGGTTCTAACACATGGCTAGCATCAGGAGTATACTTACGAAGCTGCGACACATGAAACACGTCATGCAGGTTCGAAAGATGAGGTGGTAGAGCCATCAGAT
The DNA here is from genome assembly GCF_003086295.3 of Arachis hypogaea. Taxonomy (NCBI): domain Eukaryota; kingdom Viridiplantae; phylum Streptophyta; class Magnoliopsida; order Fabales; family Fabaceae; genus Arachis; species Arachis hypogaea. The sequence goes on along the minus strand of NC_092047.1, from coordinate 28,149,303 downwards.
ACGCCATCGGTCCAATCCTCTCCAGGATTTGAAATGGACCAATGTATCGAGGATTCAACTTCTTCGCTTTAATCGACCTACCTACTCCTGTGGTTGGAGTAACCTTAAGGAAAACATGATCTCCTTCCTCAAATTCCAAGGGCTTCCGCCTCTGATCGGCGTAACTCTTCTGGCGACTCTGCGTCGTAAGCATCCTATCTCGGATTTTCTTGACTTGTTCAGTGGTCTCAGCTATCATCTCCGGCCCCAACAAGCCTTTCTCTCCAGCTTCATACCAACATAGCAGAGATTGACATTTCCTCCCATACAATGCCTTATACAGAGCCATTTCGATGTTCGCATGGTAACTATTATTGTATGCAAACTCCACTAACGGCATATACCGATCCCAACTCGCCGGTTGGTCCAAAACACAAGCTCTCAACATATCCTCTAGTGTTTGGATCGTCCTCTCGGATTGACCATCTGTTTGAGGATGGTAAGCTGTACTCAAGCTTAATCGGGTTCCAAAAGCTTTCTAAAATGCACCCCAAAACCTCGAAGTGAAACGAGGATCTCTATTAGAGATTATAGTAGCAGGTACACAATGGAGTCTCACAATCTCCTTTATGTATAACCGTGCTAGCTCCTCGAGGGTGTAAGTCATCCGAATGGGCAAGAAGTGAGCTGACTTCATCAGTCGGTCCACAATCACCCAGATAGCATCAAAACCAGTCTTAGTCCTTGGCAATCCCGACACAAAGTCCATTGCAATACTTTCCCACTTCCATTGCGGAACCTCTAAAGGTTGCAATATCCCGGAAGGTCTTTGATGTTCAATCTTTACCTTTTGACAAGTTAAGCACTTTGAAACATATTCCGCCACATCATTCTTCATACCTGGCCACCAAAACATCGCCTTTAAATCATGGTACATCTTAGTACTTCCCAGGTGAATGGAGAATCCGCTTTTGTGTGCCTCCTTTAAGATATCTTGCCTCAAAGTGCCAACATCCGGCACAATGATCCTGCCCTTGAATCTCCATAACCCATCTTTTTCTTCCGACACTCTCCACTGTTTTCCTTGCTCGATGGCCGGTAACACCTTCCATAACGCTTCATCATTTTCATGAGCCTTTAGGAGTTCGGACTTAAAGTCACTCGAGATTTCTAATCGGCTCAAACACAAAGTTCCAGATACTTCTCGAACACCAATTTTTAGACTCTCGAATCCCTTGAGCAATTTCTCCTCTTGAAGCATCATCCAAGCCGCATATAACGACTTCCGACTTAACGCATCCGCCACTACATTCGCCTTTCCCGGATGGTAATTCAACTCAAAGTTGTAGTCCTTCAATAATTCCATCCACCTCCTCTGCATCATATTAAGCTCTTTCTGTTCAAAGAGATATTTCAAGCTCTTATGATCGGAGAAGACTTGGAACTTAACCCCATAGAGATAATGCCTCCACACCTTCAAGGCAAATACAATCGCAGCGAGTTCCAAATCGTGCGTAGGGTAGCTAACTTCGTGAGGTCTCAACTGTCGTGAGGCATACGCCACCACATTATGATGCTGCATCAGCACGCATCCTAGACCCTTTAATGAGGCATCACAGTACACCTCAAAAGGCTCGTTCGGCTCAGGTAACACTAACACAGGTGCAGTGGTCAACTTTTTTCTTCAATGTCTGAAAGCTCTCCTCACACTCAGGAGTCCAAACAAACGGAGTGTCTTTGCAGGTTAACTTTGTCAACGGCAAAGCTAATTGCGAAAAGCCCTTGATGAACCTTCGGTAATAGCCAGCTAAACCCAGAAAACTCCTTATCTCAGTTACTGTGGTTGGTTGCCTCCAATCCATCACAGCTTCCACCTTAGTTGGATCTACGGCTATTCCCTTCTTACTCACCACGTGACTCAAAAACTTCACCTCACTCTTCCAAAACTCACACTTAGACAGTTTCGCATAGAGTTTCTTCTTCTTTAGAATCTGCAACACGGTCCTCAAGTGTTCTGCATGCTCTTCTTCAGTCTTGGAGTAAATCAGTATGTCGTCAATGAAGACAACAACGAATTTATCCAGAAACAGACGGAACACTCTATTCATGTAATCCATAAACACTGCAGGAGCGTTTGTCAACCCAAAAGACATTACAGTGTACTCGTAATGACCATAACGAGTCCTAAAAGCGGTCTTAGGGATATCCTCACCCCTCACCCTTATCTGGTGATAACCGGATCGCAAATCGATCTTAGAGAAAACCCCATCTCCTTGTAACTGATCCATGAGATCATCAATTTTCGGCAATGGGTACTTATTCTTTATGGTGACCTTGTTCAGCTGCCTGTAATCCACACAGAGCTGCATACTTCCATCTTTCTTCTTTACCAGTAACACTGGAGCACCCTACGGGGAAACACTTGGTCGGATAAAGTTCTTACCCAGCAATTCCTTTAACTGAGACTTTAGCTCGGCCATCTCTAACGGTGACATTCTATAAGGAGCACTTGAGATTGGTCCCACCCCAGGCACCAATTCAATAGCAAACTCGACCTCTCGGTTAGGTGGAAATTCCTCAATATCATCGGAAAACACTTCCGGAAACTCACACACTACCGGAATCTGATCCAACCTTTGATCATCACCCGAAACACCAGCGGTTAACAACAGGATACCCTGAAATTCGATTCTAGAACAGTTCACCATCATCGAATTCAAGTAATAATTATTTACCACGACCGGCCCTTCTGTATCTTCCGGCATAAAGTACACCGACTTTGTAGAACAATCAAGCAGGACATGGTTCTCAGTTAACCAGTCCAATCCCAAGATAAGATCAAGACTGATCATCGGTAAGCAGATTAAATTATGGACAAAATCACACTGCTTGAACCTAAACGAAACTTTCGGGCATCCTAGCCTAGTTATCATGGCTTCATGGGTAGCATTATACACTTTTAGGTCATAATCTAAGGTTACGATCTTCAATCCTAACTCATGGGCTTTTTCAAATGCAATGAATGAATGCGATGCTCCCGAATCAAATAAAGCATTTAAAGTTTGACCAGCCATTTCACAGTTACCTCGAATGAGTGTCTCGGATCCCTCTGCACCCACAGCTGAGGTGGTGAACACCCGACCAGTCTGTTGTGCTTTCCCAGCACCTTGTTTCTGCTTCTCCGGACACCTTGGGAGCTTATGTCCTGCCTTACCACAGAAATAGCACAAACCCCATCCGGCCATGCACGGGACTCCCGGGTGGTGACTTCCACACCTATCACAAGCTTGAGCACTCTGTAGTTGCTTTCCAAACCTTTTACCTTGGGAGTTATTGTTGTTGGGCCTCCTGAAAGAGCCTCCCCGCTTGAAAGGCGGACCTCTAGGTGCAAAACTCTTCCCTCGGTTCTGTGGGAATGATCCCTTGTGACTCCCTCTCTCAGCAACCCCACACTTGTTCACCAACACAGCGAAAGTCCTAATCTCCATTGGCCCCACTGAACCGAAAATATCGCTCCGGAGTCCTCCTTCGTACTTAACACACTTCCATTCCTCATATTCCACCGGAGTCCCTTGACACATACGAGAGAATCTGAACAGCTCCTCAAACTTGTCAGTATACTCAGATACGGACATAGTACCCTGCTTCAGCTGCAACAATTCAAGCTCCTTGGCCGTCCTAGCAGAAGTCGGAAAGTACTTCTTATAGAACTCCTCTTGGAAGACATCCCAGGTGATATAATAATCACCCTGCTGCAGGAGGCGTCGGATTCCTTGCCACCAATGTGACGCTTAACCAATGAGCAAATAGGTAGCGAACTCCACACGCTGCCCTTCAGGTACCACCTGCGCTTGCAGTGCTCGCTCCATAGCCTGAAACCATGTATCGGCTTCAGTTGGGCTAGTAATTCCCTTGAACTTAGGTGGATTAACCTTCAAAAAGTTTTCCAGTGTCATCGGGCCCTGAACTCCACCTCCGTCATTACCATGGTTGTTCATCTGTTGACCAAGAGCCTCAGCAGTGGCTTGCATAGCAGCAGCCATATTCTCCAACGCAGTCATAAAGTTCACCGGGTCATTATGGTTATTCTCCGGCACACGAGCATTAGTACGACCTCTCTCACGACCTCTACCGCGTCCACGAGGTGCCATCTGGTCCCTATACACACCAAACAATCGATATTAAGTTGATCAGTCTCAATATCGAAAGTCTAGTGCTTCAAAGTCCCAAATGCATGCTCATGAACGTTTATGCCAATTATATCAAGCAGATATACTAATAGCACATAACACACATACAGAGAATGCACAGAAGCATAGTCAGTCCATTCCTCAGGCTCTACTGGAACGAATTACTCTGATACCATAATATAACACCCTACCATACAGGGTCTTATGCTTAAGTCATAATTCAGATATGGCAAGGTATTACGACCTCTAAAACAAAAATTTAGTACGTATAGTAGTATGAATGATTGATTATAACTAGGAGCCTTTATAGAAAAAGGGGTAAACAAAAACCGTAACTCGAAAGCGCAACACTCCGATCGATAACGTAACGAGCAAAGGATAAGCTAACGCGAGATTATATATACAAAAGAGTGTCAAAAACAGGAATATCAAGACTCAAAATCCGGTTGCGAAGATAACCGGTCCGAGCATAGCAATATATACATATAATAAAATAAGGAAACCCCAAAGGAAGCCCAAAGGGACACAAATACAGAAACCTATTCTCCAAAATCTCCTATAAGCGGAGTCATCACAGTTTGTATTATGTAATGGAGATAAAAGTATCTAAGCAAGGCATATAAACCAAACAGAGTCCCGAGAACAAAGGATCTTCGCTAATCCGGAAGTCTCCAGCATGCCTCAGCGAGAAACCTCACGTCCTGCATCTGAAAACCACAAAATCCACATGGGTGAGAACCAGAGGTCCCCAGCATGGTAACAACTTCCACATATATAATACATAATAATAGAGGAAAGCCGAAGGCAATCCTAAAACTTCCTCGAGATAATATCAAAGCTTATAAACAAGCTAAACCATGAGTGGCAACTGACTAAAGATCCTTCAGTCTAACTAATACTTTCCATTCCAATTCCTTCAGACCTCCCAACCACCAGCAGGAGTATAATATAGCAAACACAGTTATATCAGACAAGAGATATACAAATAGGAGCAAATAAGGCATTTAGACAGATAGCAAGTAATATGCAGTCAAATAGGCAATCTCAAATAATTCACATAGTATGCATATGATGAATGCCTGTCCCTAGTGGCTGATGATATCATCTGTCGGTTATAGAGCCAACCCGACAAGTCCTGGTAGCTAACCATTGGACTGTCCCTTTGTCGTGTCTCCCCAACTCGAGTTATACTCAATATAAACTTGATCATAATCATGATCCATATCCATCACCTTTACTGGTGAATATTTATGGGGGTGAGCTCATCCGGGGCTTTCACAGTGCCCGGCCACCCTGACGACATCGGGTCAAAGAGCTTCGAGTCTCCACCTGGAGCACGTGGTGGCTAGCCACTGCTTTCTTCTAGGGAAACTCTCATCTCTGATAGTGGAAGTGCAACATTCACAATTCATTCAACAGCATATATGCATTTATACTTAGCCATAATCATGGCCCCGCCATCAAACGGCAATAATCCAGCCATCCGGCTCACGGTTAAATCCATAACCAGCCAATTCATTAACAATCACGGCCTTTCGGCCCATGGCATAACCAGCACTTCCACCGCCATCCTCCGCATCTCACATAATCATCTTTGATCAACAATGATCATCCATTTTTCCTTGCTTCACCCACAAGTTACCACATTTACTAGCCCCTTTTCTCCTTGCTAGGCATATCATAATGATTTAAGACATACGTGGTGAGATTGGAGGCTTAGAAGTATGAAATTTGGCTTTTAAAACTCAAAAATCAACTTTGGGATGAAAACAGGGCCACGCGTACGCGCACTCCATGCGCACACGTGGATGGCCACAAAACTCATCGGCGCGCAAGCGTCATATGCACGGACACGCGGGTTGAAAAATATCCAAACGACGCGCACGCGTCAGCCACGCGTACGCGCGGATACATTTGTGCCCCAGGCACAAAACTGGCACAACTCTCAGGAAAATGGCTGGGCATTTGGTGCAGCGCATCGACGCGCCCACGCACACCACGCGTACGTGTGGATGGTGCTTTCTAGAAGAACGGCGCGTACGCGCCAAGTGCGCCTACGCGCGGAGGGTCATTCTGCTAAAAATTTTCTAAGTTAAAAGCTGCAGAATTTACAGATTCAACCCCCAATCTTCCGACGGACATAACTTTCTCATTTTAAATCGTTTTTCACCCGTTCTTTGAACGGCATGGACATCCCGGATCCAATTTCATTTCTAAACAGATTTGGCAGAAAACAGAGATTCGTAGTCCAGGTTATGTCCCGTCAAAGTATGCCCAAAAACCATGTTTTCATACAAAACCATAAAGTGCCATTTTCAAAACAAGCCACTTTCAACTCTTTTCAAAATCGATCAAAACATGCCAATTTCATCCCTTTTCTTTGAAATCAATCAAAATGTACCAAAATCAACATCAAGCCATCCTCAACTCACACATTGACACTTTACCAAAATTCCCAAAACCACATCCAACCATTTTAACACTTCTCAATCAAATGGCTAAAGGACAAATACAATATCATGTCATACATCCTTTCTCATCCCAATTTCCAATAATACCATTTCCAATCAACCATCATTATACATAATCATCATCATACTCACCATCAACATGGTACCACCCATCAATTCAACCTCAATCATTCATCAAGCATATATCACAGCATGCATTTCTCATATATCACACAATCAGGGCATCAATATTCATAATCACATATATGATCACATCATATATCTCAACCATTCAACAACATCAACAATTCAATGCCTATCTTAGGGCCTCTAGCCTAAGTATTTTCTACCACATTACATATTAGATACGGGAAACCGAGACCATACCTTAGCCGATTTCCCAAGCTCAACCGGAGCACTTCCAAACCACTTGTCCACAAGCTCTCAAGGTATCAACACCTCCAAGAACAGATTTTATCACACAAAACCCTTTCCCAAGCTTTCCAAAATCACCAATCAAGCTCCAATATTCACATATACACAACCTAAGCCACAATCATCATACCCATACACAACATCTCAATACCCAAACATCATAGAACAACAAATTACACTAGGGTTGAGAATTTTACCACACCCAAGGTCCAAGGAGACAAGATTAATCTTCTCCTTCAAGAGAGTTGGGTCCTATAACATCAAAGAGCCCAAAATCTCAACATTTTTGCTCATGAAACTCGAAATCAAAGCTGGAAATTCGAAGAGCAAAACGTGGCTTACCTAAAGATTGATTGTATGGATTTTGTAGAGCTCTTTGCGGTGAACGCGTGGCCGCAAACGGTGCGGCGATCGGAGCTCTAGATCAAAAGTTATGGTGGTTTGAAGATCAACCAAGGGAGAGAACTTGAGAGAGTGTTCTTCCTTCCATGGCCTCCATTTCAGCGTGTGAGTGTCTCAAGTGAGGAGAGAGAGTGCTGAAAACTAGGGTTTTGGTTTGGTTTAGTTGGGCCAAGGGCCCACTTTGGGTCCGGTTGGCCCGGTTTGGCCCGTTCGGTCCAATCTTGGTCCGATTTCTATAAAATTGGTACCGAAATTCTCGTCTCAATCTCCTCTATCATATTAAGCCATAAAAATAACATTTTTGGCTTTCTAGAATAAATTCTCATTTATGTATTAATTAGTCGTTAATTAACCGGGTCTTACATATTCTATAAGGGAATTGTCTCTTTCAAATAATTAATTATTTATCATTTATTTTCAAATTTTTTAAAAATTTTTGAAATAATTAATTTTAATTAATAAGATATGTGATAATTTTTAACTAAACACACTATGTTTTATTGGTATTTTATAATTTTATAATGTACTATTGATATTGTTATATTGCTTTTATGTCATTATTATATTAAAAATAAAATTGTAAAAAAAAATTATAATTACATATATATATATATATATATTCATAAATCTTTTAAAAAACTAACTATAATAATTATATGTTAATTACTTTTTTAGAATAAAACAAATTATCTAAAATTCGGCCCTTCATATTAAACTTTCTGCATCTGTCCCTGGTTGTGACACCCGCGTATACCAATTTCAAAAATAAAACTTTTAACCCTGCAACACTGAGCTAATTTATATAATCAACATCCTACATTACAAACTATACACTCCAAAATGTAAATTATAAAACCTACTACCCTAAAAGTATACACCCTAAAACATAAACCCTAAATCTTACACCGTCAAAATCTAGCCGTCTTCCTCGAACTCTCTACCATTAACCCATGGTCATCAAGACTAATATCTAAATTCTGCAACCCAAATTTTCGAGCTTGTACCCTTAATCGAAAATTCTCACAATCCAGGGGGTTGTATCACACTCTCCATCAACTACAAAGTTATCAGAAAATAACTGTGTGCGAGTGAAAATACCTATGGAGTCCGCTGTCGGACTGCTATTTAACTTTCTTCTAACCCTAGAGCCTTTTATCAGCTACATTCGGTCTATCAGTAAGTTCAAATTACAAGAGACCCTAAACACTGTGTAACCTACCACACATTCACAATCGACCACTGCCCCGCGGATTTCCACCCACACTAACCATTGTCAGCGTCGGACTCTTGACATAAGCTAAAACTTTTTTTCTTAAACTTCTCGCTCTGATTCTACTAAGTAAGTGTTCTTTGTTCGTATACAGCTCTAACGTTGCTGTAAACGGATTTGAATTAGGGTGCTGTTGATGACATTGACCACCTTATTATAATAAAAATAAAATGTCTTCGAAACGCTCTACTGTTATTTTATTATTCCGGTCTCCATTCTTTGATGTCTATTCTCAGGTTTAGCGATTTTTACTCCTGACTAAAGTAATAACTCGATACAATTAACAAAAATTTAGCTCATACCATGATTAGATAATCTTCTTCACTAATATTTTACACATACTAAAATTTTTCAAAAATTTTACTGCACAATTAACGATGTCGTTATTATATACTAAGAACATAAAATCCTAGTGTTTCTACATAAAAAAGACAATTTAGATTTTATGTACATATTAAATTAAACAATCTTTCTGCTAAATAACTCATTCTTTTATATTCATTACAATATTATACAACACACGTCTTTTTCGAAAGATTATATCAATACATATTACATAATCTTAAAAAAATATCTCAACATTTATATTATTACATATTTAATGATATTTACAATAACATTCATAACTAATAAAGAATATACCTACTTTAAATATATTACAATCACATAACAACTTCAGCCCCATTCTTTTTCCCTAATTAGGCCCATCATATTTGTTTCTGCTTTGTAACGTCCATGTATTATTCGAAGCCCATGATTATATGCATCGAGTTTTAATCACTAAACACAGTCCTCCACCAAAAATAGGGTTTCAACTTCCAAGGCCCAGCCAACAATGAACCCATTTCCACCAAAAATAAAATATTACATTGCAAAAAAAATTACTTCTATAAACCAAATTAATTAGCATCTATTAATGACCATCTTAATATCTTTCACTCTGACACAAACTCTGAAACGAATAAGCCCCAGCACTGCAACTGCCAGCACTACCTGCAATAGCCCAGGAGAAACTATCATGTCTGAGGGACACGTTATTCCCTTCACACTACGACACATGGGCTTCAGCATGTGTTGATGAATCTCTTTTCAGCACCATAGAAATTTTCATTTCTTTAATATATACAAAATAATGTAATCTGTGTCTGTATTGTTTTTTTTACTTTGTATGCTCAAAATTTTTTTCTTACTCTAAGTTAATTGAATTGTTGCATATTAGTTTCATTTATTAATTGAATTGTAGTAATTTTATATTATTGTCTGTGTAAATTATATGGTTTAATTTAATTCAATTATTGACATTTTAATATCTAAAAGATTATAAATTTGACAAAAAAAATTTGAAACACAACATAACAGAATTAAAATATTTTTTAAATATTTATACTTAACTTAAATGATGTGAATTTTTAAATATGTACCTTAAAATCTAGCACTGATTCATTTGTTGTGATATAGTTAAGGAATGTTATAAATAAATTATGCTATCAAAAAAATAGTATTAAATACATATTAATAAATTGAATTTGACTGAACAATATTTTCTCATCTTGGGTCTAAATTTCATTAACTATAAAATTTGATGGTATTTCTAATAAATCTTTTTTAAATTTTGAGAATCATATACACATTAATTATGATTGAATTGTTATAGGCTACCAATTTATGGAGCAATTGAAAAAAAGTGAGACTTATGTTAAATATGAATTAGACATGAAAAGATAAGTTGTATTGAGTTGGTGGCATTAAGTGAGAGTACATGTGAATATAAATCAAGTACTCTAATATTTGAAACTATTTAAATTTTTGAAAAGCTAGTGAATATATACTATAATATTAAGTACTTTTATATTTGAAACTATTTAAATTTTTTTGGATTGCTTCAATTGTGATCAATATTTACATTTATATTTGTCTGAAAGTGTTAAATATATACTTTAAATTCTTTTTTAAATTTTGTACAATATTTTATTATTCTTTGATAAGATTTAATAATTCTATTTTTTTGGTGATACAAGACCACTAAAACTAATGAGAAACTTAGAAATAATAATAGGTAAAGACTAATATTTGATGTTAATACATAAACAGCCAGTTAATTTATAAAACATCTGATGTTAAACTTAATAATAGTCTAGCATGATTAAGAAGTTACTAATAAATCATAAACTATGCCTTCAAGTTAAAACATAAAGTAGTGCTAATAATATCTTAAAAATTAAAGCTCTGGCTGTTGTCATAATACTATATCATAGTAACATATTCAATTTTTAGTCCTTAATTTTCTTGTTCTTCCTCTTTAACACCTTTGTAGCCAATGCTTGCGGGTATCTATCTTTGTCAAGATCAACAGCAACTTGTTGTATAACCTCACTTGAAAGTCTCTTATGAAATGACCTAAGGCTATCGATGGTAATGGTTTCATTCACTGACTCCTACCATGATAATAGAGATGTTGAGTTATTTTATTTCACCAAAGAAAGATAAATTATGATTTGTGTTCTTATCTAAAATTAATGTGGCTGATGATGAAGATAAAGGTACATTACTTGGCAAAGAGAAATAGAACGATTATCTCCAAGACTATGAATAGGCCCAAAAGAATTGTTAATTAAACTATCATCCACCAACTATAACATAAATGAATAGAATAGTTAGAATATTGACATTTTTATAAAGTGAACATGACTCTCAATGCTAGAAAATATTTGATGGTACAAAAAATCTTACTGATCCAGAATCTTCGTCAAACTCATGAGTAAACTTTTTTATAGTATCATGGTCATCACAGATCCTTGTAACATTATAAACCACATCAGTTCCAGTGATATTGCTAGCTTTAATATTGATCTTGAACAACATCTTCTTGTCCAATATTACATCAAGGTGGCTAGGATAGTTATTGGAGTTGTCGTCCTACATTGATGTGGAAATAGTCCAATTAAAATTATGAATATTAATAATATTTTCTAACTTACATTGTAGCTGAATTTTAAAATGGTGGTACTATAAAATCATTTGTTAGTCTAACATGTAAAAGAAACATGAAAAACACAATTGAATACTAACCAATGAGTTGATTTTCATGAATCATGTCGGCTTCACAAATTTGGCCAATTGATGTAAAATCAAATTGCTTAAAAGAGAAGGTCGGTTCAAAGACATGCATAACTGTCGTCCTTTGGAGAAATATTAATCTATGTGAGTGTTGTGTGCTCTTAATCCAAAGGTTATTACAACTGACGATGAAATTCTTCATGCAATATATTTCACCCTCCTTAATGACATGGATGAAATCTTTTAATAATGACCTGGGTACTAAAGCTTGTATCCTGTTACCCTGAAATAGATAATCATATTAGTTCAAGGTAATAATAACATCTTCTAAAAAAGTTGTAAAGAATTTGTTACCTCATAATCACATAAGACCATCTCCATAGTGGAAATTGAATTTTGATCTTCTATTTGAGGAACAATCCAGAGTCTAGCCACCCATACATTAAATGATCAATCCAATTTTTTAGCACTAACAGCCTGCAACATATTATATTAGTTGGCCATGTTTGAAAGGAAAAAAAAGCTTGAAAGAAAATGATATTTGTGTTTTAAGAATTTTAGAGGAATGGTAATAAGAAGAGTATATGGATTATAATCAAATGAAAGGTGTTCATATATTTATAGCCATATCATATCAAGTTTCAGTGGCGGGATCTTTTGAATTCAATGTTTTTGAAAACTATTTGAAGAATTCATTATATATATAGGGTTAGTTGTTGTTTGCATTAAAGTTGAAGATATAAAAAAGACTTATAATATATTGGAGAAATTGGAGGGAAGTGAGATGGATATGTGATCGACACATGGCATAATAGAATGATTCAATGCATGGCCATTCTATATTAGAGAGATTACAAGAATGCACATGTTTCAGCAAAATCCTGTATACCATGGAACATTCATATGAGCCAATCAATCCACGAATGTCACAAATATCATGCATTCAAGTGCATTCAAGTTCAACTAACAACAAAAAAACTAAAGACAGAAGCTTTTTATGAAGCAAATCATGTTTTAAGAACTTACCCTTGAGAGAACGAGAGTGTGCATGTTGATGAGAATCACCATCATTACATGAAAAAAAACCAATGGTACAACTGTGTCACTGAAAACCATTGAAGAACAATAAAGGGAGGGGAAAATGGGTAAATTTAAAAGCAGAGGAAGATACCAAAGGGGAAAGAAAATTGGCTGAATGGTTATTTATTATTTATAGTGTTAGAATCTTGAAAAGGAAGAGAACAATAAGGTAGTTGGAAGTTGGAACACGAAAGTAACGAACAAATAAACATAGAGAATAACAGAACCAAGGAAAAGAGAACCAAACACGATTTTTTTTTATGTTTCAAACATAAAGTGTTATTTGATGCGATTACTGTTTATTTAGTGAAACTAATTCCACATATATTTTCTTATTTTAACTTAAATTAGCAAGCAAGTCTGATACGTAACAATATTTTTTTAATATTAAGTTTTATCTCATCATATGGGATCAACTATATAAATTAAATAATTTTATTACCTTTTATAATATATTATATTTACTGTAAAACTATTTATACATCTCTTTTTGTTCATGCTCATCTTTACTGTCTATTTGTTTCATATAACATAATCGGTCTAATAAAATTTTTCTTTTTAAGTTTTAAAGATACTTTTTTTTTGTCACGTATAAAGTTAGTTGCACTTTGCCATTTTGATTAGTCCGTTTGTATCCTATGATATTTTACATCTTTCTCAATCTCTCTATTATTCTGTATAATACACTCAAGATACTTAAAACGCTTTACATGTAATAAGATAGTTTCTCTAATTTCTCACTCGCCCTATCAAACTTATATTAATGTGTAAATTAAATTGTACTCCTCTAAAGTTTATTTTCATAACTCTAACTTCTAATTTAAATCTTCCCTTCTTTATTCTATAAGGACAATGTTATCTGAAAAAAACATATACTATCGAACTGGTTCTTGAATATGTTCGATAAACACCTCTAAAACCAATGTGAAGAGATTTGAAATTATAGATGATCCCTAATACAATTCTACACCAATAAAAAACTCGGCCATTGCACTACCTTAAATTTTTATACTAGTTATAAGTTGTAATAATTTCATTGTACATATTTTTAATTGTGCAAATATATACAATCTCTTTGCACTAGAAAAAATATATAAAAATAAAATTTTAGTATAAATATATTTATAATTTAAATTTAAAACTATTAGAATTATATACACAAACATACATATATAAAAATTAAATTTAAATTTCTAATAAATTAATTATCTAATAAAAGGTATATAAATCTAAAATTAGAGAACTATATACATAAAAAATTTTAAATTGGAAGGCCATGTTAATATACTAGATATTACTAAGAGACATTTTATTATTTTATTATACATAATTAAATATTCTAACATGTAACACTGATGGTTTATGTTAGTATACTATGTTAGTACAATATTAATAAAAATATTTAAAATTTAAATTAAAAATTTAAAAATTTAAAAATTAATTTAAAAATTAAAACTCATAAATTTTAATACTAAATTAAATATTAAATCTCAATTCAGTATTTAAAGAAAACGCGCATAAGTACTCGAGTAACCACCATTAGAAACAAAGAAAAAAAATAAGAAATGAGCACGAATAATTGAATACGAAGAATAATAAGTAACTGAGAGAGAGAGAAAGAGAACGTAACTTTTGAAATGAGACTCAAAATTTACAATGAAAATACATAGTAAAATAGTCCTAACTCCAAACTAATCATTTTTGTGCTAGGTTTAGTAGCCACTCTTTTTTTCTAAATTATTCTTAAGATTCTTATTTAAATAAATTTTTAGTCTCAATAAGGTATGTATATGATTTATATTTTTGTTATTTTTTAATTTTGGTCTTAATAAATTGTTGTTCTATTTTATTTTTTTCATAATATATTGAAGTAGCACAGATCAAAACTAAAAAAATGTATCTTTTTTATTTGGTAAAAAAATGTGTAAAAATTTGTTTAAATTTATCATTTTTAACTATATAATTTTCAATCAAAACAAATCTTAAGAACCAGAGAGTTGTAAACTTCTTGTTATTGCTCAAATTTTGACTGACGGAACTTCTTAACTATTGGTTTAATGGGGCCTTCTACCGCGGCTCAAATATGGGATCTTGATTTGAGTGTAGCTAGGTATATATGGATTCAGGTGTCCTAGCAGAGAAAAATAATGAACAAGAGATAGAAGGTATAATTTGTTCTTAACTTTTTGTTAATTTTGATATTGTTTCTTAGAATCACTACAATATTTTGAGTCTGGCCACGGTTTTTTTGGTTACGATAAAAAATCGTGATCATAGACCCTCTATGGTCACGATTTTTTAGGGTGACCAAAACAAAAAGCTATGGTCACGATTTTTTTGGAAAGGGTGACCATAGAGTACCTATGGTCACGGTTTTTTAAAAAAGGTGGCCTAAAAGAGTCTATAGTCACGATTTTGAGAAGTGACCTAAAGGGGTCTATGGTCACAGTTTTTTACAGTGACCAAAAAGGGGTCTATGGTCACGATTTTGGGAGGTGGCCTAAAAGAGTCTATGGTCACGATTTTGGGGGTAGCCTAAAAGGGTTTATAGTCACGGTTTTGGGGGTGACCTAAAAGGGTCTATGGTCACAGTTTTTTACAGTGACTAAAAAGGGGGCTATGGTCACGGGTGACCTAAAGGGATCTATGGTCACGGTTTTGGGGGTGGCCTAAAAGGGTATATGGTCACGATTTTGGAGGGTGGCCTAAAAGGGTCTATGGTCACAGTTTTGGAGGGTGGACTAAAAGGGTCTATAGTCACGATTTTTTACAATGACAAAAAAAGGGGCTATGGTCACGGTTTTTCAAAAAAGGGTGACCTAAAAGGGTCTATGGTTACGGTTTTAGGGGATGACCTAAAGGGGTCTATGGTCACGGATTGGGGGTGGCCTAAAAAGGTCTTTGGTCACAGTTTTGGGGGTGACATAAAGATGTCCATAGTCACGATTTTTTGGAAGGGTGACCTAAAAGGGTCTATGGTCACGGTTTTGAAGGTGACCTAAAGGGGTCTATGGTCACAATTTTTTAAAGTGACCAAAAAGTGTCTATGGTCACGATTTTTCAAAAGGGTGACCTAAAAGGATATATGATTACGGTTTTGGGAATGACCTAAAAGGGTCTATGGTCACAATTTTAATCATTTGAGTTTAAATTAATTAAGATTTTTATGTATTTTTTATAATTTAAATATTTTATCTTTTAAAAATTTTAATAATTAAAAATTAATAATAATTTTATATGATTTATTTTAAATATTAAAATTTTAAATTTAATTTTATAAATAAAAAATTAAGTTGAATACTATTAATTTTAAATTAAAAAAAATTTAAAACTTAATAACATAAAAAATGATTTAATAACTTAATAATAGAAATGTTATATAATTAAATTTAAAAAATTTCTATTATGAATAAATTATAATTTATTTATTAAATTGAATTTTTAGAGTTAGAGATTAATTTATTAGGAATGATTAAATGAATTTTTGTAAATACTTTAGATTTAAATCAATTAATATTTATATACAACTTTTATTTTAATTAATTATTTTATATAAATTAAAATTAAAGTTATGATGAAAAAATAATGAAAGATCATATAATTTAATTTCGGTAATTGATATTTTGAATTTAACCGTATTTTATAAAATATAATTAGTATGTTTACTTTATAATTTAAATTAAAAATAATTATTTAAACTCAATGATATATTAATAAATAAAATTTTATGTGTTCCAAAAATAATCTTCACAATATTATATTTAAATTTTAAATTATTATTTTATTTCAAATATTTTATAAAATTATTATATTACTGGTATATATTTTCCCTTAATCCTAAAAATTTCTAATAAAAAATCTAATATCCCAAATTTCTCAATTTACTATCCTAAATCCCTAAACACACGCACACAACACTCCGTGAGTGAGGGAGAAAGGAGAAACAGAGAAGGGAGAAGGGGGAGCTCGAGGGAGAAGAGGGGAAGAGAGGAGGGGACGACGCGGCTAGGTCCTTACCGCCATCGCCGTTGTCGTTGAGGCGCCGGAGGAGAGAGAGATTTGCTTTGCAGAGGTGTTGAGGGAGACAGACGCGACGCGAGGAAGAGGAGCTCGTCTTCGTTGCCGCCGTCGCCGCGCCTTGCCGCCGCTGCCGTTGATGGAAGCCGCCACCGTCGTTGGGTGGAACCAAACAGGGAGAGGAGGTCGCCGTTGATGCTACGGCAAAAAGGAAGGAAGCAACGCGTGTGAGGAAGTGACGCACAGAGGAGGAGTTGTTCCTCTGCCGCCGCTGGAATTCCTGGTCGCTGCCGGAATTCATGGTGAGTTAATCGTGCCTAGCTACCATAATCACCACCTCTGAACCTTATTTGCTCTGTAACAACCCTGCGCTTGCTTCTGATGTTCTTGACTCTGTTGGGTTTGCTGGAATTATCACAGTTGAAGGTTGTCACCAGAGAAGACAAGTTGTTGCGCCATCATTTTCAACTAACCCTGCAGCTGTGTCATGAACTGCTTCTCCAACCTCTCATCCTACACTGCCGCCATCCTCGCTCGCTTCCTATCCAGCCGCCGTTCCCTCTGCAACTTCCCCATTAAGCTAACTCTTCCTCCTACTCTCTCTCCCCGCTCTCAATTCGTGCTCTCAATCCACAGAGACAACCTTAGCATTGATTCAATGCTTCCCTTTTAATATTATTCCATGAATAATACCCAAATAACTAATTACTTACTAATTATCCAATTATTAGATTCGCTTAAAATATGAATTGCGTTGAATATATAAATGATTGGTGTGTAGCTTATAAACGTAAATGGATATTTTTTGGTAGAGGGTTGTTTCTTTTCAGAGGTTGATGAAATTGAATTGTTTTCAGGTTGATTTTGACATGCATATGCCCATGTTGCCTTTGTGTGACCCTCATAGTTGAGTTTGCTCTGGCTTTGATCAAGACTCCATTTTCGGTCATGGAGTGGTTCACCTCTAAGATTCCATGTTAGAGATATTTGTATCATATGAAGTCTTTGAAGTAGTGGTGAATATGATAGTAATCCACCGTATATTCTTTTGTTAATTCGTGTATTCAATTTCTTTGATTATGGTTTGATGAATATATATAGTGCTCATCATGAAACAACTCTTGGTTGTAAAATCCTGTATGCCAAAATCTGAATTTGAAAGTAGGGTTCTTGTTTTTTGTTGCCTTTCTTTGGCAAGAACTAAAGAAATTTATTTGTATTTAAAGATTACTGGTATTTTGTCAATTCATTTGTCAATTTAATATAAAATATTTTAATTGTTTCATAGGAAATTAATATCAATACTTTATATATATTTTGTTTTCAGCATGCAACTATATCACGCAAATAATTATTAATTTTCTGTTAACAACATCAACACATGACTAATATAGTAATATTCAAAGTAAGAAAAATGCAAAGCTCAAGAGATATATTATAGTTTTTAAAGTTAAATGAATGTTTTTTGATTGTTTACGTATTCCTTAACTAACCCAACAGGTCAAGGATTAATTTTTTGCGGAGCTAACTACTCGACCAATTTAAGTTAGTTAAATGTTAAATGAATCTTATAAAAGCTTATCTAGCACAAATGGTAGTAGAAAGCAATGGTGACACACCATTTATCTATCTATCTATTTTTATTATATAAAAGTTGATACTAACTTCTTATACAATAAGTTTAAGTCATATGTTTATCTTTTAATGATGTCACATCAGTAACTTTGATGATTTGGCAAAACTTAGAAACTAACCAATCATCTTTTAGCAAAAATTTTTAGAAAATTTAAAAGAAAAAACTCTTATTTATTATTATTTATTAAAAAATAAAATACTAATTAAATACAATAAATATACATTAAAAGTATCATAATAATAATTATAAAAATTTCAGTTACAAATATTAAAATTCTACAATTTATATATGTTAATAGTATATCTATCTTACTCTTTCAACTAAGTTTAAATTTGACATTTTTTTTTTACTAAATACATTTAAATATATCATGCTTATAAAATTAATTTATAATTTTATATGATATTTTTGGTATTTTTTATTCTCATTTATTTTTTTAAACCAAAGTAAATTCAAATTTGACATATCTTCTTACTAGGTATATTTAAATATATCATGATTATAAAATTAATATATTATATTTTTAGTGTTTCTCATTCTTATTAATTTTTTTTAAATTTTTTTTTTATTATTTACAAGGCAAAAAAACCATATAAGAAGATAAAGTATGACAATTAAAACAAATAGAAATAACAAATGAAGATGTAATTTTGTACAACTCTAATATAAATGACCTATGTCTTTTTTAAAAATATATGAATTTAATTTTTTTAACTAATAAACTATATTTTAATTTATATTACTTTTAGTTGAATAATTATATAGAATTATACAAATTATCAAATAAATATTCTGTAAATTAGTTTTAATATAAATAATTTAAATTTAACATTAATTTATATATTATCTAATCAATCTCTAAATAATATAACACTTATTAGAATACACTATATAGTATAATTAATTTACCTCTCCGCTAGTAAGGTATAATATCTCATCAGCCAAAACCCACTTAGAATACAAATTTCTCCCATTCTTAAGAATCAAATTAATTTGACCTAATACACAACAAACAAATTATTGATGAACGGATATTTTATACGCTTTTTGACATCACTTTCATATAGTTTTTAGTAGTTTTATTTAGTTTTTATTAAGTTTTTATAGGTTTTAGTGTTAAATCCACATTTTTTTATTCTACTATGAGTCTTTGTGTTTTTGGGCAATTTCAGGTATTTTTTGGCTGAAATTGAAGAGTTGGAGCAAAAGCCTGATTCAGAGACAGAGAAAGCACTGCAGATACTGTCCAAATCTGACTTGTCTGCATTTGGAAGAGCTTTTCTGGAGTTACAGAAGTCCAAATGGAGCTCTCTCAATGGCTATGGAAAGCTGACTCAGAGCTTTCCAATAATATATAATAGTGCATACCTTGCTTTGGATTAGAAGGCCCAAAACTGGTATCCAACGCCAGCTTCCTGCCCCTTCCAGGCATCCAGTGCCCAAAGAGTAGAGCCCAACGTTCAAAGGCCCAGAGAGGACCCCCTTAGCTAGTGCTCCACGCCCCAAGGAGCCTCATAGCACGTGGATCTCATCAAAGCTAAGCCCAAACACTCACCAAGTGGGCCCAAAAGTGGATTTTAGCACTAAATAGATTACTTTATCCTTACTAGTCATCTGTTTAGTATTTAAAGTGTATTTTACATCACTTTTCACATATCATACACCATTCACATTTTTCCATTGTATTTTCTCTTCAGCATGAGTTTCTAAACCTCCTAGGTTGAGGGGAGGAGCCCTGCTGAAACCTATGAATTAATAAAAGTATTACTGTTTCTCTTCGATCCGTGTTTGATCAATTCAAAGATGTATATTCGTTCTTCATCAATATGAATGCGTTGAACTGGCATAAGGTTATCACATTCTACATGGGTTCAGAGTGCTTCTTTCATCGGACAATGATGAACCACCAGCTTGAATATACGTCTCTCAGACGGCTAATCCACGATTTCGCTGGAGACTTCTCGAGACATCAGTTCAGCCGATTTATGGGGAGATTAGGGTCTCTGTGATAGAGGCTAGAATCCTAAGAAGCTTCACCCTCAATTATAATGGATCCGCACTAAACCTAGGGTTCAGATCTGGAGGAGTATTGACAGTTGCTCAAACTAGTGTCAATCACATACAGCCTGCCATTGAAGAAATCACTCACAAGCAGAGAAGACAGTAATACCAGAGTTAGTTCAAAAAGGCTAAGCGACTCCAATCCTCAATTATAACCATTCTACTAATTTCAATACCTTATATCCTTCTCTCATATTTCTTTTACTGATTCCATTCAAATTCAAAATCAAACTGCATTCAAACATAATCAACCTTCTAATCTGCCTGACTAAGACCTGCAAGATAACCATAGCTTGCTTCAAGAAAACAATCCTCGTGGGATCGACCCTGACTTGCTTAGGTATTACTTGGATGACCCAGTGCACTTGCTGGTACAGTTGTACAAAAGTATGGGAATTCGTGCACCAAGTTTTTGGTGCCGTTGCCGGGGATTGTTGAGTTTGGACAAACTGCCGAATTGTCTTGCTCCCTAGATCAAGTACTTTATTTCTTGATCATTTTTAATTGAGTTTTGAGTCCTCTATTTTTATTTTCTTCTTCTTATTTTTTCGAAAAATTAAAAATCTTTTCGAAAATATTTTTTTTTCTTTCTTCAATTTATGTTCTTATTGAGTCTTTGATTTTTGCAAGAGTATAACTTTGATTAGAGTCCTTTATTTTGATTTTCTTCTTCTTCAAATTTTCGAATTATTAAAAGCTTTTCAAAAATAATTTTTATTTTATTTGTTTAATTTTTGTTCTTAGTTTGAGTCTTATGTTCTTGTTGAATTTTTTGTGTTCTTGGAGTCTTTCTTTCTAAAAATTTTCAAAAATATTTTCTTTAGTTAAATCTTGTTTTAAATCTTTAAGTTTGGTGTTTTCTTGTGTTTTTCTTTTTATTTTTCGAAAATTTCTTGTTAGTTTTCTAAAAATTTTAAGTTTGGTATTCTTTTTATGTTTTTGTGTTCTTTGAGTCTTTGAATTTTGTTCTTTGTGTTCTTGTGAGTCTTCAAAGTGTTCTTGAGTCTTTTTTGTGTTTTGATCTTAAAATTTTTAAGTTTGGTGTCCCTTTGTATTTTCCTCCAAAAATTTTTGAAATTAAAGGGTGCTAGATCTAAAAATTTTAAGTCTTGTGTCTGTTACTTGTTTTTCTCTTTCATCGTTAAATTCAAAAATAAAAAATCTTTTTTATTTTTATTTTAAGTTAAAAATTCAGACTTTAGTTTAAAAATTTTTTATATTATCTTATCTTAATTTTAAAATTCAAAAAAATTAAATCTTTTCAAAATAAAAAATCATATCTTTTTCAAAATCTTATCTTATCTTATTTCAAATTTAAAATTTCAACTTACGAAATTTCAAAATCCAAAATATAAAATTCAAATTTCAATTTTAAAAAATTAAACCTTTTCGAAATTCAAATCTTGTTCAAATCTTCATCTTATCTTGTTTCAAATTTTAAATTCAAATCTTTTTAATTTAAAAACTTATCTTTTCTTAACTTTCTTATCTTTTCTATCTTACCTTTTCTTTTTAAATTTTAAAATTAAATCTTTTTCAAATCTTTTTAATTTCTTATTAAATTTTGATTTCAAACCTTTTCTTATCTTATCTTATCTTCTATCTTATTTTCAAAATTCAAATCTTTTCTTACTTAATCACTTCTTTCTCTCTCTTCTTTTTCAAAATTTCCTAACTAACTTCTTCTCTCTTCTAATTTTTTAAAATTCTCGTCTTCTTCTCTCTCTTATATTTTCGAAATTTTGGAATTAAATTTTAATTTCTTTTTTTATTTTCGGTTTAAATAAAAAATTAATTATTATTTATCTTTTCTACTTTTATCTCTTTTTCTACTCCTTCTATCTTCTTCCTTCTTCATCTTCTACCTTTCTTAATCATGAATCCAAGTGAGAATAAGGAACTCAAGAGAACTCTAGGATCTTATACAAGTCCCAATGCTGACTTCTATGGAAGAAGCATCAGCATACCTCAAATTAGAGCTAGTAGCTTTGAATTAAACCCTCAACTTATTACTCTAGTGCAGCAGAACTGCTAGTATTCTGGGCTTCCTCAGGAAGAACCTACAGAATTTCTTGCAGATTTCTTAAGGATTACTGACACAGTACATAGTGAGGGAGTAGACCAAGAGGTCTACAGGTTATTGCTCTTTCCTTCTGCTTTAAAGGATCAAGCAAAAAGTTGGTTGGATAACCAGCCTAAAGCTAGTTTAAAAACTTAGAAACAGTTAGTGGACAAGTTTTTAAACCAATACTTCCCCCTAGAAAGGTGATCCAGCTGAGACTGGACATCCAAGGTTTCAAACAAAGAGATGGTGAATCTCTTTATGATGCCTATGAGAGGTATAAGAGGATGCTAAGAAAATGTCCCATTGAAATGTTTCCAGAATGGGTATAGTTAGACATCTTCTACTATGGACTTTCAGACATGGCTAGAATGGCCTTGGACCACTCTGCTGGTGGTTCTATATACATGACTATAGGAGAGGCTCAAGAGCTTATTAAGACAGTTGCCACTAATCAGCATCTGTACTCATCTCCTGAGACCTCTACAAAAGGAGAGGTTAAGGCAGTAGCTGCTGAACCTAACCCTCCAGAGCAGGATGGCCCATTGACTCAGCAAATGCTGGAACTGCAAGAGGCTCTGTGAGAAACTCAAGCTTCTAATAGGAATATAGAAGCCCATTTGAGTCAAACAAGGCAGCAGTTATCTAAGCAGATAACAGATGAATGTCAGGCTATCCAACTGAGGAGCGGGAAAACTTTAAAAATCCAACCTCAGTATAATAAAAACAAAAAGCCCATAGAGGATAACCCTACTGGCATTGAATGCCAAGAAAAAGGGAGAGAATGGGCGTCCAAATGCCCAAGGGGACAGCAGCATGGGCGTTGAACGCCCATGCAAGGGAGGTCAGTTGTTCATTGATAACAACCCTCCTAAGCAAGCTAGTAAGCCCCCCTTCCAACTCACATGGCATTCGGCCTTCATCAACCAAGGTTGATGAATACAAGGCTAAGATGCCATTTCCTCAGAAACTCTGTCAAGAGAAAAGGGATAACCAGTTTGCCCGCTTGGCGGAGTATCTCAGAACATTAGAGATAAAGATCCATTTTGCAGAAGCTCTTGAATAGATACCTTCTTATGCAGAGTTCATGAAGGACATTCTAAGTCATAAGAAGGGTTCGAGAGAGATACAAACAGTCCTCCTCACTGAGGAATGCAGTGCAATCATTCAAAATAGCTTGCTAGAGAAGCTTAAGGATCTTGGAAGCTTTATGATACCATGCACTCTAGGTGATGCTTGTACAAGGACAGCTCTATGTGACCTTGGGGTAAGCATCAACCTAATACCTGCTTCTTTAATAAAGAAGCTTTGTTTGACTGATGAAGTCAAACCAACCCGCATATGCCTTCAACTTGCTGATGGGTCTATTAAAATACCATCAGGAGTAATTGAAGACATGATTGTCAAGGTTGGACCCTTTGCCTTCCCCACTGACTTTGTGGTGTTGGACATGGAGAGGCACAAGAGTACATCCCTTATCCTAGGAAGACCTTTCCTAGTTACAGGACGGACCCTCATTGATGTTGAAAAAGGGGAAGTAACCCTGAGAGTCAATGAGAAAAATTTTGTACTGAATGTTGTCAAAGCTATGCAGCATCCAGACATTCCTAAGGAATGCATGAGCATTGACCTCATTGATTCCCTGGTGGAAGACGTCAACATGGCTGAAAGTCTCAAGGAAGGGCTAGATGATATCCTTGATGATACTTAGCGTAATTCAAAGGAACCTCTGGAAACCTCTGAGAAAAAGGAAAAGCCTCCAAAGCTTGAGCTTAAGCCACTACCATCCTCCCTGAAATATGCATTTATGGGAGATGGAGATACCTTTCCTGTGATCATAAGCTCTACCTTAGAGCCACAGGAAGAAGAAGCACTTATTAAAGTGCTCAAAGCACATAGGAATGCCCTTGGGTGGACTATAAGTGACCTTAAGGGCATTAGCCCGGCCCGATGCATGCATAAAATCCTGTTGAAGGATAATGCCAAACCAGTGGTACAACCACAGAGGCGTTTGAATCCAACTATGAAGGAAGTAGTGCAGAAGGAAGTCACTAAACTATGGGAGGCTGGGATCATTTATCCCATTTCTGATAGTCCTTGGGTGAGCCCTGTCCAAGTTGTCCCCAAGAAGGGAGGGATGACAGTGGTTCATAATGAAAAGAATGAGCTGATCCCGAAAAGGACAGTCACAAGGTGGCGTATGTGCATTGACTACAGAAGACTCAATGACGCCACCAGGAAAGATCACTTTCCTTTACCCTTCATTGACCAAATGCTAGAAAGACTAGCAGGTCATGCTTTTTATTGTTTCTTGAATGGATATTCCAGATACAATCAAATAGCAGTAGATCCACAGGATCAAGAGAAGACAGCATTCACATGTCCATCTGGAGTGTTCGCCTATAGACGAATGCCATTTGGCCTGTGCAATGTGCCTGCCACCTTTCAGAGATGCATACTATCCATCTTCTCTGACATGGTAGAAAAGTTCCTTGAAGTATTCATGGATGACTTCTCTGTTTATGGAGACTCATTTGACTCCTGTCTTGATTATCTGACCCTGGTCCTAAAAAGATGCCAAGAAACAAACCTAGTTCTAAATTGGGAGAAATGCCACTTCATAGTAACTGAAGGCATTGATCTTGGGCATTAGATCTCAAACAAAGGGATAGAAGTGGATCAAGCTAAGGTGGAAGTGATCGAACGCTTGCCTCCACCTACTAGTGTTAAGGCTATCAAAAGCTTCCTAGGACATGCAGGATTCTACAGGCGGTTCATAAAAGATTAAAATCACCAAATCCCTGTACAATCTCTTGGCCACTGATGTTCCATTTGTCTTTGACCAAGAATGCCTGCATGCCTTTGAAATTCTGAAGGCCAAGCTTGTGAGTGCTCCTATCATCTCTGCACCCAACTGGGACTTGCCATTTGAGCTAATGTGTGATGCAAGTGATCATGCAATTGGCGCAGTCCTAGGTCAGAGACATAACAAGCTTCTGCATGTCATTTACTATGCTAGTCGCGTATTAAATGATGCGCAGAAAAATTACACTACCACAGAAAAGGAGCTACTTGCAGTGGTTTATGCCATTGACAAGTTTAGATCCTACCTAGTAGGATCTAAGGTCATTATTTATACTGACCATGCTGCTCTAAAGTATCTACTCACTAAGCAGGATTCTAAACCCAGACTTATAAGATGGATATTACTCCTGCAAGAGTTTGATATAGAAATTAGAGACAAAAAAGGGGCAGAAAATCAGGTGGCTGATCACTTGTCCTGGATTGAGCCAGTAGCAGGCACTTCCTCTCCCTCTACTGACATATCCGAATCCTTTCCAGATGAGCAACTCTATGCCATCCAGACAGCACCTTGGTTTGCAGACATTGCAAACTATAAGGCTATACGGTTCATTCCCAAGGAGTTTACCAGGCAGCAAGCCCGGAATCTCATGCATGATGCAAAATATTACCTATGGGATGAGCCATATCTCTTCAAGAGATGCTCGGATGGAATAATCCGACGCTGTGTGTCTGAAGAAGAGGCACAGAGAATTCTATAGCATTGTCATGACTCTGACTATGGAGGGCACTTTGGAGGTGAGCGGACAGCCACTAAGGTACTCCAAAGTGGCTTTTACTGGCCTACTCTCTTCAAAGATTCTAGAAAGTTTGTCCGTAACTGTGATAATTGCCAGAGGGCTAGCAATCTTCCTCATGGTCACAGCATGCCTCAACAAGGGATCTTAGAGATTGAGTTGTTTGACGTATGGGGCATAAATTTTATAGGACCATTCCCGCCTTCATACTCAAACACATATATCCTTGTGGCAGTAGATTATGTGTCTAAATGGGTTGAAGCAATAGCAACACCCACCAATGACACCAAAGTAGTAATGAAGTTCCTCTAAAAGAACATCTTCAGCAGATTTGGTGTCCCTAGGACACTAATCAGTGATGGAGGAACTCATTTCTGCAACAGACAGCTGGATTCTGTCTTAAGCCGTTACGGAGTTCGCCATAAAGTAGCAACACCGTATCATCCCCAAACCAATGGGCAAGCTGAAGTCTCAAATAGAGAACTAAAGCAAATCCTAGAGAGGACAGTAAGTGCCTCTAGAAAGGATTGGGCTAGAAAGCTTGATGATGCTCTGTGGGCATACAGAACAGCTTTCAAAACCCCATTGGAACTTCACCATATCAGTTAGTATATGGGAAGTCCTGTTATTTGCCAGTGGAACTAGAACACAAGGCCTATTGGGCCACTAGACTCCTCAACCTTGATACTAAAGCAGTAGGAGAAAAATGGTTGCTCCAGCTAAATTTCTCTTAGATGCATTTGAGAATGCAAGGATCTATAAGGAAAAGGCAAAGAGGTGGCATGACAGGAAGATAGCTTCCAGAGTCTTTGAACCAGGGAAGAAAGTTCTGATCTTCAATTCAAGGCTCAGATTATTCCCTGGGAAACTCAAATCTCGTTGGAAAGGACCGTATGTGATTACAAGAGTATCACCTTACGGACACATAGAACTTCAAGGAAAAGATCCTGAAAATAGGTTCACTGTCAATGGACAGAGGGTCAAACATTACCTTGAAAGAGATATAGAGCCAGGAGGCTCAACACTGTTACTAAATTAAGTACAGTGAAGTCCAGCTAAAGACACTAAAGAAGCGCTTGTTGGGAGGTAACCCAACCTTACTCAACCATAGTTATTTTCCTTCATTTTGTTTTTCCTTTCAGTGTCAGAGTCATGATCATGTGCACCAGTCAAGAGATGGAATTCACAACAGTGAAAACAGAACACTCCGGAAAGAGTGCCAAAGTTGAACGCTAGCCAGGGTATCCCTGCTGGGCGTTCAACGCCCCAATAGGGGAGCATTGCTGGTGTTGCACGCCAGCCAGAGAGCAGCCCTTGGGCATTCAAACGCCAATACAGAGAAGCAGAAAATCTGGAATTTCCTAGCCTCTCAGGACCAAGAGGTCCCACAGAAGCTCCACCTACTCCACCTTCTTCTTCCCCATTGATCATAGTTGCTCGAGGGCGAGCAAAACTCTTAAGTTTGGTGTTGCAAAAACTCTGCTTTGTGACTTCTACCACTCTTAAGTATAGAAGAAGAGGATGGAGCAAATTAGAGAGTATGCACATGAACTTGTGTAGCCGCCTCAACAAAGATAAAGGAGTGACATAGAAGAGATCAAGAACTACATGGGATCCTCAAGGAGGAGCACTGGCCACCAACATTCAGGTGGATTCGTTATCTTTTACTCTTTTCCTGTTATTTTTTTGTTTTCTGTTTGTTTATTTATCTGCTCTCTTGTTCTAGTTGCATGATCATTTGCATTGATGTCTTAAAGATGTAAAATGTTCTATATATCTCTCACCTTGCTTAAATAAAAAAAATTATTGAAAAGAATTGAGAGATGCATGAATTTCAAGTTTAAAATAAGATTAGTTTAATTAGTTTGATGTGGTGTCATTTGCTTTTATTTTCTGAATATATGAAATAAACAGTGTATATTTGAAGTTGTAACTTTAGAATGTTGGCTCTTGAAAGAATAAGGAAAAAGGAAAAATATTATTGATAATCTGAAAAATTTGAAAATTGATTTTTGAAGCAAGAAAAAGCAGCAAAAAGCAAAAGAAAAAGCATGTTGCAAAAGAAAAAAATTTTATATGCATGCGAAAAAGAAAGAAAAAAGTTGCAAAAAAAAAAGAAAATAAAATAAAAAAGCAGAAAAATCCATTACTGCCCAAAAATGCAGGAAAAGGAGGGCAGATTG
Organism: Arachis hypogaea; assembly: GCF_003086295.3. Taxonomy (NCBI): domain Eukaryota; kingdom Viridiplantae; phylum Streptophyta; class Magnoliopsida; order Fabales; family Fabaceae; genus Arachis; species Arachis hypogaea. The sequence continues at coordinate 28,120,882 of NC_092047.1, read as the reverse complement.
AAAAAGCCAATAACCCTTTAAACCAAAAGGCAAGGGTAAAAGAACCCAAGGCATTGAGCATCAGTGGATAGGAGAGCCCAAAGGAATAAAATCCTAGCCTAAGCGGCTAAACCAAGCTGTCCTTAACCATGTGCTTATGGCATGAAAGTGTCAAGTGAAAGGCTTGAGACTGAGCGGTTAAAGTTGTGGTCCAAAGCAAAAAGAGTGTGCTTAAGAACTCTGGACACCTCTATCTAGGGACTCTAGCAAAACTGAGTCACAATCTGAAAAGGTTCACCCAGTTAAAGTATTTGTGGCATTATTGTATCCGGTGGTAATACTGGAAGACAAGGTGCTTAGGGTCACAGCCAAAACTCTGAAAGCTGTGTTCAAGAATCAAAATACGCTTAACTAAGAGAATCAATAATATCATCTGGATTCTAAGTTCCTAAGGATGCTAACATCTCTGAGTTTCAATGGATAGTGAGATGCCAAAACTATTCAAAGCAAAAAGCTACTAAGTCCCGCTCATCTAATTTTTAACTAAGCTTCATTTGAAACTTAGAAATTTATTGTATCTTAATTTTTTTTATCCTACTGTATTTTTAGTTGCTTGGGGACAAGCAACGGTTTAAGTTTGGTGGTGAGCGAATATTTTATACGCTTTTTGACATCAATTTCATATAGTTTTTAGTAGTTTTATTTAGTTTTTATTAAGTTTTTATAGGTTTTAGTGTTAAATCCATACTTTTGGATTCTACTATGAGTCTATGTGTTTTTGGGCAATTTCAGGTATTTTTTGGCTGAAATTGAGGAGCTGGAGCAGAAGTCTGATTCAGAGACAGAGAAAGCACTGCAGATGCTGTCCAGATCTGACCTGTCTGCATTTGGAAGATCTTTTCTAGAGCTACATAAGTCCAAATAGAGCTCTCTCAATGGCTATGGAAAGCTAACTTCCAGAGCTTTCCAGCAATATATAATAGTCCATACCTTGCTTCGAATTTGAAGGCCCAAAACTGGCGTCCAACGCCAGCTTCCTGCCCCTTCCAGGCATCCAGCGCCCAAAGAGTAGAGCCCAACGTCCAAAGGCCCTGAGAGAACCCCCTTAGCTGGTGTTCCACGCCCCCAAGGAGCCTCATAGCATGTGGATCTCATCAAAACTCAGCCCAAACACTCACCAAGTGGGCCCCATAAGTGAATTTTAGCACTAAATAGACTACTTTACCCTTATTAGTCATCTGTTTAGTATTTAAAGTGTATTTTACATCACTTTTCACATATCATACACCATTCACATTTTTCCATTGTATTTTCTCTTCAGCATGAGTTTCTAAACCTCCTAGGTTGAGGGGAGGAGCCCTGCTAAATCCTATGAATTAATAAAAGTATTACTGTTTCTCTTCAATCTGTGTTTGATCAATTCAAAGATGTATATTCATTCTTCATCAATATGAATGCGTTGAACTGGTATAAGGTTATCACATTCTACATTGGTTCAGAGTGCGTCTTTCATCGGACAATGATGAACCACCAGCTTGAATATACGTCTCTTAGATGGCTAATCCACGATTTCGTTGGGGACTTCTCGAGACATCAGTTCAGCCAATTTACTGGGAGATTAGGGTCTCTGTGATAGAGGCTAGAATCCTAAGAAGCTTCACCCTCAATCAAAATGGATCCGCACTGAACCTGGGGTTCAGATCTGGAGGAGTATTGGTAGCTGCTCAAACCAGTGTCAATCACATACAGCCTGCCATTGAAGAAATCATTCACAAACAGAGAAGACAGTAATACCAGAGTTAGTTCAAAAAGGCTAAGCAACTCCAATCCTCAATTATAACCATTCTACTAATTTCACTACCTTATACCCTTCTCTCATATTTCTTTTACTGATTCCATTCAAATTCACAATCAAACTGCATTCAAACATAATCAACCTTCTAATCTGTCTGACTAAGACCTGTAAGATAACCATAGCTTGATTTAAGCCAACAATCTTCGTGAGATCGACCCTGACTCGCTCAGGTATTACTTGAACGACCCAGTGCACTTGCTGGTACAGTTGTACGAAAATGTAGAGATTCGTGCACTAATTACTAACCAAAATCCAAATAATCAATGTACAACCTAAAGTTCAAAGTTCAGCAACATCATTTACATCCTCAGTCAATGAGTAGTACTAAGGAATCTTTTTGCTAGAATAAATGAAGTGGAATGATTCACTTAGGCATGGAAAAAGCCATATTTATGAGTGAAAATTCAGATGCAGTTAAATTCATGTAAAAGTTATAGTTGAGAGTTGTTAAATAATTTAATAGATTTGACTAAATTATCATTTAACAACTTTTAACTATCAACTTCACGTAAAATTAACTATACCTGAGTTTTTATATTTCAAAAATTCTTAAAAAATTCTTATCATCAAAATAGAACTCAGTTCACCATAATTGTTTTAAAATATTTTAATGTCTTTTTTAATTATATAAATCATGTTTGATAATTTTTTGTATTAATAAATAATAATATATATTATTTTTAAATTTATATAAAAAATATAGATTAAAAATAATATTAAATACGCTGACATAATTGTATTTGAGTCTGTTTAGGTCTTTTTTAAAAAAAAATTTATTTTTTATTAAAATACATTTAAATAAAAAAAACATGTCGAACAAGTGCTGATAAATGATGCTGGGTTGGTTTATTTTGTAATGGTTTGGCGAGGTTTAAATTTTTTTTAGTTTTATGGTTATTTCTTTGAGCAGTTCTAAATCCTTAATCTTATTTTCTGTGTTTTGGGCTTGGCCTTGGACCAGCATGGATGACCGGACTCGAACAACCAGAACCCGCCCGAAACCATATACCCTGAAACCCGACCCACCTTTACTGGTTCCCTGAAACCCGAAACCATAAGGCCCCTTCTGCTTCGTTCCACCCGTTCCTCTTCGCTGCCGTTGAGCTCGAAGATGCCGTCGTTGCCGGAGTGAAAGCTCCGCCGTTGCTGGGTTGTCGTTGCCTTGTCCGAAGCCGCCAGGTTGCCGTCGCTGATGTCGCGCTTTGGTGCCTCCGTTCCTCTTCGTTGACGGTGAAGTAGCAGATCCAACCCAAAGGCTCCTCTGGATCCTCATATTTGCCATAGCAATCTATTGAAATTCTATGGTAATCCCAGTAACATAACATTCTAAACTGAATTGTCTTTTTCATTTCTCTATTCTCAATTTCTCATCTTAAAGTTGTTTCTTAATTGCACCTTAACTGTTTGATAAAATGCCTTGGTGTGTTTGGATATATATGAACTTTAAGCTGCATTGCCTTATTCCAATTGCCGATTAACTATGACAGAAGACTGCAAGTTTAAGAGCACTTTGATGCCAATAGAAAGCAATAGTGGTTAGCAAGGGTGCAATTTTTAACAAGCACTTTGGAATGAGTTATTACCACTAGTTCTAAAGTTATAGCTGTTAGCAAGGTGCAACTTTATTTCCATATAGTTTCTCTGATTCGCATCTAGTACAAGGGCTGCTCCCATTACTGGTGCCATAGGTCGCGATGTTAGGTCCATTGATCCTTAAGGTGATACTAGTTCAATTTAAACCAACAATCTTGATTAACAAAACTGAAACAAAATCAAATCATGACAAATTTGAACTGATTGAATTACTAGTTATACTAATTAGATCCCACAGTGCCACAAGAAATGATAAATCATCTGGAAGAGACAAAGGTAGTATCTTCTATTAAAATCCACTGTGGCCATAATGATAATGGCAAAGTCAATGTTTTCAGCTTGTTGCTAAGATATCTGAGGCAACCTTATGTGTACTTGAAGATGTATAGTTGATTAACTGTGTTACTATTGACCATCTTTTTTTAATTTGTCAGCATGATTAATCTTTCAGCTATGCGATCATTGGATTTTACGTCACTGCTTCTATTCTCTGCCATTTTTCGTGTTATTTTAATTATATATGGAGAGTGGCAAGATGCTCATATGGAGGTTAATTATACCGATGTTGATTACCTAGTATTTTCTGATGCTGCGTCTTTAATGGCTTCGGGTGATTCCCCTTATAAGAGGACCACATATGGCTATTCCCCCTTGCTTGCATTTCTTCTCATTCCTAATTCATTAATCCATCGATCTTGGGGAAGGTTTATCTTCTCAGCTTCAGGTATGGATTTAGTTTTGTGCAGATAATTATGTCTTGTGTAGTGTATATTAGATGATGTTTAACATAGATTCTTTTTTTGTTCAGCCAATTTTTCCTTTTATAGGAAGTAGAAAAATAAAAATTAATTCTTTCAAAATAGAGATGGAACTCTCTTATAGCTTATTGCATCAGAAATATGGTTATTACAATGTTGGAGTCACAATTATGAGAAATTTCCTTTTTAGGCCCCTCTTAGTTATAAATGCTTAGTTAGGATTTAGTATAAATAAATAGAAGGGATAAGGTTGAAACAAGAGATGTTTTGTCATTTGGTTATTCTTTTGTAGAGAATGTCAGATCCCTGAATTGAATAAACAATAACAATTTTACACCATTTTTTTTACTTTCTAGTTTCTTCCTATCTCTGAGCCAGTCCTGGTATTGCCCTTATTTTAACATTTGTAATTAACTACTTTAAATTGAGTCTAGATTAACTCTTTATAGAAATCCTGTGTTGAATAATTCTCCAAACATTAGACCTAACCATAAATATCATGTCTAAAATGCAGATTGCTGGTGGGATATTTTATCCATTTTATTCTACAGCAGAGGAAGGTACCCAGAAAACTCTGCAACTATTGTGTCATGACATGGCTCTTCAATCCATTTACTTTCACCATAGGGACGCATGGGAACTGTGAACCTGTTGTTTGTGCCATGATATTGTGGACAATTATCTGTCTTATGAAAGGTACAGTTCTACTTCTCTATGATGTAAATAGTGTAATGAGTATAGATTGTCAATCTTTTAATCTGTAATCCTTTCTATGTTCTAACATGTGGCTATTATGTTTGATCCACTGGTAGAGCTATATTTTGGCCATTTATCTTGATATAAGAAAAATCAGTTTTCACAAATAGGTTTTACATTCTGCGTTTCGGTGACTCTTCACAAATATTTTGACCCTAACTTTCAATAAAATGACAAGAATCAATAAAAAAAAATAAAGAAATGAATAAATAAAATAGTAAGTCAAATTTTCAACATGTATATAGTAAAAAGCCTGATTTTTATTTTTTTAAATGGACAATGATAATAATAATCTTCACTTTTTGACCCTGTTCGATTTTAAATATCTCCTTCCAATCATTCTGAAAGCTAAATAAACTGCAGTATATAATTGATGTTGTATTTGGTGGAATAGGGGATCAGAAAACAGCCTTCTAGCTACGTTTTAATTCGACTTTTGCCTTTCCTCTGTTGATAATTTATGTTAGAGCCTTGCATTTTTTATTATTAAGTTCAAATTCTGTTGATGCTTCAAAGCAACATATTTTTGTAAAAGGTATACAATATTCGATATTTGCATGTCTTTTGAAGACTTCATTGTATGCTTTGGTGCCTTATCTTTTTCCTCCCACATTTTACAGGTAATCTGTTGCAGTCAGCATTTTGGCATGGACTTATTGTCCATTTCAGGATTTATCCCATAATTTATGCCGTCCCTATTGTCCTGGTTTTTTATCCAAATTTCTTCCCATCCAATCGGAAACCTATCCTAGAGAACTGGACTGCTGCTCAAGCAGAAAGACTCAATGATGGGAATTGCTTGTGTTCCTTACATAATCTCTTAAAATGCATATTTACAAGGAAGAGGCTGATGTTTGGACTGGTTTCGGCAGCGGTTTTCTTCTTATTTACTGGTTTGTCCTATTATTTATATGGATGGGAATTCCTACATGAGGCATTACTATACCACCTTACTAGAACAGACCCAAGGCACAACTTCTCCATCTATTTCTATCACATCTATCTTCACTATGGTTATGATATTTCAGTGGTGGAGAAGCTTATCTCATTTTTGCCACAGTTCATGGTGCAGCTGGTTCTTATTTTCTGTTTTGCAAAGGATTTGCCATTCTGTCTATTTGCTCAGACTGTAGCATTTGTAGCATTCAACAAGGTTTGCACTTAAATTTTCCACTAATTCTTATTCCCATTTAATTGTTTGCAAGGACTTTGGTATATTAGATTTTTTATATGATGCACAACTTTGTCTCTATTGGGAACTATGTTGTACACTTAAATCATAAAATTAATATACCTTTTGCAATTTGCAAGCGATAATATCTAAAAATATAGAATATTTGAAAGAATATTGTGCTATTTTATTCCAGTTTAGAGTAATTAAGTTAATGCTCAAGACCATGAGTGCACTAATAAATGCTTTTTTTATTTTGCAGGTGATAACTGCACAGTATTTTGTATGGTTCTTTTGCTTGTTGCCTCTGATATTACCATGGAGCAAAATGAAGCTTAAATGGGATGGCACGCTTTGCATTCTTTCATGGATGGGAGCTCAGGTCCATTGGCTAATGTGGGGTTATCTGCTTGAGTTCAAGGGTATAAACGTATTCTTAGAGCTTTGGGTGGCAAGCTTAGTGTTTCATGCAGCTAATGTTTTCATCCTTACATTGGTTATTCGCCACCATACATTTTCTTCATTTTTCCTAGGTTTAGAGGATGTCAAGTCCAAAAATGTTGCTAAACTTGAATGAGTGACTTTCTAAGTGTCATCTGTCATTAAAAATTCTTATTGTTATTGCTTTCGTTATCTCGGTTTTGCTTCAGTAATTGAACTTCATTAGATTTGGAGGGGAGGTAACTTTGTTAAAATATGGCAATGCATTATGCTAATATGCTATCTAAGAATCCTTGCTGAAGTCTAGCTCTCTAGAAAGACACTCCAACAGATGGTTCTACAATGAATGATGGGGCGGGGTGGCAAAATGGGCTAAGACCTCTAGACCCAGCTGTTGGCCGGCGGTCAAAATGGGCTAAGACCTCTAGACCCAGCTGTTGGCCGGCCTAAACCGCCGGAAAAGCATCCCACTGAAAACCCACACTGCCTAACCTGCCGGAACAATCTTACATACACAAGACGAGAGAATGCATCGATTCAAGAACTAGAAATTTAACTTTATCTGCAAGCATTATTGTTGAATTCCATAAGAGGCCAAAACTTTTTTTCGCCCTATACAAATGTCACTAACAACGTGTTTGATCGTCTATTTCATGAAACCCTAGAATCTCATACAGCCCATTAGAAAAGCATACAGAGCCAGCTTTCATATAACCATGTAATGTACATTATTCATGCAATCCCAGTTGCATCTCATTCATCATTGTGTTCTTAGCAAGATACTATCACATATAAGCATAAATCACCATACATGAGAACCAAACTACTGCTTAATTTCTGACAGAAAGAGGGGAAATAGAGCAATTATAGTGTTCCAAAAAAAAAATCCATCGCTCGACCGCCTTCAGGCTCTGAATTCCTCATGCTATGACTTGTTCATGCTTTCTGCAGATGACAAATAGAAAATATATAAGGCCTGAATCAAATGAGATGGAAAGAAGAGATGTAAGGTTGCACATGGGGGGCATGTCTAACCTGCATCGGAAGGTACAATTTGAATTACGGTGGTAGTTCCTCTTCAGAAACAAGCGATCGGAGAAATATATCCTTCTCAGGCGACAGTTTGCATGCGCTGAACCCGCGGCGTCTCCATATAATTTGTGCCATATGCTCTCTTCGTGAAGTCCGCTAAATTCAACTGGATTTGATTCCACCCATCATCCATTCTAAGCGGCATGGTGCAAATGTATGGCTTAACTCTAGTGACAGCCTGTAACATACAAAATAGTTCATCACTTGGGATGCATATCTGAACAGTAATTCATACAGAACAAGGCATACAAAATAGTTCATCACTTGGGATGCATATCTGAACAGTAATTCATACAGAACAAGGCATCTATGCTTGAAGATGCAAGGTGTTTACTTCCGAAAACCGGTGACCATGAGATTTGCTTTCAAAGAAAATGCAACAGTATAAATAAGCAAATATATCTTTTTAGTAGTAATTATCATCATCATTATCATTGATTGAGCTTAAAAATGATCGCTTCGTATTAAATAACTGCCTTTAGCAAGCTATTGAATCATGAAAACATCAAAAATCTAGTATAAAAAATTAATAACAATAGCTAAAAAATACAATGTGCAATATGCACATAACAAGAAGGGTATTTTTTACCCATTGTATACATGTATGAATGGCATAAAACAAGGAGTGTGATTCCTAATTTCATTTCCCCATCAAATCACAATCAGAATGAGACAGTCATCCCTATTCAGTAATAACTAATAACTACCTCTTCATCTTTCTTGATCAGCATCAAATATCATTTGATTCTAAGTATACAAATATCTAAGCTCACAAATCTCATGCAAAATTCCTTGCCATTATTTGCCTTCCTCTTTAGTCTGTAGCATTTGTAGAGCTTAGGACCCTGACTTGTTAGAAACTTAGCAATGCAAGAAAGGGAACAATTTTCGTTTTGTTTGCTGTTGGAAAGATTCCACATCTTCCTACTTTTGTCTTCTCTCTTCCAATAAATTATTCTTGCATCCCCGAGAGCAAGAAAGAACAGAACTTAATCAAAAGATAACCTGCTCTTCTTCCAATTAATTTTCTGTTGATTTCTATTTTCTAAACTAATCGAAGCAACTCTCTCTGCTAAAACATGTAAAATGCCGGACTCTTTCCGGTTTCTTATGAACAAGTTGATTGAGATAGCAAGAATTGAACCAAATGAGCTGCTATGAACAGCTGAGCATTCGGCAATGACATATTAACCATATGGCTTGTGTTCAAACCTCATTTTCTTGGTCATGTACAAAGCAATCTAAGTCAAGTGTATATCCAAAATCTTTCATATGCGTAATCAATACTTCCAAAACTTCAACAATCTGCTCATTTGAAGAAACAAATTCACCTCCAACAACAAAACTGTAAACCTGGTTTTTCAATTCAATCCAGCTCATCCCTGCCTCTTTCTTATTTTTAATACCTCTCATAAGCTTCCTTAAGCAGGCAACACCAGTCCAGTTACCTTCAGCAGCAAAAAAATTTGATAAAAGCACATAAGTTCCTGCCCTATTTGGCTTCATTTCCAACATCCTTGAAGCTGCCAGTTTGCCTATACTTCGTTGTTTATGAGCTTTACAAGCCCCAAGAAGGGCAACCCATATAGATTCATCCGGCTTAAAAGGCATATTCTCTATTAGTTGATAAGCTTCCTTTACTCTACCAGCACGCCCAAGCAGATCAACTACACATCCATATATCTCTTGATCGGGTGCAACATTATAAAATCTTGTCAATAGTCTAAAATATCTCAGGCCCTCATCCACTAGTCCGGCATGGCTACAAGCACTCAGAACTGCCATGAGCACTATCCTATCAGGTTTGATACCTGATCTGACCATCTCATTGAATAATTTAGTAGCTTCTTTTCCATGCCCATGAGCCCCATATCCAATCATCATGGAAGTCCAGGAGACCAAATTTTTGCATGGCATCTGGCTAAATATTTTATGTGAATCTGTTATATTTCCACACTTTCCATACATGTCAATAAGGGCATTGGATAATGCCAAGTTGTTATTGAAGCCTCTACGAAAAATTCCCCCATGAAGCTGCTGCCCACAATACAGAAACGCTAAGTTACCACATGCAGCTACCACACTGGTGAATGTGAAGCAATTTGGACTAAAACCTTCAGATACCATTTGAGAAAAGATGCAGAATGATTGTTTAGGATCCAATGTCTCAAAACCAGCTATCAAGGTATTCCATGTGATAGTATCTTTCTGACTCATTTCAAAGAATAATTGCTTTGCCTCACATGCTGAACAAGACTTGAAATACATGTCCAGTATAGAATTCATGACAGGAAGATTGGACTCAAATCCATGATTAATCACTGCAGCATGTACCTGCTTGCCCAAATTACCCAAGCCAGTAGATGCACAAGCTCTAACAGCAATTGAAAAGCTGAAGGGGCTCAGCTCTCCTTCCTCCTGTTTATCGCCAAGGAAATATGAAAACCCCATTATACTGAGCTAGTCTCTACCAAGAATTTTAATGTTTTCCTTGAAGTTCCTCTAAGGTGAGTTTATCTCGCAAATGAGAAAATTAGAGGTTACCTACCCTTAATCAATAAATGGTTAATGATTGTGGTTACCTCCTTAGTTTATCACCTTAGAGGAGCCTTAATCTTAACAGAATACATGAATTTTGTAGGATGGAACAAAGTGGTAGAAATCTCACAGCATCCGTTATATGAATACACAATTTAACATTTTGTTGAAAAGAAAAAAAAATGTGTTCTCTATTGTTTTTCTTTGCTGCTATGAGACCCATCTTTTTGAGTAAAACAAACATGGATTTGGAACCAGAAAGTGGGAACCTACCAGAAGCATTTGGCGGAAAGCTCGAAGGCCACCATAAGCATCTCCTCTATGAGTATATCCAGTTATCAACGTTGTCCATGAGACAGCATTCTTCTTAAGGATACTCTCAAAAACCATTCTTGCACTGTCCATGCTACTACAGCAAGTGGCATACACATCCATTAGCGCATTATCAACATATATGGATGACCCTTGAGTACCATTCTTTATAGCCAACCCATGAACCAACTTCCCACACAAAAGCGCACTCAGCCCCTTACATGTCTTCAAAACTGCAGACAAGGTGAACTCGTTAGACCGCATCCCGTATCTCAACATCTCACAGAACACGCTCCACGCACGACCATGGTGGTTGCAAGAATTATAGCCAGTAATCATAGCAGTCCAAGTGACAACATCTCTATGTGACATTTCATCAAACAGCATGCGTGCTTCTTCAATGCACCCCTTATCAAAATATGATTTGATGAGATCAGTGGCTAAACCGGAAATGTCTTTGGGGCAAAACGGTGCAATAGAATTCAATTGGGTGTCATCGGCAAGAGAGTTATGGACAATGGTGGGGATGGGCCGGAAATGGGTTGGGGACAGTAACTTCCTAGTACCAGTCATCATCTTCGTCCTTGTTTATGAAGAGTGACCATAGAAAAAGTTGTTTATTTTTTCAGCATAAGATGATAGAAAAAGTTCTTCATTTTTTCCGTGTAAGATGAAGCAAATAATGACGAAATGTCAACAAAAATGGTTTAATTAATTGGGAGACTGACTTGAACCTAAAGAGCAGAAAGAAGCAGGTAGTTGTAGTACAGACAGTACCTGTTTGTGAAAGCAGGTTTAACGGTTAGGGATGTGTATAACAGCATAAGGAACACCTAAACTATAGTTATTAGAACTGAACCTGAATCAACAGCGATCAGAGTACTGTAGTTATCGGGTCACTAGTTCAACCGTTGGGTGATTAGTTGAACTGGTTGACCCGGTTATAATTAAATAATTATATATAATTTTTTTTTCATAATAGCTAATTTTTATTTTATTATTTTTAAAATTGAATTAATACCACAGAACTAATTTAAATGTCTACCTCAACAACATAGTATAAACTAAAGAGTGTATATAAATGTTAATAAGATTTTAAATCAATATAGAAGAGTCAGACAGAAAAAACAACAGAGATCAGCTAATCATGAGACAAAACACAAAACTCCAATGCACATCTTTAAATCTTTATTTCATTGGTTTCACCTATATCAGCATTCATTCACCGCACTCCCAGACTTCACTTAAGCACTAACATAGTTAAGTTGAGGATTCGACCAAAGGCTGAAAAAGTACCTTACTACCTTATCATCCTCATGAAGCACAATAGAAGGAATTTCTTTATTGATGATCTTGTCAAATCTGTCCATCACAGAATAAAAGTGTAAGGATTTAAACCCTTATAAATTAAACCTCAAGCACAAAAATGGATTGATACAACGACATAATATCTTAAAGTAACAGCAAAATGGTATACACAAGAAAGCAAAAAGAACAAAGAGAACAAAAGATTAAATCAATTAGTTTTACATACAAATACAATTCATGTAAACCTTATTACAAATGAAATCAGCCAGTTTCACATACAAATACAATTAGCCTCAATACATTAAAACATCAAAATCCAGTATAAAAAATTAATAACAATAGCTAAAAAAAATCTCACCTACAGCAGAAGCAGAAAGCCAGAAACAGTCAGGGACGATTTTTCAACTCGGGGAAGTTGCCGTGTTGCACAGCTGCAGAGTAAGCCGCCGGCGAAAGAGAGCAGAGCTTCGGTGGAGGGAGAGCTTAGAAGAGGAGCAGAGCAGAGTCTGCAGATGAGCCAACACGATGACGACGGAGGAAGCAGATCCAGACAAGGCACGAGGCGGAGGCACAGCGGAGGAAAGGCGGCCGGGACGACACTGACGGAGGAGGCACAGTCGCGAAGGAAGCAGAGGCGAGCAAACACTGACGGCGCGAGGACGAGGCAGAGGAGCCGGCGAGGAGAATGACGAGTGACGACCGGCAGTGAGCGTTCAGTGAGTGAGAGAGGTGAGAGCGAGTGTCTGAGTGAAGCTCTGTAAGGTGCGGTGAGTGAGGTGAGAGTGAGTTGAGGCTGGGGATGGTTGGAACTTGGGTGTGCCGTTGAATTGAGGTTTTTCCTTTGTTTTTATTTATTTATTTTTTTTGGTGACTTTCCTTTGTTTTTATTTTCCTATCGTATTGAGGATTTGATATATATAAAAAAACAAAAAACAAAAAAGAAGAAGAAGAACTGAAGAAGAGAGAGACGGTCCGGTGTTTAAAATTGGCCACGTCACCAATTTTCATGAAATCCGAACGTTCAAATCGGTTCTTAGGTAAAAATTAAACACCAAACAAAACACTATAGAATTAACTTTAATACATATATTATATATAATTAGGGTAAAATCCGGACATAGTTCCGAACAAATATTATTCTATTATAAAAATTTATTGATATTTATTTATTAATAATAATAATTGTTGCTTTGAATTTAAAAAAAAAATTCATGTATAAAAAGTTAAAAATTTATGGTATAATGTATAAAATTATTCCATTTTTTATTTCTAAAGGTCAAAATAATCTTATTATTTTTTAGTACATTTTAGTGTATGTTTCTGTACACTCTACGAAATGATACATAAAATTATATAAAAAATTTTATTAAAATTTTATTAAAATATTAAATAAAATATATATATAATAATTATTATTATAAATATTTTATCAAGTTATAATTAAAATTAAATTCTCAAAATTTTTAATATTAAAATATATTAAAAATAATTAGTATTTATTTTAATCAATTTGAGTTTGTTGAATGATCATCTCACTCGTCCACTTAAACAACTATTAGAAGTTAGAATCTCACCTTGTGTGTAGCAATCCATTGGCTAGCAATAAACCCTTAATAAATGGAGCATCAATACGTGGTTAGACTTAGTATGAGTACCCGAATATGCGGGTACCCGATCCGTTCATACCCGATTGTGGAAGGTAATAACTTGACCCGAGTTGGGGCAGATTTTGCTTAGGACAGAGTATGGTCGGGGTTTAGGGTGTACCTGCCCCGTATATATACATATAAACACTTTTTAAAAATTAGGATTTGCCTCACATCATAGATTTAGTGATTCACAACTTCAGTCCTGTTGGGAATAAGTAGTATGACTACAATCCAATCAATCACGTGTCAAATAATTTGTTATCATTATTATATTAAAATATTAATATAATAAGGTCCTTAATTAAATTTAGAGATTTATCATTGTGATAGTGATCATAATATTGAAAGATAAATCTTTTATAATTTAATCTAAATTGTTCTTGGTCATAGGATTATTAAAAAGGACATTAATAATCCGAAAAGATCAATATATATATATATATATATATATATATATATATATATAGATGGTCCATATAGAGATATGACCATTGAACTGACTCACTTTGAGAATTTCTAATGGTTATAATTACCGTATATTTGTCAATAGGATATTCTCAAGATGAACATAGTAATAGAGTTTTCTTTGACCTGCGACTGTCATAGTAATTAACAATGTATTTATTATACTTTGATTCCGGACACCTAATACCCTAGGGTGCTAGTTGAATGGATATTGGGTATAATTTAAATACTTGTAGAATTAACGATTAGTCAATAAGGAATCTGTCAACTCTCGGTAAAGAGTTTGAGCTCTATGATTATAATGACTGAGATGAATAAAACCTTGGTCAAGGGGATTGAATGAATGAAGAAATGAGTTTCTTAGGTCATTCACAGTTCATTATAACAATGGTAACAAGTTAGAGTTTGACAATTAAACCATACTCTAAAGGTTAACCAAGAGTTGAAAAGATGGAAGGAATTATACTTTGTTCTTCTGAGGTTCTTAGTAAAAATAGATTACTTCAAACTATCGGGTCGTTGAGGAGTGTTGCTAGACGCCAACCTTGATTAGTAAATTTAGTATGACTAATTTACTACCCGCTTAGTATTGAACCTATGGGGTCACACACTAACGAGTGTTCTAATCTTTGCTATAGAATTATTTAATTATTATTTTGATTTGATCAAATAAATAATTATATTAATTCAAATGGAATATTATTATATTCTTTGCTAGCACTAAGAATATAATAATATTATGATGATTGAGAATATTAAATGAGATTTGAGAATAATTAGTTATTCTATTTCTAGATTTGGATGAGATCCTAACTGATTCTGTTTTTAAATTGAGTTATGATATGATTCATAAATTTGAAAGATTCAGATTTAGAATTTCAAAATATAATTTAAATTTGAATTAAGATTCAAATTTAAAATCAAGAATAAATCTCATACTATATATATGTATGCCAAGAGTAAAGGAATGACAAACGAGAATAACAAGAGTTTTATTAACTCTACACACATAAACGTATGTGAGCCTGATTCTTGGAGAAGAATTTTATGGCGTGCAAAGAGTTGCAAGAGGTTTCTCAATTTAGATAAGATGTCCATTGGTCAAGGAGTTGACAGCAAAGTTTGGTCTCGGTGTGGATACGCATAGCGCCTTCGTACCATCGAAGGAGAAAGTTTCGTACCATCGAAGGAGAAAGTGATTTTTACTAAAGCGTACACAGGTATTTAAATCTGATCTACTATCTATATATTATTGGAATAAAGTTTAAACACAAAATAGATCTTTAGGATTACTTTATTTTCTTCCACTGCGTGTTATGAACACATGGTAATCCTTTAGTGGTATCAGAACTTTGGCTTTTTGTGTTTAAATTTTATTCCTATTTTTTTTAATTTGTGAATTAATAGGATTAATTCAAAAAAAAATTTAAGCATGCGATGCAGTTATTTCCATTGAGATGGTTTTCTAATAAATTAATACTTAATTTATTTTAATTATTTAATTGTGATTAAATTATCATTCTTTTAATATAAAAGTTATATTTATAATCAAATATTTTGTTTGATTTTATTTATTCATTAAATTTTATTGTGATTTTGATCACAATAAAAGGAATAAGATGCAAAATATCTTTTGTTTGTTTCTTATATCTATAAGTGTATATATAAAGGTCAAATTTGATTTGATAATTTTTTAAGGCTAAACGTTAGTACATGAAAAATCAAATTTTGATTTGATTGATATGTTTTGAACACTATAATTTTAGAAATTAGTTTTTCTAATGTTTTTTATTATAAAGAGCGGCCTGACAACTAGGAGTTTTATTTTTAAGATAATAATCAGTGTATACATTTGATGTATTAAGGATTTAATTTTATATTTTTACCTACACAATCTAGGAGTATAAAATTTAATCCATGAATACTGGTAGAAATTCTCTAACAATGGAGATAAATCCTAAAAGTTAGGAGATTGTCAAAAAAATAAATTTATCTCTTGTTTACAAGGAACAACCTGACAACCAGGAGACTTGTACTCAAATATAAAATTTATTTATGCATATGATGATGTATAAAGAGAATTAATTTTATACTTGAACCTAGACAACCTAGGGGTATAAAATATAATTCAGTTAAATAATTGTCTGACAACCAGATAATTATTTGGGATTATAATTATATGGGATATAATTTAATCGTGTTTATTTGGAATAGGTATGAGTAATAACTTGACAACCAAGATACTCATTCGTGATTCTAAATAATTTTGTCATAAATATAAATTTTCTTGATTTACTTTCATATTTTAAATTTTTAAATATGCCCATTTTTGTGTGGCATACTTGAAAGTAATATATTAAATACAATTTGAGAATTGTATTTTCAAAGGGTTATCATTGAGATGATAAAATTCTCCAATAAAATTAGTTTTGAAATGGTCAGAACTTTTGAAATATTTGTAATATTATTTTACATGGGTTGTTTTGACAACCATAAGTTCTAATTTCAAAGGCATCTTCCCACTATTTATTACTGAACATCTTGAGAAGATGTATGGTGCCCAAAGTAAGATAGTATGACTATCAAAGATTTTATTTAAACTAGTGAGAGTATTGGATAATATATTTTGAATTAAACAACTTTAGAAGTTAGAATGCCATTAGGCAAATGGTTTTAGCGAGAATTGTTCTTGCAAGCATTTTTGGAGATTCATTTTGTTACAAACAATTTATAATTGGCCTTAATATTTGTGATCTTTTTAGAAAAATTCAATATGAGTATTGAGGATGCCAATCAAAATTGCTCTTAAAGGTTGGTTTGACCAATAATAAAAATATTGAGTATTTTTATTATAAGAGTTTTGAAGTAAAATCTCTAATATCTAATTGATATTCTATTGAATAGAGAATGAGATTCTCTTAACGCACAAATACTAGTACTCTTAGCTGAGGATCAGTATTTGTTAAATATTTGGACTACATTTTAGAAATGTTGCTAAATTAACAAATTTTTCACTAAATCAATTTTTTTATCCATATGAGATATGGAAAAGGCATAAGCTGAAACTCAAGAACAGTAGAGTTTGAAGATGTCTTATATGTGTTAAGAGATTGCACAACAATAGAATTGATATTAGGTCCGATAAATAAGATTTATTGGTTACCCTAAAGAAATAATGAGATTATTTTTATCACTCTTCTTATGACAAAATGTCTATGATAAGAGGTTAAACTCTATTTTAGAAAAGGGATTCCATCTTAAAGAAAGAGTGGGAGTACAATTACTTTTATTAGAATTTGTATACCACTCAATAGAGGATATACTTTCTCCTGAAAGTATAAAAGGTTTGATCATCAAACTAACTTTTCGAAAAAGTAGCCTATTTGTATAATGATACAATTCTATAAAGATATATCTAATGGTTACTTAGATTTTTTTTTAATAATCATGGATTATCCTTAAAATAAAATTATGCACTATTGTAGTGGGAGATTTCATGTTTTGAGAAAACGTGATATTTATTATGCACTGGTGTATTTTACAAAAGGTCAAGCAAACATGCTCAAGAGCAAAGGTGTTTAAGGTCAAAATAATTTTGATAAACACAAATGTGCATTGAAAAATTATACACATGATTGATTGGCTCTAGTGCAAGTGGGAGATTATTGTGATAATAGTATGCCCAAGATCCAATCTATCATGATTGGCTCTCGTGCAAGTGGGAGATTGTTGGGAATAAGTAGTATGACCACAATCCAATCAATCACGTGTCAAATAATTTGTTATCATTATTATATTAAAATATTAATATAATAAGGTCTTTAATTAAATTTAGAGATTTATCATTGTGATAGTGATCATAATATTAAGAGATAAATCTTTTATAATTTAATCTAAATTGTTCTTGGTCATAGGATTATTAAAAAGGACATTAATAATCCGAAAAGATCAATATATATATAATGGTCTTCATTGGATGAATATTAATAGATCTCATTTATTAAATTATATATATATATATATATATATATATATATATATATATATATATATATATATATATATGGTGCATATAGAGATATGACCATTGAACTGACTCACTTTGAGAATTTCTAATGGTTATAATTACCGTATATTTGTCAATAGGATATTCTCAAGATGAACATAGTAATAGAGTTTTCTTTGACCTGCGACTGTCATAGTAATTAACAATGTATTTATTATACTTTGATTCCGGACACATAATACCCTAGGGTGCTAGTTGAATGGATATTGGGTATAATTTAAATACTTGTAGAATTAACGATTAGTCAATAAGGAATCCGTCAACTCTCGGTAAAGAGTTTGAGCTCTATGATTATAATGACTGAGATGAATAAAACCTTGGCCAAGGGGATTGAATGAATAAAGAAATGAATTTCTTAGGTCATTCACAGTTCATTATAACAATGGTAACAAGTTAGAGTTTGACAATTAAACCATACTCTAAAGGTTAACCAAGAGCTGGAAAGATGGAAGGAATTATACTTTGTTCTTCTGAGGTTCTTAGTAAAAATAGATTACTTCAAACTATCGGGTCGTTGAGGAGTGTTGCTAGACGCCAACCTTGATTAGTAAATTTAGTATGACTAATTTACTACCCGCTTAGTATTGAACCTATGGGGTCACACACTAACGAGTGTTCTAATCTTTGCTATAGAATTATTTAATTATTATTTTGATTTGATCAAATAAATAATTATATTAATTCAAATGGAATATTATTATATTCTTTGCTAGCACCAAGAATATAATAATATTATGATTGAGAATATTAAATGAGATTTGAGAATAATTAGTTATTTTATTTCTAGATTTGGATGAGATCCTAACTGATTCTGTTTTCAAATTGAGTTATGATATGATTCATAAATTTGAAAGATTCAGATTTAGAATTTCAAGATATGATTTAAATTTGAATTAAGATTCAAATTTAAAATCAAGAATAAATCTCATACTATATATATGTATGCTAAGAGTAAAAGAATGACAGACGAGAATAACAAGAGTTTTATTCCGTTACCTCTACACACATAAACGTATGTGAGCCTGATTCTTGGAGAAGAATTTTATGGCGTGCAAAGAGTTGCAAGAGGTTTCTCAATTTAGATCAGATGTCCATTGGTCAAGGAGTTGACAGCAAAGTTTGGTCTCGGTGTGGATACGCATAGCGCCTTCGTACCATCGAAGGAGAAAGTGATTTTTACTAAAGCGTACACAGGTATTTAAATCTGATCTACTATCTATATATTATTGGAATAAAGTTTAAGCACAAAATAGATCTTTAGGATTACTTTATTTTCTTCCGCTGCGTGTTATGAACACATGGTAATCCTTCAAGTCCATACTCTACAGCCATGCAAGAGAAATCCAGTCATCCTCACCCAGAGTGTTCTTCTTCTCGGCTTCTTCACAAAAAAACCTCATAGCTCCCGTTATCGTTGTTGCTGAGCCCAACACCACCTACCCTGTCACAGCTCCCATCTTCCTTCGCAGCTCATGTTGCCATCGTTGCTTATCCCGTTACCATCGTTGTTGAGTCCGTCGTCACCTTTCTCCTGCCAAGTCCCTTTTCTCTAGGTAAATTTCTCCCTCCTCTTTTTCTCTCTCTCTCTCTCTCATTGTAAGTTTGTTAAGTTCTTCAAGTTCTTCTCTTCTTCTTCCACAGACTCATCACTTAGTCACCGTTGTTATGAGCCCGAGCGTTGCCGTTGTAGTTTTATCTGAGTCTATTACCGAATAAAATAAATTTTTTATTCAAGTTTGGACCAGTTGAAAATAGGCATGCATGATATCATTTGTGCATGTAATTTCTGAATTTTCTAATCCAAATTTGATCTATGTGGTTGAGTATTTTAGTATGGCGATCATCGTGGTTTCATTGCGACACTAATGTGATAAAAGTTATGGTAATTTCATAACTAATATATGAGACAGACCAAATTATTAAAGTAATCAGGGAAATAACAGTCAGATGTGCACATAAAATTTATAAGATGTGATTATCTCAGGAAAATATATATGTATAGCTCAAGCGGAAGATTGTTAGGAAATTATTATTTCTTAATATAGTTATGGGCAATGCATATATTAATTATAATCGCAAATTAAGTAATTTCACATTAAATGACTTATATAACGGTGATCTCATTTATTGTCATATGTTGAATTAAATAAGTCATTATTACTTTTGATTTGGATAAATGAGATTAAAACCATAGATACTATTTTATTTGAGTTTTAGGGTTTAATGAGTGTCACACTCAAATATAAATAATGACTTCAGGATTTTAGTCTCCAATACATCAAACTCGTCTCCGTAACTTTTTTTCCCACAGTGGAGTTGTGATTCAACCCTATTAAGGATACAAAAAGTTTTGGTAGACAAAAATCAAAGAACCACAAAAGCCAAGCTCTCTGATCTCAATCATACTCTCGAACGAAGGGACGCTTCCGCGTTCTCAGTTATATTTTTTAATGATTTAACATGGATAATATTGAGGTTGAGAAATTCTAAAATTTTCAGATAAAATATAATTTTTTTTCAATTAAATGATGATAAATAATTTTATTGAATTAAATTATATTAATATGATCATTGGATAATAAAGAATGCTAAAAAAATAAATAATATTTTAAGAGTATAAAAATATTAAATTGTCATTTCAATTTACTTTTTTAATCAACAACAATGAATATCTTGAATTAATTAAATTTTTACAAAAAATTATATACCTAAAATTATTTCATTTCTTCAAAATAAATATCTTGAATTAATTAAATTTTTACAAAAAATTATATACCTAAAATTATTTCATTTCTTCAAAAATATTTTGAACATACAATGGTTCAATAAGAGGTTGACTATTGAGAATTGAATATAATATTTTTTAATTCATATTTTCAATAAAAGATATACTTAGTTCTATCCATCCTAAATAATTCTATATTCACTATTACTTATCTATTTAAATAATTCTAATATTGATAGAATTGTTTTTAGATACAAAAAATTTAAAATATATTTATTCTATTTAAAAAATCAATATTCATATTTAACTTAGGATTTCAACAAATATGACAAAAAATATTATATTTTTCATTGAAAAAGTAAAATATCTATAAATATATTTTTGTGCTTTAACTTTAGATTTTTCAAAAAAATTTGACAAATTAATGTAATAAAATCATATTTCTATAACATATATAAGAATATATATTACACATAAATAAAAAATGTTAGGTGTAATAAGAATAAATATATAAATTAAAGAAAAATTTAAAAAAAATAAGAACTAATAAAATATTTAAGGAAAAAAAATAAATAGAAAAGAAATAAAATTATTAGACGGAAGAGAAATAATTTAATAAATTTTATTTGTATATAAAAGAAGAATAAAAAGAAGACATACAGTACCTTGTTTAATTTAGCAAGATTTATGAGAATAAACACATATAATAAGAGAATAAAAATAATAATAAAAAAACTAAATATTTGAATTAATATCAAAATAAAAAGTAATAAAATAATAATAATCTATCATAATCTTAATCTTTTAATATAATTAATTAATAACAATATAATTAGTCTACCATAATCTTAATCTAATCTTTTAATATAATTAATTTTAATTAAGTAATCAAATAAATTGTATAAATATCTCTAATCTAATTATATAAAGAAATAGTAAATTTTCTACGATTATATATATAGGGATAAAACGTCACTTTAAAATGAGATTATTATTATTAATGACATATATATATATATATAGGGATAAAACGTCACTTTCAAATGAGATTATTATTATTAATGACATATAAATATTAAAATTATATTAATACATTAATTGAATACATTATTAGAATAAAAAATTGCAAGAATTAAAATAACTGAAATTTATCAACTTTAATTAGTTAAATTAGCATAAAATAAGAAAGAGATGATTAATTAGATTAAATAAATTAAAAAATATTATTGAGCAAAACAAATGTCACAATAATTATATTACTAATTTAAAAAAAATCAATTCAATCTATTTAAATTTTTATTTTAAATAGACAATTAAAGATTACTAATGGATAAAAATGAATGGAATATAATAAAAAATAATTTTGGTGGTATAAATAATTAAATTAAATTATTATATACAATTTTACTTTTTACCTTATTATAATTTAAGTTAATATTAATGGTAAAAAAACTCATTTTAAATAGTCTTAATTTGTATTTTACAACTTAATTAAAACACAATTCATACTTTTTTATTTTGTGATTAATCAATATTTTTTAAATTTTTTATTAAGTCTTCTGTATTTTATGATTGATAAATTTTCTTTACAAAATACAAATTTGTGATGAATTATTACAATCATAATTAATTAAGAAAATCAAGAAAAAATTATAAAAAAATAAATAAAAGATAAAAAAAATAGAGTAAAAATGTATTTTGAAACTAAAAATTTGCCAATTGTGCTAGAAATTCTAAATATTTGTATCTTATTATATAATCAATTTTGTTACTCACTTCAACTTCATTATTCCTTTATATCCAAAAAAATATATAATGTCACACTTATTTCAAAAAAGATTAAACTCTTCAAATATAGGGTATAATGTATAATTTAAGAACCATAAGATAAAAAATATCTAGAATTTTATAATAGTATTTGAAATTTTCAATGACGATAATATAAAGAGTTTAAATCTACCAAATGAATTCAATAGTTACCCTTTGCACATCTTATTTAAATTTGAATTTTAAAATTTAATTTGTATCTTCTTTTTTTTCTAACATAAATTATTTTTGACAAAAAATAAGGAAAAATCTATTAGACGAAAAAAATATTCTATCAAAGAATTATTATAAGGAGATTTATAATTAGAGAAGAAAATAATAAAAGTATTAATAATAAAAAAAGAAATAAAGGTCATATTAAATAATGTTAGAAAAGAAATAATAAAATTCGTATTAATAATAATAATGCTGAAGAATGATGTTGCTGCCTCTCCCCTTTCTAACATGCTACATGTACACCAAAATCAGCTATCAATGTCAGCCAACAGTATAAAATACATGTTAGAATACAAATACACATTGAAAATAAATTAAACCACATATATATATTTATACACAAATACATTGGTGGATGATTTTAGTAGTTGATTTTGGTGTACAAATAGCATTTTTTTTTATTGAAATTTACATGAAACAATTTTATTTGTTGGTATCATATTCATTCTTAAAGTCAAAACAATAATATTTTATGGCATGATTTTCATGTTTTCAAACTTATACACTTATGTTGTTACAAAAGCTATTAGATTAATTAATATTTTTTGTAACATTACCAAAACAACATCATTCCTTTATAATAAATAATTTTAGGTATATAATTTTTTGTAAAATTTTAATTAATTCAAGATATTTATTGTCGTTGATTAGAAAAGTAAATTGAAATGATAATTTAATATTTCTATACTCTTAAAATATTATTTATTTATTTTTCTAGCATTCTTTATCATCCAATGATCACATTAATATAATTTAATTCAATAAATTTATTTATCATTATTTGATTGAATAAAAATTCTATTTTATCTGAAAATTTGAGGATTTCTCAACCTCAAGATCATCCATGTTAAATCATTAAGAAATATAATTGAGAGCACGAAAGCGTCCCTTCATTCGAGAGTATGATTGAGATAAGAGAGTTTGGCTCTTATGGTTCTTTGATCTTCGTCAACTAAAACCTTCTGTATCACTGATAGGGCTGAATCACAACTCCACTATGGGAAAAGAGCGATGGAGGCGAGTTTGATGTGTTTGAGACCAAAATTCTGAAGTCATTATTTATATTTGAGTGTGACACTCATTAAACCCTAAAACTCAAATAAAATAGTGTCTATGGTTTTAATCTCATTTATCCAAATCAAAAGTAATAATGACTTATTTAATTCAATATTTATGACAATAAATGAGATCACCGTTATATAGGTCATTTAATATAAAATTACTTAATTTGTGATTATAATTAATATATGTATTGCCCATAAATATATTAAGAAATAATAATTTTCTAACAATTTTTTATTTATACATATATATTTTATGAGATAATCACATCTTATAAATTTTATGCGCACATCTAAATGTTATTTCCCTGATTACTTTAATAATCTGGTCTGTCTCATATATAAGTTATGAAATTACCGCAACTTTTATCACATTAGTGTTGTAATGAAATCACGATGATCGCCATACTAAAATACTCAACCACATAGATTAAATTTGGATAAGAAAATTCAGAAATTACATGAAAAATGAGATCATGCATGCCTATTTTTAATTGGTCCAACTTGAATAAAAGTTCTATTTTATTCAGTGACAGACTCAGATAAAACTGTAAAGGCAACACCCAGGATCATAGTGATGGCGACTAAGTGATGAGTTATGAGAATTTTTGTGAAGAAACTGAGAAGAAGAAAACTTTGGGTGAGGATGACTGGATTTTTCTTGCAGGGCTATAGAGTATGGACTGAAGTTATGAATCACTGAATCTGTGATGTGAGGCAAATCTTAATTCCTAAAAAATATTTATATGTATATATTCGGGGCAAGTACTCCCTAAACCCGACCATGTCCTATCCTGGGCAAAATCAGTCCCAATTCGAGTCAAGTTATTACCCTCTCCAACTAGGTATGGACGGGTCGGGTACCCGCGTATTCGGGTACTCCTGCCAAGTATAACCACGTATTGATACTCTATTTATTAAGGGTTTACCACTAGCCAATGGATTGCTACACACAGAAGGCGAGATTCTAACTCCTAATAGTTGTTTAAGCGGACGAATGAGACGATCACTCAACAAATTCAAATTGATTAAGATAAATACTAATTATTTTTAATATTTTAATATTAAAAATCTTGAGAGTTTGATTTTAATTATAACTTTGTAAAATATTTATAATAATAATTACTACATATATTTTATTTAATTTTTTAATATTTTTTTATATAGTTTTATGTATTATCCCGTACAGGGTACGGGAACATACATTAGTTAATCAATTTGGATTGGTTGAATGGTTATCTCATTTGTCTGCTTAAGCAAGTATTTGGAGTTCGAATCTCGCCAGAAGAAAATCAACTTATCCTCTCCAAGGAGGATACTATGGCTCTGATACCATGTTAGAAAGTGGAGAGGGAGCAATACGAAGAATGTTTGTGAGTATTCGAGTTGTGTAGAATAATACAATATAGAAGGGTATTTATAGGTGATAAGAGAATCGAAATAATAAAGACGTAATATCCTATAATAAATATTCAGATATGTTGAATAATGCTAATTGATCTAATTGATCCTAATTATCTCTAACAATTATATTCAATTAAATGATATACATAATATTAAATTGTGTGATACTTAAATATCTAATCAAATCAATTAGTTAATATAATTAAGCCATCGTAATGAATTATATTTAATTAATGAGTTAAAAGAAATAAATTAAGAAACACTATCAGAAGCATGCCACGTTAGCTTTATCATTAAGTGCAAAAATTCGATTTTTATATAATAGAATAGATTAGTAGATTCTACTTAAATATAAAAATTATTATATTTGTATATTTAAATAAATATTGTTACACTTTCTTACTGTTAAATGATTAAAAAAATTTAATAAAAATGATTTATATTGTAATCATACAATCTACGAATACTAACTACCTGACATTTAGTTATATTATTAGATTCCTAATATACCGTTCGTGTTACACACAAATCTTGTACTTAATTTATTTTATTATATTTATGTATAGTTTGTATATAAAAATTATTTATAATTATTTATGTATAATTTTTATCCAATAACAGAAAAAATATAAATGAGAGAATATACATTTATTTATGATTAATGTTTCACCAACATAATCATGATATTTGTAAGACTCCAAAATTTTAAAAAATAAATAATAAATTATTTATGATTTATTATATTATTTAAGATTATATTTTAAGAAATTTTTATATATAAATTAGGTTATTTTTTATTTATGATTTAAAGCTTTAGTAATTGAATAATAATAATAAGAATTTTATATGCTTCAATTTAAATAATTAAATTTTGAACTTTATTTTATAAATTAAAAAAATAATTTTTATTATCTCTAATTCTTGAATTAGAGTAAGGTGAAAACTCAGGTGCAGTCAACTTCACGTGAAGTTGATAGCTGAGAGCCGTTAAATGATTTGACTGATTTGACTAAATTTTTATCTAACAGCTCTTAGTTATCAACTTCACGTGAAGTTGATTGCATCTGAGTTTCCATCTTAGAGTAATTATTTAAAGAGTAAAAGACAAATAGGTCCCTGACCTTTTTAAACGCGGACATTTTCGTCCCTCAAGATTGGAAAATACATTTCGATCCCTCACCATGTAAAACGTGTGACAATTACGTCCTTCCGTCGAATTGGTGCTGGAAACGGTAACGGAGATTGCTGACCTGGAGGGGTGGAAAGTGATATGTCCATTACGGTTGCTGAAGTGGATGGGGAACAAATTGTTGGAGGACAATTTGGTCCTTATTGGCCAAAATGACGCCATATGCTAGAATGAGCCCTATTTCATCGAAATGGATCGACGAAGCAATAGCCATTGATGGAGCGATCGTCGATGATGAGTGAAGGGAGTTTTTTATGCACAAGACCTGGCGGGAGATCTTCATTCGTCATGCCAGGAGGATACGAGCGTGATGGGGTTGCGCCAAAATGCTTATGCGGCGTATATGCCATTCTGTAGAAGTTAAGAATAGCAACGAACCCTAACAGAATGTTTCTTGGGTGTCATTCTTTAAGGTAATTTACTAATTTGGCAATGATTGGATGAGACTGTAATGTGTCTAATTGGTTGAATTTCTGGAAATTTGTTCCAGGCTAAAGAACGTCACTGCCGGTTCTTTGTCTGGCTTGATGAACACCTGAAAAAAATCAGAGCCATGGAGTGTGAAGCATTTGGTGCTGTGGATGATGCTGAGGGAATAGAAGTTGAAGAATAAGTGTTTCGAAGGCAAGAGGTGGAAAAAAAACTGGAGGATTTGGAGAGAAAGTTGTTAGCCATGGAAAAGGAAAATTCATGAATTTGTGGCATGTTACTGTGATTAGTGTAATTGTTGTTATTCTTGCTGTATATTTGTTAAAGGCCTGAAGATGATTGATGTACCTGTGATGTTGTAATGACAACTGCCACTACTGGCTGTGTAATTTGATTTCTTTGAGATCAGAACAACTAAATAATATTGCAAGTCAAGTCAAGTGTTATATAAGGTTTTAATTTTGCATAGATTATAATCAAACATTACACGTTAATGTGTCTAAGATAACAGCATAAGTTTTCCACAAAATAACAAAATAACAGCATATGTTTGCCACAAAATAACAAAACGTCTACTTGGCTTGTAAACAAGTTTGCCAGACTGCCAAAGCTAGAAAGCATTGTTCAATTGATGGTAAAACTAAGACAAAAAACAAAATTTATGGAGTTGTCTTCAGTTCTTCTAATGCTTGGATCCAGGAGTAGGGATGAACCTAGAAATCCTTGTAGTGCCACTGCTAGCTGCTTTCAATGTCTCTTTAGATGGTACACCACTGGTGGTTGTGCTTTGAGTTTGTGGTGGATTTGGTGTTCCAGCAGGTGTTGGATTTGAACTTGTTGGGAGCCTGACAATTGTTTGTTTGGCTCTGAATTTAGAGGCAGCAGCTCGGGTTCTGGGTTGGTCCATTCTTGGCAACTGGGCTGGAGGCCTGAATAGAGTTTGGACTGGAGGAGCAGGTAGTGTTGCTGCAGGTACTTGATGGAACATTGGTGCAGCTAATGGTGTAAGCCCTGATGATGCTGGCTACATGGTTGTGCTGGATGGTAGTCCACCAGTATTCTGAAGGGTGACATTATTCTGCAAAAGTAACCAAAATACCAGCTATTCATAGTAGTCAGGCAAGAAAAAATTGATTGGCATTTAAATGTGTACGCTTAATGGTGGTCTTACAGCAGATTGTTCTTGCACAGCACTAGTTTCAGCATAGTTTTCACCTTGAGATTGGTTTAGATCCTATATATTAAAAAAATCAGCAATATAAACCAAATGGAAAAATTAATCCCTAAGAAAAATAAAAAATAACATCATAACCACTAACAAATTTTAAAATGGACAAAAGTATCCTAATGCATACAGGGGACTTGCTTACATCTGGTTGAGGTGCTGATTGTGAAAGTGGAAGCAGTACCAAGGCTTGTGATGCATTAGCACACTTCTTAGGTTTTTTTAGTTTTTGGTTTCCAGTTAGGGTTGCTTGGTGCTCCTTTGCAAGTCTTATAATTATGTCCTTCCTCGTTGCACTTGCTACAAGTAACTTGAAAGCTTCTCTTCAACTTGTCTCCCTGAATATGAGCCTCAGCTGGGTCCTTGTTGCGGCTGTGGACCTTTGGCCTCCCAATAGGTCGCTTGATGGGTGGTGGAGCAGGCCTAAATTGGTTAGTGACAGTCCAGAACTCCTCACTAGGAACTGGTTTTATGCAATGTGCATATGTCCTATGAATGGAATCCATACACAGCCAGGGATGAACATAATCCTGTGGCTAATCATGTCTCTTTCTGATTGTAGCAATAGCATGTATACATGACATGCCTGATACGAAATCAATTCATAGGTAACCAATCATTACTTCAGGATAGATGAAAACAAAATCTTACAAATTGCATGTGTTAAGAAAAAAATAAAAGCTTACCAGTCAGTTGCCATATGTTGTATGAACAGGTGTATTTGATGAGGTCCACATCCACTTTAGTCTTTTTTCCTGGTAACTTCAAATCTTTTTCTTTCATTGTCTCCCACTCACTCAGCAATCCATCTATTACTGGGTTTTATCAGCCTCTGTAACCGTTTTTCCTGGACTGGTGCAAGCTTTCCACTATGGTGCTCTAACAGCCTAATGTGCTTGGTCATTATCCTCATTAAGTAGCACCTAATTTCTTCACACATGGTCAAAACTGGCTTAACTCTGTACTTCACCACCTTCGCATTAAAAACTTCGCACATGTTGTTAGTGAGGTTATCCATCTTAGGTCCGTGGCTGAAAAAAGCTTTAACCCAAGTTGCGGGTTCGAATTTCATCAAGTATTCCCATGCTACCTTGTTAACCCCCTTAAGCTTCTCCATGGTCTCTTTGAACTCTGGTTCAGTTGTGCAATTAGCACACTCCCACATTATGTCTCTAATATGCATGTCTTTGAACCGGTTAATGAAGTTCTTCCACATGTGTATTACACAGTTTCGATGATGTGCTCTCAGCATTACCTCCTTTAATGTTAGTAGTAGGCCCTACATAGAGTATAATGATGCAAATAAACCTTGTCATAGGGTATAAGTCTAAAGGTTTAAAAGGGTTTAAACAGAGTCATGCAAAGATGCTAATCACTTATTACTAGCCTAATCTATCCAAATAAACGATGTAAAAGTCTAACCTTTTGCTGGTCAGACATAAAGTTCCAACTATATTGACTGGCATCACCCAAATCCTCCTGAAGCAATGTGAGGAACCATTTCCAGGATTCCTTAGTCTCCGATCTTGCAATACCATATGCCACTACATAGAATTGGTTGTTCGCATCCTGTGCAACTGCTGAAAGTAGTTGGCCTCTGTGGTATGTCTTCAGAAAAGCTCCATCTAGATGGATAAAAGGCCTACACCTACTCTTAAAGCCATGCTTACAGCCTTCGAAGCAGATATATATTTTGTCAAACACAGAGAAGGATTGTGGAATAGGCTTCACATAAACTCTTGCAGTCAAACTCGGATTACTCTTAATTATCTCCATGCCATAGTCCCTGAGCTTCCCATACTGTTCTTTTCCATTTCCCATTATTCTCTCTTTGGCCTCTTTCACTGCCCTGTAAACCATCTTCGGATGCACCACCAGGTTAAACTCTTCTCTAAGAAAGTCAACTGCCTCATTAGTTGTCATATGAGGTTGGCTTGCCATTCTCTTCTCCACTTTCTTACTGATCCAGTGTTGATCAGCAGCATTACTACCCAAGTCTCTTGCATAGGTATGCTCTGGCTTGTAAGTCTTTACCTGGAAGCATAAGAGAGTCTTGTTGTATGATAAATATGCCAGTCATGGGCAGTCTTCACCCCTGCATTCAACTCTCACCCTTTCCTTATCATTTTTTCCAGAGAAGTTCCCTGCCTTCAGATATGAACATATCTCTAACCACTTCTTTGAACCCATCAATGGTTGCAAACTTGGTTCCAATCTCAAATCTACCCTCTCCAAACCCATAATCATCATTGAACACTAGAAAGTCATGTTTGTTTCCCTCATCCTCTGACGACACTGGTGTGTGAAGATCCTCTGATTCATACTCATAAATGAGTTCATCATCATCTGAATCCTCTTCATTTACATAGAGGCCGATTGGAGGCCTATCATTAGGCTGCATGGTGCGCAGAAATTGTGATTACACTTTGATTATGTAAAATTCATTGCTCTTTCTTTCCCTGGCAATGGCGTCAAAAACATGATGCCAATACCATGGTTCACAACTTCGCACAACTAACCAGCAAGTGCACTGGATCGTCCAAGTAATACCTTACGTGAGTAAGGGTCGAATCCCACGGAGATTGTTGGTATGAAGCAAGCTATGGTCACCTTGTAAATCTCAGTCAGGCGGATATAAAATAGTAATGGGATTTTCAAAATTAATTAATAAAATAGGGATAGAAATACTTATGTAAATCACTGGTGAGAATTTCAGATAAGCGAATAGAGATGCTTTCGTTCCTCTGAACCTCTGCTTTCCTGCTATCTTCATCCAATCAGTCTTACTCCTTTCCATGGCTGGCTTTATGTGATACATCACCATTGTCAATGGCTACTTTCGGTCTTCTCTCGGGAAAATGATCCAAATGCCCTGTCACGGCACAGCTAATCGTCTGGAGGCATCACCCTTGTCAATGGTTTCATCTTATCCTCTCAGTGAAAATGATCAACGCACCCTGTCACGGCACGGCTATTCATCTGTCGGTTCTCGATCCTGCTGGAATAGGATTTACTATCCTTTTGCGTCTGTCACTACGCCCGGCAATCACGAGTTTGAAGCTCGTCACAGTCATTCAATCATTGAATCCTACTCGGAATACCACAGACAAGGTTTAGACCTTCCGGATTCTCTTGAATGCCGCCATCATTCTAGCTTACACCACGAAGATTCCGATTAAGAGATCTAAGAGATACTCATTCAATCTAATGTAGAACGGAAGTGGTTGTCAGGCACGCGTTCATAGGGAATGATGATGATTGTCACGTTCATCATATTCAGGTTGAAGTGCGAATGAATATCTTAGAAGCGAAATAAGATGAATTGAATAGAAAACAGTAGTACTATGCATTAATCTTTGAGGAACAGCAGAGCTCCACACCTTAATCTATGGAGTGTAGAAACTCTACTGTTGAAAATATATAAGTGATAATGGAGTTCATTGGTCTCGGCCCCAAAGGGGAACCGGAGTAACCAAGACTGTGAATACAATGATAACAAGTTCTATTTATAATAAACTAGCTACTAGGGTTTACAGAAGTAAGTAATTGATGCATAAATCCACTTCCGGGTCCCACTTGGTGTGTGCTTGGGCTGAGCTTGAGTGTTACACGTGTAGAGGTCATTCCTGGAGTTGAACGCCAGTTTTGGTGCCAGTTTGGGCGTTCAACTCTGGTTTTGGATCCTTTTCTGGCGCTGGACGCCAGAATTGGGCAGAGAGCTGGCGTTGAACGCCAGTTTGCGTCATCTATTCTTGGCCAAAGTATGAACTATTATATATTTCTGGAAAGCCCTGGATGTCTACTTTCCAACGCAATTGGAAGCGCACCATTTCGAGTTCTGTAGCTCCATAAAATCCACTTTTAGTGCAGGGAGGTCAGAATCCAACAGCATCAGCAGTCCTTCTTCAACCTCTGAATCTGATTTTTGCTCAAGTCCCTTAATTTCAGCCAGAAAATACCTGAAATCACAGAAAAATACACAAACTCATAGTAAAGTCCAGAAATATTAATTTAACATAAAAACTAATGAAAACATCCCTAAAAGTAACTAGATCCTACTAAAAACATACTAAAAACAATGTCAAAAAGCGTATAAATTATCCGCTCATCACAACACCAAACTTAAATCGTTGCTTGTCCCCAAGCAACTGAAAATCAAAGAGGATAAAAAGAAGAGAATATACTATAAATTCCAAACTATCAATGAAACAGAGCTTCAATCATATGAGCGGGACTTATAGCTTTTTGCCTCTTGAATAGTTTTGGCATCTCACTTTATCCATTGAAGTTCAGAATGATTGGCATCTATAGGAACTCAGAGTTTAGATAGTGTTATTGACTCTCCTAGTTCAGTATGATGATTCTTGAACACAGCTGTTTTATGAGTCTTGGCCGTGGCCCTAAGCACTTTGTTTTCCAGTATTACCACCTGATACATAAATGCCACAGACACATAATTGGGTGAACCTTTTCAGATTGTGACTCAGCTTTGCTAAAGTCCCCAATTAGAGGTGTCCAGGGTTCTTAAGCAGACTCTTTTTTGCTTTGGACCTTGACTTTAACCGCTCAGTCTCAAGTTTTCACTTGACACCTACACGCCACAAGCACATGGTTAGGGACAGCTTGGTTTAGCCGCTTAGACCAGGATTTTATTCCTTTAGGCCCTCCTATCCACTGATGCTCAAAGCCTTGGGATCCTTTTTATTTGCCCTTGCCTTTTGGTTTTAAGGGTTATTAGCTTTTTGCTCTTGCCTCTTGGTTTTAAGAGCTTTTGGCTTTTTCTGCTTGCTTTTTCTTTCTATTTTTTTTTGCCTATATTATTATTTTTTTTCTGCAAGCTTTGTTCTTTGCTGCTTTTTCTTGCTTCAAGAATCATTTTTATGATTTTTCAGATTATCAAATAACATGTCTCCTAGTCATCATTCTTTCAAGAGCCAACATATTTAACATTCTTAAACAACAACTTCAAAAGACATATGCACTGTTTAAGCATACATTCAGAAAATAAGAAGCATTGTCACCACATCAATATAATTAAGCTAAGTTCAAGGATAAATTCGAAACTCATGTACTTCT
This sequence comes from Arachis hypogaea, assembly GCF_003086295.3. Classification (NCBI taxonomy): domain Eukaryota; kingdom Viridiplantae; phylum Streptophyta; class Magnoliopsida; order Fabales; family Fabaceae; genus Arachis; species Arachis hypogaea. The sequence continues at coordinate 28,087,747 of NC_092047.1, read as the reverse complement.
TGTTCTTTTGAATTAAAACATTTTTCATTTAAGAGAGGTGATGGATTCATAGGACATTCATAACTTTAAGACATAGTTACTAAATACTAATGATCATGTAATGAAGACACAAACATAGATAAGCACATAACATAGAAAACGAAAAACAGAGAAAGTAAGAACAAGGAATGAGTCCACCTTAGTGATGGTGGCGTTTCCTCCTTGAGGAACCAATGATGTCTTTGAGCTCTTCTATGTCTCTTCCTTGTCTTTGTTGCTCCTCCCTCATTGCTTTTTGATCTTCTCTTATTTCATGGAGCATGATGGAGTGCTCTTGATGTTCCACCCCTAATTGTCCCATGTTGGCACTTAATTCTCCTAGGGAGGTGTTGATTTGCTCCCAATAGTTTTGTGGAGGAAAATGCATTTGAGGCATCTCCGGGATCTCATAGTGATGAGCTTCTTGCGCCTCTTGAGCTCCATGAATGGGCTCTCTTGCTTGCTCCATCTTTTTCTTAGTGATGGGCTTCTCTTCCTTAATAGGAATGTCTCCTTCTATGAAAGCTCCAACTGAGTAACATAGATGGCAAATAAGATGAGGAAAAGCTAGCCTTGCCATGGGGGATGACTTTTTGGCTATTTTGTAGAGTTCATTAGAGATGACTTCATGAACTTCTATTTCCTCTCCAATCATAATGCTATGGATCATGATGGCTCGATCCACAGTAAGTTCAGATCGGTTGCTAGTGGGAATGATTGAGCATTGAATGAACTCCAACCATCCTCTAGCTACAGGCTTGAGGTCCAATCTTCTTAGTTGAACCGGCTTGCCTTTGGAGTCAATCTTCCATTGAGCTCCTTCCACACATATGTCCATAAGGACTTGGTCCAACCTTTGATTAAAGTTGACCCTTCTAGTGTAGGGGCGTTCATCTCCTTGCATCATGGGCAAGTTAAACGCCAACCTCACATTCTCCGGACTAAAATCTAAGTATTTCCCCCGAACCATTGTAACGTAGTTCTTTGGATCCGGGTTCTTACTTTGATCATGGTTCTTGGTGATCCATGCATTGGCATAGAACTCTTGAACCATTAGGATGCCGACTTGTTGGATGGGATTTGTTAGAACTTTCCAACCTCTTCTTTGAATTTCATGTCGGATCTCCGGATACTCATTTCTTTTGAGTTTGAAAGGGACCTCGGGGATCACCTTCTTCTTGGCCACAACATCATAGAAGTGGTCTTGATGGGCTTTGGAGATGAACATTTCCATCTCCCATGACTCGGAGGTGGAAGCTTTTGTCTTCCCTTTCCCCTTTCTAGAGGATTCTCCGGTCTTAGGTGCCATCAATGGTAATGGAAAAACAAAAAGCTTATGCTTTTACCACACCAAACTTAGAATATTGCTCGCCCTCGAGCAATAAAAGAAAGAATAGAGGAAGAAGAAGAAGAAAATATGGAGAAGAGGGGTGAAGTGTGTTTCGGCCAAGTAGAGAGGAGAGGGTTGTGTTGTGTGAAAATGAGGAAGAATGGAGGGCTATATATAGGGGAGGGAGGGGGGTTAAGGTTCGACCATTTAGGGTGGGTTTGGGTGAGAAATTGGTTTTGAATTTTGAAGGTATGTGGAGTTTATGAGGTAGGTTTATGGGGAAGAGTGGATGGATGTGAGTGGTGAAGAGGTGATGGGGAAGAGAGATTGAGGTGATTGGTGAAGGGTTTTTGGGGAAGAGTGTTTATGGGATTGTGTGAAAGAGAGTGTGATGGATGAGAAGAAGTGAGTGGAGGTTGGTGTGGATCCTGTGGGGTCCACAGATCTTGAGGTGTCAAGGCATTTACATTCCTGCACCAATTTAGGCATGCAAATTGCCCTTGCACACAACTCTGGGCGTTCAGCGCCAGGTTGGTGCCCATTTTGGGCGTTCAACGCCCATTTGTTGCCATTTCTGGCGTTGAACGCCAGAACCATGCTTGTTTTGGGCATTCAGTGCCCAGATGCTGCCCATTTTGGGCGTTCAGCGCCAAAACCATGCTCTGTTCTGGCGTTGAACGCCAGGCAGATGCTCCTCCAGGGTGTGATTTTTCTTCTGCTGTTTTTGATTTCGTTTTCAATTTTTATATTTATTTTGTGACTCCACATGATCATGAACCTATAAAGACATATAACTAAGAAAAATATAGTTAGATAAATAAAAATTGGGTTGCCTCCCAACAAGCGCTTCTTTAATGTCAGTAGCTTGACAGTGGGCTCTCATGGAGCCTCATAGATGTTCAGAGCATTGTTGAGACTCTCCAACACTAAACTTAGAGTTTGGATATGGGAGTTCAACACCAAACTTAGAGTTTGGTTGTGGCCTCCCAACACCAAACTTAGAGTTTGACTGTGGGGGCTTTGTTTGACTCTGCTTTGAGAGAAGCTTTTTCTGCTTCCTCTCCATGGATGCAGAGAGAGATCCTTGAGTTGTAAACACAAGGTTGTCCTTATTTAATTGAAGGATCAATTCTCCTCTGTCCACATCAATCACAGCTCTTGCTGTGGCTAGGAAAGGTCTTCTTAGGATGATGGATTCATCCTCTTCCTTTCCAGTATCCAGGACTATGAAATCAGCAGGGATGTAAAGGCCTTCAACCTTTACTAACACATCCTCTACTTGTCCATAAGCCTGTTTTCTTGAATTGTCTGCCATCTCTAATGAGATTTTAGCAGCTTGCACCCCATAGATTCCCAGTTTCTCTATTACAGAGAGGGGCATGAGGTTTATCCCTGAACCAAGGTCACATAGAGCCTTAAAGATCATGGTGCCTATAGTACAAGGTATTATGAACTTTCCAGGATCCTGTCTCTTCTGAGGCAATGTCAGTTGATCCAGATCACTTAGTTCATTGATGAACAAGGGATGTTCAACTTTCCAAGTATCAATGCCAAATAATTTGGCATTTAGCTTCATGATTGCACCAAGAAACTTGGCAGTTTTCTCTTCAGTAACATCCTCATTCTCTTCAGAAGAGGAATACTCATCAGAGCTCATGAAGGGCATAAGGAGGTTCAATGGAATCTCTATGGTCTCTAGATGAGCCTCAGAGTCCTTTGGTTCCTCAGAGGGAAGCTCCTTATTGATCACTGGACGTCCCAGGAGGTCTTCCTCCTTGGGATTTACGTCCTCCTATCCCTCATTGGGTTCAGCCATTTTGGTTATGTTAATGGCCTTGCACTCTCCTTTTGGATTTTCTTCTGTATTGCTTGGAAGAGTGCTAGGAGGGATTTCAGTGATCCTTTTACTCAGCTGGCCTACTTGTGCTTCCAAATTTCTAATGGAAGACCTTGTTTCATTCATGAAACTTACAGTGGCCTTGGACAGATCAGAGACTAAGTTTTCTAAGCTAGATGGATTCTGCTCAGAATTCTCTGTCTGTTGCTGAGTGGATGATGGAAAAGGCTTGCTATTGCTAAACCTGTTTCTTCCACCATTATTAAAGCCTTGCTGAGGCTTTTGATCCTTCCATGAGAAATTTGGATGATTTCTCCATGATGAGTTATAGGTGTTTCCATAAGGTTCACCTAAGTAATTCACCTCTGCTATTGCAGGTTCTCAGGATCATAAGCTTCTTCTTCATAAGAAGCCTCTTGAGTACTATTGGATGCAGCTTGCACTCCATTCAGACTCTGAGAGATCATATTGACTTGCTGAGTCAATATTTTGTTCTGAGCCAATATGGCATTCAGAGTATCAATTTCAAGAACTCCCTTCTTCATAGGCGTCCCATTATTCACAGGATTCCTTTCAGAAGTGTACATGAACTGGTTATTTGCAACCATGTCAATGAGTTCTTGAGCTTCTGTAGGGGTTTTCTTTAGGTGAATGGATCCACCTGCAGAGGTATCCAATGACATCTTTGATAACTCAGATAAACCATTATAGAATATATCCATGATGGTCCATTCTGAAAGCATGTCAGAAGGACACTTTTTGGTCAGCTGCTTGTATCTTTCCCAAGCTTCATAGAGGGATTCACCTTCTTTCTGTCTGAAGGTTTGAACATCCACTCTAAGCTTGCTCAGCTTTTGAGGAGGAAAGAACTTGGCTAAGAAAGCCGTGACCAGCTTATCCCAAGAGTTCAGGCTGTCTTTGGGTTGAGAGTCCAACCACACTCTAGCTCTGTCTCTTATAGCAAAAGGAAAAAGCATGAGCCTGTAGACTTCAGGATCTACTCCATTAGTCTTAACAGTATCACAGATCTGCAAGAATTCAGTTAAGAACTGAAAAGGATCTTCAGATGGAAGTCCATGAAACTTGCAGTTCTGCTGCATCAGAGAAACTAATTGAGGTTTCAGCTCAAAGTTGTTTGCTCCAATGGCAGGAATGGAGATGCTTCTTCCATGTAAATTGGAATTTGGTGCAGTAAAGTCACCAAGCATTCTCCTTGCATTGTTGTTGGGTCCGGCTGCCATCTCCTTTACTTGTTCAAAATTTTCAATCAAGTTGTCTCTGGATTGTTGTAATTTAGCTTCTCTTAATTTTCTCTTCAGAGTCCTTTCAGGTTCTGGATCAGCTTCAACAAGAATGCATTTTTCTCTGTCCCTGCTCATAAGAAAGAGAAGAGAAAAAGAAAAGAAGAGGAATCCTCTATGTCACAGTAAAGAGGTTCCTTATTGTTAGTAGAAGAAGAAAAAGAATAGGGGTGAAGAAGAATGAAGAATCCAAACACAAAGGTAAGGATAGGAGCAGTGATGTGAGATGAAGAGAGGTGTTAGTAGATGAATAAATAAATAGAAGGGGATGAGGGAGAAGAATTTTCGAAAAACATTTTTCTAAAAAAAAGAGTTAGTGATTTTCGAAAATAGTTTTTGAAAAAGGTTAGTAGTTTTTCGAAAATTCAAATAAAAAAAATAAAATAATTAGTTTAATTAAAAAGAAATTTTGAAAAAGAGAGAGATATTTTCGAAAATTAGAGAGAGAGAGAGAGAGTTAGTTAGGTGGTTTTGAAAAAGATAAGAAACAAACAAAAAGTTAGTTAGTTAGTTGAAACAAATTTGAAAAGATAAGAAGTTAGGAAGTTAGAAAAGATATTTTGAAATCAAATTTTTGAAAAAGGTAAGATAAGAAGATATTTTTGAAAACATATGATTGAAATTAGTTTTTGAAAAAGATTTGATTTTTAAAATCACAATTAATGACTTGATTCACAAGAAATCACAAGATATGATTCTAGAACTTAAAGTTTGAATCTTTCTTAACAAGCAAGTAACAAACTTGAAATTTTTGAATCAAAACATTAATTGTTGATGTTATTTTCGAAAATTATGTGATAAAAATAAGAAAAAGATTTTTGAAAAATATTTTTATAATTTTCGAAAATAACTAAGAAAAATGAAAAAGATTTGATTTTTTTTTTTGAAAAAGATTTTGAAAAAGATAGGATTTTCAAATTGAAAATTTGATTTGACTCATAAAAAAAACTAGATTTTAAAAATTTTTGAAAAAGTCAAATCTAATTTTCGAAATTTTGAGAGAGAAAAAGGGAAAGATAATTTTTTGATTTTTGAAATTTTTTTATGATGAGAGAGAAAAACACTAAAAAGATGCAATGCATGAAATTTTTAGATCAAAACATGTGATGCATGCAAGAATGCTATGAATGTCAAGATGAACACCAAGAACACTATGAAGATCATGATGAACACCAAGAACATATTTTTGAAAAAAATTTTAATGCAAAGAAAACATGCAAGACATCAAACTTAGAATTCGTTAATGCTTAGACACTAAGAATTCAAGAATGCATATGAAAAACAAGAAAAGACACAAAACATGCAAATGCAAAGATCAAACAAGAAGACTTACCAAGAACAACTTGAAGATCATGAAGAACACTATGAATGCATGATTTTTTTCGAAAAATGCAAGATGCACATGCAATTGACACCAAACTTATAACGTGACTCAAGACTCAAACAAGAAACACACAATATTTTTTATTTTTTTTATGATTTTCTAATTTTTTTGGATTTTTTCGAAAATTATTTGTAAAAGAAAAAATAAGGATTCCAAAATTTTTAATATGAATTCCAGGAATCTTGCATTCTTAGTCTAAAGCTTCAGTCCAGGAATTAGACATGGCTCACTAGCCAGCCAAGCTTCCAATGAAAGCTCCGGTCCAAAACACTAGACATGGCCAATGGCCAGCCAAGCTTCAGCAAACATAGATACCTCTCATGTATACAACAACTGATATTTCATCCAACTTCATATACTTATGAGTGGAAGCCTCAGTCTAAAAGAATTTAGACATGGCTTTACAGCCAGCCAGGCTTCACATGCTTCATGAAACACTAGAATTTATTCTTTAAAAATTTTGAATAAAATTTTTTTTGAAAACAAAAGTAAACATTTTTGTTTTAAAAAATTTTTTTTGAAAACAAAAGAGAAATTTTTGAAAGATTTTTGAAAAATTTTTGAAAACTTTTTGAAAAGAAAACAAAAAGAAAGTTACCTAATCTGAGCAACAAGATGAACCGTCAGTTGTCCAAACTCGAACAATCCCCGGCAACGGCACCAAAAACTTGGTGCGCAGAAATTGTGATTACACTTTGATTATGTAAAATTCATTGCTCTTTCTTTCCCTGGCAATAGCGTCAAAAACATGATGCCAATACCATGGTTCACAACTTCGCACAACTAACCAGCAAGTGCACTGGGTCGTCCAAGTAATACCTTACGTGAGTAAGGGTCGAATCCCACAGAGATTGTTGGTATGAAGCAAGCTATGGTCACCTTGTAAATCTCAGTCAGGCGGATATAAAATAGTAATGGGGTTTTCAAAATTAATTAATAAAATAGGAATAGAAATACTTATGTAAATCACTGGTGAGAATTTCAGATAAGCGAATAGAGATGCTTTCGTTCCTCTGAACCTCTGCTTTCCTGCTATCTTCATCCAATCAGTCTTACTCCTTTCCATGGTTGGCTTTATGTGATACATCACCATTGTCAATGGCTACTTTCGGTCTTCTCTCGGGAAAATGATCCAAATGCCCTGTCACGGCACGGCTAATCGTCTGGAGGCATCACCCTTGTCAATGGTTTCATCTTATCCTCTCAGTGAAAATGATCAACGCACCCTGTCACGGCACGGCTATTCATCTGTCGGTTCTCGATCCTGCTGGAATAGGATTTACTATCCTTTTGCGTCTGTCACTACGCCCGGCAATCACGAGTTTGAAGCTCGTCACAGTCATTCAATCATTTAATCCTACTCGGAATACCACAGACAAGGTTTAGACCTTCCAGATTCTCTTGAATGCCGCCATCATTCTAGCTTACACCACGAAGATTCCGATTAAGAGATCTAAGAGATACTCATTCAATCTAATGTAGAACGGAAGTGGTTGTCAGGCACGCGTTCTTAGGGAATGATGATGATTGTCACGTTCATCATATTCAGGTTGAAGTGCGAATGAATATCTTAGAAGCGAAATAAGATGAATTGAATAGAAAACAGTAGTACTTTGCATTAATCTTTGAGGAACAGCAGAGCTCCACACCTTAATCTATGGAGTGTAGAAACTCTACTGTTGAAAATACATAAGTGATAATGGAGTTCATTGGTCTCGGCCCCAGAGGGGAACCGGAGTAACCAAGACTGTGAATACAATGATAACAAGTTCTATTTATAATAAACTAGCTACTAGGGTTTACAGAAGTAAGTAATTGATGCATAAATCCACTTCCGGGGCCCACTTGGTGTGTGCTTGGGCTGAGCTTGAGTGTTACACGTGTAGAGGTCATTCCTGGAGTTGAACGCCAGTTTTGGTGCCAGTTTGGGCGTTCAACTCTGGTTTTGGATCCTTTTCTGGCGCTGGACGCCAGAATTGGGTAGAGAGCTGGCGTTGAACGCCAGTTTGCATCATCTATTCTTGGCCAAAGTATGGACTATTATATATTGATGGAAAGTTCTGGATGTCTACTTTCCAACGCAATTGGAAGCGCACCATTTCGAGTTCTGTAGCTCCAGAAAATCCACTTTGAGTGCAGGGAGGTCAGAATCCAACAGCATCAGCAGTCCTTCTTCAACCTCTGAATCTGATTTTTGCTCAAGTCCCTCAATTTCAGCCAGAAAATACCTGAAATCGTAGAAAAATACACAAACTCATAGTAAAGTCCAGAAATGTGAATTTAACATAAAAACTAATGAAAACATCCCTAAAAGTAACTAGATCCTACTAAAAACATACTAAAAACAATGTCAAAAAGCGTATAAATTATCCGCTCATCACTGCACATTAGGCACAGCTTCCTCAGCAAATCCAGCAGCCTAGTTCTTTGGGCCTTCACATGAGGCTGACCTCCCTAGTCATTGATGCTCAGAGCCTTGGACCTTGCTTTTATTTTTCTTTTGCTATTTCTTCTGCTTCAAGGATTAAACTTTCACTTATTGCAGAGAATTCATAATAGTTCTCTAAATTCCTGTTCCTTGTACATCAACATTCTTTGATTCAAATTTAAATATGCACTGTTCATGTCATGCATTCAGAGTCACAGAAAATACCACCACATTTGGATAAATGAGACTACTCTTAAAATTAAACTCAATTTCTCATGCACTACATCTTTTCTTCTTTCTTTTTTATTTCAAGCTTAGTGGGTAATACATGAGACACCCTTCAAGAATTAAAAGCAAATAATAGAATAAAAAATAATAAAATAAATTGGAACAAATAACAAAGGATCATGCAGAAACCAAGTAAAATAGCAAAAAACAGGAATATAACATAATAAGAACGGGAGGAAATATAGAATGAAAGGAACTCAACCACCTCAGTTATCCTAGTGGCCGTCTTATTCTTCAGGCTGTGCTCCTCTGTGAAGATAATTTGCCTCCCTTTGGTGCCATTAAAATAAACAGAAAAGTCACAAGCGAAGCGACAACGCCAAACTTAAAAGTTTGCTTGTCCGCAAGCAAGAAAAAACTGAAAATAGGGAGGGATATAAGAAACTTGGGTTGGGAAGGGAAGGAAGAGAGAAGGCTGGGAATGCGGTGAAGGGGAGTGTTTGTTGTGAGTAAGGCTTGAAGGAGTGGGGTTTATATAGAAGGGTTGGGTTGGAGTTGGGAAAGGGAGAGGGTTGGGTTTAATGGTTAATGAATGAGGGGGTAGGTGGGGGTGATCACGGGAATTGGGGAGGTTTCAAGGCTGGGGTTTGGTTGGAGTTTGGGAAGGGGAATATATGGGGATGGTGAGAGGGGTGTCACGGTTTGGTTTTGATAAGGTGGGGAGGGGACCATGGAAGTAAGGCTGCGCCTTACTTGGATGGGAGAGGCATGTCCTGTTCCTTACTTAAGGTTTCCTTGCGCCTTACTTGAGGCAGGAAGCCACACTGTGTGCCCAACTTGGATCAATGAATAAAGCCTTGTGCCTAACTTAATGTCACACCCCTTCCTTGCTGCGCCTTACTTGGACCCTCCCGAGAGTAATAGTCCTTTATGCGTAGTATGTGGTGCCTAACTTGAAAAGTCTCAAGTTAGGCGCAGACCTTCCAGAACAGAATTTTCCGATGCACGTAGTATGTGGCGCCTAACTTGAAATTGTCAAGTTAGGCGTCAACTCTTCGGAATTAATATACTCCTCTCCTAACGTTCGTGGCTCTGTATTCAGGAACCTGTATCTGTTTCAATAACTCTGCATGATCTAAACACACGTAAAACAATGGAAAAATAGGAAGAACTCAATGAAAACTAAATAAAGAACAAAATTAACCCAACAGAAATCAAACTAAAAGATACAAAAAAATCGGGTTGCTTCCCGACAAGCACTTCTTCACCGTCACTAGCTTGACGGTCAGCTCCTCTAGGGAGGAGAATCATAAGGGCTCAGCTCTTCACCCCTCACTTTGAACTTCTTTCCCGTGTCTCCATAAATTAGCTCAATATGCTCCAGAGAGAGGATTCAGTTTACTGTATAAGTCAACACTGGATTGCTAGTCAACACCACCTTCATTCCTGGGGAGAAACCTTCAGTGGGGATCTTTTTGTTTCTCCATCCTATGAGTACTTTTTTTTAGGACCCTCCTCCTTGGTGGATGATGCATTCCCGACACCAAACTTAGGTTTGATGTCAGGAGGAATTTTATTGATTGTCACCAAAGGAGGTTTGAGCTGCAGATTCTGCTGTGCATTATCAGGGGGTTCTTGAAGGTTTGGAGTAATAAGCTCAGTTTGCATGCACCTTTCTTCTCTACCTGCTGAATGTATATCTTTGAGGACATGAAAGACCAGTTGCTCATTAAGCACTCTAAGCACTAATTCACCCACTTCTACATCAATTAGAGCTCTCCCAGTGGCTAGAAAAGCTCTTCCTAGGATTATAGAGGCATTCTCATCATCCCCTGAGTCAAGAATCACAAAATCTACTGGGAGGAAGAACTTACCCACTTTGACCAAGATATTTTCCACTAATCTATATGCAGGCTTTATAGATTTGTCTGCCATCTGTAATTCTATCCGTGTGGGTTGTGCCTCTTGGATTTAGAGCTTCTTCATCACAAACAAGGGCATTAAATTGATGCTTGCTCCCAGATCACATAACCCTTTCTCAAAGGTTGTGTTTTCAATGGTGCATGGAATTTGAAAGCTCCCTGGATCTGGCATTTTCCTTGGCAAGTTATTCTGAATTATGGCACTGCATTCCTTAGTCAGGACCACTATCTCATCTCCCTTTAAAGGCTTCTTCTTTGATAACAACTCCTTCATGAATTTGACATAGAGAGGCATTTACTCCAAAACCTCAGCAAAAAGAATATTGATTTGCAACTTTCTGAAGACTTCCAAGAACTTTGAAAACTGCTTGTCCTTGGTCTCCTTTTGAAGTCTCTGAGGATATGGCATTTTAGGCTTGTACTCAGGAGCCTTTGGCAATGTAGGATAAGTGTCAAGAGAGTCTGGGAATGGGTTGTCTGCACGCTTTGGAAGGGCGTGCTCTACTTCTTCCTTCTTCTCCTTTGGAGCTTCTTTTTCAACTGGCTCCTCATTAAGTTGTGCTTCCGTACTTGCCACTTGTCCACTTATCAAGGTGATAGTCTTGCATTCCTCTCTTGGATTCACCACTGTATCACCAGGGAACATACTTGGAGGCCTCTCAGGTATTTGCTTGCTCAACTGGCCTACCTGTACCTCCAAGTTTCTGAGGAAAGCTCTAGTTTCCTGCATAAAACGAGTCATTACTGCTTCCATATCAGTGTTCTCCTGGGACTGAGAATTTGCCTGCTGAGGTGGTGGTTGATGATGAGACTGAAACTGGCGGTTATTATGATTATTCTGCTGAAAACCACCCTGAGAATTATTGTTAAAATTCTGTGATCCCTGATGTTGCTCTCTCCACCCAAAATTTGGGTGGTTTCTCCACCCCTGATTATAGGTCTTAAAGTATGGGTCATTATTGGGGTTTCTAGGAGCATTTCCCATGTAATTGACCTGTTTAGAAGAAAATTGAGTATAATCATAATTCTCATTTTGCACAAAATTACCTGTCATGTCATAAGGGATCTCTTGAAGTGCATTTTGAGTGTTAATAGCTGAAACCTACATCCTACTCAATTGTTGAGAAATTAAACTCATCTGCTGACTCAAAATTTTATTCTGAGCAAGGATAGCATCAAGAGCTTCTACTTCCATAACGCCTTTTTTTTTAGGGGTCTCAGAGTTCACAGGATTCCTGTTAGATGAATATAAACATTGGTTGCTAGCAACCAATTCAATAAGCTAAATAGTCTCCTCTGGTGTCTTCTTCTTGTGCAATGAACCATCTGTAGAATTATCTAAGCACATCTTGGACATTTCACCCAAGCCTTCATAAAAGATATCTAGTTGGGTTCATTTGGAGAACATGTCCGGAGGGCATTGCCTAGTCAGTAGCTTGTATCTCTCCCAAGCTTTATAAAGAGTTTCACCATCCTTCTGCCTGAAGGTTTGAACCTGCACCCTAAGCTTAGTCAGTTTTTTTGGTGGGAAAAATTTAGTAAGAAACTTAGTAACAACCTTGTCTCAAGTATCCAAACTCTCCTTGGATTGTGAATCTAGCCATAGCTTTGCTCTTTCCCTCAGAGCAAACAGAAAGAGCATGAGTTTGTACACCTCAGGGTTCACTCCATTTGTCTTCACAGTATCACGAATCTGTAGAAAATTAGAAATAAATTGATTTGGGTCTTCTTGGGGGAGACCATGGTACTGGCAGTTTTGTTGCACCAGGGTGACCAATTGTGGCTTCAACTCAAAGTTGTTCGCAGCTACAGGAGGCACCACAATGCTTTTTCCATAAAGATCTACAGTAGGAGCAGAGTAAGAGCCAAGCACTCTCCTAGGTTGCTCATTCCCATTCGGATTTGCCATGTTGGCATCAACAGCATTATTATGATCCATAGTGGATTCTGCAGCCTTGTAAAGTCTTGCTTGTTGCAAATGCCGCCTGAAAGTCTTTTTAGGTTCAGGATCAAATTCTAAAAGAGGTTCCTTGTCTCTGTTCCTGCGCATAAACAAACAGAAGACAAGAAAAGATGGAACTCTCTGCGTTAGAGTGCAGAGAATTTCCAGTGAAGTAACCTGTGTAAAGAGATAAAATAAAAAATACGGAATAAAATAAACACTAAAATTCAAAAATTACTATTAAAATTAAGACCAAAAATTTCGAAATTATTAGACAAGTTAAATAAGAAAAATTAAAATAAGACTAACTAGGGAATACCAAACTTAATTTCAGAAATTAAGAAAAATATTAGTGCTATTTATTTATTTATTTATTTTTGTTTCAAAAATACTAAAGCAAAATTTAAATAAAATTAAAACTAAAACGCCTAATCTAAGCAATCAAATAACTAATAGTTGTTAACCACTATCAATCCCCGGCAACGGCGCCAAAAACTTGGTGCGGAATTTGTAACCACAAACTAACCAGCAAGTGCACCGGGTCGTACCAAGTAATACCTCAGGTGAGTGAGGGTCGATCCCACGAGGATTGATGGATCAAGCAACACTGATTGAGTGATTGGCTTAGTCAGACAAACAGAAAATGGTGTTTGAGAGTTCAAAAGCATTAAACAGTAGATTCAGAATATCAGAAGGCAGGCAGTAAATAAGTTGAGAATAATATATGGAGAAACAGTTAAGGCTTCAGAGTTATCTATTTTCCTGATTGACTTTTCTTACTAACTATTTTAATCATGCAAGATTTAATTCATGGCAAACCATATGTGACTAAACCCTAATTCCTTAGACCTTTTTAGTCTCCTCTAACTTTCATCAACTGCCAATTCCTTGGTCAATTAATTCCAATTAGAGGGTGAAGTTCACTTCTAGTTATATGCCACAGAAATCCTAATTACCCAAATATAAGAGGATTATATGTCACGTATCCCGTTAAATGCAGATAATTAGAAATTTAGGAGAATATGTTTTCAAGCTGTTGTTCAAGTAAAGAGCTTTTCCAAGTTATACAAGAACTCAATTCGAAAGAGGGTCATACTTCCGTTCCACCCAAATTCATAAAATAAAGAACGAAAACAATTCTTAAATTATATGAATCAATACATGAATTAAAATAGAAAAAAAATAATAGAATCAATTCATACAATAGACAGAGCTCCTAACCTTAACAGTGGAGGTTTAGTTGCTCATGGTTCAGAGTAGAAACTAGGATTCTCTTAAACTATAAATTTGGAATGAGGTGGTATAATCCCCGAAGAGAAGTTTCTTTTCTCTTTTATATCTAATCCTAATTAATTTAAAATCTATTTTCTAAAACTAAAATAATATCTTTTCCTATTTTAAAATAAAAATAAAGTTTAAATCAGAATTAATTAAATAATCCGCGCGTCTTCAATTGATGAATGGGGACCACTTGCTACGTAGGAAGGCACGCCTAACTTGGCTTGACATTGTGCCTTACTTGAAGGGTGCAGTGAGGAATGGCTATCCAGGCTCATGTGTTGCGCCTAACTCAAAGATACCTTGCGCCTTATTTGAGCTTGACCGCATGATTTTGAGTTCACTTGAATGATTCTGCGCCTTACTTGGAGAATTCGTGTGCCTTACTTGAGGAGTCACGCCTATGGTTGCGTGTTGTTGTTGTTGTCTTGCACCTAACTTGAGAAATCTCAAGTTAGGCGCAGCCTTGACCGAATTGGTGGGAGAGAAGTATGGACTATTATATATCATTGGAAAGCTCTGGAAGTTAGCTTTCCAGCACCACTAGAATCACGTTTATTGGACCTCTGTAGCTCAAGTTATTCAAGTTTGAGTGCAGAGAGGTTAGTGTTGACAGCATCATTTGCCTTCTTCTCTTTTTCTGCGGAGACTCCATCAAATCCAGCCAAATACTACATAAAATAAATAGAATTGCACACGACTCAAAGTAACATCCATAGTGGCTAAAAGATAATTAATTCTTGATTAAACTTAACAAATTAAATGCAAAGTCACTAGGAAAAGATAGGAAAGATGCTCACGCATCAGAGGCCCAGTTCCTTTGGGCTTGGCAGTGGGCCTAGTTCCTTTGGTCTTCGCAGTAGGCCCATCACCTTTGGCAGCACTCCCACTTGCACTCCTTAGTGCACCTCTTTCTTTACCTCCACTTGACTTTGCCCTTGTCCCTTCGTTCACACTGCCCTTTTTCTTTGGCAGAACCTTGTCCTTTCCTTTTAGAATTCTTTTTTTCCTCTTCCCATCATCTTCTTCATCAACACTGGAATAATCCTCATCTGAAATAGTTTTCGAGCCAGTCGAAGGAGGTTTATACAGTTCATCCTCCCCACTTTCATGTCCATCATCTTCTGTGGATGGTGATGATTGAAGTTCCCTCATGATGCTGTCAACATCAATAGGATCATCAAATTCTTCCGCCCCCTTTTCTGCCGCAGCATGTTCTTCCACTATCTGTGGCTCATCAACGGGATGGTCGAAGTATATGTAAAATTCATCAATGGTTGAATTCTTGAGCTTGTTCTCTCGAAGTTCATTGATCCCTACATCTCCTCTCAGAATGTGCAGTCCAGCCTTAAGATCACTACTTGTTGGGTCAAACCAATACACTGCCCTATATGATGCATATCCCAGACCCTTGAACAATGTAACCAAATCCCCAAAATTCACGAAGTCTAAGTCCATGCATCTTCGGAAATTTTTCAACTTTCCCACCAATATACTCAAGAGTTCCACTCGATTTTCTACCAAAATGGCCTCCGTGATGAAAAACAGGTACCACATACATATCATCCATCTGTATTATCCACAAGTACATAAATCGGAGATTAAACCCTAGATCAAGTGCCCAAAAATTTGAAATCAGTTAACTCCACATAGCTTTTCCTCATTCTTTTACCGAAAAAAAACATACAGTCACCCCATATCCCAACCCCATGCATTATATTGTCACAAATATTTAAACAACATACATAGCCTTCATTATTACCCTTACCTCTGTAGATGATGGCAGCTTCCTCTCCACACGAAGCTTGCCGTAACCTTCAACAACCACCACGTCGACTGAGCACACCACCACTTTCAATAGCAGGAAGTCGTTCTTTTTTTGGAGGGAGAAGGGCGTTCGTGTTCTGATAGAGTTTTCTGTAATATATGGAGTGGCTTTTGGGTGTTATGGGAATTACGAAGCTTGAAATAAGGTGGGGGATGCATACGGCGTCGTTTTGACCAATAAGGACCAAATTGTCCTCCAACAATTTGTTCCACATCCACTTCAGCAACTGTAATGGACACATCACTCTCCACTACTCCAGGTTAGCAATCTCCGTTACCGTTTCCAGCACCAATTTGATGGAAGGACATAATTGTCACGCGTTTTACATGGTGAGGGATCGAAATGTATTTTCCAATCTTGAGGGACGAAAATGTCCGCATTTAAAAAGGTCAGGGACCTATTTGTCTTTTGCTCTTATTTGAAAATGATTTGTAAATTTATAAATAAATAGTACTTTCTATTAAATATAATTTTACTGGATTAAAATTAATTTTTAATTAATACTCAACTCAAACTCTAATCCCTAAACCCACACTCTCCTAACCCTAATTTTTATTTCACACTCACACCCTCACTCCCTTATTAGATCAGTGCCGCCACCCCACCTCAAAACCCTCACCTTTACCCCATTTCACACACACACACACACACACACACACACACACACGAAAACAAGAAAGAAAGAAAAAAAGAAAGGGGAGGGAAAACAGAGAGAGATCCGAGAGAGCAGAAGGGAAGGAGGAGACCGCGCCGCCACTATGTATCATCACCGTCGCGCTGCGTCTAGCCCGTCGCCGAACCGCCATGCGAGGGAGCAGAGGAAGAAGTCATCGCCACTGCTGCCAGCCTCGTCGCACTGGTCTTTGCCGTTGTCGTGTCACCTTGCCCTCGCGGAGAGAGGGAGCAACGCGATTAGAGAGGAGGAGGAAGGAGACCTACACAGCCGTCGAAGCCAGTGTCGCTCAGTCGCCGCCGCTACTGTTCGCGCTGTCGTCGTCGCTAAGAGAAGCCGCTGTCATCGTCCTCCTCACGAGCGATCATCGTCAAACCTGTCAGAAGCCGCCACCGTCGTTGTTTGGGTCTGGCTAGAGGAAAGGAGGTGGCGGTGGTGGATGTTGGCGCTGCTGCATGCGAGAAAGAGGGGCTGGAATCGCTGTAGTTGCCGATGCTGCTGGGGCCAGCCACTGCTTGCTATTCTGAGCTGCACCGTCGTGTTTGTGGCTGCTGGGAGTGTGGCTGTGACAGCCGAAAGTATGACATTCAGATAGTAAAGGTGTTACAATACCAACTTCAACCAATTTGCACGCACAAACTCTCAAAGGATATAATTTTTATGAGCCAACTATCTTATAGAATTTAAATTATGTTGGAATATTATCAATGAATATTTTTAGCATAGCTAAATGATAATTTTTTATTGACAATGGTATGAAAGTGAACAAAATAATATATACTTTGTTCAAAATTTTCACTTTTGTATTCCTTATTTTTTTTCTTTATCTTTTATTTTCTTCTTTATTTGACGTGTTAGTATTCTTTATTTTTCTTTCTGATTTTTTTACATATGCATATTTCTAAAAGCAAAATATCTTTAATGTTGAGTTTTCACCTCTTTTTAGATCTTTAAAATGTGTAACTAAATGAGCTTGTTTGATCCAAACTTGCCAGTACACCGTTGTAAGAAAGCGTATACATTTAAAATTTTATACTTGAAAAAATGGTGTAGTAAAATTTGTTAAAACTAACTATTGGCCAATTGTCCTTGCGATTAATATAGACTATAATATAATATAGCTTTTGTCATAATCTTTAGCAAACGACTACTAAAACTCGCTAATTGATATTGTTATTTATAAAGGTAAGAAAGCATATATAGATCTTATAAAATTAACGAATTAGTTTTCTCACTATTTCAATATCTTAGAGACATTCAATAAATATTATTTTTGTTACCTTCCATCCAAATATGAAAAATAAAAATATAAAAATATTTAAATAAAACTCAATAATTTAAGAACTTTTATCATCTTTTATAGCAAAAGATCTGTTCTTTACAGATCAATAGAATGAAAAACTTAAATCCTTCACTTGCTATTTATATGTTCAATATTTTTTTAACAGATAATTATGATTTTGCTTCCAAAGAAAAATATCATCATGTTTGAAGTCTGGTTAATAAACAAAATAAAATCAAAGATAAAATCCACTGATACAGAGCTTAATAAATATCACATTTGTAAAATATGATTTTTTTTTTGTGACTGAAATAAACTAAACAAAGAAAAATATTTGTAAAATATGATTAAATATACCAAATTGGGTTAACAATAAAAATATATCAAAAATAAAATAAAAATTGGATTATGATCTTAGATACTAACTTAATTAGAACGAAGGTTCAGTTTGATACTATACTAAAATATTATAGAAAGATTTTGATATTACTTACTGCAAAAATTTTTGCTGAAGACACTTCCAATCTGATGTGATATATGGAAATACTATAAAAGACATATCAAAGGAACTGTTATGACCTCCTTCCCTTGACCCATACAATTCTTAAACACTAATCTTTAATTAAAAGATTTTGGGAGCCAGCTTACAATGTACTCATGATAAAAGATTGATATTTTATAATTGATAAATATTTAGTTGATTACCTTAAACTCTCCATTTGTGAAGTTCTTTTTGCTCTTTTCACTTTATTATTTCCCCAACTCAGAATATGCATCAATAATCTCGGATCTCAAATTTTTCAGGAGTTGAAGCATGGTATAAGCTATCAGTTGCCATAAAAAGCTGTGAAATAGAAAGAAGGAGAATGAGATGATTATCCCTAAGATATACACGGACACGAATAAACAAAATAATTACAAAGTACCAGTATCACATCTAAACACCCTTGACCCTTCCTCTAGTCGGTGGTTATATTTCAGTTGCCAGATCAAAAAGAAAGAAACAGTAGCGAAACCAATGCACTTATTCACCAAGATATTCAAGGAATGAAAAAAAAGGATCCAAGAAACTTTTACAGATATCTCACAAAAAAATTGAAAAAAAAAAATAGTAAAAGTGTCAAGTTTACAAATTAATTTTCAATTCTCATTTATAAAGTAATAACTTTCATCCTTACTAAGTGTAACCTAAAGAATCAAGCAAAAAGAATGATGATGTTACGGTCACTAGAGTAATTTTACAACATCACTTGCATGACTATAGTAAGCCAACGAATCGAGTCTATTTCTTCATTGAAGTTCTGAATTTAAAAAGAGGTAGCAAAGATGTTCGACCGACTTTTCAGGTTCTCCTCCATCTAAATCAGAATGACACATCGATATGAAGAACATTTAAGAAATCATAATTCAACCAATAAATGATTATACATGATAAACAAATAACAATAAGAATATATATGATATACAACATGATATACATATATTTAGGGAGTTTTGTTTTTTATGTTTTAAGAGATGCCTAAGTCTGTTTAACTTTCTAGTAATACAAAATTACTGTTTATTTACGACAATTTCATATGTGTTGAAAAATATATAACAACAACAAAAATTCATTGTATATTGGTCCTACATGGACAAATAAGTGTGCTAAGAATGTTATCTTAGTTATATTTTTTTTAATTTTCAAAAATCTGTAAAAAATAATTAAATGGATGAGTAGAATTGCTTATATATGAATATTTGTTTTAAGATGCTAAATTTACCTACCACAAATATTGAGCACTTGCATATACAAAAATGTTTCTCATTCATTTTTTCCGCATTACTTGCTTCAATTGCCAATGCTTTAAGATTAGGATAACCACTAAAAGCAGGAGATGGATGTATACTTCTTGACATCTGAGAATTTTTGTTTGGCAAAATTGCTCAATAAACTAATACTCCCTTCCATACTTCAATCACAACTAATTAAAAAAATCAATATTTATATCTCATTAGAGTCTCGAGAGAATTGAACATGCTTACCTCTTGTAGTGTGATAACTTTGCCTCTTTCTTATCAAGTAGTTTCTAAAGCTCTGCTAATTTAATATTAAGATTCAGGATATCTCTTTTGAGTAGGTTGATGGCATTCATCTCTAAACTAATCTTCAACAGTGCAGGTAGCTGTGGTTTTTATGAAGACATGGGAACAGAAATTACTGGCAAAGTGAATGCATTTTAGCAACTTTTAACAAAAATATCTTACTCGAAAGTATGCCCAAAATAAAGCTTAGTTACCACTTACCAATACTCAAAAGTACTCTCAAAATAACCCTGCTTGCACTACTCTGAAGGGTAAGCCTCCCATGAACCAAAGAAATGCACAACACTACAACAGAGTTTCACATTTCAACAAAAATTTACTTCACAACCCACTAAATGGAAAAAACCAACAAAAGAAAAAGAATATTACAATATTGTTCAAAAATGGCTAAAATACTTTCACTTACCAGCATAAGTTTTCTCCAGAACTTCCAACTATGAAGTAGTCTTCATTTTGTGCTTGATTTTGTTCTCACGCTACACTGGCTTCTCCTTCCTCTTCTCTCCTTCCGAACCACTCTATCTTCCACTTGCCACCATCTTCCCTTTCCTTCGCCAGACATTCTTCTAATAACAGCATTGACCTACTACATTCTGTATCTTCTCTGCCAAAATATTACCACAATCACACACACAATAAAGGACACAAAGAAGCTTTGGACTTCGTTGGCAATCCATTCAATTAGTTTGTGTTTATTTTTAATTTTGAAATACATGATTACAGGCACACTTTGTTATTAAACTGCACAGAAGGAACTTGCACCAAGCAATTTTTTCTTCCCCTCATATATGTGTATTCTCCCATCTGTTGTCGTATCATTGAATATCACCAACCTTACAACTATACAAAAGCTATTTATGTAATTTAATTGGATTTTTGAAAATTTTAACTAAAAAACTTGTATTAATAATGAAAAATCATTTAAATCAAAAATATTATGCACGTTCAAAGTTTGGTGCAAAAAATATGATTTCTGAAACCTAGCAGCTTTTTGAGGAAAAAGGGTGCATGCATACACGACATGCCACGCGACGCGAGAATTACCCACTATTTTGTGATCTCGCATACGCGGACATGTCATGCATACACGATTTTATTAAAAATCATGGCATGCGTACGCGGAACATGCATGCGTACGCGAGATTTGGCTACTGTCCACAAGACTCGCGTACACACAAGGGACACGTGTACGCGAAGATGTAAACTTTTCACATCTGTGTACACGAACATGGCCTCGCATACGCAGAACCTTTGTTTTGGCCGAAAGTGATATTTTGAATGTTTGAACAATCCTCTAGCCTTCCAAACTTCTGTAACTACCAATTGAGTTTTCCTAGCTGGTGTTTAGATATTTTGGGATGAGCGAGAGTGTATTGGTAAAATAAAAGGGATAATTTCTGTTTTGTAATTAGAGCCGGAGACTTAGGGTTACAAAGTACTGTAGGTCAGTTAGCTAGAGTGGTTTAGTGAAGTGTTTTGAATTAATTAAGGGGAAGATATCGAAGTGTAGAGAAGATAGAATTGCATAAATATATTTTTAATATTATACAACTGATTTTTAAGAAATAATTGTTTCATCTGAGCACTCTTTCTTAAAAGTGCGATCCCAGGAGATGATGGAAGGTTAGGATCCCCTTCTTTATTCCTCCTGGTATTGTAAAATCGCCTCCAGCAAGATGGTGGGAGATTAGGATCCCCTCCTTTATTCCTCCTAGACATATGAGAACGTACCTCCTAAGTAGACGCAAGGGTTGTGGTTTCGCCCCACTTGCTCCAGGTTGGTTAGTATAGAGGCTCCTCGGGTAGATGCAAGGGTTTGGTTCGCCGCACTTGCTCCGGGTTATGATGATTTGAGCTTCCTGTGTAGTCGCAAAGGTTGCGGTTTGCCCTACTTGCTCCAGGATGGAAATTATAAATTATTTGCATCTCATTTCTTTGACCCTGCATCATAAGTTTGGCCGGACACTTATACCTTTTCGGATGAGATCTCCCCCATGGATATATATTGAATGATTATGTTATGATTTTTGAGCTTGAGAATTCGCGCACGCACGGACTGTCCATGGTTAACTACTGGACATGTCGAGTTTGGCTGGATATTCAACAGATGAGAGTCATCGACCATAGAGTAGGCTGATGGACGATGATCGATGTCGGCAAGGAATTTCACAAAATATCTACGTTGCAAGTATAGCCCCAAACCAACAAACAATTCTCGTATCAAATTAAGATGTGGGTTTTGTGTCACAAATAGCGAACCCCAATGAAAATTTAACCGGAGTATTTGGACTCCGGGTCGTCTCCCTAGGAAACAATGTAATGCATGCGTATTGGCTATGATGGGGGTAGAAAAAGGGGATTTTGTTTATGAGATGGCAAGGAAGTAAACTGATTGAGTAAGTAAAGAAAACAAAATAAAGAACTCTTGGCTAAGACTTGGGTACTTGAGATCACCATCCTGGTTAACAAACCAATTATTAACAATTATGAGAGGCCAACCCATTAAGTCTACTTCTCGAAGCCTTAAGTACGTAACATTTATTCCTAGACTTGAAGTATGTCAAATAGGCTTGATCACATCCACCCTTAAGTCCTAACCTACCTACTAATTGGCTTAGTAGTGGGTTAGCGTCAATGGGCTTCAAATTGATCACCCAGGGTTCTCAAATCACCAAATCCATGATGCTCAAAAACTCAGGATCACTCAAGTCCCTTGGCTTAGGCCAAGAGTTGACAAAACTACTCAAAAACTAGAGAGAGCATTTCATCAAACACTTAGAATGCAATAAAAGTCAACGTCATAAATTGCAAGGATACTAAAATCTACCACTATTAATTGCAAGAAAAGGAGATCACAACTCAATTCATCAATCAAAGAAACATCAACATCAAAATTTCATTAAATGTAAACAAATCCAACATGAGTCATCATCACAAAAGAGAGCAAAATGAGAAATTAACATAAAAACTAAGAGAGTCAAGATGTAGAGATGGGAAATTATCAAAGAAACAAGATGAGATCAAGTAATCAAACATGAAATTAAAATAATCTAACCTAATCCTAATCCTAACCTAATTCTAGAGAGAAGAGGGAGCTTCTCTCTCTAGAAAACTAACTAAAGGCTCATGTTGGCTAAAACTAATTGCTCCCCCCTTTGCTTGGACTTCAATTCTGCATGAAATACACTCAGAAACAAGTTGGATTTGGGCCTGGGCAGCTCAGAAATCGCCCCCAGCATTTTGCCTTCAAGTGAGCCACGTGAGAGTATCGGCGCGTGCGCGCCATGTGCGCGTGCGCGTCGATTGGTAAATTCTCAACCCGCGCGGACGCGGCGTGTACGCGTGCGCGTCTATAGGTGAAACCGCTTTTGCGCGTGCGCGTGCGCGTCCTTTGGTGCATTCCCAGTCTTTGTTCCTTCATGCATTCTCCCTTTTTGTATGCTTTTCTCCTCATTTCTTCCATCCAATATTTGTCTTATGGACCTGAATTCACTCATCAAACACATCAAGGCATCGAATGGAATTAAAGTGAATTAAAATCACCAATTTAGGGCCTAAAAAGCATGTTTTCATACTTAAGCAAAATTCAAGGGAGAATTACAAAACCATGCTATTTCATTGAATAAATGCGAGAAAAGGTGACAAAATCCCCCAAAATAAGCACAAGATAAATCACAAAATCGGGGTTTATCAAATCTCCCCACACTTAAACTAAGCATGTCCTCATGGTAAAATCAAGAAGAAACAAAAAGGTATTTAACATTTATTCAATGCAACTACTAAATGTAATCTATCTACATGCAATCTATTTACATGATGCAATGGCATAGTCAAAATAAATCAATCTTCAAGAATACGCATACAAGCACAAGGGCAAGGTATTAGCAATCAAGCGAACCGCAATTGGATTGGATTATTGAAGGAGTTCACAAACTTGCAAGAAAGGATGATCATGGGTGGAAACATGTAATTGAGCGATCGAACCCTTGCCGGATGTGTATCCGCTCTATGCACTCAAGTGTATGGGGTTAATTCACTCATTTCTCCCCTAATCATGCTTTCTAAGATTTGTTTTTCATCTAACAATCAACAATTACTTTATGCATGCATACAAATATCATGAGGTATTTCCCATAGGTTGTAATGGGGCTAGGGTTAAGGTAGGATGCATGTGGTTTAAGTGAGCTTGAGATTTGAATCTTTGATTAACTTAAACTTCCCACCTAACCTATGACAACCTATACAATTCTAAACAAACCTAACTACCCATTCTTCACTTTTCTCACACACTCATGTATTCTCTTTTGATCACCACACATACGCATTGACTCTTATTGAACTTCACTTTGGGGTATTTTGTCCCCCTTTTTTTTTTTTGCTAAAATATATATAAGAACATCAATGCATATGGTTTACACATGATTAATACATGAGTATGTACCCAATTCCCAAGATTTTTCAACAAACACACTTTTATCTCTACCCAATGTTCCCAACTTTTCCAAAATCAAATGATAAACACTCTCACTAGCCTAAGCTAATCAAAGATCCAAATTAAGGGATATTTATTGTTTTTCACTTAGACTTGTAATGTGCTACAATTAAGAACAAATGGGTTAGCATAGGCTCAAAATTGGCTAACAATGGAAGATAAAAGGTAGGCTATCTGGGTGAGTGAGCTATTTGAACAATGACCTCAATCATATAAATGCATGTATACACAAAATAATGGACATAAAGAATCAAACAAATTAAGGATTACAATCATAGGAGGAGAATAATGCACACAAGAATGGAAGTAAGTGGTTATGTATGATGTAACCACACAATTAAGCTCAAATCTCACATGCTTGTGTTCTTAGCTCAAAACATGATCCACAACGTGTATAACTCAAGCAAATTCTAAAAAAAAAAAAAATTCAACCAATTGGGGTGGTGCCCTAAAAATGAGTTTCTTGAAAATTTTCATCATATTGACTACGCTTATTCTAATGCAATATTGTGATTTAGAAAAAATTAAAAAAATTCTCCTAGTTCACCCCTTTTTCAATCAAAACACATTTCTTATATAAAAAGGGTTGACTATATTTTTAGCAATCCAGAAATTTTCTAATCACAATCAACAACTAAGATGCAAAACACACACACACACACACACACACACACACACACACACACACACACACACACACACATATATATATATATATATATATATATATATATATATATATATATATATATATATACTAAGAGTGTGCAACAACCAAAACAAGAGTATCCACAATAGCAAATATGTACAGTAATCCCAAAATGATCCAAAACATAAAGTGCGGAATAAAACAAAATAAAATAGTAACGAATAGAAATGGGAGTCTGAAAGTTCACTACATAAATGTAAACACCGATCACGAACGGTGACCTCCCCACACTTTAGAATCAAGCATCGTCCTCAATGCTACTACTGAAGCTCAGGATGGGGGTCAACAATCGCACTAGGTTGTGGCTCATGCTCAGGCTCGGGCTGTGGGACTGGAGGTGGTACTGGCTGTGGCTCAGGTACTGGCTGTGGCTCTAGAATGTCATGCTGGACCTCAGGAGTCTGCTGGGCCTCAGGAGTCTGCTGAACCTCAGTGGTGGTCTGCATCTCTGGTGGTGCCTCCTGCTGTGTCGGCTCCTTACTATGCTCCTCCTCCTGATCCTGCTCGTCAGAAGCGGGAAACTCTGGAAGTGGGGGAGCTCAATGCCCTGTGATGCGAATACCTGGTCTATGCGGTCAAGACGTCGCATGACACGACGCTCGAAGCGCACTATGAAGCGAAGAAAGTGCTGCACTAACAGATAAGTCGGCTCTGGTGCTGGTGGTGGTGGTGGCAAGGATGCTGCGGCTGCTGTGGAGGAAGAGGGTCCTGCTGCCTCAACTACCGCTCTAGCCCGAGAGCGACGTCTGGTCGGGGGCTTCTCTTGCACCCATCCACCCCATGGAATAGTAACTTCCTTGTCGCCGTCATCTGGGGGTGGTGGTGTCGCATTATCGTCCTCCCACGGGACATCAGTTAGCTCAGCTAAACTAGTAACTAGTGTAGGAAACGGTAGCAAGCCGCGGATATGAGCTCTCCACATGCTATGCCTAATCAGCCGGGGGAAATACACCTCTTTTCCTTCCATGACACACCCAATCATAATTAGCATATCCATCGGAATTTCTGATAAGTGAGTGGTAGGCAGGATGTAGTGGGCAAATATCTGCTGCCAGGTCCTAGCTCCCTAGACAAATATGCAGATAGCATCCCCTTAGGCTTCTTGTTGTTCGAATCCATCACCCAAGGAGCGTCTGGTGTAGCAATCACGCGCTTAAGCGCCTCATAGTCAAAAGTCATGGAGAGGATAGCCACCTCTGCCTGCTGGTAGGCACAAGTGTCAGGAGTACCAACTCTGCAAAGCAGTGCATCCCCTATAGCCTCCTTAGTGATCATAATCTCTCTACCCCTTACGTGCACTGAATCCAAGTTCACTCGGAAGAAGTTACAGTAAAACTCCTTAACCCATGAGATGTTAATCCTTCCTAGGTTCCTATCAACGAAATTCAATCCCAACTCCGAAATACGGGCGTTTATGGCACGCCTCACATCATTGGGAAGATTCAGCTTCCTCTTAATGTTCAGATTTTTCTTTGTATAACGGGAAAAGCGTAGCTCGCAGTAGAAGTTAGGGAATTTGATTGAATCAGTGGACGAAAGTAACTGATTTTCTTTGTCTTTTTCATTTAGCGGATTCTTGGCATAGTTAGCATATGGTGAGGGGGTAGAGGTCTTGAAGCGCTTCCTCTTTTTGGAAGTGGTGGCTATAGCTTTTCTTCTATCCGACATCCTGAAAAACAGAGATGACACAATGTAAGTAGATAGCCAAATAGGTATAAAGCACTCAAAGCAAAGCATACTCATGAAGTGAAGAAAGAAAGGAGATTTCTTGGAATGCAAGTAAACATAATTCAGAATTTGAACCGAACTTCAAACCAAGAATTCAAACCATATCTTGCACATTACTTGTTCACTAAGCTTAGGAAGCACCATATCCAAAAGAATGATCTAAAGAGTTAAGTTAAAAACCAAAAGAAGTTAGTCGGTTAAATAGGTTAAAGTTATAAATCAGTTTGAAAATCAGTGATATGGTGATTACTAACTCAATTCGAAAGGAATGCACAAAACAGGGATGTAAGCACGTTCACAATCATGAAATGTAACAAGTCATTGATGATGAAATATGATATAGCTAGAAAGCAGATAATATGGAACAAACCATCAATCAATACAAGGATCACTAGTATCAAATGGATTTATGTTGGTGAGATCAAGACCTTGAGAAACAAGTAAATCAAGCACATTTAACACCAATCCTAACAATGCATACAAGTCACAAGTTCAAATATGAATTGGAAACCTCATGGTCTATGTGACTTAATGAGACTATGTATGAACACAATGAACTATTTGGTCACATAGATTAGAACATTCAAACTTGTGTGTCTATGCAAAAGAGGCACAAAATTTTAAGAAAATCATAAGTTATGGTCAATTAGAAAATTCATTCAAACCATTCAAAGCCTATACGCAAATCATCATGCATAACAAGCAAAGAGTATAAGCAAGACCAAAACTTGTTCCTGAAGATTTTCCACAACCAATTAGGTAACAAAATTCTAATTGAACAGAAATCATCAACTAGAAGTTGTTATACCTATCAAACAAAGTCAGTTCAAGGACTATGGTTAAGAAAAATCCGGCAACATTTCAGCAGCAAATTGGCTATTTTTCAAATTCAAATAGTCAAATTAGATTCCATATGAGTTCATTGAAAAGCAAAAGCACAAACACAAGGTATGAATTCATATGAATTAAACAAATGAGCCAATATTTTTGCAGCAGTTAATCAGAAACGATTCAAACCAAACCAGCATGCTACGAAAGCATTCCTTCCTCACACAATATACAGATAAACTGGGTTTCAGCACGGCACCAGAATAGCATCAAAGTAGTGTGCAATAGCATTAGGCACGACAAACACATAGCAAAAGCAAAGTAATGAAACAGAGCAAATTCACATAACAGCAGAAATTCAAACAAGCCTAAATCCACTACTCAGCCCAGATTCGCTAACCACCTAAATCAAACTAAAACTAACTAACTAAGCTAATCTAACTAAACTAATGTAATTAATAATAAGCAGTAAAAAGGAGGTAGAACAGGGGAGGATATGGAACCTGGGGATGCAGAAACTGAACGGAGCAAATGAAAGGAAGGTGAAGCGGAGTGGTAAGTTGACGTCACTGTGGAGCTCGCCGTCGACGACAATGGTGGTCGCGGCGGTGCTTAGGGGCGGCGCTGAGGCTGGCTGTGAGAGAAGGTAGAGACAGAGAGGGTTGAGTGGAAGAGAGAAAGGGAGTGAGGAAGAGGGGGTTGGGCGGTAACGGTGGCGGCGATGGTTGCAGGTCGCTCGCCGGAGGGCAGCCGGTGGTGGTTGCTCAGAGGTGGGAGGTTGAAGATGGAGGGAAATGGAACGTTGGGGGTGAAGAAGAGGGGTGTTGCGCGAATGCGCTAGGGCTTCGCGTCTCTGGGGTAAGTAAAAATTCGAATCCACGCGTGCGCGCACCGTGCGTGTTCGCGTGGGTGGAGGTAATTAAGAATTGGCGCAGAAGCGCCATACGCGCCTACGCGTAAATGGGAGAATTAGCGGTCGGCGCAGACGCGTACGGTGCGCGTTGATGCGGGCAGAAATTAGCGAATTAAAAATTATTAAAATATATACGTTGCAAGTATAGTTCTTAATTCGTCAGAAATCCGCCTATCAATTTAGAAAGGTGTCACAGAAAATTGAATTTAAAATACTGGGAGTATGAATCCCAGGTCATCTCCCAACGAGTTGCAGAAAAGTGTGCTATTTTATTAATTAAAGGTTTTCAAATAGGTTTGAATTGGGCAAACAGGAAATTAAATTGGTGAATTTGAATAATGTAAATAAAAGCCTTGACTGGGAGTTGATTAGTTGGAATCCCTATTATTGTTGGATGCTCTCAGGATTAATTGACAATTAAAGGTTATCCTGTTTAGTTATCCTCCACTAGGTGAAGGAAAGTCAAACAAGTTGGAATGCTACGTCCGTTCACAAGTTGCAATCCACTTAATTAAAAGGGATTGGTGTTAGTGATTAGGAGGCAATCCAACCATAAACCCAATTACAATTTTTCTTTCAAGCTTTCCAACTTAAGGATTCCTTTCAATCAATTCCCCATCAAGTTAGGGAACTACTCACTCATTGTAAAGGTAAAATTCATAGCATATGAAAAGGAATTAAAGAAAGACATTGTAAATAAAAATTAAAATAGTCAATTAAAAATAAAAGTGATCCTTGTATTAAATAAGTCTAAAAATATTCCAATGGTAAAATTAAACAAAGCAAAGAACATGGGAGAGTAAGACCAAGTAAAGAAAACGAACTAGAATGACAAAGTCTTGATGAGGTAATAACTCTTCTCAATATCCCAAACTATGAATGTAAAATAATAATCCTAAAAACTATGAATGTGTAGAGAGAAAACCTAGGGGAAGAGCAAAACTAGATCTAAAACTAAAACTGTGTAGAATGAATGTTGTCTTTTATTTCTACATGTTCTCTGACTCTAGTCTGCTGTTCCGGGCCGAAAACTGGGTCAAAATAGGGCCTGAAATTGCCCCCAGGGAATCTGCAAATTATGCAGGTCGCGCACGTCATGCGATCGCATCGCTCATGCGGACGCGTCATTCACGTTTCTGCTTTGCCACGCGGACGCATCGTCCATGCGGCCGCGTCACTCGTGCT
The DNA here is from genome assembly GCF_003086295.3 of Arachis hypogaea. Lineage (NCBI taxonomy): Eukaryota > Viridiplantae > Streptophyta > Magnoliopsida > Fabales > Fabaceae > Arachis > Arachis hypogaea. The sequence goes on along the minus strand of NC_092047.1, from coordinate 28,058,356 downwards.
GTTCCATCCGCGCGGTCGCATCATCCATGCGGCCGCGTCGATGCAAATTTCTCTTTTCCGCGCAGTCGGGTCATCCATGCGACCGCATCGCCTCTCGCTGGTCATCTCCTCAATTTCTTGTGTTCCTTCCATTTTTGCAGGCTTCCCTTCCAATCTCCAACTCATTCATGCCCTATAAAGCCTGAAACACTTAACACACAGATCACGGCATTGAATGGAATAAAGGAGAAATAAAATACATAATTAAAAGTCTCTAGGAAGCAAGTTTTCAACCATAAAACATCTTTAGGAAGGAAATATAAATGCATGCTTATTTAATGAATAAGTGGGCAAAGATCATGATAAAACCACACAATTAAACACAATATAAACCATGAAATAGTGGTTTATCAACCTCCCCACACTTAAACATTAGCATGTCCTCATGCTTAATTGAAGGAGATAAATGAAATGAGTAAGAACATGTAAAACCTATGAAATGCAATGCAACTTATATATATGAATGCAACTATATGATTCTTGTCCACTTGATCAAAAGTAAGTAAGTTCTTCAAAACAATTATAATTCAAATTCCACTAATTCAATTCTTAGAAAGTAAGAGCAGATAAAAATGCAAGAGGATAGCTCATGAAAGCAAGGAACATAGAAATTCAAGCATGGAACCCTCATTGATGGTGTATGTACACTCTAGTCTCTCTAGTGTATAGGGTAATCACTCTATCCTTCTATAATCATGCTTTCTAATTTTTGTTCTTTTCCTAACCAATCAACAACATTTACAATACCAATGCAAGCATCATGAGGTCTTTTCAAGGTTGTAATGGGGCCAAGGTAAGGGTAAGGATTCATATATGGCTAGTAAGCTTATAAATTGAATCTTTAATTAACCTAAGCTTTAACATAACCTATATATACTCTATATAAGTTAGAATTCACACCTAGCTACCCAGAATTCCCTTTTACATTCCATACTCATGTATCAACTTTTTATTTTAATTTTATCATACGTGCATTGATTTTTGAATTCTTAATTCAGCATTGGGGTAATTTTGTCCCCTTATTTATTGATTTTTTTAAAAATAAAAACATAAAAATAAACATAGCTTATCAATGCACACATAGATTTTTTATTCTTATAGTTTCACATGGGTAGGTATCCAAATTCCCATTAAATTATCATGGCACATTCCCTTAATAACTTTTGTTCCCACAATTTCCCATACTTAACTAGCACACACAATTCTATCTTAAGCTAACCAAAGATTCAATTTGGGATATACAATTATTTTTCCGCTTAAGGCTAGTAATGTGGTGAAATATAGAACAAATGGGATTTAAAGGCTCAAAGTGGTTAACAAAGGTAATTGAAAAGGGTAGGCTTAATTTGGATAAGTGAGTTTAAACAAATAATGGCCTCAATCATATGCAAGCATACAAATATAATAAATATTCGACATATAAGATAAAACAAAATATAGATTACAATCATAGAGAAGTAAACACACAAGAATAAAATAGTTATGGTTAAATAATGTAACCATTCATAAAGGCTCAAATCTCACAGGTTGTGTGTTCTCTAGCTCAAAAATCATGTTCCAAATACAACTTCAAGCAAATTTAACATAAAAAATGTTTTTAAAAATTAGTAAAATTTTGTTCCAAAGATAGAGTCTTAGAAGAAACTTATTGTCTTTTCAATCAAGTAGAGCATGCATGCAACTAACCTATTACTATGCAATTTATCCTATTCTATAAAGGAAAGAAAATCTAACTAAATATCCTAATTTATTGGTGCTAGGAAAGAGAAATTACCTCCGGAAGTCAGGTACTGACCGACTTCCCCACACTTAAGGCTTTGCATCGTCCTCGGTGCCATCTGTCAGGAACAGGGGTGGGTTGGTAGCAGTATCTCCACAGTCGGGACCATCATGGCTCCCTGTGCTGGTAAAGGAAGTGGAGTCCGGGGTGTCTGAGTCCTTGAATTCTCCCTTGAGTAGCTCCTTGAGGTGTTTGAATCGGCGCTCGTTACGGCGCTCTCTTAACTTCGCTTTCTGTTCTTGCCGATCCAATCTTTTGATTATCTGCTGGAGCAGTTCATCAGTTGTAGGTGCTTGTGGTGTTGAAGAAGGAATATCTTCAACTGGAGCAGTAGGAAGGCTTGTAGTGGCTGCTGGAAGTCTGAGGTACTTCCCATTGGGGACATATTGATCATCCCGTGGAAGCATGGCTTTGGTGTCTCCAGCTCTGTAGGAAACTCCGGCTGCTGAGACAAGATCTGAGACCAAGGCGGGAAAAGGTAAGTTGCCCACAATTTGTACGTGTCCCATGGCATTCCGGATATGTCTTGGTAGATTCAGAGGCTGGTCTGTAAGGATGCACCATAGTAGAACGACCATGTCCGCAGTGAAGGAGGACTCGTGAGTGCTCGAAAAGACGTAATGGGACATGATTTGTGCCCATACGCGAGCCTCCAAGGTAAGTGCTGAAGCCGATATTCCCTTAGGGCGAGTACGATGGTATCCGTAGATCCAACGGCTGCCAGGTGATGCGATAACTCTGAGAACATCTTCCCAGTCAAATTGGTACTGCTGGCGCTTGAGTGTGGCTTCTTGAAAGGCGTCCATTCCTTCTAGAATAGGGGGAAGACTTAGAGCTTGTCGAATGGCCTCTTCTGTAATGGGGACTTGCTTCTGACGTACATAGACAGACTGCAGAGTAGGCAGGTAGAAGTTAGAGTAGAACTCGACTACCCAAGAGAGATTGACCTGCCTTGGCTGTCTCCATAGGAAACCCCATTGTCTTCGTTCAATTTGCGGCTCAACAAAGATAGTAATATTGGGCGGGAGGATAAGAAGGTATTCGTTGTTATAGCTCCTTTCTGCCAGGATGGGGAACATCTGCTCACAGTAGCGATTGGAAAATCGCGCAGTGTCCTTCGCTGGAAAGGCTTTCTCCTTTTCATCAACCTTGATGATCCTCTTAACTCGTTTTGTTGAGGGTTTGATTGCAGTTGAAGAAGGCTCTGCCACTAATGATCTTTTTGTTCATCTTCTTGCTGGTTGTTTGGGGTAGCTTTCTCTTTTCCTTCTTGATTGCCATCCTGAAAAGGGAAGAGAGAGAGAGTAAATTGAATTCAAAGAGATATATAGCAATGAAGATAACGAAAAATAATGGTTATAAATGCACATTAAAAGGTAAATGATGGTAACACACGCTCATGAGTACATGTGAAAGATCATTAATGGAAAATAGTTAGTGCATATGATGACAAGTGAATGCAAGGTGTTTATTGGCATGCCGGCAAAGGGCACGAGTAGCATAGACCAAGCATTACTTTGTAACAAACCATCACGTTTGTATTGACAATTAAATTCAATTAATAGAATAGTAAAGGGAATTTGTGAAAAGCAAGCATTGAATATTTAGAATAACATAGAGAAGTGCATAATGCCATATGGACTTTTTCACAAACACATAGCATGCAAGGTAAATAAAGTATAGAAAGTATTAAAGTGAACATGCAAGCAACCCTTTAAAGAAAATAATATATAATTGTCAAACAATTTGCAACAATCCACAAGCATATAATGAAGAATAATGACTCACATAAATTGATAACACCATGTAAAAAGGATAGAAGAAGAAAGAAAATATGAATAATGAAAAGAAAAAGAAAAGAAAAGAAGATAACATATAAAATAAGAGGAATGATAGAAAAGAAAGGGGTGAAGAAGAAAATAAAACCTTGTTAATGGAGGTGAGGGAGAAAGAGTGAAAGGTGAGATAGAAGGAAGAAGAGAGAAGGAAGAAATAAGGAGGGAAAAGAGAAAAATAGGATTTGGAGAGAAAAAGATATGATATTTGGCAAAATTAGAGAAACTGTGCGCCGCAAGCGACGCGATCGCATGGGGCATGCGGTCGCACGACTTGCACTTAAGGTGGTTGACGCGGTCGCGTCGGTCACACAGTCGCGTGACCCATGTTGTGCTTCTGGCTCGAGTGCAGCTTCGCGCCAGCACAACTCTCTGTTCGACTTGATATATGTGCCAATTTTGGGGTGACGTGATCGCATGGGGCATGCGATCGCGTGAGTGGGCTTCAGAAGGGAACGACGCGGACGCGTGAGCCATGCGTCCGCGTGGGTAGAATTGTGCCATTGGCACCAATCCAGCACCACTCGCGCACAATAATTCGTTGTGCACCCTTTTTACGTCGAAAATCAGGGCACGCGGCCGCGTGGGTCACGCGGTCGCGTGGGAGGTCATTATTTCCAGGTGACGCGGACGCGTGGGTAGAATTGTGCCATTGGCACGCCTCCAGCCATGCTCCAGCGTGACTCTCTGTTCGTTTTTATTTTTCTCCCCTCTCCTTGCGACGCGGACGCGTCGCTGATGCGGTCGCGTCGCGTGGCATTTTTTTTTAAATAAAAGTATGTGAATGCAGATGCATGAAAGTACCGATAAAAAGAAGAGTTATTGAATAGGAAAAACTGAAAATAAAGAAAAGAACGATCATACCATGGTGGGTTGTCTCCCACCTAGCACTTTGCTTTAACGTCCGTAAGTTGGACGCTCCACTAGCTCAATCTTCTGCTATGTGGGGATCTTCCAAGAGGAAGATCTCAAGCTCCTTATTTTTCTGTATCTTCTCGCCATGGTATAGCTTCAAACGGTGTCCATTAACTTTAATAAGGTCAGAGTGTGAAGGATGGCTGAGGTGATAAACTCCATACGGTTCGGCCTTCTCTACTCTGTATGGACCTTCCCATCTTGATCTCAATTTGCCTGGCATGAGCCTCAGTCCAGATTTGTAAAGGAGGACTAAATTCCCAGGCTGGAACTCTTTTTTCTTGATGTTCTGATCATGTACAGCCTTCATCTTCTCCTTGTATAGTTTTGAGTTCTCATAAGCTTCTAGGCGAAGGCTTTCCAGTTCTTGCAGTTGCAACTTCCTTTCAGCTCTGGCTTTCCCGATTTCCATGTTGCACTCCTTGACTGCCCAAAAGGCTTTATGCTCCACTTCAACTGGGAGATGACAAGCTTTTCCATAAACTAAGCGGAAAGGACTCATCCCAATGGGTGTTTTATATGCTGTTCTATATGCCCAGAGTGCATCTTGTAGCCTGGTGCTCCAGTCTTTTCTATGAGGTTTGACTATCTTCTGCAAGATACGCTTTATTTCTCTGTTTGACACATCGGCTTGCCCATTGGTCTAAGGATGGTATGCTGTTGCAACTTTATGAATTATCCCATGCTTCTTCATTAGTCCTGTTAGTCTCCTGTTACAAAAATGGGTGCCTTGATCGCTCACGATTGCTCGTGGAGATTCAAAGCGACAGATAATATGGTTTCTCACAAAGGAAACAACAGTGTTAGCATCATCAGTGCGGGTAGGAATTGCTTCCACCCATTTTGAAACGTAATCTACAGCTAACAATATATAAAAATGTCCATTAGAATTTGGAAATGGACCCATGAAGTCAATGCCCCAAACATCAAAAATTTCACAGAAAAGCATAATTTGTTGAGGCATTTCATCCCTCCTGAATATATTACCAAATTTTTGGCATGGGAGACAAGATTTACAAAACTCAGCAGCGTCTCTAAAAAGAATAGGCCACCAGAATCCACAGTCTAAGACCTTTCTAGCTGTTCTTTGAGGGCCAAAATGTCCTCCACTCTCAGATGAGTGATAGGCCTCTAAAATGGATTGGAATTCTGATTGAGACACACAACGTCTAATTACCTGATCAGCGCCACATCTCCATAAATATGGGTCATCCCATATATAATATTTAGACTCGCTTTTCAGCTTGTCTCTTTGATGCTTAGAAAAGTTTGGAGGGAATGTACGGCTAACTAGATAATTAGCTACAGGTGCATACCAAGGGACTATCTCAGATACTGCTTGCAGGTTATGAAATGGAAAATTATCAGCTATAGGAGTGGGGTCATCCTTAATGTGCTCAAGGCGACTCAAGTGGTCTGCCACTAAATTCTGGTTACCACTCCTATCCTTTATTTCTAAATCAAATTCTTGTAATAGCAGTATCCAACGTATAAGCCTTGGTTTGGACTCCTTTTTAGCTAATAGATACTTTAAAGCTGCATGATCCGAATACACTACTACTCTAGTACTAAGTAAATAAGCTCGGAATTTATCCAGAGCAAAAACAATAGTAAGAAGCTCTTTCTCAGTAGTAGTATAATTGGATTGGGCAGTGTTTAAAGTCTTAGACGCATAAGCAATAATAAAAGGGTCCTTACCTTCACGCCGAGCCAGCGCTGCTCCTACTGCATGGTTGGAAGCGTCGCACATGATTTCAAACGGCTGGCTCCAGTCTGGTCCTCTCACAATTGGGGCTTGAGTCAGGGCGGCTTTCAGCTTATCAAACGCTTGTTTGCAATCTTCACTGAACTCGAACTCAATATCCTTCTGTAGTAATCTGGATAAGGGAAGTGCTACCTTACTAAAGTCCTTAATAAATCTCCTGTAAAAACCTGCATGGCCAAGGAACGAACGGACTTCCCTCACAGAAGAGGGGTAAGGTAAACTAGAAATAACATTCACCTTTGCTGGGTCTACAGAAATGCCATTATTAGATACCACATGTCCTAATACAATCCCTTGTTTTACCATAAAATGACATTTTTCAAAATTCAATACAAGGTTTGTATTAACACATCTATCTAATACTCTAGATAATCCATCTAAGAAAAGGCTAAAAGGATCACCATAAACGCTAAAATCATCCATAAAAACCTCCATACAGTCCTCAACAAGATCAGAGAAAAGACTCATCATGCACCTTTGGAAAGTAGCTGGTGAATTGCACAAGTCAAAGGGCATTCGTTTGTAAGCGTAAGTCCCAAAAGGACATGTAAAAGTGGTCTTTTCCTTATCCTCAGGAGCTATATGAATCTGGAAATAACCTGTGTAACCATCTAAAAAGTAATAATGTGATTTACCTGACAGGCGATCCAGCATTTGATCAATGAATGGAAGTGGGTAGTGATCCTTACGGGTTGCTTGGTTGAGACGCCTGTAATCAATGCAGACTCTCCAAGCATTCTGAACTCTAGTTGCTATGAGCTCTCCATGCTCATTCTTCACTGTAGTGACTCCAGACTTCTTGGGCACCACTTGTACTGGGCTAACCCATTCGCTGTCTGAAATGGGATAGATGATACCTGCTTCCAATAGTCTGGTCACTTCCTTTTTGACAACTTCCAAGATAGTGGGATTCAATCTTCTTTGGGGTTGACGGACAGGTCTTACTCCCTCTTCTAAAAATATTCTGTGTTCACATACTTGAGGGTTGATGCCTACTATGTCTGCCAAACTCCACCCACTTGCTTTCTTATGCCTCCTCAGTACATCAAGTAACTGCTCTTCTTGTTGGGAAGTGAGTTCCCTTGCAATGATAACGGGGAACTTCTATTCATCTTCAAGATAAGCATATTTGAGATGTGGAGGAAGAGGTTTCAGTTCCAACTTCTGATCATGGGTCGGCTCTGGATTGTCTGGAGCTTGTGAAAATGCTGAGGTACCCTCATTGTCAGTCAAGAGGGTCCCCACACTTGTGAACTTCAGCTACAGTTTCATCTATGACATCACACTGGAAGATAGAATGATCTTCTGGAGGGTTGTTTATGACTCCATTCAGATTGAAGATTACTATTCGGCCATCTATTTCAAACGAGTATGTTCCTGAAAAAGCATCCAATTTGAATTTTGATGTCTTCAAGAATGGTCTTCCAAGTAGGATTGATGATGGCTTATCCGAGTCATTATGGGGCATCTCCAAGATATAAAAATCAGTGGGAAATATAAGCCCCTTAATGTTCACTAAAACATCTTCAGCAACTCCAGCCACTGTAATAATGCTTTTATCTGCTAACACAAAACGAGCTGCCGACCTTTTTAAGGGAGGAAGCCTCAAAATATCATATATAGACAAAGGCATTATACTGACACATGCCCCTAAATCACACATGCAATCATAAATTACTACTCCACCAATAGTACAACTAACTATACAAGGACCTGGGTCACTACACTTTTCAGGTAATCCTCCCATTAAAGCAGATATGAAACTACCTAAAGGAATAGTTTCTAATTCATTAATTTTGTCTTTATGTATACATAAATCTTTTAGAAACTTTGCATATTTAGGTACTTTTTGAATAACATCAAAAAGAGGAACGGTTACCTCAACTTTTTTGAATATTTCTACCATTTTGGGATCGGGTTCCAGCTGCTTCCTGGGCTTCCTTGCAAGTTGTGGAAATGGAATAGGAGTATTGTTTTCTGCAGTGTCTGCGCCTCTTGGTGCTTCCTCCTGTGGTTGGACTTCTTCTTTTTTAGCTATGTCCTGTATGTCCTCTTCCTCTTCAACATCTTCTATTTCTACTACCTCTTCAGCTGAGGCGTGTTCTGGTGAGCTTGGCTCCTCCTGATTCCTCTCCTGCAGTGTGGTTCCGGACCTCAGGGTGATGGCATTAATGCCTCCCTTTCGATTGGGTAATGGTTGAGAGGGGATTCCAGTGGAGCTTGAATGTTGGTTACTGGAATTTTGCATTGATCCAATCTGTGAAACAACAGCTTGCAAAGTAGAGGTCAGATCATTCAAACTGGCGTTAATGTTATTCATAATGTTATTTTCCATGGTCTGTTGTCTCCGCTCAAAAGATTGTAGTAACTCTTCATTAGGAGATAAAGAAGAATGAGTAAATTGAGAGGTCTGCTGTTGGGTATTCTGTGGTCCTTGGGATTGCCTCAGGTGAGATTCTCTGTAAGGTTGGTTCTGCTGCCTGTTGTTATTATTATTCCACCTCTGATTTCCCTGATTATCTCTGCCTCCTCTGTTATTGTTATCCCTCCAATTCTGGTTAGAATTGTCCTGCCATCCATGGTTATGATTTCCACCTTGATTGTACCCTTAGTTGGGGCGGTCATAGAAGTTATGAGTGGATGCCACCATGTTGTCTTCCTGTTGGAGTTGCGGGTATTCATCAGTATAATGGCTATAATCAGCACAAATTCCGCAAACTCTCTGTGGGACTAACTGTTGGTTTTGCTGTGGTGAAGGAGGTTGAGCTTGCTGAACTTGTTGTTGATTCAATTGCATTTGCTTCAGCAAGTTGGTCATTTCACAGATACTCTGAGTTAGAGCAGCAGTCTCTCTGCTAGAGGATACCTCCCCGGCAACGGCGCCAAAAATTGATGCAGGTAGAAATTAGCGAATTAAAAATTATTAAAATATATACGTTGCAAGTATAGTTCTTAATTCGCCAGAAATCTGCCTATCAATTTAGAAAGGTGTCACAGAAAATTGAATTTAAAATACTGGGAGTATGAATCCCAGGTCGTCTCCCAACGAGTTGCAGAAAAGTGTGCTGTTTTATTAATCAGAGGTTTTCAAAAAGGTTTGAATTGGGCAAACAGGAAATTAAATTGGTGAATTTGAATAATGTAAATAAAAGCCTTGACTGGGAGTTGATTAGTTGGAATCCCTATTATTGTTGGAATGCTCTCAGGATTAATTGACAATTAAAGGTTATCCTGTTTAGTTATCCTCCACTAGGTGAAGGAAAGTCAAACAAGTTGGAATGCTACGTCCGTTCACAAGTTGCAATCCACTTAATTAAAAGGGATTGGTGTTAGTGATTAGGAGGCAATCCAACCATAAACCCAATTACAATTTTTTTTTCAAGCCTTCCAACTCAAAGATTCCTTTCAATCAATTCCCCATCAAGTTAGGGAACTACTCACTCATTGTAAAGGTAAAATTCATAGCATATGAAAAGGAATTAAAGAAAGACATTGTAAATAAAAATTAAAATAGTCAATTAAAAATAAAAGTGATCCTTGTATTAAATAAGCCTAAAAATATTCCAATGGTAAAATTAAACAAAGCAAAGAATATGGGAGAGTAAGACCAAGTAAAGAAAACGAACTAGAATGACGAAGTCTTGATGAGGTAATAACTCTTCTCAATATCCCAAACTATGAATGTAAAATAATAATCCTAAAAACTATGAATGTGTAGAGAGAAAACCTAGGGGAAGAGCAAAACTAGATCTAAAACTAAAACTGTGTAGAATGAATGTTGTCTTTTGTTTCTGCATGTTTTCTGGCTCTAGTCTGCTGTTCCGGAAAACTGGGTCAAAATAGGGCCCGAAATCGCCCCCAGCGAATCTGCAAATTATGCAGACGCGTCATTCGCGTTTCCGCTTTGCCGCGCGGTCGCGTCATCCATGCGACCGCATCGCCTCTCGCTGGTCATCTCCTCAATTTCTTGTGTTCCTTCCATTTTTGCAGGCTTCCCTTCCAATCTCCAACTCATTCATGCTCTATAAAGCCTGAAACACTTAACACACAGATCACGGCATCGAATGGAATAAAGGAGAAATAAAATACATATTTAAAAGTCTCTAGGAAGCAAGTTTTCAACCATAAAACATCTTTAGGAAGGAAATATAAATGCATGCTTATTTAATGAATAAGTGGGCAAAGATCATGATAAAACCACACAATTAAACACAATATAAACCATGAAATAGTGGTTTATCACGCGTCCGCGCAGGTATGCTGGGCCAGGGGCACAAAAGAGGCCCAGAGTTGGCACAACTCTCGGGTCCTTTGGCCTGGGTGATGCTAAAACGCATCGACGCGCGCGCGCACTGTGCGCGTTCGCGTGAATGGTATGAGCTTATTGAATGGGCGCGAAGTACGCCAACGCGTGTATGAAGAAACAGGGAGTGGCACAGACACGTACAGCGTGCGTCCGCGTGGGTCGAGACACAGAGTTGGCCCAAAAGTGGCACAACTCTTGGGTCCTTGGCCCAGGTAGTTGAAATGAGCAGCCTACGCGCGCGCGCGATTTGCACTTGCGCGTGGCTTGGGTTTTTTTCTCTTTTTTTTTTTTGATGAGCATCAATAGACCTCATAACTTTCCATCCTTCTCTAAGACTCTAGAACTAGCTAAGGTGCAAGATTAAGTACATTTTGAAACTTAGGGGGTTTTTCCAAACAACTTGAGAAAACTTGCAATTCAAGCAAAAACTCAATTCAAAGATTCATCCCTTATCAAAGCATAGAATGTATAAACACCGTAGTAAGCAGAGAAAAATATACCAAGAAGTAAAGACTATATACAATGGAACCCAATTCATTCATTCATTATATCTACAAGAGAATGCAAAGAGTTTACCATGGTGGGGTGTCTCCCACCAAGCACCTTTAGTTTAAGTCCTTAAGTTGGACATTGGGAGGCTTCTTGTCAAGGTGGCTTATGCTTGTATCCATCCTTGAACCTCAAGAGTGCTTGTCCTTTAATCGGTTGTCAGAAGTTCCAACCTTCTTCATTAAGCTTTGGTGAGGTCCTCCCCAAGACGTGAGCTCCCGAAATCGACTATCATAGGATAGTCCAGGATCCCATATCTTGTCCTCGCACCCATTTTCTAGTTGAATGCCTTGACTTTGTCCGGGCGACGAGAAAACAGAATTCTCATGAAAGCACCAAACTACTCTCCTAGACCCGTTTAATTGAGCATTACACCAATCTATGCTCTTCAATTTCGAGCTTCCCACCATAATGAGCCTAGATTTAAAACGCCAACCATTAAACATCCTCCTCTTTCGCTTAATTCCACAAAGCGCCCTAAGTTGGCCATCCGTTTCAAGCAAACCATACTCAAGTGGGATAATAAAGCTGTGAGTTAGAAATTTTACCCACTCAAGCGAAGGATTGGATGACGAATTAGGTGGAGGAGTTCCCAAAGATCTTGATAAAGCATGCTCTACTCCCGTCCATCCTCTTTTAGAGGTTTCCACCACTTGGCAAGGTTCTTCAAGTTCCTCCTCATGCCAAGCTTCCTCAATATCACATTCTTCTTCATCAATTTCTTCTATCTCTTCCCCATCACTCTCATTATATATGGGAGGTATAGTGAAATCTACCTCGTCATCAAGTCTAGGTAAATTGGGGAAGGACTCTTCAAACTCGAAAGGATCATATGTTGATTCGGAATCATCATAGATAGGAGCACTTGTTGCTTGGAATACTTCTCCTATTTCTCCACCCTCAGTAGGCCTTGGAGGTTTTAAGTCTTCCTCAACCTTGCTTTCTAATCCACTGGGGGAAGGTTCAACAAGATCGTCAAGGGAGTTGATCAACATGGGCAAAAAATCACTAGTGATGGAATTTACTTCTTGATCAATTTCCTTCAACCCTCTATTTACTTCCGCAACATTACTCTTCTCTTCAATATCCCTTCCAAACTTCTTGGAAGAGGGTTCTTCAATTCGAGATTCCTTTACGTGCTCAACGTATCCTAAACATCCATCCACTACTTCTTTTTGTTCGCTAATCTCTATCTTCTCCTCTTGTTGTCCTTTTTGCTTCAATTCTCTTTCATCACCATGGAGCTTCAGGTTCATACCCTCACTAAGCTCCGTGATTGTTTCTCCACATTCAACAATGGTGGTACTTATGGTGCATGAACTTAGGTGGGACGTTAAGTGATTCACGACTTCTACCATGCTAGCTATTTTTGCTCTTAGCTCCTTAAACTTAGTTTCATCCTCCTCTTGCCGCCTTAAGATGCGAGATTCAAGGTCTCTCAGTTCTAATATGAAGGCTTCATCGGGAGATGGTGTTGGAAGAGAGAATTCATCGGTTAAGGGAAGATTGTTGTAATCGGAAGGTGGTTTATATTGGTGGAGTTCTTAAGGTGGTGTATGTGGAATTTGTGGTTCTTGGGAATATTGGTATTGGGATGGTGGTTGTTCTATGTGTGATTCAAATGGTGGTTGATATGGTGTGTATGAATTATGGTCCTGTAGAGTGGAATGGTGGTGTGAGGCTTGTGAGTATGATGTGTGGCTATATTGAGGAATGGTGTCACATGCATATGATGATTGTGGTTGACAACCACAATAAGGGTCATCACACACATTAGATTGATATACGCTAGGATCAGAATTATACCCATAAGAGTTCGTAGGAGGTTGTTGCCATGAAGGTTATTCATAAGCTTGAGGTTCCTCCCATCCTTGATTCCCAAATCCTTGATGCATATCCTCATTAGAGCTTCCATTTCCTACAACATAGTTTGAACTACACTCATAGCCAAAAGGATGAGAATTCATAATGAAAAAGAAAATAAAAACAAAGAGCAATAAGAAATAAAGAAAATAAAATCCTCACTAGTAAAAAAAACTGGCAAATAAACCAAAGTTCAAACTATTCACAATATATACAATAGCCAATAACATAGCACCATTGGATCCCCGGCAACGGCGCCATTAATTTGATGGACAATGATCGATGTCGGCAAGGAATTTCACAAAATATCTACGTTGCAAGTATAGCCCCAAACCAACAAACAATTCTCGCATCAAATTAAGATGTGGGTTTTGTGTCACAAATAGCGAACCCCAATGAAAATTTAACCGGAGTATTTGGACTCCGGGTCATCTCCCTAGGAAACAATGTAATGCATGCGTATTGGCTATGATGGGGTAGAAAAAGGGGGTTTTGTTTATGAGATGGCAAGGAAGTAAACTGATTGAGTAAGTAAAGAAAACAAAATAAAGAACTCTTGGCTAAGACTTGGGTACTTGAGATCACCATCCTAGTTAACAAACCAATTATTGACAATTATGAGAGGCCAACCCATTAAGTCTACTTCTCGAAGCCTTAAGTACGTAACATTTACTCCTAGACTTGAAGTATGTCAAATAGGCTTGATCACGTCCACCCTTAAGTCCTAACCTACCTACTAATTGGCTTAGTAGTGGGTTAGCGTCAATGGGCTTCAAATTGATCACCCAGGGTTCTCAAATCACCAAATCCATGATACTCAAAAACTCAGGATCACTCAAGTCCCTTGGCTTAGGCCAAGAGTTGACAAAACTACTCAAAAACTAGAGAGAGCATTTCATCAAACACTTAGAATGCAATAAAAGTCAACATCATAAATTGTAAGGATACTAAAATCTACCACTATTAATTGCAAGAAAAGGAGATCACAACTCAATTCATCAATCAAAGAAACATCAATATCAAAATTTCATTAAATGTAAACAAATCCAACATGAGTCATCATCACAAAAGAGAGCAAAATGAGAAATTAACATAAAAACTAAGAGAGTCAAGATGTAGAGATGGGAAATTATCAAAGAAACAAGATGAGATCAAGTAATCAAACATGAAATTAAAATAATCTAACCTAATCCTAATCCTAACCTAATTCTAGAGAGAAGAGGGAGCTTCTCTCTCTAGAAAACTAACTAAAGGCTCATGTTGGCTAAAACTAATTGCTCCCCCCTTTGCTTGGACTTCAATTCTGCATGAAATACACTCAAAAACAAGTTGCATTTGGGCCTGGGCAGCTTAGAAATCGCCCCCAGCGTTTTACCTTCAAGTGGGCCACGTGAGAGTATCGGCGCGTGCGCGCCATGTGCGCGTGCGCGTCGATTGGTAAATTCTCAACCCGCGCGGACGCGGCGTGTACGCGTGCACGTCTATAGGTGAAACCGCTTTTGCGCGTGCGCGCCTGGTGCGCGTGCGCGTCCTTTGGTGCATTCCCAGTCTTTGTTCCTTCATGCATTCTCCCTTTTTGTATGCTTTTCTCCTCATTTCTTCCATCCAATATTTGCCTTATGGACCTGAATTCACTCATCAAACACATCAAGGCATCGAATGGAATTAAAGTGAATTAAAATCACCAATTTAGGGCCTAAAAAGTATGTTTTCATACTTAAGCAAAATTCAAGGAAGAATTACAAAATCATGCTATTTCATTGAATAAATGCGAGAAAAGGTGACAAAATCCCCCAAAATAAGCACAAGATAAATCACGAAATCGGGGTTTATCACAGGCATGCATCATGTGCATTTGTATGACTTGTTTAAGTATGCATAGCTTGGCTTGCCTAATTGTTTATATATGTCTGTATGCTACCAGACTTAAATGTTGTATCTGTCTCTTTAATTGTATATTACTTGTATGTCTTTGCAACTGAGATACCCCTCACGCTGGTGGAGGTGACGCTGAGGGTAGCTCGGTAATTAGGAGGTTTGGGTTGACCGGAGGTGAATAGTTAGATTAAAATTAGAATCCCTCTAGATAGATTACCGATATTTCTGGTTTAGAATTAATTTTAAGTTAAAATATGAGTGTCGGAGTTCTAGGAATGCCTCTGGCTTTCTTGGGACCTTATATTTTATCTATGTGGGCACCTTTACTATACTGAAAACATCTGGTTCTCATTTCATACATGTTGTTACTTTTCATATGCAGGACGTGACGTGCCTCACTGAGCGTGCTAGATTTGCTTTCTTGGGAGTGAAAATTTATCTTTTGGGGTTTTATTTTTTGATTTACTTTATGTAGTTAGTTCTCCACTTTTGTACCATATGTTGTATATCCTTCTTAGAGGATTATCTTAGAGAAATAGAACCTTGCTGTTAGGGGTGTTTGCGGTGCAGTTTGGTTCGGTTTTTGAGAGAAAAGTCATCCGATCCGATCGTTCAATTAAACTGCGGTTCGGTTTGGTTCGGTTTTTTTATTGAAGCCATCCGAACCAAACCAAACCAATTAAAATCGGTTTGGTTTGGTTCGGTTTGTTCGGTTTTTTTAATCAATTCGAAAAAAATACTAACATACTATTTCACAAAGTCATAACATTGAAATCGACAAGCACAAATACACAATAGCTAACAAAGTCTTGGTCTAACAAAATTTAAGGACAAAAGGAATTCAAATACGACAATTAAATAAATTTAAAAGTTCAATAGTCAACACAACTAAAAATAAAAATAAATTTTCATTAAAAGATAGCCAAATTATAGTGTTTTCTCTAACAAAATAGCTAAACTTCTTTACGCAAACCAACCTGAAATAAAAAAGCAGTTACATAATAAGAACAACAACAATAATAATAATATAAGACTAGTAGAAAAATATTCTAATCTAGTTATACATTCTAATAATAAAGAGAACAATAGAGTTCAAGAAAGAAAATACTCTAAACATGAAATGAAATAAAACATGGGGCAATTTGATTGAAAAATTTCCAAAGTCCAATAGAGTTCAAATCAACCCAAAAAGACCTATAAACAATAAGAAGGCTACTATCCTCCTCCAGATTGATCGAGTCCTTGAACTTCCCATACAAAATCTTCTTCAGTTCAGCCATCTGAGCAACTTGCTTATACATACATACCCTTTCAGATGAAATGAACAAAAGCACGGGTTATTAAAATGTTGATAAAAATTAGTTAACAAAGGAGTTGAATCATGTAAAAAAATTTTATTCACTAGAAAGAAAAGTGAGAGGACATGACAACAAAATAATTTATTAAGTTTTGATGTGTACTCTGATATTTATTAAGTTTTGATGTGTACTTTTATCTCTTCCAAATTCTTTCATTTGTACTTTTGTCTATTTATTGAAACTCTAGTACTTTGTAAAAGTGTAAATCTTTATTATTCCCTTTCCTTCTATGCAATAATGCCCTCTTTTTTACCTACTCTGCATACATAAATTCATAGGCATTGTTGAAGAAACAAATAAGTTATCTATATAGACAAGGAATGCAACAATAAGGGTCCTCCTCCCCCATCAATTTGTTACCATTAACAAAGTTCTGATTTTAGAATAGTAAATTTACAATTGGTGTAACTAAATAATAAATGGAGAAGGTCATGCATCAACTCTAGTCCCTGCTGTGTGAATACTAACTAGGCTAGATATTCTTCATGAATTCCAAGGATTTCATTAGCACATGCTGAGGGAACATAGATCACATTTAAGTATTTAACAGTGAGCTGTGGGTGCGGCCATAGAATAAGTATATAAACTGATTTCAAAGTTCTCTAATTTAGAGTTAAGCACTTACATATTTGTCAAAGCTGTCATATTGGCAACAAAAGGAGACAAAGATCTTGAAAGCTCCATACTTGTCAAATTTATGAAAACAACAGGAAATCATAAGTAATATCACATTTACGAAGTACAGTAACATTGGAACTGGAAGGACAAAGTATTGTGCCAAATTAAAAACCAGCAAAAACACAACAACAAATAAAAACCAGCAAAAACACAACAACAAATAAATTAAAAACCAGCAACAATCAGCAACAATACCAACAATAAAGTAATTCAACAAAAGCAATTCAACCAGCAATCAGCAACAATACACTAATTTCAAATCTACTCCAAATTTAATTCTTCAAATCTGCTTCAAATCTGATTTCAATATCTTCCTATCAAGATCCAAAACCAGTTTATCTGATTTCAAATCTGATCTCATACTAAATCACTTCAAAAGTTTATTATATTATTCTTCCAAAAAAACTAATAATTACCAGAAGCATTTTATATTATTTTCCCAACAATACCAAGCTACCAACAATACAAACAGAAGCACTTTCAGTAATTCAAAACAGAAATTAGTTAAATTACATACCTGGCTCGGTGGCTACCGCTCCATATCTGACTTGAATCGGTGGCTGGGTAGGAGGTGCTAAGTTGTGGGTGGCCAGAAACACTGGGTGGTGGCGTGGTGCTGTGCTGGGTGAGTGGGTGGTGCTGTGCTACTGCTGGGTGCGAGGGTGGTGCTGGGCTGCTCACTGCTGGCTGGGGCTGGGGCTTCGTTGTGCTCTGTTCGCGAGGAGGTCTTAGGAGCAGTGGAAGGAAGGTTCGGAGGCGCTAGGGGGGAGAGTTCGGCGGCGCTGCAAGGTGGTGGAGGAACGGTCTCGCCGGCGCTAGGTGGGTTCGCCGCAGGCCTCGAGAGTGCAGAAAGCGAGAGTGTGAGAAGAGAGTGACTACTGGCTAGTTTCATTTGGGGGTGGGGTGTGGGGGTAAGGGGGTTAGGTTAGGCACGTTCGTTTGGGCCTTTGTGGGAGAGGGGGTGTTGGTTTTTTTAGGGTTTTTTCTGATCGGCGGTTCGGTTTGGTTCGGTTGGGGTTTTCATTATCAGAACCGAAAACCGAACCGAACTGCAATAAAAACAGCAAAACATGTTTTTTTTATTTTTTTAGTTTTTAGTTTATTCGATTTTCGATTTTTTCAGTTCGGTTGATCGGTTTAGTTCGGTCCGGATCGGTTTTGAACACCCCTACTTGCTGTGGTATATGCTTTCTTGGGTTGTATATGTATATATATTTTGGCTGGCCTTGGCTTCGCAGGTCGAGTCTAGAACTTGATTATACTTATCAGTTGAAATTCTTTATATATCTGTATTTTGGTCTTCTGTATAAGCTTTCTGTCTTTTCGTTTTTCGAGAGCGATGTATTGTCGGTTTTATTCTGATCATACTCCTTTTCTTTCAAGGCTCCTAGCTATATTGTCCTTGTTATACACACACACACACACACACACACATACGTATTTGGTTTTTAGAGGTTGTAGCGCCTCACCACCTTTTCCTTACAACCTAAGCGTAAAGATCTGTGTGGTAGGGTGTTATATTATGATATGATATCAGAGCAGTTTGTTCCTATAGAGCCTGTGGGATGGACTAACTATGCTTCTGAGCATACTTTGAGTTGTGTTTATATGCTATTTAGGATATCTAACTGCTAGCATGTTCATGAACATACATTTGGGATTTTGAATCACTAGACTTAAGATATTGAGACTGATCACCTTGATATCAATTGTTTGGTATGAATAGGAACTAAATAGCGTCTCGTGGACGAGGTCGTGGTCGAGGGCAGAGAGGTAATGAGGTAACTGTAATGGTAGGTAGGCTGACTTACTTCGTAACTGCAATGATGAGCGTGGCTGCTGCCATTAACGCTGCTGCTATGGCAACCAACCGAGTAGTGGATAGAATGGGGCAACAAGCTGGAGATGGCAATGAAAGTGACAATGAACATGATAGTGAAGGTAACGGTCGGAATGTAGTGGTACTGAAAGAGCATTTTCGTATGGTTAGGAATTTCATTCAAAATGATTCCGTTGATAGTATAGTTCCCAACCAACTAGCAATGCTCAAATCAAATTTAAATTCTAAAGATTGTCACAATACAAAATAAATTATTATAACCGAGAGTATTCAGCTCCCGAGTCGTCTTCCCTAGGAGTTGCAATTAAGTGCTAAGATTATTGCCTATGGGAAAAATGGGGATTGGATGGCAATTGGCAAGAAATTAAAATGGCAAGAAAGTAACTTAGCATGCAAGAAATTAAGAGTCAAAGCAAGTAAAGGCAATGAAAATAGAATTTAAATGGTAAAAAGGCTCTTGGCAAGAAGTGGATAATTAAGGATTCCTATCCTAGTTGTAGACTACAAACATGGTAATTGTGTGTGAATTAATCCCAATTAGTCAACCCTACATCGAGGATAAGTCAAAAGAGCATGATTAATCTCAATCCTTAAGTCCTAAGTCAACACTATGGGGTCACTTAGAGTTAAGGGAAATCAAATTAATTAACAACTCTCACACAATGTGGAATAGACATCGACCACTGAAGTTCACTCAAACATCTAATTTCTCAACCAAGAGTGGGATAAACTAGGCTAAAACTAACCCAAGCATTTTATCAAACACTTGGGAGGCATGAAAATAAAACATGGTAAAATAACAAGAAATAATAAATGCTACAACTACCAAGCAAGGAAAGTAAAGTTAGCAACTCAATAAAGCAATAAATGACATGAAAACATAAATTGCATTAATTAAAATTGAAATAACAAAGTGCTCATAAACATAAAAGAACAAAAGAAATGAAATAACAAATAGAAGGAAAGAACAAAGATGCAATAACAATAAATGACAAGGAAAAATAAATGAAGACAAGAGTTAAAAGGAGAAATTACAAGAAGTTAAACTAAAAAACCCTAATTCTAGAGAGAAGGGGGAGTTTCTCTCTCTAGAAAATAACTTACATAATGCTACTAACCCTAATTTCTCCTCCCCCCCCCTTCACATGGAGTAAGGCCTTCCTTGATATAGGCAAAATCAGCTTCAGAAAATCCAAAAACTGGGCTCTGGAGGCCCAGAAATCGCCCCCAGCGATTTCCATTAAGTGAGTCACGTGATGGGACGTGTGCGTACGCACACATGCTGATTTTCTTCTTGTGCGTACGCACAGGTTGTTGTGCGCATGCACACATGGCTGTGTGGTTCTTGTGCGTACGCACAGGTGGTTGTGCACACGCACACTCCAATGTGTGTTTCTCCTTTGTTTTCTTCATGCTTTCTCCCTTTGTACATGCTTTCTTCCACTTTTGCCTTGCCAAACTTGCCTCTAGGACCTAAAATCACTCAACAAACATGTCATGGCATAAAAATAGAATTAAAAATCATTAATTTAAGCACAAAATAGCATGTTTGCACAATTAAGCTCAATTAAGGGAGAGAACACAAAAATATGCTATTTTGGTGAATAAATATGGGTTTATGTGATGAAATCCACTCAAATCAAACCAAAATATATCGTCAAATATGGATTCATCAGGTGCCAATAGAGATAGTGAGTTATCCAGAGTTAATTAACACGGGTCAAGCAGTAAAAGGAAGCTTGAGAAAGACTGTGGTGGCAAGGAGTGACCGTCGGGACTCCTACAAGGAGGAGAAAGGAAAGAAGATTACACCAAGGAGCTAGAGCTTCAAGAGGGATTGTTATGTCACTTTACATTCTCAGCGCCAGAACAATAACCAAAGGAACGACAACCATCAAGAACCTAGGAAGGAAAAGGAAGCAATGACTCAACCAAATAATGTACAGTGCCTGAGATGCAAAAGGTATCATCAAGATAAGCCGTATAAGGTAGGGCTAGGTGTATGTTACAAGTGCAGGAAACCAGGGCATATGTCTTGGAATTGTCCATACAGGAAAGGCTGGGATGTAGCTTAATCTGATTCTCAGACCCGAGGTAGTTGCGAACTAGTGGCTGAATTTTTAATTGCCATGCATAATATCGGTATGTAGCATTCATTCATAGCACGTGATTGAGTTGTGATAATCATGATTTCTAAATAAATGATCGACCGATGACTTCCATTTATAGAGACAGAGCCATAGTTGGTTGACAAAGAGGAGTGACTAGGTTCTTGAAGGTTAATAATCAGAGTGACGCAGCGAAAGCGGGTTGGATTATTTCAATTGTTCAATTTGAATTATATCTGAGGGATAGGAAGTGTTGAGAGTTGCGTGGGAATATCATTTGAAATTCGATGACGGTGAACTACGAGGAAAAGGCATGACATGGATGTAACATTTAGCTACTAATTGGTTATGTGGCAAGAGAAAATGACTTTGCGATAAGACTTAATATCGGGAGTTGGACCAATCTCGATTGCACTACATAAGATGACACCATTATAATCGACATAATTTACGAGCTAGTTGAAGGGAGTAATAGAAAAGAAATCCATTCGACCAAGTATTTCCTGTGGGAAGCACCGATTACGTCAGTGAAGAAGAAAGACAACATCAGGAAGCTTTATGCGAGAAAGAGAGTGCGCCAACAAATCATCGCGAGTCGATCTAGCCTTTTTTTTATAACTTGCATTGGGATTCTATCACGAATTTCATCTTAAAAAATGAATTGATCATCTTCCCAATTCTATTCCTTAATTGCATGAATCTTGCCTCTTCTGAGATGAGGCTAAATTTATCTTGGTATAATCATATAATCCTTGAATCTTAGGAACTTGCTATAATGGAGTTACTCTCCTTCGTAAATTGTATTCTTCTAAAATCAGCTGAGACTTACCTTATTCGATATGCCTTGCTCTCGTATCAAGATTTGATTTGAACCCTTTTCTTGGGATACACCTAATTCTTCTTGTGCATTTCATTATTTCTGCACAACTCTGTTTGACCGCATACAAGACCTTCTTTTGATTTCCTATGAACACCGTTCGTGTTGCTCATTCATCTCTTTGAACATAACATCTTTTTGAAATCAACTTGTGTTGGTATCTGCGTCGCGCACAACTCCTAGATGCAACCATTAAAGCATTAGTTCCTTAGAGAAAGATATCTGAACGTAGAAATAAGCATGTGACACCAAGAGGAATAATCTTGGAGCCTTAATTCTTGCCGACTATACTGCCTGTGACTAAGTTGATGCACTAAGATGCACTATTTGTATGGATGTCCGAATGCGAAAAAAGCTTTCTAACTTCGAGAGAAAGATTAACCTTAGTGCTAGTATTCATGATACCCGAACCTAATGAACTATTCCAAATTACTACGGTGCATTATCGAAAGACTTCGGATGCGAGCGGATGCAACATCATGATGTGGTGATGAACACCCTCAGTAGAAAGACTCTGAGTATTGTTGTTTGGAGAAAGATTAAAGAGAAAGAACCATTAAGTAAGGTTGTAGTTTTAAGTTGGGTGTTGAGAAAGTGGATGGAAGAATCAGACTGGATTAATTGTGAAAGTCAAAGAGTTGTAAGGCTGAAATTCAGAGAGCGCAGTAAGAGGGTAAGGAGTTACTAAGGATATTGAAGTATGTTGGATTAAGAAGAGATCAAGGGAGTTAGAGGAGGAATGAAGAAAGGACTTTATGTCGAAATCGGAAGTTGAGACGAAAGCTGTAACACCCCATTACCCTAAGCCTTACCTCTAGTCGTAAAGCGAAGGATAACAAAGCGTCACGATAGTTTCAAAGCTCATACAGTAGTAAATATAGAAGGAAATACTAATACTAGAAGCCTGATGAAGAAATATTGCCCAAAGACATAGAAACAGAGATACAATGCACGAAATGTTCCTCATGATAACAAAACGCATAAAGGCACGAGATACAACATAGAACATAATACCATAAAGGCCCAAAGAACTCTAGTCGTAGCCCCCGGAGTTTACGCCGACTAGTTACAAACAGACAATACAGAGTTTTTAAGTTAAAACAGCTTATACAACTTGTCTCTCAAGTGAGTCTCTAAGGCAATAAAGTATAAAATACAAAAGGTGAGAGAATAAC
Source organism: Arachis hypogaea (assembly GCF_003086295.3). NCBI lineage: Eukaryota > Viridiplantae > Streptophyta > Magnoliopsida > Fabales > Fabaceae > Arachis > Arachis hypogaea. The sequence continues at coordinate 28,035,390 of NC_092047.1, read as the reverse complement.
TATAAAAAAAGTAAAGTAAAATAAAGCATAAGAAAAATCATCTTCCGCTCTGTCACCATGTCCGCAAACTCATCGAGGTGGGTTGCGACCTGCATATGAAAAATAATAACAACATATGGTATGAAAACCGGAGGTTTTCAGTATAGTAACATTGCTCAATATGTAAGATATAAGGTTTTGGGACCCCAAGGGCAATCCTAGAATTTCACATCAAAAACAGATATTCAAGCTTAACAAATATAATATATATAAACCATAAATAGGGTGTTCTAACTTAAGAAATTTCTAACTAAAACTAGTCAGTCCCACAGCCTTCACCAACCTACCCTCCGTGCGATCCCCATCGCCACTGCCTACCAATCCTCCTCAACGCCATTCAAACACATGTAATACAAACAAGTAAAACACAAATAGTATACATATATAATAGGTAAATCATCTAGCATTTAGGCATGTTATTCAAATAGGCATAACTCAAGTAATCAAAGCAGGCAAGCATGTAAAAGATGCATATGATGAATGCCTATCCTATTTGGCTCATGATATCACTTGTCGGTTCAAAATGCTAACCCAACACATTCCCAGGATGTCGCCTCTCTGCCACGCCAGGGATATAGTGCCCTACTCATTCTCAACCCGTGGATATAGTGCCCGGAACACTCTTTCGGGTTATAGTGCCCAAGTTCACTCTTGTGGCAGAAAAGTTATGTGAGGGGGAGACTGCTTCAGTGCTCACATCTCAACGTAGGTGGGAGACTGTGTAACACCTTACCACACAGAGACTTACGCTTAAGTCGTAAAGCAGAGGTGGCGAGATATTCGGACTTCTAAAAGAAAAGACTTCAATAAATATAATTGAAAATAATTTTATAACAAGGAGCCTTAAAGAATAAGCTAAACAAAAGCGAAAACAGAAAATCGTGTCACACTCGTACGTAAAAGCGTAAAACAGAATGGACAAGATCAAAGAAAGCTGAAAACATAATATACCTATTAGAATTCCAAAACACAGATATCAAGCTCCAGACTCGACCTGTGAAGCTAAGGCCAGCCAGAGATATATAACCTAAAATGAAACTCAAACTACAAAATAAACACCTGTATCTCTAAGTCAACCTCTAGGAGGGACAAAATACAAAATATACATGCAGAGATTCTATAAATATATATACATAGCCTAAAACAAAATATGATAGTCCAAAAGATAGTTCTATGCTTGTAAGGAAGATCTCCAAACGCTCAACATGGTGTCTCTCGATCTGCATCTGAAAAGCAACAGAAATATGTATGGAATGAGATTAAGGGGTTCTTAGTATAGTAAAGGTGCCCACATAGTTAATATAAAAGGTCCCGGAAAAGCCAGAGGCATTCCATGCCTAAAACTCTGACACTCAAATTTTAGCTTAAAGACCTAACTAAACCAGAAATTAGATAAGTTATCTAAGGTATTCAAGTTCTAAATCTAACTTTAACTTAACACTTCACTTTCTGTCTCCTTCAACCCTCCGAATCACCGGTGGAACAACCCCTCCCCCCCCCCCCACACACACACCTCCACCAAGAGGGGTTTTTCAGAAAATATACACATACAATTCAAGTAACAAAAACACAGACAAAGATGCAATTACAGCAAATAGAATAAGTAGCAGATAAGCAGAGTTAAGTAATTAAGCAAACCAAAACAATGCACACCCAAGTAAAACATACAAATGCACATGATGTATGTCCCATCCATCCACCACAACATTGTCAGAACTAATAAGGGAGATGTCTACCTCGGGAGCTATAACTCAAATTGGGCCTTCAAATTTTCCACCAATTCATGCATACCATCAACTATGGTCCCCTCCAACTCGGCATATTTCTCCTTGGATTTGATGACCTCATCCACCAAATCCAGCTTCTCCCCGAAAACCCTAGTGTAACTCTCCTCAGCCTTCTTTTTTAAGCCCTCCGCCATAGCTAGGGCAGCCTCAGATTGTTTGGCCCTCTCCCGAGCTTTGTCAAGGTCAGAAATGAGTGAATCCTTCTCACCCTCCAACTTCTTCTTTGATTCCCTTAAAGATACCACTTCAGCTTGTAGATCAGCCAAAGTGCACTGAGTGGCACCAAGGGGAGTTCTCCAACTCCTTCAACAAAGCCGCACACACCCGAGCCGTTTGAACTCCACCCCGGGCATGTACTTGAAGATGGCTTTTTATGGAAACATCATCCATGCTAATTAAGCTATGGGAAAGGATGTGTTTTTTGTTCCAAGCTATTGCATCAAATCCCTGCTCTTAAATACCCACCGATTCTGAAATCTTACGTTTTTTAGGGTTCGACTCAGGATTGGAAGGTGGAGGAAGAGTTGTTTGCTTTCCTGAGCTAGAGGAAGGGGGAGTTAGTCGAGGAGTAGGTTGAAGAGTCAGATCAGCAAGTATTCTTACCGAGGCAGAAGCTCTCGAGTCTGACTTAGAAGAGAGGAGAGGTCACCCAATTCACCGACCTCTTTTAGTTGTATGCTTCGTGCAACAATATTCTTTCTAGCAGTCCGAAGTATTTTCATAGTAGTTGACTTAGGAGCCATTTTTCTGTACGACATCAAAGTCAGGTTACATTAGTCACTAAGACAATTTGACAAAGCCATATCTATAAAATGAAAAAGAAGACTACTTAACTCGGATTGAAGCTGACTTGGACTTCCTAAATATTTCTTGGTATCTATATAAGGAGCTTGGCCCTGAAACTTCTGGAACAACCCGACTACACTCTCCTCAACCTCATCTAAATCGTCCAAATTGTACTTAATTATTATAGGATGTTTTTCCCAATACAAAGGAAAAAGATGCTCATCTCTCTCACCCAGAAAGAAAGGCCGGACACCCTTGACAGAACGGATCTTTAAAAAGTAATTTTTAACGTCATGAAAGGACTCATCGAAAATAGCAAAACCTTCTACCCTTGAATGGCACGAAAGGAGATCCAACCCTATTTCTTAGAACTGAAAGGCTTGGTGAGGACTAAAAGAAACTTTTAGAGAAGGAAGGACCTCAAGTTCCCGACAAAGAAGTTGGTATATTTTTAAGAAACTCCAAGAATCAGGATGAAGCTGAGAAGAGGCAACATTACAGAATTTAAGGACCTCAGACTCAAAATTAGAAAAGGGAAGGATAACTCCTAATCTTATGAAAAAGCAATCATACACATAGATGAAATGGTGCTCCGACTTATTAAGTCGGGAAAAATAGATCCTCTCTTCAGGATTGACAATTACAGTTTCATATTTCCTTTCATCCTTCCGATTTAGACACAACCTATGATGCCTACGAAAAGTTTCAATATACTCATTATCAATAATAGAGACAGGAGTAAGTACGAATGTCTCTACCCAAGTCAGGTCGGACGGGACTTTAGAAGACATATTGTGAATTACGAAACGAGACATAAAAGCTATACTTACAATACAACAAACACAAGAAAATCGTCACAACAAGTCGGCAAGTCGGGTATATCAAAGAAACTGCAACAATCATAAGAAGTCAGGTAGTTGTCAACAACACTAACAAACACTTATAAAATCTCATACACCCAACAACTACAATCACATTACCAAAAACAGAAATGGCGCCACCTTCAATAGCTAAGGTGACACCATTTAGGGAAAATACAGCGTAAAAAATCCCACACTCAAGACTCAGTAACAATTAAAAATACAGATTCAATAAAGAAAATAAGCAAAGTTTTTTCAAAATTTCTAAAAAAGACAAAAGATATTATCCAAAAAATAAAGTAACAACACCACCTAGAGCATAAAAAAATAGAGACAGAAATTCAAAAAGATAAGAAACGCTAACACTAAAGGAATGCAAATCAGAACAGAGCGCTTGAACAGCAAAGACACGAATTCTACTCCAAAAGCGTATACAAAACCCTTTCTATTCAAGATGAAAAAAATCTTGAATTCAAGAACGGATGCGAAAATGAAGTTGAAGAAATTTTTGAAAGAAAGAAAATGGGCAAACATTTCAGAAGAAGAAGCGAAAAAGGAGAAAAAGAAAGAATTTGGATATTTATAAGACACAAAGGGCAAAAGAGTAAATCTACACATCCTTATTAATGATGTGCGTGATTTCCAAGGTAACCACAAAAGCAACGTGCAACATACCATCAAAAGACACAATATTTCAAATTTTTGAAAAGTACGTCAAGTACCTGACCTACCCCAAAAGGCAGCATACCTGACGTGGCATAACTATATCTCGAAGATCAGGGAAGTCAACAAATGCTCGAGCCCAACCCTACAAAAGCTCGGACTCAAGTAGAGACATTGTTCATGCCCTGACCCAAAAAATCATAGCCAGGCCCAAAAGGAATAAAAGGCCACCCAACAAAGGTGGCCTCATCTATTCCTACTCGACCTCATAGAGGCCAGGCACGACAATGACAATTTGGCCTTACTTATTTGAATAAGTAACTAACTCCTAAGATATCTCCTATCCATCTAGAAGGGAGAGCTAAACAACTTCCCTAGAAAAGGGGAACGACCATCCACCCTTCAAGGTAGAACTACTCTAAAAGGTAGTTATCTTTTCTACTATAAATATATGGACACCCTCAGGTATATTCAGAACTCAATTTACTAGAAACCTGCTTTAAACATTTACTAACTTAAGCATCAGAGTCCCTTGCAGGTACCACTCCCACCTCCTCACGAGGAACTCGGATGGCGACACCTCGCTGTTAAAGGAAGTCAGATGTTGCCACAAAGGGAGTCTGAACCTCACGTCCAGGCCCAAAAGCAACCCAATTTCAGGTAACCATCAGAATAGTATTTATTGGGATCTAATTGTTTTATAACAAAATTTGTTTGAAATTTACTTATTTAATACATATATTAAAGATTTAGTTATAAGTGATAAAAAGTCAAATTGTTTATCAGAAATAATTCTTAGAGACTTTTAAAGTAATAAAATTTATTAAAAACTAGAGTGTTTGATGTAAAATTTGTTGGACCTCATTTAAAAATATACTCTTATTTATATGTATTTATAAATATGATGCATGGGGCATCCAAGAATTTTGTTGTGATAAGGATTCTATCACACCTTACGTGGATGCCCATTTTCCATGAGGTGTAGTTTCTCAAGGATGACTTAGAAGACCACATTTAATATGAACTTGAAAAGCTTTCTCATGTACGTGTATAAATAGAGGCTTAAGCCTCTGAATGGAAACACACTACAAGCAATAACAAAATACTATTCTCCCTTCCTTTTCATACAAATCAATCTTATTTTATGCTGCAATCAAATACTCTTCTTCTTATATTTCTACTACAATTCTTTCTCTTCTTTTATTTTATAAGTATTTTAAATTCTATTTTCTATTACTCTTTACATATAATATTAATAGCAATATTAACCATCTTTATTATATTGAGATTGCAACAATAAACAGATGCGATTCTCTCTCTCTTTATTTTTAATACTTCTTTCTATCTTTGTATATATATACACATTACAACATATAATATTATTATATATATATATAAATTATTATTGGGCTAATTATTTTAATACTAGAGTCTTCTATTTGTACATCTCTATTATATATATATCTTTTATTTCACAACACGTTATCAGCACGAGACTCTGATCAAATTTTTAGGAAGACTCAGGTAACAAATTTTCATTATGTCAAAACTCTCTCATCTTGAATTCAATGCTCTTGACATATCTGGAAACAATTATTTATCATGGATACTAGATGCTGAAATCCATCTTGATTCAATGGATCTTGGAGATACCATTAAGGCTGAAAATAATGCATCCCAGAAGGATAAAGCCAAAGCCATGATTTTTCTCCGTCGTCATCTTGACGAAGGATTGAAAAATGAATATCTTACATTAAAAGATCCTGCAGATCTTTGGAAAGACCTTGAAGAAAGGTACAATCATCAGAAAACGGTGATACTTCCTCAAGCCCGGTATGAATGGACGCATTTGCGTTTACAAGATTTTAAATCTATAAATGAATATAATTCTGCAATGTTTCGGATCACCTCACGAATGAAATTGTGTGGGGAAAAAATAACTGATCATGATATGTTGGAGACAACTTTCTCAACCTTCCATGCCTCGAATGTGCTCCTGCAGCAGCAGTATCGAGAGAAAGGGTTTAAGAAATATTCTGAGTTAATTTCTTGCCTTCTTGTTGCCGAACGCAACAATGAGTTGTTATTGAAAAATCATGAAGCGCGCCCAGCTGGCGCCGCCCCATTTCCTGAAGTAAATGCGGCAAATCATTACCCCAGAAGAGGTAAATGGCAAGCTTTTAATAACAAGAAAAATTATGGAAGGAAAAAGAATTATGTTCAAAAGAGAGGATCTCACCAGAAGTGGGACAAAGAAAAGAATATCGGGCAGAATAAATCAACCGAGGAGAAGTGTTTCCGCTGTGGTGGAAAGGGCCATTGGTCACGTACCTGTCGTACCCCAAGGCACCTAGTCGATCTTTACCAGGCATCTTTGAAAAAGAACGACAAAGGAAAGGAAACAAATTTTGTTTCAAATGATGCTGAGAACTCCACCACTCATTATGATGTATCTGATTTCTTTGAGGACCCTGAAGGAAATATTGGCCATTTGATCAATGATGGAATAGTTTAATATGTGAAATTGTGAAGTATCTATGTAAATAAATAATGTAAAAAATTTATTGTTAAAGTTTTATTTTCTATGTATTTAAGTTTCAAATGTGATGTACATAAATAATGAAATATTAATATTTATGAATTTTGAAATTATTAATTGTGTCAAATTTTAAAATAAAATTTTGGTATATGACATTATTTTATGTACAGTGTTTCTTAGAAAATAATTCTGATCAAGTATTCAATTTAACTGTGCATACTACTCATTTTATTATTATTTGTTTTTGAAGAGAATGGCAAGGATATGTAATGAAGATGTATGCCTTGCGGATAGTGCAAGTTCGCACACTATTCTCAAAAGTGATATATATTTTACCCATCTTGTGCCAAAAGAGGAATATGTTAACACTATTATTGGCTCAGGCAATGTGATAGAAGGCTCCGGAAGAGCTATAATTTTGTTTCCTGGAGGAACAAAATTTATAATAAATAATGCACTATTATCTACCAAGTCTCTGAGAAACTTGTTGAGTTTCAAAGATATTCGCCGAAATGGATATCATGTTGAGACGATGAATGAGGGAAATCATGAGTATTTATGTATAACAACTCATGATTCAAATAAGAAAGTTATATTAGAAAAATTACCCTCACTTTCATCTGGGTTGTATTATACCAAGATTAGTGCAATTGAATCACATGCCACTGTAAACCAGAAGTTTACTAACTCAAATGAGTTCATAACTTGGCACGACCGATTGGGTCATCCGGGAACAACCATGATGAGAAGAATTATTGAAAACTCTCATGGACATTCACTAAAGAACCAGAAGATTCTTAAATCTAGTGAATTTTGTTGTGCTGCATGTTCTCAAGGGAAATTAATTTTAAGGCCATCACCAGTAAAGATTGGATTTGAGTCCCCTGAATTCCTAGAAAGGATTCAAGGTGATATATGTGGACCTATTCATCCACCATGTGGATCTTTTAGATATTTTATGGTCCTGATAGACGCATCTTCGAGATGGTCACATGTGTGCTTATTATCTTCTCGCAACCTGGCGTTTGCGAGATTACTGGCTCAAATTATTCGATTAAAAGCACAATTTCCAGAAAATCCAATTAAAGCAATTCGTCTTGATAATGCTGGTGAATTTACTTCCCAAGCTTTTGATGCTTATTGTATGGCTAATGGAATAAGTGTTGAACATCCAGTAGCTTATGTTCACACACAAAATGGGTTAGCAGAATCACTTATTAAGTGCCTCCAATTAATTGCTAGACCCTTGCTTATGAGAACAAATCTCCCAACCTCGGTTTGGGGGCATGCTATTTTACATGCCGCAGCACTTATTCGTTTGAGGCCAACGAGTTATCATCAATTCTCTCCTATACAATTAGCTTTTGGCCAGCAGCCAAATGTTTCCCATTTAAGAATATTTGGGTGTGCGATATATGTTCCCATTGCACCACCTAATCGCACCAAAATGGGACCCTAAAGAAAATTGGGGATATATGTTGGATATGATTCTCCCTCTATAGTGAGGTATCTTGAGATACAAACTGGTGATGTGTTTAAAGCCCGGTTTGCCGATTGTCATTTTGATGAATCAAAATTTCCAACATTAGGGGGAGAGAATAAGTTTCCTGAAAAGGAACTTAATTGGAATGCATCATCGTTGATGCATTTAGATCCTCGATCAGCGCAATGTGAACTAGAAGTTCAAAAGATTGGTACATAAGATTGGGATGCGCCGATTTCGAGACATTAAATGATGTCGGCAAGAGGGGGAGACTGTACTCTTTTTTCCTTGGTCAAGTTTTTTTTCCCATTGGGTTTTTCTTGACAAGGTTTTTAATGAGGCAGCCCCATCATTAAAGGATATTGTACTCTTTTTCCTTCACTAAGGTTTTTTTCCCACTGGGTTTTTCTTTAGTAAGGTTTTAACGATGCAATAATCCGAAATGGTCATCCAAGGGGGAGTGTTGTGATAAGGATTCTATCACACCTTACGTGGATGCCCATTTTCCATGAGGTGTAGTTTCTCAAGGATGACTTAGAAGACCACATTTAATATGAACTTGAAAAGCTTTCTCATGTACGTGTATAAATAGAGGCTTAAGCCTCTGAATGGAAACACACTACAAGCAATAACAAAATACTATTCTCCCTTCCTTTTCATACAAATCAATCTTATTTTATGCTGCAATCAAATACTCTTCTTCTTATATTTCTACTACAATTCTTTCTCTTCTTTTATTTTATAAGTATTTTAAATTCTATTTTCTATTACTCTTTACATATAATATTAATAGCAATATTAACCATCTTTATTATATTGAGATTGCAACAATAAACAGATGCGATTCTCTCTCTCTTTATTTTTAATACTTCTTTCTATCTTTGTATATATATACACATTACAACATATAATATTATTATATATATAAATTATTATTGGGCTAATTATTTTAATACTAGAGTCTTCTATTTGTACATCTCTATTATATATATATCTTTTATTTCACAACAAATTTTTCCTGTTATTTATTTATTTATTTATTTTTTGTCCGAGGCATCCACTAGTTAATCAAAGAAATCTTTTTTATGGAATAAAAAACGGTTGTATTTGGGCATGCCTGGGTCAGGATTCAGGAAGCAGCAGCCCAAAAAGAAATAGTTGCTAACTCGGTGGAAAATGTACGTGTGTTGTACATAGTTTATGGAAGATTAATTAAATTTTTTGTATAGTGGAGTCCAATGTAACATTTTTCTGGCCCTGCCCATGAACAGCTATATAGAAAGGCAATCCAGGTCATGTTCATACTGAATACTGATCCAATTTTCAAAACAAAAAGTAGGCATTTTCAGTTTTCCACTTCCAAATACTACTATCCTTGCTTACCATGCAAGTCATAATTAACCGTTCATCACGTTCCACGTGTGACTTACACGACACTTCACCCAAAAGGCGGCTCAAGGGTGTGGGAGTAGGACTCTAGCTTCACAGCCTAGTGGCTCTGCCACGTCCTGTGATATAAGTGGCCCAACTTGCCACTGGGTCCCACTAATTTATCCATTTGTCTTCTCGTCCCTTCCAAAAGATATTTGCGACAATTCTCATTTTTTTCAATTTATTTATTTTTATTTTATTATTACTATATAAATTTTTTCTTACCAAATTTCGGACAGTTTCTTTTTTGCGAAACTCATCGCCACTCTCTATCTCTCTCCCTTCCATAAAGTTGAAATCTCATTCTCAACCGCGAACCAAGCTTTTCGCTTCAGTTCGTTGCCGCTATCGTCTTTTTATCTTTTTCTGTCTTTTGGAAAATCAAACTAAACAAAACCAAACCCTAACCCTCTCTCGATTTCACTTTCCCTGTTTTCGAATCTCGTTTTAGTGTAAAGCTCAGTGCTCTTTCCCAATCTCAGATCTGTTAGTTTAACACTCGATTCGAATAAGTTCGAGGTGGTCTTTGGATTTTCCATGCAATTTGGGGATTCAGAGGCTCTCTTTGGATTTGAATTATTGTTTCGTTTGGATTGGTTTCTCTTTTGAATTGGTCTGTGTGGTTTTAAGGTAGGTTTGGTATTGTTGCTGTGGAACTCTGTTGTCTATTATTCAAATTCAATTAAACGGTTAAGAAGCGGTTATTGTTCATTCAAACACGCGTTTTCTAACTTCATTTGGACGCGTGATTGAATTATTGACTCGCGTTGTTGTTTCGTTCGGTAATGTTTTAGTGTTTTCCAGTGTGCAGAGTTATTAAATGATTCGAAAACTGTGTTTCTAATTCAGGATTTCGTGCTCCAGGCTTTGATTTTGACACGAATCTCAAGTCTGCCAGTAGTTTCTTCGTGAATGCTGTGCGGTAGTGTTGCTTTCCTGGTAGTTACCACCTTCGGATTTGCAGAAGCTTTGTTTATAGATTTTGATGGGAGAAGAAGCTCTTTGTGTTCAAGCTTTAGCAGATGGAGAGAAGGAAAACAATGAGGAATTAAGGACGGAACTAAAGAGGAACTACGACCAATGTGATGCTGACACAACTGAGTCTCCTAATAAGAAACAAGCGAAGGAAGTTTCCAATGATGAATTGCGCTCTGAAGTTTTCAACCCGAACATTTCTGTGACTGAGAATGCTTTAGCTTTTCAGGATATTAGTAGCCAGCCCACGGAATCGGGAAATGGTAACCCTGCAGAGTGTGGGGAACTAACGTCCACTTGTTTTGAGAATTCAAGCTCTGATGAGACCTTAAGTGATGAAGCTGGTGATCACAATATCAATAGCACTTTTCGGAGTGATAAGGACCCCAGTAGCTCCGCAATTTCTTCTTGTGTTGTACTGGAGATTCCGAAGCATGTTAGTTCAACTGGGATTAGAAAAATTACTTTTAAGTTCAGTAAGAAGAAGGAGGACTATGATTACCAATCACCTGCTCCAACTTATAGACCTGCTGGCTTTCCTGAAGGCAGTAATCCCTATGGTTTTCATGGGGATGATGAGGAATATATGGCAAGGGCTGATTATAGTGGTGGGTCGTTGGAGAGCCTGGGTGGAATGGGATATGCTCAAAATGGAGATTTCGACTTGTACACTCGCAACATGGAGTTGAAGATGTCGAAAAAGGTAGTCCCCAACTGCTACCCCACAAATGTCAAGAAGCTGTTATCAACTGGTATCCTTGATGGAGCTCTAGTGAAGTATATTTACAACCCGGGAAAGGTAAAAGCACATATTTATTTTTCCTTTCATATTCTCACGATTCTGATAGTTTTCTCAATTTTTGAAATTTTTGTCAGGTTGAACTACCTGGGATTATTGATGGTGGTGGATATTTGTGTGGCTGTTCCATGTGCAATTATTCCAGAGTAAGATGCATTATTTCTAGTTAGGATTGGAGGTCTTTTCTATTTACAAGAAAGCTGATTTAATCTTGATGATTTTAGGTGCTTAGTGCCTACGAGTTCGAGCAGCATGCTGGTGCCAAGACTAGGCACCCAAATAATCACATATACCTAGAGAATGGAAGACCGATATATAGTATTATCCAAGAAATAAAAACTGCTCCACTCAGCATTCTAGATGAGGTTATAAAAAATGTCGCTGGTTCATCTGTCAACGAGGAGTCCTTTTTAGTATGGAAAGGTGAGAATTATTTATCTGGTTTATAAAACAGTATCAGTTGACTATTTGCTTTGGTAGTTCTTATTTCTGGTGCCTTCTGGCCTGCAATATCCTTAGTAACCCAGGACAGAACCCTGATTATGTGTTATTTTAGTTAGAGATGATATGGTTTATGCTAGTCGAAGAGTATTTTCTTTCAATCATGTTTTGATGTTGAATATTTCATCCTAGATAGTAGATACAAAAAATGCACTCCCGAAACCCCCCCCCCTTTTATATTTTTTCATGCTTTTAATGTCCAGGAAGTGATAGAGGAGATAAAATATTATTTAATTTCTGCATATTTTCTGCTGCAACTTTCATGAGAAGACAGATTAAGCCTATTGGTAGGGCATGGTAGGAGGTGTTTCAAATTTCGTTGCATTGGCTTACAATTTTTCTTATTTTGTTTCCTTTTCCATGGTGTGTCCAGAAAGTATTTTACAAAGCAATGAGAGGGCTCAGGGTTATAAGAATTATGGCACCAAGCTTACTGGCATGCCTCATAAGAAGACAAGGTAAACCAGAATCTCCCCCCTCCTTCCCCTTCTTCCAAACAAAAATCATACACCCTAAACTCAATTTTTTGCCACTTTGGTGCTCTTACTTTTGCTAAAGTCTAAAGCATGTGACAAGTACATTAACTTTATAATAGTTAATAGTGATTTCCAGTATCAACTATTTTTGTTTTCTATGATCACGAATCGAAACTATTTAATATTGTCAGGTTTCAATTATTTTGTATTCTTGAATATTTTAGATTCAATGCTTATATATGTCAAATGTTAAGATTTTGAAGTTTTATGCCATTGTCTTCTCGAAGTATGGATAAGGTCTGACAAGATTGAATGCAATTTTGGTTTTTGCTTTTCCAGCCAATCTGTGGAAATTTTCGGTCAGTTGTCTTCTATCCATGTGCCAAGTCATTTTGAGCAACAATTGAATGTGAAGCAGACAACTGACGAGTGGAAACCTGTGGTAAAAAGAAGTGCTGATGGTTGCACTAAAAGAAGGTATGTTGTTTTTCATTCAAAAACTTAGGGATGCTTTTTTGTGTTGCTCACTTATTTCTGGCTTGACTATGTAGTTTGAATTTGAATTTCCCCTTTTTCAGGGACAATGATTTACACAGGTTACTCTTTATGCCAAATGGACTACCAGATGGTGCTGAATTGGCTTATTATGTTAAAGGACAGGTGTCTTGATATTTCCTTTTAATATTTTTGTATTGACGGTTTCTTATTCTTTTCATTTTCTAACTTGTTTGATGTGAATTCCAGAGAATACTTAGTGGTTACAAACAGGGAAATGGGATAGTCTGTAGTCATTGTGATATAGAGGTATGATATGAACATATACATAAGAGGCAGAATAATGTTCATTTCCCATAAAGTACTTTATTTTTTATTTTAAATTATGTATGCTTTACTATTTACGTTCATTTGTAAACAGATAAGTCCATCACAATTTGAAGCCCATGCTGGAATGGCTGCGAGACGCCAACCGTGAGTAGACTTTTGAAGCACCACATTTAAACTGCCTGTACTATTTTTCTTCATCCTAAGACAATTTATTTATTTATTTGCAGTTACCGACACATATACACATCCAATGGGTTGACACTTCATGATATAGCTCTGTCTTTGGCAAATGGTCAAAACCTGATGACGGGACATAGTGATGATATGTGTGCAGTATGTGGAGATGGAGGAGATCTGGTTCTTTGCAATCAATGCCCCAGAGCTTTTCATGCAGGTTGACATTTGATATTCTATTTTTCTTTTCTATTGATTATATTAGTTTCTGACTTTTTGTTTTACAAAACATATGCACTGTTACCCTATGCATCATTAGAACTGATATCTTAATTGTAAGAGATATATGTTTTATTGTATCAGTGTGTTTCGGACAGGATGTTGCTTGAATGAAATTTAGGGTTCCTTAAGATGTTATTCTGTTTGGTAAATGGCCTAGGTTATTATGGCAGCAGAAGATAAATTAGGAATTTATTGATACTGATATTATGGCCTTTTGTGTAACAATTGCAGCATGCTTGGGTTTTGAGTGTGTTCCAGAAACAAGTTGGCGTTGTCTAAATTGTAGAAATAGTGCTGGTAATGGAAGAGAATCTTCTATGATGACATCAAGTATGATACGGTTGACACGGGTTGATAAAGCACCTGAGTTTGAAATGGGAGGATGTGTTGTCTGCAGGTATGTTACATGGTTCCTTAGTATCGTCTACAAAAAATATATCTTGCTTAGTACTACTTGTATCCATAAATATAGGTAACTTATGACGAAAACATATAGATTAAGAAATCATTAATTTCAAAAGTATTTAAAGTGTTTAGATTTAGACTGGGACTGAGACTGAGAGATTGAGATTGGGAGACAGAGACTGAGAGACTGAATTAAGTCTCTGTATTGTATTTGATATAAAATGTACTGAACTGAGTTATGATTTAGTATTATCTTTAATTTAAAAAAAATATGAAGATTGGGGGGTAGATTTGGAATTTGAAAAGTTAAATTAAGATATTTTTGAAAAGAAATGTTATTAAAGTTTTAGTCTCCGTCCTCAAAATTTTAGTCTCCTGTGTCCCCACTTTTTGTGAGTACTGAAAGGACTGAAATTTTAGGGACGGAAACTGAAATTTTAGTTCTAGTCTTTAACCACCAAACATAATACTGAATTCCAGTCCCCCAATCTCAGTCTCAGTCCCCCTAATCAAATGCTACCTTAGCGCATAATCAAGTACACATTAATTAATGAATAAGAGTATAAGTGAAAAAGCGCATTAAAACATCCTTAAGCTAATCAAATGACTGACGTTAGTGGATAAAATTTTGGATAAAAAATAAACTGTATTATTGGATGCAGGGGTATCTTGAGTAGCAGTCTTTTCAACTGTATTATAAACTGATGTTACAAAATCACCATTTTAAAATTATGAAATAAGTGCACCCCTAATGGATGATAAAGGGTATATGGGAATGGATTCTCTACCAAATGATCTAACAATGAATAACCATCACTTTCTTACATTACAAGGATTTTCACCTTAGAAGATCTAAATTAATTTTTGTATAATTTCTTAATTATGTCTTGATTCTTATGATTGGCATACAGGGCAAACGATTTCAGTGTGTCTAAGTTTGATGAGCGAACAGTAATAATTTGTGATCAGGTATGCTTTATACATGAAAAATTTGTAATTAGCCATTTCGTTACTGATAATCAAGGCACTAATTTTTTAATGCTTATCCAGTGTGAGAAGGAGTATCATGTTGGTTGCTTACGGGAGATTGGCCTTTGTGAGTTGGAAGTAAGCACTGAGCCATCTAGCAAATAATATTATGATTCTTGTAAATTTTCTTATATTTATTATCATATATTGCCACAGGAACTGCCCAAGGATAAGTGGTTTTGTTGTGATGACTGCAATAGAATATATGTGGCTCTCCAGAATTCAGTTTTTGCTGGACCTGCCATTATACCAGTCTCCTTGTCAGAACTAATAATAAGGAAACACGAGGAAAAGGGACTATTTACCTACGGAGGCATGAATGATATCAAGTGGAGAATCTTAAGTGGAAAAAGCCGTTATCCGGAGCATTTGCCATTACTTTCTCGTGCTGCTGCAATTTTCCGAGTGAGTACATATGGATTCTCTATAGATTAATCTGGATACTTGATTTTTTGCAGTGTTTGGTCCTATCAGCTGCTCCTAGTTTAACTTGCATATTTCTTGTTTGCATCCTTCTGTTTCCTGCAAATGTGCAAATTTATTCAAAATAAATATTTTTTACATGACAATTGATTTTGGAATCCATTATTATTCAAATCAAATATATTTTTTTTAATGATTTCAACACATCCTAATGGTTGTCATGCTTGGAGGCTGAATGCACATTTTTCCTCTAGGTGCAACAACTGTGATCACCTTCTTGAGATGAGCTTTACTTGTTCTGAGGTTAAGCGTGAGTTTTAGGTTGATGTCATGCATTTCAAAAATTCCTGTGTAGTTATTTATTTATTTATTTGTTGGGTTTTGGTTTTCTCTTTTCACTGGCATTGAGATAGCTGTTTTGTCATTACCCATTAGTGTATTCTGTGACTTGTTTCAAACAACTTTTTCTCATGCTTTGGGAATCTTTTGGCAGGAGTGTTTTGATCCCATTGTTGCTACATCTGGACGTGATCTGATTCCTGTTATGGTCTATGGGTAAGCATCTATATTCCAGTGTTGGTTGACAGCCCTTACAGCCTACGATATTCTTGAGTGTATGATGAATACACATATTTGCTTTATCATTGTATCCCGTCTATATTCCTGAATAATGATTGCTGGATAGAAGAACTATACAGTTGCCTCATTGGCTTTGTTTGCATCAAAACATCTTTTTAGGATGAAAGTAAATTAAATTTACGCTTACCTATAATAACCAATACCTTTTTCAAGTTTAATATTCTCAGGTTTATACTGTATTACAACTACACAAATCTTGGTATGGCGTTTTAATTAAAAAATCATTATACGATGATGATGGTGATGGTGATGATGATGACGATGATGCTTTTGTCACTCATGGTTGTAGATTTATTGCTTCAATCTGTGTTTGAAGATGCTTCTAGTTATTCATGATCTTTTAATGCAGCATATTTTCTACTATATAATATAATGTTGAATTCTTTGCAGGAGAAATATTTCTGGCCAAGAATTCGGAGGGATGTATTGCATTGTTCTAATTGTCAAGTATGTGGCTTTCTATGTTTTTGTTATTTTCCTGGTAGTCTCAACGTTTGGTTGTATTGACATTGTATCATACTTGCACAGTTCTGTTGTTGTATCTGCTGGGCTGCTTAGGATTTTTGGTAGTACTGTTGCTGAGCTTCCACTGGTAGCTACTAGCAGAGAACATCAAGGAAAGGTAAGCAGTTGCCTGAATCAAAATTAATAATGTCGGCTGATAGTGTAGTAGGTATGGCTAAGCTTTTACCTGGCGATATTTTCATTTAGGGTTATTTCCAAGTGTTATTCTCTTGCATAGAGAGGTTGCTGTCTTCTCTCAATGTAGAAAAGTTGGTGCTTCCTGCAGCTGGGGATGCAGAGTCAATTTGGACTAAAAAACTAGGCTTCAGAAAGATGAGTGAAGATCAGGTAATTTCATCCTGAGGTTGAAATCTATAGCTTTTACTGCATTTGTAAGACCATAGTCACACTCAAATACTCAATTACATAATAAATGGCCTACACTTTGGTCTTATTGGACATGGTGGTAAGAACCTTTGGAGAACCATACTACAAAAACTAAAACCTAGAGATTATGCTAATTTGAGGATGAGTTATACCTCCTTAACTCTCCGAGATTTGCCGACAAAGTGCATGACCCCTAACTTGTCTCTTGTTCCCTTTTATGGTCGGGTTTCTCTCTCTACAACAAACGTACAGGGTCCTAACATATGGTTTTGAGACATTCACTTTATTTTATATATATATATATATTCTGAGAATCAACTTATGGTTGGTTACTTTAGCTGAAAAATAGCTTAGATTTTTTTTTTGTTTGAGTTGTATTAAAAAAGAAGTTATTGCATAATAAAGATGCTAAAAGGGGTATGAAATAATTATTTATATTATGTAACATTTAATAGTTATGGTCAATTTGGTAAAAAGATAAAATTGTGTGTATTGTGCGCAAAAAGCTTTTTTCTGCCCCCTCAAAATTGTGGTCAAGCTCAACTCCTTGCTTCTGCTTTATATCATGAAAAGCAGATGAAATTCACTATTTAATCTCTACACAAATTACCCAAACCAATATGTGTAGCAGAACAAGTATTTTAAAGGAAGCCCTACTTAAGTTGAAAGGCCTACATAACCAATACGCAACCAGCTATTTTATATTACTTGGTTGTGGTGGCTTGAGTTGAATTGTTTTACAAGCAAATCTTATTCTATTTGTTCTTGAAATAAATTGTTGCAGCAAGGATCATGCATTAAGAATTATGAGATCTTATTTCTTTTGCAGTTATCCAAATATCTTAAGGAGGTGCAGCTAACCCTGTTCAATAAAACATCAATGCTTGAGAAGAGAGTGCAGCTTGCGATAGAATGATGCTTTTTTATGCAGTGCTGTAACTAATTTTTGGTTATATATTCATTTGTTAGTTTCTTTCACAGTAACATTTCTGCTATACTCTTCCTCTTTGCAGCTTTCTTCTTCCTTTTGTTTTCCCCCTTATTTGTTTTTCTTGGTAGTATGGGTGTTTGTGGCTGAATCTTTTGGTGGCAAGCCAAACCAGCCATTCTCTCTTTCTTGTACAATGTAGGATAGAAGAGTAACCGTTGAAAATTGGGACAAACAGGGCCTAGAAGGGTAGTAGGAATAGAGGAGTTTTGAAGGATATAAATAGCATGCTGACCATATTTTTTTCCTAAATTAGCATGCAAATCAGTATGAAGTTTTTATTTTTTATTTTTATTTTTTTTTTTATATACTTGTATTGTGAATTTTAGTTGCTTGTTTCTTTTCCTTCCTAAAAGGACAGTGTAACGTAGTGATGAAGTCATGTTCATAACTCTTTGCTCTTTCTCTGGAACCACAAATAATAGCAAAATGTTGTTAGTTGTATGAATTTTGCGTAAAGCATTTATTTGCTTGATTATATAGCACCGAAAACAGCATGTTTGTTTGATGGTATGGTAGTGTGTGATTGTCATGGTATAATATTCGTTTGCGGTGACTGTTGAATAGCGCAACCTTTTGCTGGCACTGTATAAGTTTTGTGAAACAGTAAACTCTGAATGGATTAATGCTTTAGGTTAAAATTTCTATATTTCTATATGGTGCGTAGAATCTTCTAGCGTTTGGTAATGTTATAGTTCTTATGAACATTTTCCTTTTAATTTTATTATTATTATTATTCGCAAAATTTATGAACATCTTTCATGCACTAAAGAAGATACTTGCATATGTGAATTTCGACGGGTGTAAACAATCTGGTATCCGATCCGAGGTTTACAATTGAATTCGTTTACACGTTTATGTCCTGTGTAAATTATCATTTTTAATTACGAAAGATGTTAATTAATTTAATAATTAAAGATTAGGTTGGTTTGTCAAAAATTATTAGTAGTTTGTTGGGTAGTTTTATCAGACGTTTTAGGAAGTTTTGTTATACTAATTTAATTTTGCTGGGTGTCAAATAATATTTTCTTTTGTGGTTAGAAATTAAACTAGTTTGTTTGTGATCAAATCTTTTATGATTAGAATAAAATTTTTAAGTGCAGCAGAGTTTCATAAAATAAAAACGATAAATAAAGTCCATATGTAAAGGGGGAATAAAAGACGATAATTTAGGCGAGAAGAGATTCTATATACTATATCAAAAATGATATTTGTATACCAAAATTAGTCATAAATTAGTTACAAAAATCAATCACCAATATATTTGTATATAAATATATGTGGTTTAATTTATTTTTAATATGTATTTATATTTTAACATATATTTTATACTGATGACTAATTTTAGTGACTAATTTTAATATAGACGTAGTATAACTCTGTAATATATATGATGGGTTCTTTTGGGGCTACACTAACCGTGGCTAAAACAATAAATGTCAGGCCGAAAACCAATTTTTTTCAGGTGGGTTTTATTTGAGTTGGGCAAAAATCAAATAATCTGAAATTACATAGTTTAGATTATTGTGAAAAAAAAATAAAATTGGATTCCGATACAAAGACAAAAGATATATTGCTGACAAAAAAAATATTAGTAAATACACAAAATAAATATAAAATTTACGAAAATACATAAAATATAGAATAATTATATAAAACTACATAGTACCACCCATTTTGGGTGCTGAGAGGGGAATCCAAATAAGCATAATTCAGGTGCTTAGATCTGGTTCTATGACGTAATGACGCTGACGTATTTTGGGTGTCACACGTGAGAAAATAAGTACTAAAGATCCAAGATACATTCAAACACTGATTAAAGTCTCAATATCCGAAATACTCTCAGAAGGGTAATGCGTGTCACAGCATTCGAGATATGGTCATAGGTATGTTTTAATATTTTTATAAATAATTTTAATTTAAGTTAAATAAATATAGTATGTGTTTGGATTACAGTTTATAAATGGATTTGTTTGTATAAAATTGATTTTGCAAATTTTGATTTTGATGAAAAGTAAGTTTGTGTAAAAGTGATTTATATTTGACAATCTTTATATCAAAATGAATTATAATAAAATAAATAGGAAAAATCTAGGGGTCAACAACTTTTGTGTTTTCTGGTCAGCACTTAACCATCAAAACAAAAGTGAGTGATCTCCCACCATTAGATGTAATCTCACACCATTAAAAACACTATTGATGACTAATTGATGGTTACAAAATACTAAAATTGCTGGTTCCCTAAC
The DNA here is from genome assembly GCF_003086295.3 of Arachis hypogaea. Taxonomy (NCBI): domain Eukaryota; kingdom Viridiplantae; phylum Streptophyta; class Magnoliopsida; order Fabales; family Fabaceae; genus Arachis; species Arachis hypogaea. Next base: position 28,015,149 of record NC_092047.1, on the reverse strand, counting down.
ATTCCTCAAATATCACTTCTAGATAACAAAAAATTACTAAAATAGACATCGACTTAAATAATTTTTTTATATTATTCTATCATTTTAATCTAGATATTTGAATAGATCTTATTAATTAATTATATAATAGAATAAATATTTATTTACTAAAATAAAAAAACATGTAAAAATTAGTAAAATATATTTTTAATTAAAATTAAAAATATAAATTTTAAATATATATATATTATTTTAGAATCTAACGTTTATGATTTTATTATTACTTATGATTAATTTTTTATTTAATTTATCTTTTTTAATGAAATTATAATCTATATTATAAAAAAATTACACTAAAACATAGTATACGAGAATTACAATTATAAAAGAAAGTACTAAAAATAATAAAAAAATTAAATATTTACGGTTAATTTTTTGTTTAATTTACTTACCTAATAGGATCGATAAATCATATTATAAAAAGATAATAACAAACATAATACAAAAAAATTACCATTATAAAAGTGTATAATATCAAACAAACAATTGATAAAAAAATAAAAATAATAAATAATAAAAAATAGAACTCATATAAATAAAAATAACAAGAATTCTATAAATAATACAATAATATACATAAAAGATAAAATTGATAAAAGGTAAATAAATGTTTAGTATTCATGGTTAGAAATCTGTTAAGAAAACCTTAAAGCTAAAAATAGTTACTTCTTATAAACGTAGGTTTGGTAACAAAATCACTTATGCTTTCATGGCACAGGATTCAGTGGTCCAGGAACCTTTGGACCACTTAATGGTCTAAGTAGAAAACATGTTTTTGGAGTTTTTTTTATCAATTACTACGTAGTCCTTGAACTAATTTTAATTACAAATTAACTTCATATATTTTATTTAATTATAAAAATATTTTTTTATTTTATAAATTATTATTTTATCAATTATCTATTATATTTATTAACAATCAAATACAAAAATAACAACCAATTATATCCTCCATTCATCCTAATAATTTTAATTGAATAAAAAATTAACTTTGATCTCGTTACGTTCGTCTATGGCTTCCAAATCGTGTTTCCTTAAAATTCAATCCATTGGTTTACACTATATCACAAAACAATCGATTGAAAGTTGTAAGGTAGAATGGTAAAAAGCTTAAACCAATCGATTGTTTATACTTTCCAATCGAATGAATGCCTCAAAACAATCAATTGTTGTTGTTAGTCAATCGATTGAATTCACGAAAACAACATGAATTTGCCAAATACAATCGATTGGAAAGTGATGACATTGAAGTTTTAGCCAAATTCAATCGATTGGTAATGTAATCCAATCGATTGAAAGGCGATGAAGTTGAATGTTTTGTCAATTTCAATCGATTGGTAAGGGTACCATCTACTCAATAATTAAACGTAAATTAAACGTAAATTAATATATTATTCAAATACACCCATAATAATTAAACGTAAATTAATATATTATTCAAATAAAATATTTGTTAGATCAGATTTTTTTTTGCTAAAACTTTTGCTGCAACTGTTACTTTTATATTGCAAGCAATAGTATTTTTTCACAGCTGATCAGTAGAGTCAAAGAAAGCCTTCATCTGTGCTGCCCCCACCTCATCAGAAACCCAAACAGCACCCCGTCCGCCAGCGCGAGGTCTTCTGCTGTTATCACAGGTATTCCATCGTCTTTGGGCGACACCCTCGTCTGTTGCAGAATCTCTGCCGAGAGCATCTCCAGCATCCTGTAGAGAACCACTTCCACTCCCTCAACGCCGTCCACGCCCTTCTTCAGCCTCCTTGCTAGGCCTTCCACGTGCCCATACATTGAGTAAAACATAATGAAGATCCTCAGCCTCGTAGCAGCGGCAGCCACCCCATTCGACGACGCTTGGCCGTTTTTGGTGGTGTCATCTGTGGAAAAATTGAAAGAGACGGTTTAATTGGGATTGCTGCAACATCTTCTTTCAAGTGAAAGAGAGGGTTTGGGTGTAGAACAGTTTTAGAATTTGAATTGAAAATTGAAATTTTTTAAAATCAATCTGAAGTCGCGCAATCATCCAATCAAAAAGCTAGCATTTCCGCTTTCTCCAGCTAAATGGTGGTTTTGGGATTGCTGCTCGATTCACTCCATTCAACCCACTGGACAAACAACTCCCCCAGGCACCTTACACCAGGTAAGAAGTTCTTGTTGAGGATGGAGATTGCTGAGGCCACTCTTGTCTTTGTTACAGCAAAAAGCCAAAAACAACAGGACCTTGCAACAGTGGAAAAATGGCAGGGTACGTAATTACTAAGGTATATATAGAAAAGGATTGTAATTTCAATAGAAATAAAGACACGTGTCAATTGGAGAAGTGCAAAAAATAGTTAAAAAATTGACAGATGTTGAAATATGTGAACGGGTGTTACTGTTTTGCAACTCTTCTTTTATATAATAAATAAATAGATAAATAGATAGATCTGAATCTTAAGACCAAAAAAAAAAAAAAAAACTGAATCTGAAACTTGAGAAGGGAGAGCATATATACATAAACAGTTACTTAGCTAGTAGCTACTCACTCTCTCTTCACTTGAGCTGTGAAAAAAAATAATGTATTCGTGCATTCCTCCTCACCAACTTTTTCTTCAGTTGCATTCGCCGAGTTCCCAAAACCCAAAGGTGCATTTCGAATGTCTCTTTCTTTATGATCGTTGCGTGTTTGGTTGCTGAGTAAAGTGCAGTTTCTTAGATCATTTTTCATTTGCAGGTTTTCCCCTCACGTGTTCCTTCTTCTCCGCGGAATTTGAGGATCTGCACTGTTTCAATGAGTAAGGCTTCAAGTTACATACCAGCTGCTCCAATTTTTCTTCCTGAAGGACCTTGGAAGGAGGTTAGTTGTCATATTCATCATTCATCACAATTGTTGTCATTAGCATTCATCGCATTAGGTTGAATTTGGTTAGTATAGTGATAGTAAAAACTTGTCTCTTTGTTTTTAGTTTCTCTATCTGAGTGCCTTCTCCACTCTATTTCTCATTCCAAAAGCAGCCTTAGATAAGGGTCCTTTGAATGTGTTTCTAGAAAGGGTTAAAGAAAAACAAGAATTTATAAAGTGGTAGTCAGTTTGAATAAGTTTCTCCAAAACATAGAAATACAAGACTGAATTAAACTGCTGTGTACTTTTACCATGTATCCAATCAATTTTTTACATTTTTAAGACTTTTAACTTTGTGAATAATTAAGCATTTAAGCCAAATACTTTTTCTGATATGACAATACATAAATCGGATGTCTGCATAATACCTTTTTGCATTGACAATAATGACAAATTAAATACTAGAAATACATGGTTTTTATTCTTTTTTTTTTCTTTTGAAACCATTGATAAAGTATAATCTTAAAAGTACTTTTAAAAAAATGATCATAACACACCTTCAATTCTTTTCAGAAAAGTTTCTCTTTTGAATGATGTGTTGTTTGTGCTAGCTTCCTGTTATTTTACTATATTCGGAAGTCGCATTTTTTTTATGATGAAAGAAATACGTTTATTGACTAGAAAATTTGCTCTTCTTGGTCATGCATTGGATGCCTAATTATAGTTTATTTGCTATTAGATTCCCTTTCTAGGCCCAAAGCAATGTATGCTTTCAATTCTCGAAATGGGATGTTATGATATTATATCTTCTTCTATTCAAGGTTACTTGAAATGGACAATATGCAAGTTGGTTTACCGGTAGTTGAATATATGATTTTGATCATTCAGATTCCAGGAGGAGTTACTGCTGCAGAGGGATTTAAAGCTGCCGGAATGTATGGAGGATTACGTGCCAAAGGAGAAAAGCCCGACCTTTCACTTGTTACGTGTGACGTTGATGCTATATCTGCAGGTTTGCTTGTCTTGTGGAATTTTAACTCAAATCAACTTGAGTATGGCATGCACTTCATATAATTGGATTTTCTTCAGGGTCATTTACAACAAATGTGGTTGCTGCTGCACCAGTATTATACTGCAAAAAGATATTAGATATTTCAAAAACTGTAAGAGACTTCTACTTTTGTTGATTTCCTTTTCAAGATGCAGCCGGTATTGTACCAAATGTGTTACACAGCTTATGCAGTAACTAACCTTGTCAATATCTGATGAGCTGGTATCTTTTCCAAGCTCCTGTGCAAAATGCTTTCACTGTCCTAATGTATATTTGAGCAGTTTTTCTGTCAAGAAATGGATGGTTCCTCAACCATGAGCTGAAATTCTAATAGCATGCATTGTGCTGTTGTTCCTTGGAAACTCTATCCTTCTTGCTTGATTGCCTGCTAATAAGTCAATTTTGGTACTTGTCAGGCACGGGCTGTAATAACTAATGCAGGCCAAGCAAATGCAGCTACGGTAAGATATCAAAACTATTTGTTTCATGTGCCTATGAATAATATTCAATAGTCCACTGAAGTGTGATCTAATCAAGTTACTTTAGTGCATCAATGAATGCTCTCTATGAACTTGATTCATTTGAACTTTTTCGAGTGAAGATTAATAAACATTTGGTTGCTAAGGCCCTTAATATCTGCAGGGTGAAGCAGGTTATCAGGACATGTTAGAATGTGTGGAAAGCCTTGCCAAGGTATGCATCCTTATTAAACAGATTTTGCTAACGGTGCTCCATGTCAAAAGGACTTGGTCTTAGTCAGTATTGTAAATTTCATGATTACAGCTTCTGAAAGTGAAGCCAGAAGAAGTATTAGTTGAATCTACTGGTGTAATTGGTCAAAGAATAAAGAAGGTAAATGCAGAATCTCTATGCACTAGTTTTCTGTCTGCTTGTGTTTAACTTTGTAACTGGACAACTACTTAAGCATTCCAACAAGCAGAAATTCTGTTTGCCACACTAATCACTTCTCATTTCCTTGCAGGGGGCATTTTTAAGCTCACTTCCCACATTAGTGGGTTCACTTTCATCTTCAGTTGAAGGGTAATTCCTATATTCCATGATTACACTTCTGAATTTTACAAATGGCATGCTATCATGTTAAGAAACTAACTTTTTTTCCTTAAAAATTATTTTCGTCTGAGAAACATTGTTGTGTCTACTTTTCAATACATTTTTTCCCCTCCTTTTTATAATCTTATCATTTTGCTTGCATACAGGGCAGATGCTGCAGCAGTGGCAATCACAACAACGGACCTTGTTAGCAAAAGCGTGGCAATTGAGACTTTGGTATCACTGTTTCCTCTTTTAATTGAAGGTTCATACAATCAATTTGTATTTACCTACTGTAGCATATATATGTAAAGTTTGTAACACATGCACACATTTATATAAATTGCAACATTGTCATGTTTTGGACTCTAGATCATTTGGATGAATTGTTGATATGAACAATATGGGCCAAATTCATTTGGCTAATGGAAGAGCAAATAAAAAAATTGAGTATTTTGGAATTTCTGTGCAATCAAGCGCCTTAATACAAGCCATAATAGGATGTTTCATACTTTCATTTAAATGTGACCTGTATAGCTTGAGCCTTGTTAATGGTAGTTGGGAAGAAAAAGTAGAGGGACCATAGTTGCATGCATTTATTTGTATGGAAAGTAGTCTTGATAGGTAATTATGTATAATAGCTAGCTATAATTTCATCAACTTCAAATTTTCTAGACAGAAATCTTTAACTCTTTTTAAGTTTTGGTAGTTAATGGATTATGTTTGGTTCATAACAATATTTTATATTCCTTTTTTTTTTTTTGTGGTGTTGGTTAGGTTGGAGGGACTAAGGTAAGGGTTGGGGGAATGGCAAAAGGCTCTGGGATGATCCATCCAAATATGGCTACCATGCTCGGGGTATGTCTAACATGATGCTTCTTTCTCATTTGAAATATATGGTTTTTCCAGTCTAATCCTTAAACTATATCTACCCTAGGTAATAACAACTGATGCCCGGGTAACCAGCGATGTTTGGAGAAAGATGGTGCAGGTTGCTGTGAACCGAAGTTTCAACCAGATAACTGTATGTAATTTTCACTTTGTTCTGGAACTGCAAATTCATTTAGTTATGTTGTATCTAAATTTTATATTTGATATTCTGTATATATCAGAATAACGGTGTTGCAATAATTTTACAATTTTAATTTTCTGTGTTGCTTTTAATGTAAAAGGGTCATATACTCATTATCTCCATAAAAAGATATTGCTTTTCTGAGATTTGACCATGTTATGGATTGTGGCTAATTCTTACCTTGTTTTTGCAACATTTTACTACAGGTAGATGGAGATACTAGTACTAATGACACTATTATTGCTTTGGCTAGTGGGTTATCTGGGTTGGGCTGTATTTCTTCACTAGACAGTGATGAGGCTACTCAACTTCAGGCATGCCTAGATGCGGTAAATTTGATCTTCTACATTGTAACGATATTATAATTTCATACTCCATTTTTTGCTGTTGAATAACTTAAAATAATGATTTACTTCTACACTTACAGATAGCTTAGATTTCTAGTAAAACTGGAAATGGAAGTACTATGGGCTTTTAAATTTAGATTCTTTGTAACATGGGGAGATGGTGCATCGTTATGCCGCTATTGTGTGTGCATAAGTTACGAAGCTAGGATTTAGTGATTTCTATGCTGAATTCATAACATTTAGACTACTTTACTTGGGGGTTAATGGGTAGAAAAACGAAAAGAATGCAAAATTTCATGAATTTTGTTTTTATAAAAGAATCAGTGTTCCATGATTCCCTGTAATTCTTCAAAAATGACCTCCTAGTTTTGATTGCCCTTTTCAGGTAATGCAAGGTCTTGCCAAATCAATAGCTTGGGATGGAGAGGGGGCAACGTGCCTCATTGAGGTATGCTTCTTTGAATGAAGCATATTTTTGCTTGATCGTGCTATTACATTATATTATAATATTCCCCAATGATAATACTAGACTTCCTTTTTTCTCCAATGTTTATATTTCCTAGAGGTATAGATTTCATTCTGCACTTATTATCTCAACAAATCCTCTTTATTCAAATATTTTTAGTTGCCCAACAAGTAGGCATGGCTCAAGAGTAATATATATATATATATATATATATATATATATATCATTCTTTTTCCACTTCTCCGTTTCCCTCCACTGCTTTTTCTGTTTTAACTGTCTGGCTCGGTATCCATGTTCATATTATTTTCCCCCAAGTAAGATACATAAGCCATTGCTGATATCTTGCAAGGCCATGTGATCAGATCATTTTTCCCTTTGTTTTCTGCCTTTTCTGTGGTTTGATAGATGTGTAACCCAATTTTGTGGTCTGGTTGATGTTGATTAGTTTGAATGAGGACTCAATCCTTCTTGGTATGTATGTATCATCAAATTTGCAGGTCAATGTAGTGGGTGCAGATAGTGAGGGTGAAGCTGCAAAAGTTGCTCGTTCTGTTGCAGCATCTTCACTTGTAAAGGTACGAGTAATTGAACTAAAGAATTTTGTTACTATCTCAATCTGGCTGAAGAAACATTTTCTGATATAGTGTTTTATCAGGCTGCTGTGTATGGCAGAGACCCTAATTGGGGACGCATTGCTGCCGCAGCTGGTTATTCTGGGGTCTCTTTCCACCAGAATAAACTTAGGGTGGAGTTGGGGGATATTTTGCTGATGGTTGGTGGGGAACCACAATCATTTGATCAGTAGGACTTTCTGTTATTGGTTATTTTAGTTGATTCTGGTATGCTAGTGAATCATGATATTTCTTCTTTAGTTGACACTTCATCAGTAGTTAACATTTCATAATAAATCATCACCTATCTTGATTTTCTCAAGACAAATTAAATATTTTAATCCTGTGGGTACAATTTTTCCAGCAGACTAATCTTTTCAGAGTTAAATAGTAGTTTACTCCAATTTTTTCGTGAGACCCTTAGCAACAAGCCTCAGTGCTACTGTTAACAAAATTTTTGCTCCAAATACTGGACGATAAGATATACAATTTTTTATGTTCCTGAATGGTATCAGTTCACGTTTCTGTTGCTTGAAGGAAACTCTTTGCATAAATATCAATCATTTAATAAAAAAACTTTTGGTTAGGTTAGATTTGATTTCTTCCAATCAGTAACATATCCCTACAATGAGAAGATCAAGAATGAAAATGTGGTAGAATAACAGTTTTCTTTACTAGGTTCCCATGTTTTTCCATGCAACGTGCAATAGGGTATCATGTACATTTTTTAGCACTCAACTTATGCTCAAGACCTTTGTCCATGGCTCCATGCAATTTAGAGTCTACCTTCTTGCAATATTTTTTAGCACTCAACTTATGCTCAAGACCTTTGTCCATAGCTCCATGCAATTTAGAGTCTACCTTCTTGCAATATTTGCACTCATTTTACATAATCATGGCTTGTTGCTCTATTTTAGTTACCAACCACCATATTTTAAAGCAAAAGCTAGAGAATCAGGGGCCAAGGATAGCTTTGAATGCGTTATATTTTCATCCACACACATACGCAATCTCTTAATGGCTTCTAAACCAATTAGAACTAATCTTAACAATGCCTTTTCAAATTTTTAGCTGGAACAACATTGTTGTGATTTTAATTAGGAATTGTCATGTGGATAGTTAGAGGTACACAATCTCTTGACAAGTTCCAAACATTGCAGGGTTGCTGCTAGTAATTATCTAAAAAGGGCTGGGGAGACTCATGGTACTGTTAGAATTAACATATCAATTGGTAAGTACATTACTGTAACTCAATAGCATATGCTTTATCTTTTACCACTTCAACAGTATAATCCAGTGAAGGGATCTACACTTCTATTGATAATATTGTTTGTTAGTCATATTAGTTCTTGAAAGATATAACCGTAAGTCAAATGAACCTTTCCATCAGTTAGATGACGATGTGTCATATTAGGTACCATGTGACATTAAATTGTCATGTCATGTGACACGTCATCATCTAACTGAGAGAAAGATTATTTTGACTTTATAGTTTTTCAGGGTCTAATATGACTAACAATCTTTCGGGGGATTAATTTGAAGAACCTAGTTATCATTTAGGAACGAATTTGAGTATTGCCTCTTAGTGTCTAATTATATTAATTTTCCTACTCACAGGCAGTGGACTAGGACATGGACAAGCATGGGGATGTGATTTGAGCTATGATTATGTAAAAATTAATGCAGAATACACAACATGACCCAATGAAAATCGCCAAACCTAGATTGGCCAAAGTTTGATTGCGCATTGCTAAGAAGACCGGACCAGCAGTATGTACTTGAAATGCACATGATCGCACCAGAAATGCTTTCAATATTTTCGAACAAGTAATATCTAGTGGTGGCAAACAGGCCAACCGTCACTTGTAAACATAAAAAGGGGTTGGGAGAGGCCGGGTAACCGATTTTGGTAATATGAAAATAAACAAGAAATAAAAACTTAACAACTATGTTGCTATTAGTCTTGCAGCAATGTAAACCACAACTATTAGATAAAAAAATATAACAATGTTGCCACTTTCAATATTCACTTGTTTATTCATTCAGATGGCCACTACTCACTATTCACTCTCATTCAAGCGAGACTTTCAAATTTACTTTTTATTTTCTTAACTTCTAAAGTAGTATTTCAAAGAAGAATTATTTTTCAAATACACATGATGACACCCAACAATTCAATAACTCATTATGATATCATATTAAAAGGGTAAGGCAACCAATAGGAAAATACATGAAAAAAGGCTCTCACCATCTAATACCCTACTGATTTTAGCATCAGAGTGTCTTACAGATTATCCACCTGACTTGGTTCTACGCCTGACAAAATTGGAATCTCCAATCTCCACCTCATTAGTTCCTAATCTCGCCTCGAGTACGAACAATAGCAGAATTTGAGTTCCATAAAATAAGTACCTACATTTTAATTTCATGTCATGCTATTTTGTATTATTACTTCCAAACATTATATTTGATTTTTTTTTTCATTTAAACTTGCTTTTTCCAAATACAATAATAAAAGAAGTATCAAGATTTTACACTCTATTGTACACTTCGAATTTTTCAAATATCATAACCAATCCCGTTACGTAACCAATAAGAATTCTACCAACTTTTGCCAACTCTCATTTATAACTGTTTAATAGAAGTGTCTTTATAAATATATCTAATAAAAGTATCTTTATGAAGTCTTCTGAATGTATCTTATACATGTATCTCCTTATAATAATTAATTATTATTGACAATAAATTAACAGATAGTATATTGGTATTTTATATTTTTTCATATCATAAAAACAAATAAATAAAGTAGGTTCACCAGCACTAGTTACATGCATTTTTTAAATGTGTCAGGCAACTACAAATGCATGTTTAAATAAACATATGATACACCAACAAGAAGATTCCAACATTGGAACATGCAAGTAACTATTAAAATAAAAACATAAATATCACTTGAGAATGACCAAGTCCAACAGTCAATTCTCCCAACAACTGCACATTGGCACACAATTTAAAACGTGTTAGTGCTTGCAACCATTACCTTGAATATCAGAACCTGATTCATTGGTTCATTTCTAATGAACATAAAAACCTAGAAGCTAATATTAAGGATCACTAAGGATGAGTAATTCCGATGTGCATACTAGCTCAGAGTGATGCTGTCAATCAAACAGAAAAAAGGGCAAAGAAAACCGGCTTCAGACTCAAATAAACTTTTGCCATCTAAATCAAATAATTAGTCCCACAAATCATTAAATACCAACTATAATTAGAATCTCTTTATTTCCGAGGCCTGAAAATTGCTACCATTAAAATTTCAATTTTGAGCAATTCAAGTCATTACAAATTGTTAAAATGAATAAGATTCTAATTCTCAAAATTATCACCTGGAAATGCAGAAGATTCATGAAGACTTGTGACACATACACAAATTGTGAACAGATACAAGGGTTTTGGAGGGGAAGGAATGTAAGGGTCTGAAAAGTAAAATGGACTTACTTTACCTACAATTTCAAGCCCTTCCCTCCTTTCCCTTTCCTTTCCCCATAAAATCAAGAACCCATAAACACTCCCAAGAAAACAATCTTTAACATTTAGCTCATATGCAAAAAAAATCAGTTATTGGAGTATGCAAGCAGTTTGAGATGAAGAGATACCATGAAAAGATTTAGTTATACATGAAATAGGCCATGTGTTTCCTAGAAATCCCTTGTTTGGAAGACAGTGACACCGTTTCAAATTTAAAGGTCTGAATGGTTTAAGGTTTCATTTCCTATTTACATTCAATGTTTAGTTGAGAAAAGAATGAACAGTGGAATTCAGGCTGTGTTTGGTTCTTGGGCGAGGACAGTGGAAGCAGGAATAGAGACACAAATTTCCGTCTATGCATTAGTTTTTAGTTATAGGAAGAGAGGCATTCTAAGGTTTATATTTTAAAGGGGCAAAATGACAACAGTACAATACCAAAAAAGAATCTGTCCGAGCAGCCAAGGGTCTCATTGCGTTACTTTACCCACTTGGACAACAACCAAACACAGCTTCATCATTTCCTTTTGCAAAGTCTCAACAAAAAACCTACTAAACAAAAACATTGTCGAAAAATTCACTACACATTCTGGTGTTGTAAATAACAAAACCAATGACTTATAAAGTCACACTGGAGTTGTAAATAACAAAACCAATGACTCATAAGGTAACACTAATTAAATTAAACGAGAATATATGAGCATCATAAGTTAAAAACGCCAGCATCAATGATAACAAGAAAATGAACATAGAAGAAAAACCATAAATGAAGATAATATCAAGGAATGGAAAGTGCAAGGATTAAGATAAAATCAATAAGTTTCTCACACAAGCCAGATTTGATCGTGAACAACTCCATAGAAGCCCCAACTAGAGCCGAATCAGCCCTAATCTTCAAGTACCAAGCAGAGAAACTTCATTTTTCAACTTGCAAGAAATGACAAAGTAACTATTGAAAAAGATTTATGACAATCCAATCAAAGGCATTATCTGCAAGTATCAAAGATTATTTAGGTTTTATGTATATTGCATTGAATGTTGTGGTATCTATCCTATTTTAGTACACTTTAACATGATGTTGAATCATAAATAATAGCATATACAAACAGATACTCACAAACACTAACTTTGTTGTCTTATATAAAATAAAAGGTAAACCGAAGAAAACCATGTAACTAAATTACATAGAATAACTGAATAAGTAGATAGCTCACCCAAAAGGTTATAAACCAGGCCACATTACATTCATACAGATTTGACCAACATAAACAGACAAAACACACCTTGCATGTCATCACAGTCTATAAAATTTATTGAAAACAAAGCCCTTGGTATTTGAAGCACAAATAACCTACCAATTTAATGAGAATTAACATCCAAAGAATCAAGACCAAGTTCCGATATCAACCATCCTAAGTTCCTAACAAAATCTATTCCACATCAAATTATCAACATCAAATTCTATAACATAAAATCCTAAATTCTTATTCAGAGCTTAGTTCCTCACCAATAACTGTATTTTGCGAATTGCATGTCAAAGAGGAAAGAGGAAAAGAAGGAGACAAACACACAGTGATTATTCCAAAGAACACCTTCCATTAACAACTGTTCAGAACATTACATCTACATACTAATAATATTAAATTTAAAAGAAAAATAAAAGCACATCTCCCGTAAAAACCCTAGATCCATGATTCATCCAGAAGCCGAAACCCTAGAAAAATCCCCAAACATTTTACGAACTGGTGAACTTAGTCACCGCTTTGGTCCCTTCAGAAACGGCATGCTTCGCCAACTCACCAGGGAGCACCAACCGTACGGCAGTTTGGATCTCCCTCGAAGTAATCGTCGGCTTCTTGTTGTACCTGGCGAGTCTAGAAGCTTCCTGAGCGAGCTTCTCGAAGATATCGTTGATAAAACTGTTCATTATTCCCATGGCTTTGCTCGAGATTCCGATGTCAGGGTGAACCTGCTTCAAAACCTTGAAGATGTAGATCTTGTAAGTCTCAACGCTCTTCTTCACTCTCTTCTTCTTCTTATCGCTACTTCCTTCCTTCGAGATCTTCTTCTCCGCCTTCGGTTTCTTCTCCGCTGGTGCTTTCTCCGCGGGTTTCTTCTCTGCTGGCTTCTTCTCTGCCTTCGCCGGAGCCATTGTTGGAAGAAGAAAAAAAGAACGGTGGTTCGAGGGTTAAATTGCGTGTGCGAGTTGAGAAGAGAGTGTAGGTTAGATGAAGAATGAAGGTATTGTAGTGGGAATATATATAGGGATGAGAAATGGATCCTGATTGGTTGGTGTGGTTTTTTGAGGATTGATGACGTGGTTTGTTTTGTATTCATTGAATGGGGGTTTAACATTTTGATGGCTGAGATTACACCTTTTGAGGATTTTGGGTTTTCGCTTTCCAGCGCGCGGAATAGTTGCGGATCCGGAGTTTGGTCGCTCCGGCGTTCAAGGAAAGATATTTAAATTTTAAAAAGTTGAAATTAAAAGAGAGTAAAATATTAGAGTAGATACTATCATCAAAATTTTATAATTATCTTTATATGAAGATGTTGTTATAAAATAAATAAATAACTAAGAAAAAAGTAATAAATATAAAATAAAAAAGTATAAATAAAAGACTTTAGTATTAATATTCACTATAAATAATATCTCAATATAATAAAAATTATATATATATATATATATATATATATTACTGATATAGTAGCGTATATAAAAAGAGAGAATAATATTTCAGCAGTATAAAAGAGAGAATTCTATTAATTATTGTTGTGTTGTATGTAAGGCTATGAGGTCTTATTTATAGGTGTACAAATTCAACCGTTATTAAAGGTTGGTCTTTGTAATAGTCTCAAATCTCTTTTTTGAAAACTTCGGCCGTCCATATCATTAATGGGCATCCATCTCATATTTTTATCACAACACTCCCCTTAGATGACTATTTAAGATTATGCCTCGTTAAAACCTTATTAAAGAAAAACCCAATGGGAAAAAAACTTTAGGGAAGGAAAAAGAGTACAGTATCCTTTGTGATGGGGACTGCCTCATTAAAAACCTTGTCAAGAAAAACCAAATAGGAAAAAAACCTAACCAAGGAAAAAGAGTACAGTCTCCCCCTCTTGTCGACATCATTTAATGTCTCGAAATCGGGGCATCCTAATCTCATGTACCAATCTTTCAAAGGAGGATTTTGGGAGTGACTTTGTAAATAAATCTGCCAGATTATCATTTGAGCGGACCTGTTGGACATCAACTGTCCCTTGATTTTAAAAATCATGAGTGAAGAAGAATTTGAAATAAATATGCTTTGTTCTATCGCCTTTGATATATCCGCCCTTAAGTTGAGCAATGAATGTTGTATTATTTTCAAACAGGACAGTTGGAGCTATCTTCTGATCAATCAGTCCACATGATGACAGAATATATTGGATCAAACTCTTGAGCCAAAAACACTCGCAACTTGCTTCATGAATCGCTAGTATTTCAGCATGATTTGAGGATGTTGCCGCAATCGTCTGTTTTGTGGACTTTCATGATATAGCTGTACCATCATATATGAATAGGTATCCTGTTTGAGATCTCCCTTTATGTGGATCAGACAAATATCCAGCATCTGCATAGCCAACTAATTGTGACTTGGATCCATATGGATAAAACAATCCCATATCAACCGTTCCATGAAGATATCGAAAGATTTGTTTGATTCCACTACAATGACTTCTGGTTGGAGAGGAACTATACCTTGCTAGTAAGTTCACAGCAAATGATATATCGGGTCGTGTGTTATTAACAACATACATTAGTGCTCCAATGGCGCTAAGATATGGTACTTCAGGGCCAAGGATATCTTCATTTTCTTCTTTAGGACGGAATTGATCATTTTCCACATCCAAATATCTTACGATCATTTGGGTACTTAATGGATGTGACTTATCCATATATCGGGTCGTGTGTTATTAGCAACATACATTAGTGCTCCAATGGCGCTAAGATATGGTACTTCAGGGCCAAGGATATCTTCATTTTCTTCTTTAGGACGGAATTGATCATTTTCCACATCCAAATCTTACGATCATTTGGGTACTTAATGGATGTGACTTATCCATATAAAATCTCTTCAAGATATTTTCTGTGTATGTTGTTTAATGATTGAAGATCCTATTTTTTTGTATGCTCGATCTGCAAGCCGAGACAAAATTT
Organism: Arachis hypogaea; assembly: GCF_003086295.3. NCBI lineage: Eukaryota > Viridiplantae > Streptophyta > Magnoliopsida > Fabales > Fabaceae > Arachis > Arachis hypogaea. The sequence goes on along the minus strand of NC_092047.1, from coordinate 27,999,966 downwards.
AGTTTTTTCAAGATCTTTCATCTCAAACTCTTCTTTTAGAGTTTTTATAATTGTTGGAATCTCTTTACGAGTTCCAATGATATTTAAATCATCAACGTATACAACAATTATAATGGATCCAGATGCATATTTCTTTATAAAAACACACGAGAAATATCATCATTCTTAAATCCATTTTTGGCCAGATACTCAGTAAGACGATTATACCACATTCGTCCAGATTGCTTTAGACCATATAAAGATCTTTGCAATTTGACTAAGTATAACCCTTGTGAATATTCATTGGATGGTTTAGATATCTTTAGTCCTTCGGGGACTTTCATATAGATATCACGATCTAATGAGCTATTGGTGCACGAAATTGTGATGTCCAGGCTCGAACAATCCCTAGTAATGGCTCCAAAGCTTGGTGCTTTGATCTTAATTCATAATTGTCACAACTTCGATACAACTAACCAGCAAGTGCACTGGGTCGTCCAAGTAATACCTTACGTGAGTAAGGGTCGAATCCCACGGAGATTGTTGGTATGAAGCAAGCTATGGTCACCTTGTAAATCTCAGTCAGGCAGATATAAAGTGATAATGGTGTTTTTGAATAAAATAGGGATAGAGATACTTATGTAATTCATTGGTAGGAATTTCAGATAAGCGAATGGAGATGCTTTTCGTTCCTCTGAACCTCTACTTTCCTGCTATCTTCATCCAATCAGTCTCATTCCTTTCCATGGCTGGCTGTATGCAAGGGCATCACCGTTGTCAGTGGCTACATCCCCTCCTCTCAGTGAATAATATGCTCACGCACCCTGTCACGGCACGGCTATTCATCTGTCGGTTCTCGATCATGCTGGAATAGGATTCACCCTCCTTTTGCGTCTGTCACTAACGCCCAGCACTCGCGAGTTTGAAGCTCGTCACAGTCATTCAATCATTGAATCCTACTCGGAATACCACAGACAAGGTTTAGACTTTCCGGATTCTCTTGAATGCCGCCATCATTCTAGCTTACGCCACGAAGATTCTGGTTAGGAGATCTAAGAGATACTCATTCTAGCTTAATTCATGTAGAACAGAAGTGTTTGTCAGGCACGCGTTCCTAAGGGAGAAGGATGATGAGCGTCACACATAATCATCACCTTCATCACGTTCTTGGGTGCGAATGGATATCTTAGAAGCGAAATAAGAAGAATTGAATAGAAAACAGTAGTACTTTGCATTAATCTTTGAGGAACAGCAGAACTCCACACCTTAATCTATGGAGTGTAGAAACTCTACCGTATGAAAATACATAAGTGAAGGTCCAGGCATGGCCGAGATGGCCAGCCCCCAAAACGTGATCACAGGATCAAAATACAATCCAGGATGGTCAAAGACTATAGTAAGAGGTCCTATTTATAATAAACTAGTCACTAGGGTTTACATGAGTAAGTAATTGATGCATAAATCCACTTCCGGGGCCCACTTGGTGTATGTTCGGGCTGAGCTAAAGTGTAGCACGTGCAGAGGCCATTTGTGGAGTTGAACGCCAGTTTCTGTGCCAGTTTGGGCGTTCAACTCTGGTTTTGGATCCTTTTCTGGCGCTGGACACCAGATTTGGGCAGAAGGCTGGCGTTGAACGCCAGTTTACATCGTCAATTCTTGTCCAAAGTATGGACTATTATATATTGCTGGAAAGCCCTGGATGTCTACTTTCCAACGCAATTGGAAGCGCGCCATTTCGAGTTCTGTAGCTCCAGAAAATCCACTTTGAGTGCAGGGAGGTCAGAATCCAGCAGCATCAGCAGTCCTTTTTCAACCTCTGAATCTGATTTCTGCTCAAGTCCCTCAATTTCAGCCAGAAAATACCTGAAATCACAGAAAAACACACAAACTCATAGTAAAGTCCAGAAATGTGAATTTAACATAAAAACTAATGAAAACATCCCTAAAAGTAACTAGATCCTACTAAAAACATACTAAAAACAATGTCAAAAAGCGTATAAATTATCCGCTCATCACAACACCAAACTTAAATTGTTGCTTGTCCCCAAGCAACTGAAAATCAAATAGGATAAAAAGAAGAGAATATACTACAAATTCCAAACTATCAATGAAACAGAGCTTCAATCATATGAGCGGGACTTATAGCTTTTTGCCTCTTGAATAGTTTTGGCATCTCACTTTATCCATTGAGGTTCAGAATGATTGGCATCTATAGGAACTTCAGATTTCGAATAGTGTTATTGACTCTCCTAGTTCAGTATGATGATTCTTGAACACAGCTTCTTTATGAGTCTTGGCCGTGGCCCTAAGCACTTTGTTTTCCAGTATTACCACTGGATACATAAATGCCACAGACACATAATTGGGTGAACCTTTTCAGATTGTGACTTAGCTTTGCTAAAGTCCCCAATTAGAGGTGTCCAGGGTTCTTAAGCACACTCTTTGTTTTTTTGCTTTGGACCTTGACTTTAACCGCTCAGTCTCAAGTTTTCACTTGACACCTACACGCCACAAGCACATGGTTAGGGACAGCTTGGTTTAGCCGCTTAGACCAGGATTTTATTCCTTTAGGCCCTCCTATCCACTGATGCTCAAAGCCTTGGGATCCTTTTTATTTGCCCTTGCCTTTTGGTTTTAAGGGTTATTGGCTTTTTCTGCTTGCTTTTTCTTTTTCTTTCTATTTTTTTTTCTATTTTTTTTTCGCCTCTTTTTTTTTCTTTTTTTTTCTGCAAGCTTTGTTCTTTGCTGCTTTTTCTTGCTTTAAGAATCATTTTTATGATTTTTCAGATTATCAAATAACATGTCTCCTAGTCATCATTCTTTCAAGAGCCAACATATTTAACATTCTTAAACAACAACTTTAAAAGACATATGCACTGTTCAAGCATTCATTCAGAAAACAAGAAGCATTGTCACCACATCAATACAATTAAGCTAAGTTCAAGGATAAATTCGAAACTCATGTACTTCTTGTTCTTTTGAATTAAAACAGTTTTTATTTAAGAGAGGTGATGGATTCATAGGACATTCATAACTTTTAGACATAGTTACTAACTACTAATGATCATGTAATGAAGACATAAACACAGATAAGTACATAACATAGAAAACGAAAAATAGAAGAAATAAGAACAAGGAATGAATCCACCTTAGTGATGGTGGCGTTTCCTTCTTGAGGAACCAATGATGTCCTTGAGCTCTTCCATGTCTCTTCCTTGTCTTTGTTGCTCCTCCCTCATTGCTTTTTGATCTTCTCTTATTTCATGAAGCATGATGGAGTGCTCTTGATGTTCCACCCTTAGTTGTCCCATATTGGAACTCAATTCTTCTAGGGAGGTGTTGATTTGCTCCCAATAGTTTTGTGGAGGAAAGTGCATTTGAGGCATCTCCGGGATCTCATGGTGATGAGCTTCCTGCGCCTCTTGAGCTCCATGAATGGGCTCTCTTGCTTGCTCCATCTTTTTCTTAGTGATGGGCTTCTCTTCCTTAATAGGAATGTCTCCTTCTATGAAAGCTCCAGCTGAGTAACATAGATGGCAAATGAGGTGAGGGAAGGCTAACCTTGCCATAGTGGAGGACTTGTCAGCCACCTTGTAGAGTTCTTGAGATATAATCTCATGAACTTCCACCTCTTCTCCAATCATGATGCTATGGATCATGATGGCCCGGTCTATAGTAACTTCAGACCGGTTGCTAGTGGGAATGATTGAGCATTGAATGAACTCCAACCATCCTCTAGCTATAGGCTTGAGGTCCAATCTTCTTAGTTGAACCGGCTTTCCTTTGGAGTCAACCTTCCATTGAGCTCCTTCTACACATATGTCCATAAGGACTTGGTCCAACCTTTGATCAAAGCTGACTCTCCTTGTGTAGGGGTGTGCGTTCTCTTCCATGTATGGCAAGTTGAACGCCAACCTCACATTTTCCGGACTAAAATCTAAGTATTTCCCCCGAACCATTGTAACATAGTTCTTTGGATCCGGGTTCTTACTTTGATCATGGTTCTTGGTGATCCATGCATTGGCATAGAACTCTTGAACCATTAGGATGCCGACTTGTTGGATGGGATTTGTTAGAACTTCCCAACCTCTTCTTTGAATTTCATGTCGGATCTCCGGATACTCATTTCTTTTGAGTTTAAAAGGGACCTCAGGGATCACCTTCTTCTTGGCCACAACATCATAGAAGTGGTCTTGATGGGCTTTGGAGATGAATCTTTCCATCTCCCATGACTCGGATGTGGAAGCTTTTGTCTTCCCTTTCCCTCTTCTAGAGGATTCTCCGGTCTTGGGTGCCATCAATGATAATGGAAAAACAAAAAAGCTATGCTTTTACCACACCAAACTTAGAATATTGCTCGCCCTCGAGCAATAAACAAAAGAATAGTAGAAGAAGAAGAAGAAATATGGAGAGGGAGAGGGAGATGTGGTTTCGGCCAAGGAGAGTGTAGAGGGGTGTGTTGTGTGAATTTGATGAAGAATGGAGGTCTTTATATAGGGAAGGGAGGGGGGGTTAAGGTTCGGCCATATGGGTGGGTTTGGGTGGGAAATTGGTTTTGAATTTTGAAGGTAGGTGGAGTTTATGAGGTAGGTTTATGGGGAAGAGGAGATGGATGTGAGTGGTGAAGGTTTAGTGGGGAAGAGAGATTGAGGTGATTGGTGAGGGGTTTTTAGGGAAGAGTGTTTATGGGGTTGTGTGAAAGAGAGTGGTGAGAAGAAGTGAGTGGTGGTAGGTGGGGATCCTGTGGGGTCCACAGATCCTGAGGTGTCAAGGCATTTACATCCCTGCACCCATTAGGCATATAAAAATGCCTTTGTACCCAACTCTGGGCGTTCAGCGCCAGGTTGGTGGCCATTTTGGGCGTTCAACGCCCATTTGTGTGCCATTTCTGGCGTTGAACGCCAGAACTATGCCTGTTCTGGCGTTCAGCGCCCAGAAGCTACCCATTTTGGGCGTTCAGCGCTAGAACCATGCTCTGTTCTGGCGCTGAACGCCAGACAGATGCTCCTCCAGGGTGTGATTTTTCTTCTGCTGTTTTTGATTCCGTTTTCAATTTTTATATTTATTTTGTGACTCCACATGATCATGAACCTAAGAAAACATGAAAAACAATAAAAATAAGAATTAGATAAACATTGGGTTGCCTCCCAACAAGCGCTTCTTTAATGTCAATAGCTTGACAGTGAGCTCTCATGGAGCCTCACAGATGTGCAGAGCTTTGTTGAGACTCTCCAACACCAAACTTAGAGTTTGGATATGGGAGTTCAACACCAAACTTAGAGTTTGGTTGTGGCCTCCCAACACCAAACTTAGAGTTTGACTGTGGGGGCTTTGGTTGACTCTGCTTGGAGAGAAGCTTTTTCTGCTTCCTCTCCATGGTTGCAGAGGGAGATCCTTGAGTTGTAAACACAAGGGAGTCCTCATTCCATTGAAGGACTAGTTCACCTCTGTCAACATCAATCACAGCTCTTGCTGTGGCCAGGAAAGGTCTTCCTAGGATGATGGATTCATCCTCTTCCTTTCCAGTATCCAGGACTATGAAATCAGCAGGTATGTAAAGGCCCTCAACCTTTACTAATACATCTTCTACTTGTCCATAAGCCTGTTTTCTTGAGCTGTCTGCCATCTCTAGTGAGATTTTAGCAGCTTGCACCCCATAGATTCCCAGTTTCTCTATTACAGAGAGGGGCATGAGGTTTATACCTGAACCAAGGTCACACAGAGCTTTAAAGATCATGGTGCCTATGGTACAAGGTAATATGAACTTTCCAGGATCCTGTCTCTTCTGAGGCAATGTCAGTTGATCCAGATCACTTAGTTCATTGATGAACAAGGGAGGTTCAACTTCCCAAGCATCAATGCCAAATAATTTGGCATTCAGCTTCATGATTGCACCAAGAAACTTGGCAGTTTGCTCTTCAGTAACATCCTCATTCTCTTCAGAAGAGGAATACTCATCAGAGCTCATGAAGGGCATAAGGAGGTTCAATGGGATCTCTATGGTCTCTAGATGAGCCTCAGAGTCTTTTGATTCCTCAGAGGGAAGCTCCTTATTGATCACTGGACGTCCCAGGAGGTCTTCCTCCTTGGGATTCACGTCCTCTCCTCTCCTCACAGGTTCGGCCATGGCGCTTATGTCAATGGCCTTGCACTCTCCTTTTGGGTTCTCTTCTGTATTGCTTGGGAGAGTACTGGGAGGGATTTCAGTGATCCTTTTACTCAGCTGGCCCACTTGTGCTTCCAGATTTCTAATGGAAGACCTTGTTTCATTCATGAAACTTACAGTGGCCTTAGATAGATCAGAGACTAGATTTGCTAAATTAGAAGCATTTTGTTCAGAGTTCTCTGTCTGTTGCTGAGTTGATGATGGAAAAGGCTTGCTATTGCTAAACCTGGTTCTTCCACCATTATTAAAGCCTTGTTGGGGCTTTTGATCCTTCCATGAGAAATTTGGATGATTTCTCCATGTTGAGTTATAGGTGTTTCCATAAGGTTCACCTAAGTAATTTACCTCTGCTATTGCAGGGTTCTCAGGATCATAGGCTTCTTCTTCAGAAGATGCCTCTTGAATACTGTTGGATGCAGCTTGCATTCCATGCAGACTCTGAGAGATCATATTGACTTGCTGAGTCAATATTTTGTTCTGAGCCAATATGGCATTCAGAGTATCAACCTCAAGAACTCCCTTCTTCATAGGCGTCCCATTACTCACAGGATTCCTTTCAGAAGTGTACATGAACTGGTTATTAGCAACCATGTCAATGAGTTCTTGAGCTTCTGCAGGCGTTTTCTTTAGGTGAATGGATCCACCTGCAGAAGTGTCCAATGACATCTTAGATAACTCAGACAGACCATCATAGAATATATCCAGGATGGTCCATTCTGAAAGCATGTCAGAAGGACACTTTTTGGTCAACTGTTTGTATCTTTCCCAAGCTTCATAGAGGGATTCACCTTCTTTCTGCCTGAAGGTTTGAACATCAGCTCTAAGCTTGCTCAGCTTTTGAGGAGGAAAGTACTTGGCTAAGAAAGCCGTGACCAGCTTATCCCAAGAGTTCAGGCTGTCTTTAGGTTGAGAATCCAACCATAATCTAGCTCTGTCTCTTACAGCAAAAGGGAAAAGCATGAGCCTGTAGACTTCAGGATCTACTCCATTAATCTTAACAGTATCACATATCTGCAAGAATTCAGTTAAGAACTGAAAAGGATCTTCAGATGAAAGTCCATGAAACTTGCAATTCTGCTGCATCAGAGAAACTAATTGAGGTTTCAGCTCAAAATTGTTTGCTCCAATGGCAGGAATGGAGATGCTTCTTCCATGTAAATTGGAATTAGGTGCAGTAAAGTCACCAAGCATCTTCCTTACATTATTATTATTTTCGGCTGCCATCTCCTTTTCCTGTTCGAAAATTTCTGAAAGGGTATCTCTGGATTGTTGTATTTTAGCTTTTCTTAATTTTCTCTTCAGAGTCCTTTCAGGTTCTGGATCTGCTTCCACAAGAATGTTCTTATCCTTGCTCCTGCTCATATGACAAAGAAGAAGGCACAGAAAAATAATAATAATAATAGAGATCCTTTATACCACAGTATAGGGATCCCTTTGTGAGTGGAAGAAAAGAGGGAGAGACAAAGAATGTGATGTAAAGGAAGAAGCACAACTGTACGAATGGAAGAGATGTGAGATGAGATGTTAGGATATGAATGAATAAATAGAATAGGATGGAGAAGGTATAATTTTCGAAAATTATTTTGAAGAAGAGTTAGTGATTTTTGAAAATAGTTTTTGAAAAAGTTTAGTCTTTTTTTTCGAAATTTTTTTTTTAAAATTAAAAATAAAAATAAGATTAATTAGTTAATTAAAAATAAATTTTTGAAAAAGAGGGAAGGTATTTTCGAAAATTAGAGAGAGGGAGTTAGTTAGGTAGTTTTGAAAAAGTTAAGAAACAAACAAAAAGTTAGTTAGTTAGTTGAAACAAATTTTGAAAAGATAAGAAGTTAGGAAGTTAGAAAAGATATTTTGAAAAGATATTTTTGAAAAAGATAAGATAAGAAGATATTTTTGAAAAGATATGATAGAAATTAGTTTTGAAAAAGATTTGATTTTTAAAATCACAATTAATGACTTGATTCACAAGAAATCACAAGATATGATTCTAGAACTTAAAGTTTGAATCTTTCTTAACAAGCAAGTAACAAACTTCAAATTTTTGAATCAAAACATTAATTGATTATGTTATTTTCGAAAATTATGATATAAAATAAGAAAAAGGTTTTTGAAAATTATTTTTTTGGAATTTTCGAAAATAACCATGAATTTTGAAAAAGATTTGAATTTTGAAAAAGATTTTGAAAAAGATAAGATTTTCAAATTGAAAATTTGATTTGACTCATAAGAAACAACTTGATTTTAAAAATTTTTGAAAAAGTCAATCCAAATTTTCGAATTTGATGAGAGAAAAAGGGAAAGATATTTTTTTGAATTTTTATTAAAAACATGAAAATTATGCAATGCATGAAATTTTTTTAGATCAAAACAATGAATGCATGCAAGAATGCTATGAATGTCAAGATGAACACCAAGAACACTATGAATGTCAAGATGAACATCATAGACACGTTTTTGAAAAATTTTTAATGCAAAGAAAACATGCAAGACACCAAACTTAGAATTCTTTAATGCTTAGACACTAAGAATTCAAGAATGCATATGAAAAACAAGAAAAGACACAAAACAAAAAATCATCAAGATCAAACAAGAATACTTACCAAGAACAACTTGAAGATCATGAAGAACACTATGAATGCATGATATTTTCGAAAAAAAAATGCAAGATGCATATGCAAGTGACACCAAACTTATGATATGACTCAAGACTCAAACAAGAAACAGAAAATATTTTTGATTTTTTATTATTTTCTAATTTTTTTGGATTTTTATTTTATATTTTTCGAAAATAGTCTTGAAAAAGAAAAATAAGGATTCCAAAATTTTTTAGTATGAATTCCAGGAATCTTGCCATGTTAGTCTAAAGCTTCAGTCCAGGAATTAGACATGGCTCACTAGCCAGCCAAGCTTTCAATGAAAGCTCCAGTCCAAAACACTAGACATGGCCAATGGCCAGCCAAGCTTCAGCAAACATATGAATGTAATTCATTCAATTTTAATCCAAAACCTCAGTCCAAAAGAATTTAGACATGGCTTTACAGCCAGCCAGGCTTTAGCATGCTTCATGAAACACTAGAATTCATTCTTAAAAATTCTGAAGCCATAGAATAATTTATTTTTGAAAACATTTTTTTTTATTTTTTTCGAAAACAGATGAGAGAATTTTTAAAAGATTTTTGAAAAATTTTTGAAAAGAAAATAAAAAGAAAATTACCTAATCTGAGCAACAAGATGAACCGTCAGTTGTCAAAACACGAACAATCCCCGGCAACGGCGCCAAAAACTTGGTGCACAAAATTGTGATGTCCAGGCTCGAACAATCCCTAGTAATGGCTCCAAAGCTTGGTGCTTTGATCTTAATTCATAATTGTCACAACTTCGATACAACTAACCAGCAAGTGCACTGGGTCGTCCAAGTAATACCTTACGTGAGTAAGGGTCGAATCCCACGGAGATTGTTGGTATGAAGCAAGCTATGGTCACCTTGTAAATCTCAGTCAGGCAGATATAAAGTGATAATGGTGTTTTCGAATAAAATAGGGATAGAGATACTTATGTAATTCATTGGTAGGAATTTCAGATAAGCGAATGGAGATGCTTTTCGTTCCTCTGAACCTCTGCTTTCCTGCTATCTTCATCCAATCAGTCTCATTCCTTTCCATGGCTGGCTGTATGCAAGGGCATCACCGTTGTCAGTGGCTACATCCCCTCCTCTCAGTGAATAATATGCTCACGCACCCTGTCACGGCACGGCTATTCATCTGTCGGTTCTCGATCATGCTGGAATAGGATTCACCCTCCTTTTGCGTCTGTCACTAACGCCCAGCACTCGCGAGTTTGAAGCTCGTCACAGTCATTCAATCATTGAATCCTACTCGGAATACCACAGACAAGGTTTAGACTTTCCGGATTCTCTTGAATGCCGCCATCATTCTAGCTTACGCCACGAAGATTCTGGTTAGGAGATCTAAGAGATACTCATTCTAGCTTAATTCATGTAGAACAGAAGTGTTTGTCAGGCACGCGTTCCTAAGGGAGAAGGATGATGAGCGTCACACATAATCATCACCTTCATCACGTTCTTGGGTGCGAATGGATATCTTAGAAGCGAAATAAGAAGAATTGAATAGAAAACAGTAGTACTTTGCATTAATCTTTGAGGAACAGCAGAGCTCCACACCTTAATCTATGGAGTGTAGAAACTCTACCGTATGAAAATACATAAGTGAAGGTCCAGGCATGGCCGAGATGGCCAGCCCCCAAAACGTGATCACAGGATCAAAATACAATCCAGGATGGTCGAAGACTATAGTAAGAGGTCCTATTTATAATAAACTAGTCACTAGGGTTTACATGAGTAAGTAATTGATGCATAAATCCACTTCCGGGGCCCACTTGGTGTATGTTCGGGCTGAGCTGAAGTGTAGCACGTGCAGAGGCCATTTGTGGAGTTGAACGCCAGTTTCTGTGCCAGTTTGGGCGTTCAACTCTGGTTTTGGATCCTTTTCTGGCGCTGGACGCCAGATTTGGGCAGAAGGCTGGCGTTGAACGCCAGTTTACATCGTCAATTCTTGGCCAAAGTATGGACTATTATATATTTCTGGAAAGCCCTGGATGTCTACTTTCCAACGCAATTGGAAGCGCGCCATTTCGAGTTCTGTAGCTCCAGAAAATCCACTTTGAGTGCAGGGAGGTCAGAATCCAGCAGCATCAGCAGTCCTTTTTCAACCTCTGAATCTGATTTCTGCTCAAGTCCCTCAATTTCAGCCAGAAAATACCTGAAATCATAGAAAAACACACAAACTCATAGTAAAGTCCAGAAATGTGAATTTAACATAAAAACTAATGAAAACATCCCTAAAAGTAACTAGATCCTACTAAAAACATACTAAAAACAATGTCAAAAAGCGTATAAATTATCCGCTCATCAGCTATATAAGTAGGTTGTTACCACATCCATTATATGCATATGTAGTTTATGATATGCGGATAAACTGACCAAATAACGCAATATTATTGCATCCACTATAGGGGAATATGTTTCTTCAAAAGATTATACATTTACAAAGAATAGCAAATGAATTCCCTGATGCATTTTCTGATACAAAGAGGATAACCAAATCTTATATACCAGCAGAAAATGCCCCAATTCGAATTGATGTCCCAGTCGGACTGGTAGACAGAATTGAACTCCGCACAACTTAACCGGCAAGTGCATCGGGTCATCCAAGTAATACCTCAGGTGAGTGAGGGTCGATCCCACGGAGATTGTCGGATTGAGCAAGCAATGGCTATCTTGTAAATCTTAGTCAGGCGATTAGAAAAGATGGTTGTTTGTTTAAAAGCATAAATGAAATAGTAAGAACGAGATACCAGATTAGTGCAAAAGCAATGATGGATAATTAGTTAAGGCTTCGGAGATGCGTATTCTTTCCAGATTAACTTTTCTTACTGTCTACTTCAACAATGAACGATTCATTCAATGGAAACCGTAATTTACTAACTCATGTAGCATCCTCATCAAGTTAGTCTCTTCTAAACCATAGCAGTCCACCATATTCGAGCACTCATCAAGTTAACTCATGGCTTCCCAATAGTCGAAGGTGAAGACCTAAGCAATCCACTCTCTTTCGCGATCCTACTTAAAATGCCACAGACAAGGTCGGATCTTCTGGATCAGGGAATGCTGCTTCTCATACTCTAGCCTTGACACCACAGAAACCTCAGTAACCCACGGTCAACGGGATTATATGTCACATATCCAAAGTTGCCCAGGCACGCTCTTGGAATCCGCAGTGCATTTTCTAACTTGTGATTCAATGCTATCCGGGCAGGACTCACACGGAACCCATGTAGAACAAGGATGATTGTCACAGGTCATCCTCAATTCATGATATGAATAACGAAAATGCACAAGAGAATGGAATCAAACGTGTATTGAAATAGAACAGTAATATTATTAATCCATGAGAATCAGCAGAGCTCCTAACCCTAACTTAGGAGGTTTAGTTCTCATGCTTTTACAAAAAAATAGTGTAATGTTCGAATGGGGGAGGAAAGATCTTAAACATGGTGATCTCTTCCTTAAATACTAATCTAATAACTAAGGATTACAGAGATAAGGTAGACTAGGTTGATAGTGCAAAAATCCACATCTTGGGCCCACTTGGTATGTGTTTGAACTGAGCTTGGGGTGACTCCACGAGTTGGTACTCCCTTTTGGGCGTTGGACGCCCACTTTGCTCCCTTTTGGGCGTCCAACGCCAGAAATTTGGATGGTAGCTGGCGTTGAACGCCAGTTTTGGACCTTCAATTCCAGAGATAAGTATGGACTATTATATATGGATGGAAAGCCCTGGATGTTAGATTTTCAATACCATTGAGAGTGCGCCATTTGGACTTCTGTAGCTCCAGAAATTTTCCGTCAAGTGCATGGAGGTCAGAATCCGACAGCATCTGCATTCCTTTCTCTGTCTCTGAATCAGACTTTTCCAAAACTCCTCAATTTCAGTCAGAATTTACCTGAAATCATCATAAAACACAACAACTCAAAGTAGAATCCAAAAATGTAAAATTTTCACTAAAACCTATGAAAACATAATAAAACTTGAACAATACATAACTAAAATGATATGAAAAAGATGCCAAAAAGCGTATAAAATATCCGCTCATCAGAACACCAAACTTAAACTGTTGCTTATCCCCAAGCAACCAAAAACAAAGTAGGATCAAAAAGAAGAGAAGGATACAATAAATCTCAGAGGTTTTCAATGAAGCTCAGTTCCAATTGATGAGCGGGGCTTGTAACTATTCACTTCTAAATAGTTTTGGCATCTCACTATCCTTTGAAGCTCAGAAGTGTTGATGTCTTTAAGAATTCAGAATCCGGATGATATTATTGACTTTCTTAGTTTATTTCTTTTTTATTCTTAAACACAGCTTCTTTTAGAGGCTGGCCGTGACCCTAAGTGCTTTGTTTTTCAGTATTACCACCGGATACATAAATGCCACAGACACTTAACTGGGTGAACCCCTTAGGATTGTGATTCAGCTTTGCTAGAATCTCCAGCCAGTGGTGTCCAGAGTTCTTAGCCACACTCTTTTGCTTTTGGAATCACGACTTTAACTGCTCAGTCTCAAGCTTTTCACTTGACACCTTCACACTACAAGCATATTAGTTAGGGGGAGGAGCTCATTTGAACTTTTTAGGCCAAGATTTTGTTTCTTTTAGGCCCTCTTAACCATTGATTCTCAAAGCCTTGGACCCCTTGCTCTTGCCTTTTGGTTTAAAGAGTGATGAGCGGATAATTTATACCCTTTTTGGCATTGTTTTTAGGTAGTTTTTAGTATGTTTTAGTTACTTTTTATTATATTTTTATTAGTTTTTATGAAAAAATCACATTTCTGGACTTTACGATGAGTTTTTGTGTTTTTCTGTAATTTCAGGTATTTTTTGGCTGAAATTTAGGGACCTGAGCAAAAATCTGATTCAGAGGCTGAGAAAGGACTGCAGATGCTGTTGGATTCTGACTCTCCTGCACTCAAAGTGGATTTTCTGGAGCTACAGAAGCCCAATTGGCACGCTCTTAATTGCGTTGGAAAGTAGACATCTTGGGCTTTCCAGAAATATATAATATTCTATACTTTGCCCGAGATTTGATTGCCCAACTTGGCATTAAACGCCAGCTAGAGACCCTTTTTTGGCGTAAAACGCCAGAACTGGCACCAGAACTGGAGTTAAACGCCCAAACTGGCACCCAAGCTGGCGTTTAACTCCAAGAATGGCCTATGCACATGAAAGATTCAATGCTTAGCCCAGGCACACACCAAGTGGGCTCCGGAAGTGGATTTCTATACTATCTGCACTTAGTTACTCATTTTTGTAAACCTAAGTTACTAGTTTAGTATAAAAACTACTTTTAGAGATTTATTTTGTAACTCATGACATTTTACATCTCATATTGTATTTTCTACACCATGAGTCTCTAAACCCCAGAGGTGGGGGTGAGGAGCTCTGCTGTGCCTCAATGGATTAATGCAATTACTATTGTTTCCTATTCAATCACGCTTGATTCTGTTCTAAGATACTCACTCGTCCTTCAACATAGAGAATATGATGATCCGTGACACTCATAATCATTCTCAAACTTATGAACGCGTGCTTGACAACCACTCCCGTTCTACCTGAGCTCAACGTAGTCATTGGGCGACAGCTTGAGTGCGTATCTCTTAGGTCTCTAATCCACGGACCGAGTCCGTGGGATTAGAACCTTCGTGGTAGAGGCTAGAACCAATTGGCAGCATTCCTGAGATCCGGAAAGTCTAAACCTTGTCTGCGGTATTCCGAGTAGGATCTGGAACGGGATGTGACGAGCTTCAAACTCACGAATGTTGGGCACAGTGACAGTGTACAAAAGGATAGAGAGATCCTATTCTGACACAAGTGAGAACCGACAGATGATTAGCCGTGCGGTAGTTGTACCTGGTATTTTTCATCCGAGACGAGAGATCCGACAGTTGATTAGCCGTAGAGAAACCGTGCCTGGTATTTTTTTATCCGAGAGGACGGATGGTAGCCATTGACAACGGTGATCCACCAACATACAGCTTGCCATTGAAGGAAGCCATGCGTGTTTGGAGAAGACAGTAGGAAAGTAGAGATTCAGACGACAGAGCATCTCTGGAACCTCAACCTGTTCCTCATTACTGGATCACAAGTACCATTTATTTCATGTTATTTACTTTTCATAAACAAAATCATTTTTATCATTAATCTCCTGACTAAGAATTACAAGATAACCATAGCTTGCTTCAAGCCGACAATCTCCGTGGGATCGACCCTTACTCATGTAAGGTATTACTTGGACGACCCAGTGCACTTGCTGGTTAGTTGTGCGGAGTTGTGAAAAGTGTAATCACAATTTCGTGCACCAAGTTTTTTGCGCCGTTGCTGGGGATTGTTCGAGTTTGGACAACTGACGGTTCATCTTGTTGCTTAGATTAGTAAAAATTTATCTTTTTTGGTTTAGAGTCACTAAATTTGAGTCTTTTATTTTCTTTTCAAAAATTTTATTTCTCTTTATTAATCTTTAATTTTTCTTTGAGTTTTTTGTTTGAGTTTAGTTTCATGTTTTAAGTTTGGTATCAATTGCATGTTTTTATTTTTCTTCATATTTTTAATTACATATTCTTAGTTCTTTCTTGATCTTCAAATTGTTCTTGATAATTTTTCTTATTTGATCTTTAAATTTTTTTGTTTGGTGTCTTTTGTTGTTTTTCTTCTACATTTTTGAATTATTATTGTCCAAAAGTATAAAAATTTTTAAGTTTGGTGTTTTTTGTGTCCTTATTTCCTTAAAAAAATTTAAAATTTGTTCTTGGTGTTCATCTTGATCTTCAAAGTGTTCTTGGTGTTCATCTTGACATTCAAAATTTTCTTGTTTGTTTTCTTTGTTTTGATCTAAAAATTCTAAGTTTGGTGTAATTTTATTATTTTTCTCTTTCCTCATTAAATTCAAAAAAATATCTTTTCTCTTTATTTTAATTAAATTTTCGAAATTTACATAAAAAATTTTTTCAGATTTTTCTTTTAAAATTTTTATCTTATCTTATCTTAGTTTTAAATTTCAAAATTCAAATCTTTTTCAAAAATCATATCTTTTTCAAAATCTTATCTTATCTTATTTCAAATTCAAATTTTAAATTTCAATTAAATTCCAAAATTCAAAATTCAAATTTCAAAATTTAAATTTAAAATTTTAAAAATCAAACCTTTTCAAAATTTATATCTTTTTCAAATCTTTATCTTATATTGTTGACTTTTTCAAAATTCAAAATTCAAAATTTAAAATTTAAATTTCAAATTTCAAATTTCAAATTTCAAAATTTAATTTTCAAATTTAAAATTTAAATTTCAAAACTTTTTAATTTAAAAACTTATCTTCTCTTAAATTCCTTATCCTCTCTTGCCTAACTTATCTTATCTTTTCTTTTATTTATTTTCTTACAAGTATCTTTAATTTTAAGACATATCTTTTTTAAAACTTCCTAACCACTTTCTTTCTCTTCATTTTCGAAAATTACACTCAAAATTTTTCAAATCTTTTTAATTAATTAATTATTTTAGTTTTCAATTTTATTTTATTTCTTTTCTTTTAATTTTCGAAACTTATACCATTTTTCCCATTTACTTTATTTTAGTTTCTTTAATTTCAAATTAGCATTAAATAAATAAAATAAAAACAAAAATATTTTAATTTTTCTTTTATTCTATTTTTATTTTTCAAAACATAATCCTTCTTCCATTACTAGTGCTCTATATCCAGACATAGAGACACACATCTTTTTATTTCTTTGTTAACTGTGTATACAAAAACAAGAGAGGTTCATTATGGACTCAAGTGGAACTGAACAGTCCAGAAGGACTCTGGGGTCATATGCTAACCCCACTACTGCTTCTTATGGGAGTAGTATCTGTATACCCCCCATCAGAGCCAGCAGTTTTGAGCTAAACCCTCAGCTCAATATCATGGTGCAGCAAAATTGCCAGTGTATACTGAGTTTTTGGCACAATTCTTGCAAATTGCTGGCACAGTACGTGATAAGGAAGTAGATCAGGATGTCTACAGATTATTACTGGTTTTTATTTGCTGTAAAAGATCAAGCTAAGAGGTGGCTAAATAACCAACCCACAGCAAGCATAAAAACATGGAAACAGTTATCAGACAAATTCCTGAATCAATATTTTCCTCCAAAAAGGATGACATAGCTAAGGCTGGACATCCAAGGCTTTAAACAAGAGGATAATGAATCTCTTTATAATGCCTGGGAGAGGTACAGAGAGATGCTAAGAAAATGCCCATCTGAAATGTTTTCAGAATGGGTGCAGTTAGACATTTTTTACTATGGGCTTACAGAAAAGGCCCAGATGTCTCTAGACCACTCAGAGAGATCTTAAGTCATAAGAAGGATTGGAGAGAAACTAAAAAAGTTTTCCTCATTGAATAATGCAGTACAGTCATTCTGAAAAGCTTACTAGAGAAGCTTAAAGATCCCAGAAGCTTTATGATACCATGCACATTAGAGGGTGCTTGTACCAAGACAGCTCTATGTGATCTTGGGGCAAGTATCAACCTAATACCTGCATCCACTATCAAAAATCTTGGTTTGACTGATAAAGTTAAACCAACCCGGATATGCCTCCAACTTGCTGATGGCTCCATTAAGATTCCATCAGGCGTAATTGAGGACATGATTGTCAAGGTTGGGCCATTTACCTTTCCCACTGACTTTGTAGTGCTGGAAATGGAGGAGCACAAGAGTGCAACTCTCATTCTAGGAAGACCTTTTCTAGCAACTGGATGAACCCTCATTGACGTCCAAAAAGGGGAGATAACCCTGAGAGTCAATGAGGATGAGTTTAAGTTGAATGTTGTCAAAGTTATGCAGCATCCAGACACATCAAAGGACTGCATGAGCGCTGATATTATTGACTCCCTGGTGGAAGAGGTCAATATGACTGAGAGTCTCGAATCAGAGCTAGAGAACATTTTTAAAGATGTTTCAGCCTGATCTGGAGGAACCAGAGAAAACAGAAGAAGCTTTGAAAACTCCTCAGGAAGAGGAGAAGCCTCCTAAACCCGAGCTCAAACTACTACCACCATCCCTGAAATATACATTTATGGAAGAAGATGACACTTTTTCGGTTATCATAAGCTCTGCTTTAAAGCCACAGGAAGAAAAAGCACTAATTCAGGTGCTAAGAACACACAAGACAGCTCTTGGGTGGTCCATAAGTGATCTCAAGGGCATTAGCCCAGCCGGATACATGCACAAGATCCTATTGGAGGATGATGCTAAGCGAGTGGTTCAACCACAGAGGCGGCTGAATCCAGCCATGAAGGAGGTGGTGCAGAAAGAGGTCACTAAGTTACTAGAGGTTGGGATTATTTATTCTATTTCTGATAGCCCCTGGGTGAGCCTTATCCAAGTTGTCCCCAAGAAGGGAGGTATGAAAGTGGTTCATAATGAAAAGAATGAACTGGTTCCTACAAGAACAGTTACAGGGTGGCGTATGTGTATTGACTATAAAAGGCTCAATACAGCCACCAGAAAGGATCATTTTCTTTTACCATTCATAGACCATATGCTAGAGAGACTGGTAGGCCATGAATACTACTGCTTTTTGGATGGTTATTCAGGTTACAACTAAATTGCAGTAAATCCTCAAGACCAAGAGAAAACAGCATTCACATGTCCATTTGGAGTATTTACCTACAGAAGGATGCCATTTGGTCTGTGCAATGCACCTGCAACCTTTCAGAGGTGCATGCTCTCTATCTTCTCTGATATGGTAGAGAAATTTTTGGAAGTCTTCATGGATGACTTCTCAGTATTTGGAGACTCATTCAGCTCCTGTCTTGACCATCTAGCATTTGTTCTGAAAAGGTGCCAAGAGACTAACCTGGTTTTAAACTGGGAGAAATGTCACTTTATGGTGACTGAAGGAATTGTCCTTGGGCACAAAATTTCAAACAAGGAAATAGAGGTGGATCAAGCTAAGGTAGAAGTAATTGAAAAATTACCACCACCTGCCAATGTTAAGGCAATCAGAAGCTTTCTGGGACATGCAGGATTCTATAGGAGGTTTATAAAGGATTTTTCAAAAATTACAAAACCTCTGAGCAATCTGCTAGCTACTGATACACCATTTGTCTTTGACACAGAGTGTTTGCAGGCGTTTGAGACTCTGAAAGCTAAGCTGGTCACAGCATCAGTCATTTCTGCACCAGACTGGACATTACCATTTGAACTAATATGTGATGCCAGTGACCATGCCATTGGTGCAGTATTGGGACAGAGGCATGACAAGCTTCTACATGTCATTTATTATGCTAGCTGTGTTTTAAATGACGCACAGAGGAATTACACAACCACAGAAAAGGAGTTGCTTGCAGTGGTTTATGCCATTGATAAGTTCAGATCTTATTTAGTAGGATCAAAGGTGATTGTGTACACTGAGCATGATGCTCTAAAATATCTCCTCACAAAGCAGGATTCAAAACCCAGACTCATAAGATGGGTGTTGCTTTTGCAAGAGTTTGATATAGAAATAAGAGACAGAAAAGGGATAGAGAACCAAGTAGCTGATCACTTGTCCCGGATAGAACCAGTAGCAGGAGCGTCCCTCCCTCCTATTGAGATCTCTGAAACCTTTCCGGATGAACAACTCTTTGCCATTCAGGAAATACCATGGTTTGCAGACATTGCAAACTATAAAGCTGTGAGATTCATACCCAAAGTAAGCAGCAAACAAAAAAATTGGTTTCTGATGCAAAGTACTACCTGTGGGATGAACCATATCTCTTTAAGAAATGTGTAAACAGAATAATCCGTAGATGTGTACCTAGAGAAGAGGCACAGAAGATCCTATGACATTGCCATGGATCACAATATGGAGGATATTTCGGAGGTGAGCGAACATCCACAAAGGTTCTCCAATGTGGCTTCTACTGGCCTACTCTCTATAGAGACTCTCGAGAGTTTGTACGTAACTGTGACAATTGCCAGAGAGCTGGTAATCTGCCTCACGGTTATGCCATGCCTCAGCAAGGGATCTTAGAGATTGAGTTATTTGATGTATGGGGTATTGACTTCATGGGGCCTTTTCCACCATCATATTCAAACACTTATATTCTGGTGGCAGTAGACTATGTATCTAAATGGGTAGAGGCAATTGCAACACCCACTAATGATACTAAGACAGTGATGAAGTTCCTCCAGAAGCATATCTTTAACAGGTTCGGTGTCCCTAGGGTACTGATCAGTGATGGAGGCACTCATTTCTGCAATAAACAACTTGACTCTGCTCTGATCCGATATGGAATTAACCACAAAGTGGTAACTCCATATCATCCACAGATAAATGGGCAAGCTGAAGTCTCAAATAGAGAACTAAAACGAATCCTGGAATGGACTGTAAGTACCCGTTGAAGGGATTGGGCAAGAAGTCTGGATGATGCTCTGTGGGCATACAGAACCGCATTCAAGACTCCTATAGGGACTTCTCCATACCAGCTTGTGTATGGAAAAGCCTGTCATCTGCCACTGGAACTGGAACACAAGGCCTATGGGGCAACCAGGTTCCTAAACCTTGATGCTAAGGTAGATGGAGAGAAAAGATTACTCCAGTTGAATGAGCTGGAGGAGTTTAGACTTAATGCTTTCGAAAATGCTAAAATTTACAAGGAGAAAGCAAAAAGGTGGCATGACAGAAAGCTGTCATCTAGAGTCTTTGAGCCAGGACAGAAGGTTCTGCTGTTTAACTCTAGGCTCAGATTGTTCCCTGGGAAATTGAAATTCCAGTGGAAGGGACCATATGTGATTACAAGTGTGTCATCATATGGATATGTAGAGCTTCAGGATATTGACTCTGACAAAAAATTCATTATTAATGGATAGAGAGTCAAACATTATCTTGAAGGCAATGTTGAGCAAGAGTGCTCAAAACTGAGACTAAATTAAAAGCTCAGTAAAAGTCCAGCTAAAGACAGTAAAGAAGCGCTTATTGGGAGGCAACCCAATCTTATTTATCTATGTTAATTACTTTTTCATTTCATTTTCCATTGTTATTTTATGTTTTCTTTAGGTTGGTGATCATGTGGAGTCATAAAAATAGCTGCAGAATTAAAGCAGAATCAAAAACAGCATAAAAAATAGCACACCCTGGAGGACAGGCTTACTGGCATTTAAACGCTAGTAAGGATAGCAGAATGGGCGTTTAACGCCCATGCAGGCAGCATTTTGGGCATTCAGAAAAATGCCCAGTAAAGAAGGATTCCCAGTGTTTAACGCCAGTCAGGGTATCTGGCTGGGCGTTAAATGCCCAAATAGGCAGTCAAGTGGGCGTTAAACGCCAGAATGGATAGCATTCTGGGCGTTTAACGCCAGGATGACACAAGGGAGGTAATTTTGTTTCCAATTCGATTTTTCTCAATTTTTCATGTTTTAATTTATAATTTTTTGCATCAAACATATTTTAAACGTTCATCTTTCAATTTCTATTTTCAAAAATTAATAATCTTTCCAATTCTTTTTAATTCTTTTTCAATTCTTTTCAATTTCTTCCAAAACATTTTCAAAACTTACATATCTTTTCAAATTCTTTTCAACTCTTTTTAAATTTTTTTGTATACAGTAATAAGTTTTCAAAATTAATTGCATCATTCTTCTTCTACTCCCTTCTATCTTATTTTGCTCGAGGACGAGCAAACCTTTTAAGTTTGGTGTGGAAAAAGCTTTGATTTTTGTTTTTCCATAACTATTAATGACACCTAAGGCCGGAAAAACTTCTAGAAAGAGGAAAGGGAAGGCAGTTGCTTCTAACTCCGAGTCATGGGAGATGGAGAGATTCATCTCAAAAGCCCACCACTAGAAAGAGGATGAAGCAAACAAGAGAGCCACTCATGGACCTCAAAAAGAGCCATGAGGGAAGAGCAACAAAGGTAAGGAAGAGATATTGAGAAGCTCAAGCACTCCATAGGATCTTCAAGAGGAAGAAGAAGCCATCATCACTAAGGTGGACCCGTTCTTTAATCTCCTTGTTTATTTTCTTTTCTGTTTTTAGTTTTTATGCTTTATGTTTTGACTATATTTGTGTCTTCATTATATGATCATTAGTGTTCAGTATCTATGTCTTAAAGCTATGAATGTTCCATGAATCCTTCACCTTTCTTAAATAATTTTTTTTTTGAAAAAGAAAAAGAAGTACATGAATTTCGAATTCTATCTTGAAAATAGTTTAATTATTTTGATGTGGTGGCAATACTTTTTATTTTCTGAATGAATGTTTGAATAGAGCATATTTTTTATAGTGAAGTTTATGAATGTTAAAATTGTTGGCTCTTGAAAGAATAATGAAAAAAGAGAAATGTTATTGATAATCTAAAAAATCATAAAATTGATTCTTGAAGCAAGAAAAAGCAGTGAAAAACACAAAGCTTACGAAAAAAAAAGGTGAAAAATAAAGAAAAAAAAGCAAGCAGAAAAAGCCAATAACCCTTTAAACTAAAAGGCAAGGGTAAAAAGGATCCAAGACTTTGAGCATTAACGGATAGGAGGGCCCAAAGGAATAAAATCCTGGCCTAAGCGGCTAAATCAAGCTGTCCCTAACCATGTGCTTGTGGCGTGAAGGTGTCAAGTGGAAAGCTTGAGACTGAGCAGTTAACGTCGTGATCCCAAGCAAAAGAGTGTGCTTAAGAACTCTGGGCACCTCTAACTGGGGAGTCTAGCAAAGCTGAGTCACAATCTGAAAAGGTTCACCTAGTTATGTGTCTGTGGCATTCATGTATCCGGTGGTAATACTGGAAAACAAAACGCTTAGGGTCACGGCCAAGACTCATAAAGTAGCTGTGTTCAAGAATCAACATACTGAACTAGGAGAACCAATAACACTATCTGAATTCTGAGTTCCTATGGACGCCAATCATTCTGAACTTCAAAGGATAAAGTGAGATGCCAAAACTGTTCAGAAGCAAAAAGCTACTAGTCCCGCTCATCTAATTGGAACGAAGCTTCATTGATATTTTGAAATTTATTATATTTTCTCTTCTTTTTATCCTATTTTGTTTTTAGTTGCTCGGGGACAAGCAACAATTTAAGTTTGGTGTTGTGATGAGCGGATAATTTATACCCTTTTTTGCATTATTTTTAGGTAGTTTTTAGTATGTTTTAGTTACTTTTTATTATATTTTTATTAGTTTTTATGCAAAAATCACATTTCTGGACTTTACTATGAGTTTGTGTATTTTTCTGTAATTTCAGGTATATTCTGGATAAAATTGAGAGACCTGAGCAAAAATCTGAATCAGAGGCTAAGAAAGGACTGCAGATGCTGTTGGATTCTGACCCTTCTGCACTCGAAGTGAATTTTCTGGAGCTACAGAAGTCTAATTGGTGCGATCTCAATTGCGTTGGAAAGTAGACATCTTGAGCTTTCCAGAAATATATAATAGTCCATACATTGCCCGAGATTTGATGGCCCAAACTGGCGTTAAACGCCAGCCAGAGACCCTTTTCTGGCGTAAAACGCCAAAACTGGCACCGAAACTGGAGTTAAATGCCCAATCTAGCACCCAAGCTAGCGTTTAACTCCAAGAATGGCCTATGCACGTGAAAGCTTCAATGCTCAGCCCAGGCACACACCAAGTGGGCCCCAGAAGTAGATTTCTGCACTATCTGTACTTAGTTACTCATTTTCTGTAAACCTAAGTTACTAGTTTAGTATAAAAACTACTTTTAGAGATTTATTTTGTAACTCATGACATTTTATATCTCATATTGTATTTTCTACGGCATGAGTCTCTAAAGCTCATAGGTGGGGGTAAGGAGCTCTGCTGTGTCTCAATGGATTAATGCAATTACTATTGTTTTCTATTCAATCACGCTTGATTCTGTTCTAAGATACTCACTCGTACTTCAACATAGAGAATATGATGATCCGTGACACTCATCATCATTCTCAAACTTATGAACGCGTGCTTGATAACCACTCCCGTTCTACCTGAGCTCAACGTAGTCATTGGGCGACAGCTTGAGTGCATATCTCTTGGGTCTCTAATCCACGGACCGAGTCCGTGGGATTAGAACCTTCATGGTAGAGGCTAGAACCAATTGGCAGCGTTCCTGAGATCCAAAAAGTCTAAACCTTGTCTGTGGTATTCCGAGTAGGATCTGGAACGGGATGACTGTGACGAGCTTCAAACTCATGAATGTTGGGCACAGTGACAGTGTGCAAAAGGATAGAGAGATCCTATTCTAACACAAGTGAGAACCGACAGATGATTAGCCGTGCGGTAGCTGTACCTGGTATTTTTCATCCGAGACGAGAGATCCGACAGTTGATTAGCCGTACAGAAACCGTTCCTGGTATTTTTCATCCGAGAGGATGGATGGTAGCCATTGGCAACGGTGATCCACCAACATACAGCTTGTCATTGAAGGAAGCCATGCGTGTTTGGAGAAGAAGACAGTAGGAAAGCAGAGATTCAGATGACAGATCATCTTCGAAACCTCAACCTGTTCCTCATTACTGGATCACAAGTACCATTTATTTCATGTTATTTACTTTTCATAAACAAAATCATTTTTATCATTAATCTCCTGACTAAGAATTACAAGATAACCATAGCTTGCTTCAAGCCAACAATCTCCGTGGGATCGACCCTTACTCACGTAAGGTATTACTTGGACGACCCAGTGCACTTGCTGGTTAGTTGTGCGGAGTTGTGAAAAGTGTAATCACAATTTTGTGCACCAAAGAGCTATTGGCTTTTTCTTTTTCTCTCTTACTCTTGCCTTTGGTTTAAAGAGCTATTGGCTTTTTTTCTTTTCTCTCTTTTTCTCTCTCTTTTTTTTTCGCAATTCCTCTCTCTTTTTTTTCTTTTCTTTTTGCTGCTTTTTCTTGCTTCAAAAATGAATAATTGGATTTTTCAGATTACCAATAATACTTCTCTTTTTTCATCATTCTTTCAAGAACTAACACACTTTACTCCAACATCAAATATGCACTGTTGATTCATGTATTCAGAAAATAAAAGTAATGCCACCACATCAAATAATTGGACTATTCTTATTATATAACTCGAGTTCATGAATCTTACTTCTCTTTTTCAAATAATTTTTTTCTTTTAAGTATGGTGAGAGATGCATGGAATATTTCATAGCTTAAGACAAAACAAAGGATGATCATGCACTTAGAAACAGGAAACAGACAATGAAATACAATGGAAAATAGAAAAATAACATAAGCAAAGGGGGATATGGAACGTGACCATCTTAGTAACGATGGCTACTACTTCCTCTAGAGAATCCAATGGAGCTCTTGATTTCTTCTATGTCACATCCCTGTCTCTGTTGCTCCTCCCTCATAGCTCGTTGATCTTCTCTTATTTCATGGAGGATGGTAGAATGCTCATGGTGTTCCATCCTCAGCTGATCCATGTTGGAGCTTAATTCTCCTGGAGAAGTATTCAGTTGATCCCAATATCTTTGGAGAGGAAAATGCATCCCTTGAAACATCTCAGAGATTTCTTGTTGAGGCAGCTCCACATGCTCTTGTTGTGATTCATGTGACGGCTCTCTAACATGCTCCATCCTTCTTTTAGTGATGGGCTTGTCCTCCTCAATGGGGATGTCTCCTTCTATGACAATTCCAGCTGAATTACATAAGTGACATATGAGGTGAGGGAAGCAGAGGCAAGTGCCTTTTCCTTCCTCTTCCTTGAAGTTTCACCAGTCTTTGGTGCCATACTTAGGAGTAGTAGAAGTCAAAAAGCAAAGCTTTTGCAATACTAAACTTAAGAGTTTTGCTCATCCTTGAGAAAATATGAACAATTGGGAAGAAGAGAGTAGAAAAAGAAGAAAAAGGTAGAGATAGAGGGAGGGAAGGGAACGAGTGAATGATAGGTGGGGTAGGTGTAGAATTTGTGGGCTCCACTGACTGAGAGCATCTCAAATTTCGAGATCCTTGGCCTCTGTTAGGCGTTGAACGCCCAAGGTACTCCCTGTGTGGCATTCAATGCCAAATCTCTGTCCCTTGGTAGGCGTTAAACGCCAGATTCTTTGTCCATTATGGGCGTTGAATGCCCAGGGTGCCCCCTCCCTGGCATTCAACGCCGGGTCTCTGCTCTCTTTTAAGTGTTGGACACCCAGGGTACCCCCTGAGTGGCGTTCAATGCCTCCTTGCTCTTTCTTGATGGGCGTTGGACGCCCATGAAGCTCCCTGTGTGGCGTTCAATGCCAGCAAAGGGTCTTCCTAGGGAGTTATATTCTTCATATTTCAATACCTTTGTCTCTGTTCTAAGTACTGCACATGATCACAAACATTAAAAAGCAAGTGAAAATTCTGAAAATAAACTAAAGTAGACTTAACTAAAAATAAATAGAAGAAATAAGAACAGAAATACTCTACTCATGGTTGGGTTGCTTCCCAATAAGCACTTCTTTAATGTCATTAGTTTGACACTTGTTGTTGACTTTCTTCCTCTTCTTCCAGTTGGTTAACATAGAGGACTCCAAGGGGAAAGAGGAGAAGATTAGTGCTCTTAGAATTGAATTCCTCCTAACAAGCTTTCTTGTTTTATTGTCATCAACTTGATTCTCCTTGCTTGTTAGGGTAGGGTTGTATTATTTCTCCATCCCCTATGCATCTTCCTCTTGGGACCTTCCTCCTTGGTGGGTGGTGACTGCCCAACACCAAACTTAAGTTTGATGTCTGGAAAAACTATATGAGTTTTTACCAAGGGAGGAGGTTTCAATACTGTACTTTGCATGAAGTACCTCTTTTATCAGAGGGTAGTGGAGGTTTAAGGACCTTGAAAACTATGTAATCCTTTTGTAACCTCAGCACCAATTCTCCTTTCTCAGCATCAGAGAGGTTTCTTCCAGTAGAGAGAGACCATTGCTCCAAAATCTCAGCAAAAGGAATATTGAATTACAGCTTCTCATAGCCTTCCAAGGATTGTGAGCAGTGCTCATCCTTGGTCTCCTTTTGGGGCATCTGAGGGTGTGGTACTTCAGGCTTTCTTCCCATAAGAGGGATGTGCAATAATATGCTTCCAGCCTCTTCTTGATTTAGTTCCTCAACAGTGTGTACCACCTTAGGCTCAGCCTCCTTAGTCCTAATCAGGGCCTTGCACTCTTCCCTTGGATTTACCTCTGTGTCTCTGAGAAAAGTGTTAGTGTGTCTCTGTAGTTTTTTAGGAAGGTTCCTGATGAGCGGATAATTTATACGCTTTCTGGCATTGTTTTTAGTAGGATTCAGCTACTTTTAGGGATGTTTTCATTAGTTTTTATGTTAAATTCACATTTCTGGACTTTACTATGAGTTTGTGTGTTTTTCTGTGATTTCAGGTATTTTCTGGCTGAAATTGAGGAACTTGAGCAGAAATCAGATTCAGAGGTTGAAAAAGGACTGCTGATGCTGTTGGATTCTGACCTCCCTGCACTCAAAGTGGATTTTCTGGAGCTACAGCACTCAAAATGGCTCGCTTCCAATTGCTTTGGAAAGTAGACATCCAGGGCTTTCCAGCAATATATAATAGTCTATACTTTGGCCAAGAATAGATGACGTAAACTGGCGTTCAACGCCAGCCTTCTGCCCAAATCTGGCGTCCAGCGCCAGAAAAGGATCCAAAACCAGAGTTGAACGCCCAAACTGGCACAAATACTGGCGTTCAACTCCACAAATGGCCTCTGTACGTGCAACACTTAAGCTCAGCCCAAACACACACCAAGTGGGCCCCGGAAGTGGATTTATACATCAAATACTTACTCATGTAAACCCTAGTAGCTAGTTTATTATAAATAGGACCTCTTACTATTGTATTAGACATCCTGGATTGTATTTTGATCCTGTGATCACGTTTTGGGGGCTGGCCATCTCGGCCATGCCTGGACCTTCACTTATGTATTTTCATACGGTAGAGTTTCTACACTCCATAGATTAAGGTGTGGAGCTCTGCTGTTCCTCAAAGATTAATGCAAAGTACTACTGTTTTCTATTCAATTCATCTTATTTCACTTCTAAGATATTCATTCGCACTTCAACCTGAATGTGATGAACGTGACAATCATCATCATTCCCTATGAACGCGTGCCTGACAACCACTTCCGTTCTACCTTCGACTGAATGAGTATCTCTTAGATCTCCTAACCAGAATCTTCGTGGCGTACGCTAGAATGATGGCGGCATTCAAGAGAATCCGGAAAGTCTAAACCTTGTCTGTGGTATTCCGAGTAGGATTCAATGATTGAATGACTGTGACGAGCTCCTAACTCGCGATTGCAGGGCGTTAGTGACAGACGCAAAAGGATAGTAAATCCTATTCCAGCATGATCGAGAACCGACAGATGAATAGCCGTGCCGTGACAGGGTGCGTGAGCATATTATTCACTGAGAGGATAAGATGAAGCCATTGGCAAGGGTGATGCCTCCAGACGATTAGCCGTGCCGTGACAGGGCATTGGATCATTTTCTCGAGAGATGACCGAAAGTAGCCATTGACAGTGGTGATGTATCACATAAAGCCAGCCATGGAAAGGAGTAAGACTGATTGGATGAAGATAGCAGGAAAGCAGAGGTTCAGAGGAACGAAAAGCATCTCCATTCGCTTATCTGAAATTTCTACCAATGAATTACATAAGTATCTCTATCCCTATTTTATTATATAATATTCGAAAACACCATTATCACTTTATATCTGCCTGACTGAGATTTACAAGGTGACCATAGCTTGCTTCATACCAACAATCTCCGTGGGATTCGACCCTTACTCACGTAAGGTATTACTTGGACGACCCAGTGCACTTGCTGGTTAGTTGTATCGAAGTTGTGACAATTATGAATTAAGATCAAAGCACCAAGCTTTGGAGCCATTACCAGGATTTGTTCGAGCCTGGAGATCACAATTTCGTGCACCAAGTTTTTGGCGCCGTTGCCGGGGAATTAATTGTTCCTGTTTGGCGCCAAGAATCGTCTGAGATCCCAATCCCGGCAACAACACCAAGTTTTTGGCGCCGTTGCCGGGGATTGTTTGAGTTTGGACAACTGACGGTTCATCTTGTTGCTCAGATTAGGTAATTTTCTTTTTGTTTTCTTTTCAAAAATTTTTCAAAAATATTTTCAAAAATCTCTCATCTGTTTTCGAAAAAAAAAAATGTTTTCAAAAATTTGATTCAAAATTTTTAAGAATGAATTCTAGTGTTTCATGAAGCATGTGAAGCCTGGCTGGCTGTAAAGCCATGTCTATTCCTTTGGGAATGAGTATGTCAGGCATGTCATATCTAAATTACATGCTGAAGCTTGGCTGGCCATTGGCCATGTCTAGTGTTTTGGACCGGAGCTTTCATTGAAAGCTTGGCTGGCTAGTGAGCCATGTCTAATTCCTGGACTGAAGCTTTAGACTAAGAATGCAAGATTCCTGGAATTCATATTAAAAATTTTGGAATCCTTATTTTCCTTTTTCAATCAATTTTCGAAAATTCAAAAAAAAAAAAATAGAAAATCATAAAAATCAAAAATATTTTTGTGTTTCTTGTTTACGTCTTGAGTCATATCATAAGTTTGGTATCACTTGCATATGCATCTTGCATTTTTTTCGAAAATATCATGCATTCATAGTGTTCTTCATGATCTTCAAGTTGTTCTTGGTAAGTCTTCTTGTTTGATCTTGATGATTTTTTGTTTTGTTTCTTTTCATGTTTATCATATGCATTCTTGAATTCTTAGTGCGTAAGCATTAAAGAATTCTAAGTTTGGTGTCTTGCATGTTTTCTTTGCATTAAAAATTTTTCAAAATTGTGTCTATGATGTTCATCTTGACATTCATAGTGTTCTTGGTGTTAATCTTGACATTCATAGCATTCTTGCATGCATTCATTGTTTTGATCTAAAAATTTCATGCATTGCATAATTTTCATGTTTTTCATAAAAATTTCAAAAATAAAAAAAATATCTTTCCCTTTTTCTCTCATCAAATTCGAAAATTTGAGTTGACTTTTTCAAAAATTTTTAAAATCAAGTTGTTTCTTATGAGTCAAATCAAATTTTCAATTTGAAAATCTTATCTTTTTCAAAATCTTTTTCAAAAATCAAATCTTTTTCAAAATTCTTGGTTATTTTCGAAAATTCCAAAAATAATTTTTCAAAAATCTTTTTCTTATTTTATATCATAATTTTCGAAAATAACATAACCAATTAATGTTTTGATTCAAAAATTTGAAGTTTGTTACTTACTTGTTAAGAAAGATTCAAACTTTGAGTTCTAGAATCATATCTTGTGATTTCTTGTGAATCAAGTCATTAATTGTGAATTTAAAAATCAAATCTTTTTTTCAAAACTAATTTCTATCATATCTTTTCAAAAATATCTTCTTATCTTATCTTTTTCAAAAAAAAAATATCTTTTCAAAATATCTTTCCTAACCTCCTAACTACTTATCTTTTCAAAATTAGTTTTCAAAATTTGTTTCAACTAACTAACTAACTTTTTGTTTGTTTCTTAACTTTTTCAAAACCACCTAACTAATTCTCCCTTTCTAATTTTCGAAAATATCTCCCCCTTTTTCAAAAATTTCTTTTTAATTAACTAATTATTTTTATTTTTATTTTTGATTTCAAAAAATTTTCGAAAAAAACTAAATATTTTTCAAAAACTATTTTCAAAAATCACTAACTCCTTTTCAAAAATAATTTTCGAAAATTCCCTCCCTCTCTCTCATCCTATTCTATTTATTCATTCATTAACTAACATCTCTTCCTCACATCATCACCAAATTCGAACCCCCTCTTCTATCTGTGTTCGAATTTCTTCTTCTTTTCTTCTACTAACAATAAGGATCCTCTTTACTGTGACATAGAGGATTCCTCTTCTTTTCTTTTTCTCTCCTCTTTCTTATGAGCAGGGACAGAGAAAAAGGCATTCTTGTTGAAGCTGATCCAGAACCTGAAAGGACTCTGAAGAGAAAAATAAGAGAAGCTAAATTACAATAATCCAGAGACAACTTGATTGAAAATTTCGAACAAGTAAAGGAGATGGCAGCCGAACCCAACAACAATGCAAGGAGAATGCTTGGTGACTTTACTGCACCAAATTCCAATTTACATGGAAGAAGCATCTCCATTCCTGCCATTGGAGCAAACAACTTTGAGCTGAAACCTCAATTAGTTTCTCTGATGCAGCAGAACTGCAAGTTTCATGGACTTCCATCTGAAGATCCTTTTCAGTTCTTAACTGAATTCTTGCAGATATGTGATACTGTTAAGACTAATGGAGTAGATCCTGAAGTCTACAGGCTCATGCTTTTCCCTTTTGCTGTAAGAGACAGAGCTAGATTATGGTTGGATTCTCAACCCAAAGACAGCCTGAACTCTTGGGATAAGCTGGTCACGTCTTTCTTAGCCAAGTACTTTCCTCCTCAAAAGTTGAGCAAGCTTAGAGCTGATGTTCAAACCTTCAGACAGAAAGAAGGTGAATCCCTCTATGAAGCTTGGGAAAGATACAAACAATTGACCAAAAAGTGTCCTTCTGACATGCTTTCAGAATAGACCATCCTGGATATATTCTATGATGGTTTATCTGAGTTATCAAAGATGTCATTGGATACCTCTGCAGGTGGATCCATTCACCTAAAGAAAACGCCTGCAGAAGCTCAAGAACTCATTGACATGGTTGCTAATAACCAGTTCATGTACACTTCTGAAAGGAATCCTGTGAGTAATGGGACGCCTATGAAGAAGGGAGTTCTTGAGGTTGATACTCTGAATGCCATATTGGCTCAGAACAAAATATTGACTCAGCAAGTCAATATGATTTCTCAGAGTCTGCATGGAATGCAAGCTGCATCCAACAGTACTCAAGAGGCATCTTCTGAAGAAGAAGCTTATGATCCTGAGAACCCTGCAATAGCAGAGGTAAATTACTTAGGTGAACCTTATGGAAACACCTATAACTCAACATGGAGAAATCATCCAAATTTCTCATGGAAGGATCAAAAGCCCCAACAAGGCTTTAATAATGGTGGAAGAAACAGGTTTAGCAATAACAAGCCTTTTCCATCATCCACTCAGCAACAGACAGAGAACTCTGAACAAAATGCTTCTAATTTAGCAAATCTAGTCTCTGATCTATCTAAGGCCACTGTAAGTTTCATGAATGAAACAAGGTCTTCCATTAGAAATCTGGAAGCACAAGTGGGCCAGCTGAGTAAAAGGATCACTGAAATCCCTCCTAGTACTCTCCCAAGCAATACAGAAGAGAACCCAAAAGGAGAGTGCAAGGCCATTGACATAAGCGCCATGGCCGAACCTGTGAGGAGAGGAGAGGACGTGAATCCCAAGGAGGAAGACCTCCTGGGACGTCCAGTGATCAATAAGGAGCCTCCCTCTGAGGAACCAAAGGACTCTGAGGCTCATCTAGAGACCATAGAGATTCCATTGAACCTCCTTATACCCTTCATGAGCTCTGATGAGTATTCCTCTTCTGAAGAGAATGAGGATGTTACTGAAGAGCAAACTGCCAGGTTTCTTGGTGCAATCATGAAGCTGAATGCCAAATTATTTGGCATTGATACTTGGGAAGTTGAACCTCCCTTGTTCATCAATGAACTAAGTGATCTGGATCAACTGACATTGCCTCAGAAGAGACAGGATCCTGGAAAGTTCATAATACCTTTTACCATAGGCACCATGATCTTTAAGGCTCTGTGTGACCTTGGTTCAGGAATAAACCTCATGCCCTTCTCTGTAATAGAGAAACTGGGAATCTATGGGGTGCAAGCTGCTAAAATCTCACTAGAGATGGCAGACAGCTCAAGAAAACAGGCTTATGGACAAATAGAAGATGTATTAGTAAAGGTTGAGGGCCTTTACATACTTACTGATTTCATAGTCCTGGATACTGGAAAGGAAGAGGATGAATCCATCATCCTAGGAAGACCTTTCCTGGCCACAGCAAGAGCTGTGATTGATGTTGACAGAGGTGAAATAGTCCTTCAATGGAATGAGAACTCCCTTGTATTCAAAACTCAAGGATCTCCCTCTACAACTATGGAGAGGAAGCAGAAAAAGCTTCTCTCCAAGTAGAGTCAACCAGAGCCCCCACAGTCAAACTCTAAGTTTGGTGTTGGGAGGCCACAACCAAACTCTAAGTTTGGTGTTGAACTCCCATATCCAAACTCTAAGTTTGGTGTTGAACTCCCATATCCAAACTCTAAGTTTGGTGTTGGAGAGTCTCAACAAAGCTCTGCACATCTGTGAGGCTCCATGAGAGCCCACTGTCAAGCTATTGACATTAAAGAAGCGCTTGTTGGGAGGCAACCCAATGTTTATCTAATCTTTAATTTTATTGTTTTTCATGTTTTCTTAGGTTCATGATCATGTGGAGTCACAAAATAAATATAAAAATTGAAAACGGAATCAAAAACAGCAGAAGAAAAATCACACCCTGGAGGAGCATCTGTCTGCCGTTCAGCGCCAGAACAGAGCATGGTTCTGGCGCTGAACGCCCAAAATGGGCAGCTTCTGGGCGCTGAACGCCAGAACAGGCATGGTTCTAGCGTTCAACGCCAGAAATGGCACACAAATGGGCGTTGAACGCCCAAAATGGCCACCAACCTGGCGCTGAACGCCCAGAGTTGGGCACAAAGGCATTTTTACATGCCTAATGGGTGCAGGGATGTAAATGCCTTGACACCTCAGGATCTGTGGACCCCACAGGATCCACTCAGGATCTGTGGACCCCACAGGATCCCCACCTACCTCCACTCACTTCTTCTCACCACTCTCTTTCACACAACCCCACAAACACTCTTCCCTAAAAACCCCTCACCAATCACCTCAATCTCTCTTCCCCACTAAACCTTCACCACTCACATCCATCCACTCTTCCCCATAAACCTACCTCATAAACTCCACCTACCTTCAAAATTCAAAACCAACTTCCCACCCAAACCCACCCATATGGCCGAACCTTAACCCCCCTCCCTTCCCTATATAAAGCCCTCCATTCTTCATCAAATTCACACAACATACCCCTCTACACCCTTCTTGGCCGAAACACTCCCCTCTCTCCCTCTCCTCCATTTCTTCTTCTTCTTCATCTATTCTTTTGTTTATTGCTCGAGGGCGAGCAATATTCTAAGTTTGGTGTGGTAAAAGCATAGCTTTCTTGTTTTTCCATTACCATTGATGGCACCTAAGACCGGAGAATCCTCTAGAAGTGGGAAAGGGAAGACAAAAGCTTCCACATCCGAGTCATGGGAGATGGAAAGATTCATCTCCAAAGCCCATCAAGACCACTTCTATGATGTTGTGGCCAAGAAGAAGGTGATCCCTGAGGTCCCTTTTAAACTCAAAAGAAATGAGTATCCGGAGATCCGACATGAAATTCAAAGAAGAGGTTGGGAAGTTCTAACAAACCCCATCCAACAAGTCGGCATCTTAATGGTTCAAGAGTTCTATGCCAATGCATGGATCACCAAGAACCATGATCAAAGTAAGAACCCGGATCCAAAGAACTATGTTACAATGGTTCGGGGGAAATACTTAGATTTTAGTCCGGAGAATGTGAGGTTGGCGTTCAACTTGCCATACATGGAAGAGAACGCACGCCCCTACACAAGGAGAGTCAACTTTGATCAAAGGTTGGACCAAGTCCTTATGGACATATGTGTAGAAGGAGCTCAATGGAAGATTGACTCCAAAGGCAAGCCGGTTTAACTAAGAAGATTGGACCTCAAGCCTATAGCTAGAGGATGGTTGGAGTTTATTCAATGCTCAATCATTCCCACTAGCAACCGGTCTGAAGTTACTATAGACCGGGCCATCATGATCCATAGCATCATGATTGGAGAAGAGGTGGAAGTTCATGAGATTATACCTCAAGAACTCTACAAGGTGGCTGACAAGTCCTCCGCTATGGCAAGGTTGGCCTTCCCTCACCTCATTTGCCATCTATGTTACTCAGCTGGAGCTTTCATAGAAGGAGATATCCTCATCCAAGAGGACAAGCCCATCACTAAGAAGAAGATGGAGCAAGCAAGAGAGCCCAGTCATGGAGCTCAAGAGGCGCAGGAAGCTCATCACCATGAGATCCCGGAGATGCCTCAAATGCACTTTCCTCCATAAAACTACTGGGAGCAAGTCAACACCTCCCTAGAAGAATTGAATTCCCATATGGGACAACTAAGGGTGGAACATCAAGAGCACTCCATCATGCTTCATGAAATAAGAGAAGATCAAAAAGCAATGAGGGAGGAGCAACAAAGACAAGGAAGAGACATAGAAGAGCTCAAGGACATCATTGGTTCCTCAAGAAGGAAACGCCACCATCACT
The DNA here is from genome assembly GCF_003086295.3 of Arachis hypogaea. Classification (NCBI taxonomy): domain Eukaryota; kingdom Viridiplantae; phylum Streptophyta; class Magnoliopsida; order Fabales; family Fabaceae; genus Arachis; species Arachis hypogaea. Next base: position 27,964,929 of record NC_092047.1, on the reverse strand, counting down.
AAGGTGGATTCATTCCTTGTTCTTCTTTCTTCTATTTTTCGTTTTCTATGTTATGTGCTTATCTATGTTTGTGTCTTCATTACATGATCATTAGTAGTTAGTAACTTTGTCTTAAAGATATGAATGTCCTATGAATCCATCACCTCTCTTAAATGAAAAATGTTTTAATTCAAAAGAACAAGAAGTACATGAGTTTTGAATTTATCCTTGAACTTAGCTTAATTATATTGATGTGGTGACAATGCTTCTTATTTTCTGAATGAATGCTTGAACAGTGCATATGTCTTTTAAAGTTGTTGTTTAAGAATGTTAAATATGTTGGCTCTTGAAAGAATGATGACTAGGAGACATGTTATTTGATAATCTGAAAAATCATAAAAATGATTCTTAAAGCAAGAAAAAGCAGCAAAGAACAAAGCATGCAGAAAAAAAGAAAAAAAAAAGAAGAAAAAAATAGGCGAAAAAAAAATAGAAAGAAAAAGAAAAAGCAAGTAGAAAAAGCCAATAACCCTTAAAACCAAAAGGCAAGGGAAATAAAAAGGATCCCAAGGCTTTGAGCATCAGTGGATAGGAGGGCCTAAAGGAATAAAATCCTGGTCTAAGCGGCTAAACCAAGTTGTCCCTAACCATGTGCTTGTGGCGTGTAGGTGTCAAGTGAAAACTTGAGACTGAGCGGTTAAAGTCAAGGTCCAAAACAAAAAAAGAGTGTGCTTAAGAACCCTGGACACCTCTAATTGGTGACTTTAGCAAAGCTGAGTCACAATCTGAAAAGGTTCACCCAATTATGTGTCTGTGGCATTTATGTATCCGGTGGTAATACTGGAAAACAAAGTGCTTAGGGCCACGGCCAAGACTCATAAAGAAGCTGTGTTCAAGAATCATCATACTGAACTAGGAGAGTCAATAACACTATTCGAAATCTGAGTTCCTATAGATGCCAATCATTCTGAACCTCAATGGATAAAGTGAGATGCCAAAACTATTTAAGAGGCAAAAAGCTATAAGTCCCGCTCATATGATTAAAGCTCTGTTTCATTGATAGTTTGGAATTTATAGTATATTCTCTTCTTTTTATCCTGTTTGATTTTCAGTTGCTTGGGGACAAGCAACAATTTAAGTTTGGTGTTGTGATGAGCGGATAATTTATACGCTTTCTGGCATTGTTTTTAGTATGTTTTTAGTAGGATTCAGCTACTTTTAGGGATGTTTTCATTAGTTTTTATGTTAAATTCACATTTCTGGACTTTACTATGAGTTTGTGTGTTTTTCTGTGATTTCAGGTATTTTCTGGCTGAAATTGAGGAACTTGAGCAGAAATCAGATTCGGAGGTTGAAAAAGGACTGCTGATGCTGTTGGATTCTGACCTCCCTGCACTCAAAGTGGATTTTCTGGAGCTACAGAACTCGAAATGGCGCGCTTCCAATTGCTTTGGAAAGTAGACATCCAGGGCTTTCCAGTAATATATAATAGTCCATACTTTGACTAAGAATAGATGACGTAAACTGGCGTTCAACGCCAGCCTTCTGCCCAAATCTGGCGTCCAGCGCCAGAAAAGGATCCAAAACCAGAGTTGAACGCCCAAACTGGCACAAATACTGGCGTTCAACTCCACAAATGGCCTCTGCACGTGCAACACTTAAGCTCAGCCCAAACACACACCAAGTGGGCCCCGGAAGTGGATTTATACATCAAATACTTACTCATGTAAACCCTAGTAGCTAGTTTATTATAAATAGGACCTCTTACTATTGTATTAGACATCCTGGATTGTATTTTGATCCTGTGATCACGTTTTGGGGGCTGGCCATCTCGGCCATGCCTAGACCTTCACTTATGTATTTTCATACGGTAGAGTTTCTACACTCCATAGATTAAGGTGTGGAGCTCTGCTGTTCCTCAAAGATTAATGCAAAGTACTACTGTTTTCTATTCAATTCATCTTATTTCACTTCTAAGATATTCATTCGCACTTCAACCTGAATGTGATGAACGTGACAATCATCATCATTCCCTATGAACGCGTGCCTGACAACCACTTCCGTTCTACCTTCGACTGAATGAGTATCTCTTAGATCTCCTAACCAGAATCTTCGTGGCGTACGCTAGAATGATGGCGGCATTCAAGAGAATCCGGAAAGTCTAAACCTTGTCTGTGGTATTCCGAGTAGGATTCAATGATTGAATGACTGTGACGAGCTCCTAACTCGCGATTGCAGGGCGTTAGTGACAGACGCAAAAGGATAGTAAATCCTATTCCAGCATGATCGAGAACCGACAGATGAATAGCCGTGCCGTGACAGGGTGCGTGAGCATATTATTCACTGAGAGGATAAGATGAAGCCATTGGCAAGGGTGATGCCTCCAGACGATTAGCCGTGCCGTGACAGGGCATTGGATTATTTTCCCGAGAGATGACCGAAAGTAGCCATTGACAGTGGTGATGTATCACATAAAGCCAGCCATGGAAAGGAGTAAGACTGATTGGATGAAGATAGCAGGAAAGCAGAGGTTCAGAGGAACGAAAAGCATCTCCATTCGCTTATCTGAAATTCCTACCAATGAATTACATAAGTATCTCTATCCCTATTTTATTATATAATATTTGAAAACACCATTATCACTTTATATCTGCCTGACTGAGATTTACAAGGTGACCATAGCTTGCTTCATACCAACAATCTCCGTGGGATTCGACCCTTACTCACGTAAGGTATTACTTGGACGACCCAGTGCACTTGCTGGTTAGTTGTATCGAAGTTGTGACAATTATGAATTAAGATCAAAGCACCAAGCTTTGGAGCCATTACCAGGATTTGTTCGAGCCTGGAGATCACAATTTCGTGCACCAGTTCCTCTAAATGGTTGCACTGCACTCCTAAGTAAACACCCTTGTCTCTATTTCCCTCTAATCTCTCTTGTTATTCAATATTTCCTTCATGAACTTAGCATATGAAGGCATTTGTTTAAGAGCCTCTGCAAAGAGATTTTGATCTCCAGCTTCTTAAAAGCTTCTAAGAATTTAGCAAATCGCCTATCCTTTCTGCTTTCTGGAGTCTTTGAGGGTATGGTAACTTGGCCTTGTGCTCAAGGGCCATGAGTGGTGCAGGTTGAGTGTCCATAGTGCCTAAAGAAGGGCTACCAACTTGCTTAGGAGAGGTGTTCCCAACACTTACACGTGTCTGGTCTCCCTGTATCTGTCTTGAGCTGCCCCTTTCTGGGCATTCAACGCCCCTGATGGTACCCTGGGCTGTAGCTTGTTCATCTTCTGCGATTTCTTCCTCCCCCTGCCTCTTACTATTCTGAGGCTGGGTGTTCAGGGTACTCCCTAATCGGATAGCTTGACACTCTTCTCTTATCTGTTCAGACAAAGTTAACGACTCACTTTGCTTAGGAGGGTCTGATTCAGTGGACACTGTCTTGACCTCTCCCTTCATTGAAGTCTCACTAAATAAGTATAGATGCTTATTGATGGCAACTGCCTCAATGAGTTCTTGAGCTTCCTCAATTGTCTTTCTCATGTGGATTGAACTACCAGTAGAATGGTCTAAGGATATCTTAGCCATATCTGAGTCCGTAATAAAAGATGTTTAACTTTACCCATTCTGAAAATATCTCAGTAGGGCATTTCCGTAGCATCATCCTGTATTTCCTCCAAGCATCGTAAAGAGACTCATTAACTTCTTGTTTGAAGCCTTGAATGTCTAGTCTTAAATGGGTTAGTTTCTTTGGTAGAAAGTATTGATTTTCAAGAACTTATCCACCAGCTGACTCCATGTTTTCAAGCTTGATTTGGGTTGATTATCCAATCACCTCTTTGCTTGGCCTTTCACAGCAAATGGAAAGAGCAACAACCTGTAGACATCCTAGTCTACTCCGCTAGTTCTTACTGTGTCAGCTATCTACAAGAATCCAATAAGGAATTCTGCGGGCTCCTCTTGTGGAAGTCTCTGAAACTGGCAGTTTTGCTGCACTAAAAAGATCAACTCTGGGTTGAGCTCAAAATGAGCTACTCCAATAGGAGGCATACTAATACTTCTTCCATAGAAGTCAGAGTGGGAGCTGTATAAGATTCAAAAGTTCTTCTGGGTTGTGCCTCTCCCTCTAGATCTATAGTGCATTCTTCCTGTTCCTACATACACAGACAAGAGACAAAGAAAAGTGGGAATATCTATGTTAGAGTATAGAGAGTGATGAATCCACATTTTATGATATTTATTTACTCTATTTGGGTAGATTTCATCAACTTTCTTGCACTTATCCATTGAAATAGCATAGTTTCATGATTTCTTCTTAAAATGTGCTTGAAAGTAAAAACATGTTTTTTAGGCCTTTTAATTGCTAAATTTTATTCACTTTAATCCCATTTGATGCCTTGATGTGTTTGTTAAGTGATTTTAGGTTTCCAAGGCAAGTATGGGTTGAAGAAGTGAGAAAAAGAGCATGCAAAAGGGAAGAAACCATGAAGAAATGGAGTTTGGAAGTTCCAGCATCCGTGCATGCGTATAAGCTACGCGTGCATGCGCACAAGTGCGAGCTCGGCGATGCGTACGCGTGATCCACGCGCACGCGTGGAAGTGAATTTTGCCAGGTGACGCGTACGCGTGACCCATGCATACGCGTGACCCATGTCACATGAGCTCATTAATTGCAAATCGCTGGGAGCGAATTTTGGGCCTCCAACACCCAATCCAACTCATTTATGAAGCTATTTCAACCCCAATTCAAGTGGAAGCAAGGGGGCAATTAGGTTTAGCTTTTCTATGTTCTTGTCTTAGTTTTCTAGAGAGAGAAGCTCCCTCATCTCTTTAGAATTAGGTTAGGTTTAGTTAATTTCTCTTTAATTTCAGTCTTTAATTCTTGTTTTAATGTAGTTTCATTTATGTTTCCATGCTTTATTGTCTTAGTTATCTTAGTTCTTCTTAATTTCTCTTTTATGTCACTTTTTATTTTATGAACACTCTTGTACTTCTTTAATTTCTATTAATGCAATTTATGTTTATGTTCATTCAATGCTTCCTTTAGTTGTTATTATTATTTTCTTGCTTTTGGTGGTTAGATTTTATTTTTAATGCAATTTAATATTATTTTATTCTCATACACACAAGTGTTTGATAAAATGCTTGGCTTAGTTTTTACATAGTTTTTCTTCACTCTTGGCTTGGAATTGAGGACTTTGGTGCTCCTTGAGTCATTGATGTCCATTCTTGTTTGATATATTAGAGTAGTTAGTTGATTTAATTTCCATTGATTCTAAGTCTCCCATTAATAGTGTTGACTAGGACTTATGGATCGGGATCAACTATACCTATTTGACTTATCCTCGATGTAGGATTGACTAAGTAGGATCAACTCTTCATAATCATCATGTGTTTGTGGTCAATGACTAGGATAGGTAACCTTAACTCTCAATCCATGCCAAGAGGTTTTAGCATTTGAATTTCCCTTTTCTTTGATTAATTGTCTTTGAATTTAATTGCTTTCATTGAATTTCTTGCATGTTAAGTTACTTTCTTACTATTTACATTTCTTGCTTCTCTTGCCACCCCATTTTCCCCATAGCCAATAATCTTAGCACTTCATTTGCAACTCCTAGGGAAGACGACTCGGGACTTAAAAACTCCTGGTTTATAATATTTGTTTTAAATTGTGATAATCTTTTGATTTAAATTTGATTGTTGGCCAATTGTTGGGTTGGAAACTATACTTGCAGCGCCAATTCTAATTTTGAGAGAAAAATTCCTAACCCGGTTTGGGCCCTCGTCAAATTTTTAGCGCCGTTGCCGGGGAAGTTGCAATGGTGTTATATTGTTGGCTATTGTGCATATTGTGAATATTGTGAATAGCTTATTTTTGGTTGATTGTGCATATGTTGCTTGCTTATTTTTGGCTATTGTAAATATGTTAATATGTAAATAGCTTGCTTTTTAGTTGTCTTTGTTACTGGTTAGGATTAGGATCCCAGAGGACATTGGAAATTCAAGTAATTGGTGGGGAAGTCAAGCACAAGCCACCATAGCAAGGGCTCTCCCAATTGTCTAACTTAAAGACAATAAATAAAAGTACTAGGTGGGAGATACCCCACCATGGTAACACCTTTCTAGCCCTCTCTTGTATACAGCTTTCATTCCTTGCATTTTGTTTCTTATAGATAGCTTATGTTTAGTTTAATTTCAAGCTCGGTTAGGTTAAATTTTTAGTTTGAATAATGTAGTTGTGCAATGTTGGATGTTTTGGGGTTGGAACCGTTTTGTTGAGCTCAAGTTTGGTGCCTTAGAGTTTTAAAAATAAAAAAAAACAGAGCATGTGCGCACGCACACCGAACCCAATTTCAGCACTTGTGCGCACGCACACACCGGTGCGTACGCACACCCCTTTGCACAGCCACTGTTTGGAGCGCTCGCACACTTTGTGCGTCCGCGTCTTCCTCTTTTTGCCTCTCGTGCGTGCACACGGACCTGTGTGCGTACGCACAGATGGCTAATCATGCGTTAAATTTTGACGTTTCATTTTCTTTTAAAAAAAATTTTGCCTTTCTGTGCGTGGGCACACATCAATGCAAGGCCTCTGTTCGCGGCATTGGCACACATAGTGCGAACGCACAACCCTTTTCATTTTTCCCATCGACGCGTACGCGTCCCTCACGCGTATGCATCACCTTGCATTTTCTCCCTTTCACGCGTTCACGTCCCTCATTTTCGCACGCATCATGCGCACGCGTCCCTGACGCGTACGCATGGACCCTTCCCCTGTTTCACATATTTTCTTTTCTTCTCTTTTTTCTGCTTCTTTTCTTCTTTTTCCCTCTCCTCCTTTCTTTTCCTTCTTCAACCACCACTCACCACTATACTTCACCACCCATCACACTCACCTTTAGTTAGTTAGTGTTTAGTTAGTTAGTTAGTCATTGCATTAGTTAGTTTAATTTTCTGTTTTGGTGCTAAGTGTTGGATAATTGAGTTGATTTGTTGATTGTGTTGAGATATTGCTGCTGAATTATTAATGTTGTTATTGCTAGTTATTGTTGGATGTTTTTATTGGGGTCATACTTGGTTACTTGGTATTGAGTTTTAAATGTTGGACATTTGTGCATACCAAGTACTTATAACATTGCCTTTGAGAATGCTTTTGGATTTCTAAATTGCATGTTTTAGCCACCATGTAGTTTGATTTCATAATCTATCATTAGGCAAATTATATGTAGTTGATGCATTTTTTGTTCGGTGATGCTTGTTTATAATTGATTTTATTTAAATCGCCTATTTGATGTATTAACATTAAGAATTGTGAGATTGGATCATAAGCTTACCTAATGACCCTCTTTGAGCTTTTTAAGCTTTGTGGACTATGCTTGTCATGTTTTTCACTTCATGTCAATTAGGTGTTGCTTCATTATCCAATTCACAATTTCTTGATTCTTGCTTGAATACTTTTATGCTTCTTTATTACTTGTTTGTTTATCTTAACCTACAAGTCTCTTTTAAAGTATTTCAAGCACACTAGAATGAATGAAGTGCATGCCTATTTTGTCTAATTGTGACCTAACTTTCCATGTTAGTGTGCGTGCTCTAAACCGTGCAACTTAGAACACACACACACACACACACACACACACACACACACACACACACACACACACACACACTTGTTCTTCTTCATGTCACAAACTCATTCACTCACTTCATTCTAGTGAATATTACCTCATTCTAACAATTCACGCTTCCTTGTTTTTGCATTTACTTGTATTACCATCCTAGTTTCTATTTTTCATGGATGATGCACCATAAGCAACAAGGGAAGCGGGAGAAAGAGCATGCAGCAGCTGATTGATCCACCAGCTGAAGGTGGCAATCCGAAGTCGCCATATACCTCTTGCTCACCTTTAAGTGCACGGAGGACCATGCAAACCCTTAAGTGTGGGGAGGTCATCGCCGATCAACAATCTTGGGTGACAATTCCTAACTCCAATCCTAACACTTTCAAATTTTCTTTAGAATTCTTAGTTGCATTTTTTTTCTTCTTGGTTTGTATATATTTTAGAACTTGAATTGCATTTTCTTTTCCCTAGTTTATTGCATGTCTTTGCATACATATAATAAGCTTAGTTAATTTAATGAGATTTTCCAAGAAAAATGATTTTAATAGGGCATTAACATCCAAATTGATTTGAGTTAGAATTTTTGATTGAAACTTGCTTGAAATATATTGTGGAACATGTTTTTGAGCTAAGAATACATAAGTATGTGAGTTTTGAGCCCAATTGTGTGGTTACACCATATAACCACTATTTTCATTCTTGTGTGTGTTATTCTCTTTTTATGATTGCAATCTTTGATTTGTTTGATTCTTTATGTCCATTGTTTGATGTATATATGCATTTATATGATTGAGGCCATCTTTTCATTAAGCTCACTTGTCCCAAATAGCCTACCCTTTTATCTTCCTTTGCTAACCAACTTTGAGCCTATTTCAATCCCCTTTTGTTCTTAAAGTTAGCACATTACTAGCCTTAAAGTAGAAAATAATAATTGTCCCTTATTTGGATCTTTGATTAGCTTAGGCTAGTGAGAGTGTGTATCATCTAAGTGTGGGGAAGTTTGGGAACTTTGGTTGAGGTAAAAGTAGATTTTTGTACTTTTGTTGAAAATTTTGGGAATTAGGTACATACTCATGCATCAATTGCTTAAACCATATGCATTGACACTTTGTGTATATATTTGGTATTAAAAAAAAGGAGGGGATAAAATGCCCCAAAGTAAAGTAACAATAATAATGCATATGAGTTGTGATTAAAAAGAAAATGCATGAGTGTGTAAGAAAAGTGAGGAATGGGTAGTTAGGTTTGCTTTGAGTTGTATAGGTTGTTATGTAGGTTGGTAAGAGCTTAGGCTAATCAAAGAGGCAAATTTCAAGCTCACTTGACCATATGCATCCTTACCTTTACCCTAGCCCCATTACAACCATGAAAAGCCATCATGATATTTGTGTGCATACATTGAATAAGTGTTGATTATTAGATGAAAAAAAAATAGAAAGCTTGATTAAAGGAGAAATGAGTGAATTGACCCTATACACTTGAGTGGCTAGAGCGGATACACATCCGGTGAGGGTTTGATTGCTCAATTACATGTTTTCATCTATGCTTAATTCTTATCTTGCAAGTTTAGAAATTCTTTTCTAGTACTCAATTCAATTGTGGATTTGAATTGCTTTAGCCCTTATGTTTATATATGTATTTTTGGAAATTGATTTATTTTGACTAAGCAGTGTATTCATTTAGATAGACTACATGTAGGTAGTTTACTTGCATTGAATAAAAATAATACCCCTTGTTTCTTTCTTGAGTATAGCATGAGGACATGCTATTGCTTAAGTGTGAGAATGTGATGAATCCACATTTTATGATATTTATTTACTCTATTTGGGTGGATTTCATCAACTTTTCTTGCACTTATCCATTGAAATAGCATAGTTTCATGATTTCTTCTTAAATTGTGCTTGAAAGTAAAAACATGCTTTTTAGGCCTTTTAATTGCTAAATTTTATTCACTTTAATCCCATTTGATGCCTTGATATGTTTGCTAAGTGATTTCAGAATTCCAAGGCAAATATGGGTTGAAGAAGTGAGAAAAAGAGCATGCAAAAGGGAAGAAACCATGAAGAAATGGAGTTTGGAAGTTCCAGCATCCGTGCGTGCGCACAAGCTACGCGTGCGCGCACACAAGTGTGAGCTCGGCGACACGTACGCGTGATCCACACACGCGTGGAAGTGAATTTTGCCAGGTGACACGTACGCATGACCCATGCGTACGCATGACCCGTGTCACGTGAGCTCATTAATTGCAAATCGGTGGAAGCGAATTTTGGGCCTCCAAAACCCAATCCAACTCATTTTTGAAGCTATTTCAACCCCAATTCAAGTGGAAGCAAGGTGGGACAATTAGGTTTAGCTTTTCTATGTTCTTGTCTTAGTTTTCTAGAGAGAGAAGCTCCCCTCTCTCTCTAGAATTAGGTTAGGTTTAGTTAATTTCTCTTTAATTTCAGTCTTTAATTCTTGTTTTAATGTAGTTTCATTTATGTTTCCATGCTTTATTGTCTTAGTTATCTTGGTTCTTCTTCTTAATTTCTCTTTTGTGTCACTTTTTATTTTATGAACACTCTTGTACTTCTTTAATTTCTATTAATGCAATTTATGTTTATGTTCATTCAATGCTTCCTTTAGTTGTTATTATCATTTTCTTACTTTTGGTAGTTAGATTTTATTTTCAATGTAACTTAATATTATTTTATTCTCATGCACACCAAGTGTTGGATAAAATACTTGGCTTAGTTTTTACATAGTTTTTCTTCACTCTTGGCTTGGAATTGAGGACTTTGGTGCTTGATAAACCCATATTTCATGACATATTTTGTGCTCAATTTAAGTAATTTATTCAACCCTTCACCCACTTATTCATGTGAAATTGCATAGTTTTACTTTCCCTTCCTTATTATGTGATATATGTGAAAAACATGTTTCCTATGCTTTAAAAATAATTATTTTAATTACCATTTATTACCATTCGATGCCGTGATTTGTGTGTTGAGTATTTCAGATCTCCTAAGGCAGGAATGATTTAAAGGATGGAAAGAAAACATACAAAAATGGAAGGAAAGCACAAAATGGAGTTTTTGAAGAAACTGGCAGCGACGCGAACGCATGGACGACGCAGCCGCGTGCCCAGCGCGAAAAGGCAGTAACGCGAACGCGTGATTGACGCGGACACGCGCCTTGAGCAGAATGCAGATGACGCGTATGCGTGACCGAAGCAAATGCGTGACAAGGAAAACTCCCAGATGATGTGACCGCGTGACCCACGCGGACGCGTGACAGACGCCACGCACCAGAAACTGCAGAAAACGCTTCCAGCGATTTCTAGAACCCTTTTTGGCCCAGATCCAAGTCCAGAAAGCACAGATTAGAGGTTATAAAGTGGGGGAATGCATCCATTCATCAAAGATGCTTCGATTATTCACTTTTCATAATTTAGATGTAGTTTTTAGAGAGAGAGAGGTTCTCTCCTCTCTCTTAGGATTTAGGATTAGGATTCCTCTTAAAGGATTTAGGATTATTTCTTCTCAATTTCCATGTTCAATGTTCCTTTTATTTATTTTCTCAATTTAGTTTATGAACTCTTTATGTTTAGATTGAATTTCTATTTAATATAATTTGAGGTATTTCAGAATTATGATTGCTTTCCTTTATTTATATAAATAATTTAGATTTTTCCCTTTTGGCTTTGGTTGATTAATTGGTAACTCTTGAGTTGTCAAACTCATCGTGATTGATAATTGTTATCTTTGCTGATTGATTTAAATTCCTATAACTATAGTCTTTCCTTAGGAGTTGACTAGGACTTTAGGTGTTAAATTGATTTATCCACTTGACTTACCTTCATAGTTAGAGGTTGACTTAGTGGGGAGCAAAATATAATTCTCATCACCATTGATAAGGATAACTAGGATAGGACTTCTAATTTTCATACCGTGCCAAGAGTTTTATTAGATATTAATTTATTAATTCCTGCAATTTATGTTCCTTGTTCAAACCTTTTAAAAACCCAAAAACACTATTTTTCATAACCAATAATAAATCATACTTCCCTGCAATTCCTTGAGAAGACGACCCGAGGTTTGAATACTTCGGTTTATAAATTTTATTGGGTTTGTTACTTGTGACAACCAAATATTTGTACGAAAAGATTTTTTGTTGGTTTAGGAGCTATACTTACAACGCGATTATATTTGTGAATTTCTTTACCGATAGAAAATTCCGATCGTCAAAATGGCGCCGTTGCCGGGGAGTTGCAAACGTGTGCCTTATTATTGGTTATTGTAAATATTTTTCTTTTAGTTGTTTGTTTGTTTTTGTTTTTCCCTTTTATTTCTATTAGCTACTATGAATTCTCACCCCTCTCGCTTTGAGTTTGGTTCTAATATTGTTGAAGGGAACGAAAGCTATAACAGGAACATGCATCAAGGTCAGAGCAATCAAAGATGGATGGAGCCACGAGGACTTGATCAACCCTTTAGGCAACAACACCCTCCACAGTATCACAGACGAGGACCACTTTACAATGCATACCAAGATGATAGATATGTTGGACCCCCTTGTAATTACCAACAAGCCCCACCCTGTGCTTATAGACCATCCTCTCAACGTAGCTTTGAACCACCACACTCACAAGCTCCTTTTCACCATTCACCACCGTATGACCCTTACCCACCACAATTCCAATCCAATTACTCCCGAGAACCACCACATTCTTGTTTTGAACCATTTCCAACCAATGAACCCTCATGCCCACCCCAACCTCCTATGGACAACAGACTTCGTGTTCTTCTTTAAGGGCAAGCGAAGATGCAAAGGAGCGTACTGGAACTCACTACTGCCTTAACTGAGGTAGTAAATATAATAGCCTCCCGACGTCTGAGCACTCAAAATACTCCCATGGCTGCATGTGGAAAATCAAAAGAAGAGCGTAGCATGAAGGATACACTAGAAACTTCGGTGGACAATGAGGAGCATGGCTTTGTATTGGAACAAGTGGAGGAAGCCATGATAGTTGTAGAGGAAGAAATAGTTGAAGATTTAGGAGATGCTGAACCTCCATGGGAATCGAGAACTGTAAAGGATTCCGCTGAGAAGTTCGAATTTGATGCCAAAGAGGACAGTGCACAACCTCCAAAGCATATACCTTGTGAAAAATTGGACGGAACAGACCAAGAAGTTGATTCCATAAGCAGTAATGATCATGAATCAAGCTCTCCTAGTCATGAACTCACATCCGCAACTGAACTCCATGAGCCTGAAGAACCTTATCCAAGTGAATACGAAGATGACGTCGAGGTAGATTTCTCTCAACCTCCAACGTATGACTTGAGTGACGAGGAAGACATAGAAGACTTTGAACAGGACGCAGTTGCAGTTGAAGAATTTTGCAAAGAAGTGGAGGAATTCACAGAAGAATACAAGGGAGTAGAGCTTACGAAACCACTGAAAACACCTATCCCAAGGCCATTACCACCTAATACAAGCTTTAAGTGGGTACAATCCTTAATCTTTATCTTTACTTTTCCACTTGAATATGGTTTGCTTGAAACAGATGGCAAGCTTAGAGCTCTCTGCGGCTTTAAAAGCAAGAGGGAAATGGCTCGTGCTCAGAGCTGGTGTGCTAGATTCAATAAAGTTCCACGCTTCAATTCGAAGTGCACAGATTGGTACCAAGTTCAATTGAATGGGTCTCGGAAGATGTTTGGTCATCTTGGTGAGAATACAATTTCTAAACTGCCCGGATGGAAGAATATAAATCAAAACAGAGGCAGATTTAAAAACAAAGTTTGGGATCCTGGAAAATATTCTGACATTCGTCACCCCGGGAGCTTGAGAATCTGTTTGAAGCTGCTCAAGAGCTTCACATGCCTAGTTTGGGACCCCGGAGGCTGTTGGCATTCCAAACATTGGTGGAAATTTCTGGATGAATTTAAGCATAAGCCACCATAACAGGAAGCTCATCCAATGTCCAACTTAAGGACTTTAACTAAAAGTGCTAGGTGGGAGATAACCCACCATGGTATGGTCGTTTCTTTTTCAATTTTATTTCGTGTTGTTTATTTTTATATTATATTATTTTCATTGAACCCGAACATTATTCATTCGTATTGTATACTGCGTAATTGCATAATTGCATAAAAAATGCACGCGATGCGTAAGCGTCGCTGACGCGTCCGCGTCACAAGTGCATTAGAAAGAAAAGGAAAGTGAACTGAAAGTTACGCGAAAGCGTGGCTGGAGGCGTGTTTTTAGCACAAATTGTTCCACGCGACCGCGTCGCTAACGCGTTCGCGTCACTTGCGAAAACTACTTCCCACGCGTCCGCGTCACACATGCGAACGCGTGATCTGGAAATCGTCGAAAAATCCAACGCCCAGAACTCTGGGCTGGAATCGTGCAGCTAGTGTGCGTTTAGCACAAAACGGATCACGCGTTCGCGTCCCTGATGTGAATGTGTCACTTACAAAACACCCATCCCACGTGAAAGTGTGAGCGACGCGTCCGCGTCGCGTGGATATCATGGCACCCTAATGGAGACAGAGAGTTGCACTGAAACGACGCTGGAATTGTACGTTTAGCACAATCTACAGCGACGTGGTCACGTGCCTCACGCGTCCGCGTCATTCATCTTTTTTCCATTCCATGCGATCGCGTCAATCACGCGACCGCGTCAATCCCATTTCACCCTAGTCACGCGATCGCGTGCCTCACGCGTTCGCGTGGATTCAAATCCACTAACCCCCAGTCACGCGAACGCTAACCCCATCGCGCCCCCCATACCCCCCATTCTCCTTCCCTTCTCTGCAACTCCCTCATCTGCAACCATCACCACCGCCAACTACCTCCGACCGCCGCACCACCCCCAACCACCCAAACCCATCGCGACGCCCACCCCCCCTCCTTCTTCCTTCCCCCCTTTCTCTTCCATTCTCTTCTCTCCCCTCCGCCACTGCCCCCCACCGCGGCCAGCCACGACCGCCCCGCCACCAGTGCCGCCTTCCACCACCACCACCCTCACCCCCTTTCTTCTTACCCACCTACCCCTCCACCATTAAACCCTACCCGAACCCCCTGCCACCAAACAGCCGCTCACCGTCGCGCCAACCACCCACCACCGCCACGTCAGCACCACCACCAACACACCCCATCATCTCTCTGATCCCTACCTTAGTTCATACGCATACCAGGTTCCGCCAAACACCACTTTTCTTTCATTCATAGTTAGTTGCATATTTTTCAGTTTATGTTCAAATTAGGCTAGTTAGAGATGCATGTTGTAGTGGATTCTAGGTGGTTAGGTAGCTAGGATGTGGTTAGTGGATTTAGGCTTGATAATTGTGCCGCACTTGTTGCTTATTCTGCACTTTTAATCTGGCTGTGATGTTCATATTGTTCATATGCTGTTCTTACTGCTCATGCTGCTGTTGAAACTATTCTTCCATGTTCCTATTATTTGTGTCTATTTACAGCTTTATTTTAATTCATATGAACTGTTTTTCTTGCTGTTTATTTCCCGGGAACATCCAATTTTAGCCGGAATGCTGCCCAATTTTCTGCAAATTATTTCATTTTTACATTCAGGAATTGGTTTTGGCAATTTTCAATTTTGCACTACTTAGCTACAACCAACCCAATCCCTGAATGCACAGGCCAGCATTCTTTTTCCTTTCAAATTTCCTGGTTAATAAATTGCATTATTGATGATTCGATCTTAATTTTTGCTATTTCTATATCTATATGATTCGTCATCAATAACCTGATATCCTTGCTTGAATATGAGTTGATTATTCTTTAAAATTGAGAATTTATTGTTACCTAGGAATCAATTCTCATGCCACTTACTTCACCCTTCTTTTCACTAACTCACTACTTTACCTTCCTAACTTTCTTTTTCACTCCTAACTATTTTAACTTTCAAACTTCTCTTTTCGGTTTTTATCTAATTACTTTAACTTTCTATCTCATGGCATGATTATTGTTTCTCCTAATTAACAGGTATTCTACTTATCACATATTTTGGATTGTGATTTCTCATCTCAGATTTTTAACTCTGAAATAATCTAAAATGTACATTTATTTAACTCATTTCATTATTCTATTGCTCTTTTGCCACTATGTGCTTATATTGCTATTATTCTATTTGCCTACTTGTTTTCCTGTTTTTGTTCTTTCATTATATCCTGCAATTTCTGCTTTTCAGGATGTCTGACCGTCAGCGAAAAGGAAAAGGCAAAGCAACCACTGGTAAAAGGAAAAGAGGTAAATCCTCTATGTCTATCCTAAATATTATACATGATGATTCCTGGCGGGAAAAACACTTTACCCCCCAGGAGAAGGCTGACCAGCTCCTCACTGCCACAGATCCAGTAAAATTTGCAAACAGATACTGTGAGCTGAAGTATCCAGTGTTTGCCACCTCCAAGAACCTGTACCTGGAGCGAACTCTGAAAATTTCAGAAGAACTACAGCAGTACACCTCCGATCAGATCAAACAGAGAGGCTGGTTCTTCTTGGAGAGAAACCTGACAGAGGTCAATGCTTCCTAGGTCAGAGAGTTTTACTACAACTATTTCAAAACTGCCCTGGATGCAGTGCACCTCAGAGGGAAACAGATATTGGTCACTGAGGAAGCTATTGAGGACATCCTCCGCCTTCAGCCTAAATCAGATCAGCCTGACGGTTACCAAAAGGCTGAAGAGGACATGCGTTTTATGAGATTTGACTGGGATGCTGTCAAGCAGAGGATAGCCCTTGATCCTACTGTCCCATGGGTCATGGGAAAGAACACAGCGATGCCTAAGGGAATCAAGCTGTTGTATCTGAATGATGAGGCTTGGCTTTGGCACCAGATCCTGAGCAACTTTGTTATGCCGAGCACTCATGAGACGGAGCTGCCTGCTGCCATGATCACCCTCCTCTGGTGTGTGATGGAGGGTAAGGACCTATATCTTCCATGATTCATCCGGCACTATATGGCCAGGGTCCATGTCAGAGGCACCCTTCCTTTCCCTTATCTGGTTACCCAGCTCGGCCGTCGAGCTGACGTGCCTTGGGAGCTTGCTGATGAGAAGCCACCTGCTGCAGATTGCAAGAAGATTATCCCTCACAGCAGGAAGTTTCAGGCTTTGGGTTATAGACCCCATTCCTTACCGCTTCTGATGAGACAGCCACACCTTCAGCTGCCCTTTCTTCATCTACTACTGCCCCAGCTACCACCACTGCACCTCCACCTGCCCCTGAGCCCATTTATCACTTGGTGCATCGACTCTTCGCTTGCTTGGATTTGTTGCGACGCTATGAGCACCTCAAGTTAATAATCCGATCCGGCGGTGACATCCCCTCTGAGCCTGACACCCCATCTGATACATCTGAGGCGGAGGCGAGCGATCATGCGGAGGAGACACATGCCCAGGCTAAGCAGGCAGGACCAGAGCAGGCTGCGCCACAGCAGGAGGAGCCACACCAGATACAGGCCGCTAATCCAGAGATTCCTATATAGTTAGAGCCTCCACTGCAGCAGACAGATCCTCCTACCCTCATCCAGTCTGCAGACCTTCAGGACACCTCAGAGACTCCCGCAGCCCATCCTTCTGATGATGACACTCCTTCACACCCAGCTTGAGTGAGCATCGAGGACGATGCTTTATTTTAAGTGTGGGGAGGTAGCCATCTCTGGCTTATCTTTTTGGTGAACCACTATAGACTCCTTTTTATCTTATTTTGTTTACTTTTTTGTATTTTTATCTTTATTTTTATTTTTATTTTTCAGTACTTGCACATTGTTCTTTTGCTATATTTTTACTTTATTTTCGCATTTTACACTTTAGTTCATATTTTAGCTATTTAGTTTAGCTTGCAATTCAAAACTTATTAGTTATAGAATATGTGGATTCATTAGTATAGTTTACCCTTTTAGCATATAATAGTTTGATTTAATTGAAAATAAAAGGAGTAAACTAGAAATCTTAGTAAATTAAAACAATCCACACACATTGTATATATAGCATTACATGTTAGTTAGTTAACAACATTTCATCAAGGAACAACACTAAGATTTTAAGGGCCACCCTAAGATTTACATTGATAATAATGGGAATTCTTAATTTTTACTTGCATGACATGTATAACTGATATATGATTTTTGAGCTGGAGAACACACAGCCTGTGAGTTTTGAGCTTAATTGTATGGTTGCATTCAAACCATAAATTTCATTCCTGTGTGTTTTATCCTTCTTTTTCATTCTGATGTTCTTTACTTTGTTTTAATCTATATGTCCAATTATAGAATATAGATACATACCAAGAGATGATTGAGGCCATCATTTGAATTTTTCCTTACTTATCCCAAATTAGCCTACCTTTTACATCACCCTTGTTAGCCCCCTTGAGCTTTTTTAATCCCCTCTTGTTCTATAAACCACATTACTAGCCTTAAGCAGAAAAATAAAATAAAAATCCCAAGTTGAATCCTTGATTAGCTTAAGATAGAAATTGTGTATTGTTTAAGTATGGGAAACTTTATGGGAACATGGGATGATAGAAACAAAGTAGGAATTTAAAAAGAATAAGTTGTTTCAAAAATAAAATTTGGGAAGCATGCTCATGTGGAAAGAGTAAGTCAATTGAATTACCATGTGCATTGAAAAAAAAAGAGAGAAAAAAAAGGAAGATTTTCAAGTATTTAAATAAAGAGGATACAAAAAAATTCCCCCAATTGCAAAATAAGTCAATGCACATGGGTCAAAAATTTCAAATTTAAAATTAATACATGAGTTTGCAAAATAAAGTGGGAAAATTTGGGTAAATAGGTAAAGGAACCTTAAAATTATATAAAGTATGTATGTTAGGTGAGATCTTAGACTAATCAAGGATTCACTTATTAGCTCACTTAGCCCTATACATGTCCCCTTACCTTTACCTTGGCCCCATTACAACCTTGGAAAAGACCTCATGATTTTTGTATGTCTGTATTCCATATTTGTTGATTGGTTAGATGAAGAACAAAGTTATAGAAAGTAAGGATAGAAAAAGAATAGAGTGATTAACCCAATAAACACTGAGTGACTAGAGAGTAAACACAAAATCTAGTGAGGGTTCAATAGCTCATCACCATATATCTCTGCTTAAATTGTAAATTGTTTTGCAAGTTTGTGAAATATTTTTACCCATCTCAATTGTAAAAGTGCTTTAACATTATCTAAGGTTTGGCTATGCATATATGATTCCTTGAGGATATGAATTAATTTAACTACATGTAAGCTTTATATACAAGTGAATAACAATTAGAATTGCATGATTCATTTAGGTAGTTGCATTTAGAATAGATTGCATTGCATGAGATTTCACCACTTTAACCTTACCTTACTCTTTATCTTGGATTTAGCATGAGGACATGCCATTGTTTAAGTGTGGAGAGGTTGATAAACCCATACTTCATGATATATTTTGTGCTCAATTTAAGTGATTTATTCAACCCTTCACCCACTTATTCATGTGAAATTGCATGGTTTTACTTTCCCTTCCTTATTATGTGATATATATGAAAAACATGTTTCCTATGCTTTAAAAATAATTATTTTAATTACCTTTTATTACCATTCGATGCCGTGATTTGTGTGTTGAGTATTTTCAGATCTCCTAAAGTAGGAATGATTTAAAAGATGGAAAGGAAACATACAAAAATAGAAGGAAAGCACAAAATGGAGTTTTTGAAGAAACTGGCAGCGACGCAAACGCATGGACGACGCAGCCATGTGCCCAGCGCGAAAAGGCAGTGACGCGAACGCGTGACTGACACGGACGCGCGCCTTGAGCAGAACGCAGATGACGCGTACGCGTGACCGAAGCGAACGCGTGACAAGGAAAACTCCCAGATGACGCGACCGTGTGACCCACGCAGACGCGTGACAGACGCCACGCACCAAAAACTGCAGAAAATGCTTCCAGCGATTTTTGGAACCCTTTTTGGCCCAGATCCAAGTCCAGAAAGCACATATTAGAGGTTATAAAGTGGGAAAATACATCCATTCATCAACATGCTTTCAATTATTCACTTTTCACAATTTAGATGTAGTTTTTAGAGAGAGAGGTTCTCTCCTCTCTCTTAGGTTTTAGGATTAGGATTCCTCTCAAAGGATTTAGGATTCCAACTCTTTATCAGGTTCAATATTCTTTTTACTTTATATTTCCCTTTTTACTTTCAGATACTTCAATGCTATCCTTTAATTACTTATATTGCCAAATTGGCTTATGAACTCTTTACGTTTAGATTGATTTTCTCTTATTAATATAAATTGAGGTATTTCAGATTTATAATTCTTATTTAGCTTTTTATATTCTTGGCTTTAATTGATTAACTGGAGACTCTGGAGTTATTAAAACTTATCGTGGTTGATAATTGTTATTTTTGCTAATTGAATTGAATTCCACTAACTCTAGTTTTTCCTTAGGAGTTGGCTAGGACTTGGGGATCTAACTAATTAGTCCACTTGACTTTCCTTGCTTTAATAAAGGTTAACTAAGTGGGATTAAAACTCAATTTTCATCACCAGCGATAAGGATAACTAGGATAGGACTTCCAAATTTTCATACCTTGCCAATTTTCATACCTTGAGCTTAATTGTATGGTTACATTCAAACCATAAATTTCATTCCTGTGTGTTCTACCCTTCTTTTTTATTCTAATGTTCTTTACTTTGTTTTAATCTATATGTCCAATATAGAATATAGATACATACCAAAGAAATGATTGAGGCCATCATTTGATTTTTTTTCCTCACTTATTCCAAATTAGCCTACCTTTTACATCACCCTTGTTAATCCCCTTGAGCTTTTTAATCCCCTCTTGTTCTATAACCACATTACTAGCCTTAAGCAGAAAAACAAAATAAAAATCCCAAGTTGAATCCTTGGTTAGTTTAAGATAGATATTGTGTATTATTTAAGTGTGGAGAATTTTTATGGGAACATGGGATGATAGAAACAAAGTAGGAATTTAAAAAGAATGAGATGTTTCAAAATAAAAAATTTGGGAAGCATGCTCATGTGAAATCAAAACAATTGAATTACCATGTGCATTAAAAAAAATTTTCAGTATTTAAATAAAGGGGATACAAAAATTCTCCAATTGCAAAATAAAAAGAATCAATGCACATGGGACAAAATTAAAGTTAATGCATGATCTTGCAATATAAAGTGGAAAAATTTGGGCAAATAGGTTAAAGAAACTTTGATTTATAAAGTATGTATGTTAGGTGAGATCTTAGACTAATCAAGGATTCACTTATTAGCTCACTTAGCCTTATACATATACCCTCACCCTTACCTTGGCCCCATTACAATCTTGAATAAGACCTCATGATTTTTGTATGTCTGTATTCTATAATTGTTGATTGGTTAGATGAAGAACAAAGTTATAGAAAGTAAGGATAGAAAAAGAATAGAGTGATTAACCCAATAAACACTGAGTGACTAGAGAGTAAACACAAAATCTAGTGAGGGTTCAATAGCTCATCACCATATATCTCTGCTTAATTGTTAATTGTCTTGCAAGTCTTTAAAAATATTTTTACCCATCTCAATTGTAAAGGTGCTTTAACATTATCTAGGGTTTGGCTACGCATATATGATTCCTTGAGGATATGAATTAATTTGACTACATGTAAGCTTTACATACAAGTAAATAATAATTAGAATTGCATGATTCATTTAGGTAGTTGCATTTAGAATAGATTGCATTGCATGAGATTCCACCACTTTAACCTCACCTTACTCTTTA
Source organism: Arachis hypogaea (assembly GCF_003086295.3). Classification (NCBI taxonomy): domain Eukaryota; kingdom Viridiplantae; phylum Streptophyta; class Magnoliopsida; order Fabales; family Fabaceae; genus Arachis; species Arachis hypogaea. Next base: position 27,943,560 of record NC_092047.1, on the reverse strand, counting down.
TCTTGGATTTAGCATGAGGACATGCTATTGTTTAAGTGTGGGGAGGTTGATAAACCCATATTTCATGACATATTTTGTGCTCAATTTAAGTAATTTATTCAACCCTTCACCCACTTATTCATGTGAAATTGCATAGTTTTACTTTCCCTTCCTTATTATATGATATATGTGAAAAACATGTTTTCTATGCTTTAAAAATAATTATTTTAATTACCTTTTATTACCATTCGATGCCGTGATTTGTGTGTTGAGTATTTTCAGATCTCCTAAGGCAGGAATGATTTAAAGGATGGAAAGAAAACATACAAAAATGGAAGGAAAGCATAAAATAGAGTTTTTGAAGAAACTGGCAGCGACGCGAACGCATGGACGACGCAGCCGCGTGCCCAGCGCGAAAAGGCAATAACGCGAACGCGTGACTGACGTGGACGCGCGCCTTGAGCAGAACGCAGATGACGCGTACGCGTGACCGAAGCGAACGCGTGACAAGAAAAACTCCCAGATGACGCGACCACGTGACCCACGCGGACGCGTGACAGACGCCACGCACCAGAAACTGCAGAAAATGCTTCCAGCGATTTCTGGAACCCTTTTTGGCCCAGATCCAAGTCCACAAAGCACAGATTAGATGTTATAAAGTGGGGGAATGCATCCATTCATCAAAGATGCTTCCATTATTCACTTTTCATAATTTAGATGTAGTTTTTAGAGAGAGAGGTTCTCTCCTCTCTGTTAGGATTTAGGATCAGGATTCCTCTTAAAGGATTTAGGATTATTTCTTCTCAATTTCCAGGTTCAATGTTCCTTTTACTTATTTTCTCAATTTAGTTTATGAACTCTTTATGTTTAGATTAATTTTCTATTTAATATAATTTGAGGTATTTCAGAATTATGATTGCTTTCCTTTATTTATATAAATAATTTAGATTTTTCTCTTTTGGCTTTGTTTGATTAATTGGTAACTCTTGAGTTGTCAAACTCATCGTGATTGATAATTGTTATCTTTACTGATTGATTTAAATTTCTATAACTCTAGTCTTCCCTTAGGGGTTGACTAGGACTTTAGGTGCTAAATTGATTTATCCACTTGACTTACCTTCATAGTTAGAGGTTGACTTAGTGGGGAGCAAAATATAATTCTCATCACCATTGATAAGGATAACTAGGATAGGACTTCTAATTTTCATACCGTGCCAAGAGTTTTATTAGATATTAATTTATTAATTCCTACAATTTATGTTCCTTGTTCAAACCTTTTAAAAACCCAAAAATACTGTTTTTCATAACCAATAATAAATCATACTTCCCTGTAATTCCTTGAGAAGACGACCCGAGGTTTGAATACTTCGGTTTATAAATTTTACTGGGTTTGTTACTTGTGACAACCAAACGTTTGTACGAAAAGATTTTCTGTTGGTTTAGGAGCTATACTTACAACGCGATTATATTTGTGAATTTCTGTACCGATAGAAAATTCCGATCGTCAGTGCTCCTTGAGTTATTGATGTCCACTCTTGTTTGATATATTAGAGTAGTTAGTTGATTTGGTTTCCATTGACTCTAAGTCTCCCATTAATAGTGTTGACTAGGACTTATGGATTGTGATCAACTATGCCTATTTGACTTATCCTCGATGTAGGATTGACTAAGTAGGATCAACTCTTCATAATCATCATGTGTTTGTGGTCAATGACTAGGATAGGTAACCTTAACTCTCAATCCATGCCAAGAGATTTTTAGCATTTGAATTTCCCTTTTCTTTGATTAATTGTCTTTGAATTTAATTGCTTTTATTGAATTTCTTGCATGTTAAGTTACTTTCTTGCTATTTATACTTCTTACTTCTCTTGCAATCAATCATAGCCAATAAACGATCACTTAATTGCAACTCCTAGGGAAGACGACCCGGGACTTAAAAACTCCCGATTTATAATATTTATTTTGAATTGTGATAATCCTTTAATTTAAATTTGATTATTGGCCAATTGTTGGGTTGGGAACTATACTTACAACGCCAATTCTAATTTTGAGAGAAAAATTCCTAACCCGCTTTGGGCCATCTCGTCAGAGAGCTCCCAGTGAGATGTCCAAAAAGAAATTATTTTTTAATTAAAATTTCGAAATTAAGTAAATAAAAAATAAAAAAATAATTCAAAAAATAATTTTTGAAATTCAAAAATAAATAAATAAAAAATAGAAACATAAAGTAGTTAGGAAATTTTGAAAAAGAAGAGGAGAAAGAGAATAAGATAGAACAAGTAACTAACTAACCAACAAGATTTGAAAATAAAATAAAAGATTTGATTTTGAAAATTTGAAATTTGAAAAGGAAAAATCAAAAGAAGATCTTTGAAATTTAAGATTTGAAAGAGAAAGTCAAACAAGAAAGATAAGATTTGAAAAGATTTAAAATATTTAATAGATTTTGAAAATTGAAAATTGAAAATTAAAGATTGAATTTTAAAATTTTAAAATTTTGAATTTTAATAAATGAATTTGAATTAAGATAAGATAAGATTTTGAAATCTGAATTTAAAATTTGAATTTAAAACACGATAAGATAACAAAATTTGAAATTCAAAGAAAGATAAAAAGATAAGATAAAAATCTAAAAAGATAACAAGATAAACACTAAAAGATAACTATCAAGATATTAAACTTAAAATTTGAAATTAAATCAAAATAAGATAACAAAAAATTATGAAATTTGAATTCTTGAGATTTGAATTTAAAGCAAGATAAGATAAGATTTTTGAAATACAAAGAAAGATAAAAAAATAAGATAAAGATTTGAAAAAGATTTAAAAAGATAACTAATTAGGATACCAAATTAAAAAAATTTGAAATTAAAAGATAAGATTTTTGAAAATTGAAAGGGAAAATACAAAAAGACACCAAACTTAAAAATTTTAAGATCAAACTATACTAATTTCAAAAATTTAAAGAGAAAAACACTAAAAGACACCAAACTTAAAGATTTTGAAATCAAACACAAGAAAACAATAAGAACAGTTCGAATATCAAGAAAGAAAAACCAAGAACAAGTTTTCAAAAACTCAAGAAAACACAGACCAACTAAAGCCCAAAAGACAGAACAATACTAACCAAACTGACACCTAACTTAAAAATTTTTGAAATTAAAGCATTAATTTTAAAAAATTTGCAAAGACAAATACAGAAAGACACCAAACTTAGAGATTTTGAAATCAAAGACTATAATTTTTTAAATTTTGGAAAGGAAAAACATAAAGAGACACCAAACTTAAAGATTTTGAGATCAAACAAAGAAAAATAGCAAGAACAATTTCGAACACAAACAAAGAGCCATTAAGGTAATTTTTCGAAAAAGTAAAGGAAAGAAAAACCAAGAAACACCAAAAAGGCACCAAACTTAAAGATTGACATAAGACTCAAACAAAAGATAAAGAAAAGAAAAGGAAAAAACAACCATTTGTACCCATGAACTTTACGAACGCTGACAAAAGTACCCATTAAAGAAGGAAACTAATGTTGTATCCATCAAAGATGGATTCCGTACGACAAAAGTACCCAAATCCTAAATTTATGTTGACTTTTTAATAAAATTCCAGAATTACCCTCACCATTATCTTCAACCCCTCCTCTCTTCTTTCCCAAATCTCAAACACCTCCATTGTCTAAAAACCCTAATCTCAATACCTAAAAATCCCAAATTACCATTTTTTTAACCCTAATCTCAATATCCCTTTTAGCAAATTTCAATCTTCTCTTTATTCTTATGAGAAATGGCCTGGCGTAATTGTAATGTTCCAGCGTTGGGGGTGTACCTTGTATGGCATTCACGAATTAATCCCAGCCTATCCATAACCATAACCATAAGAGTGAGGAGTCAGCACTGAATTGGAAAGAAGGAAAGAGTGTTAGTATAGTTGGTGACCTTAGCAATGGGAGCGGGAGTGTCAAAATCAGGCTCCCTGGTGGCCAGGCGAATAACGGGGACGCCAGCTTGAACCAGTGCATTTGCTTGGTCCCTTATGGCCACAGTCCTTGAAGGCTTCACGGCGTCGACTCGTGGGCTCAACGAGTCATCAACCCCCATGGCCGCTGCACTACTCTGCTTCTTCTCCATGTGGATGGACCTGGAATGGGAATTAACAAAATGTATACGGCATGTGTTGGCCACTTTGAAGAGAAGATTGAAATTTGCTGAAAGGGGTATTGAGATTGGGGTTAAGAAAATGGTAATTTGGGATTTTTAGGTATTGAGATTAGGGTTTTTAGGCAATGGAGGTGTTTGAGATTTGGGAAAGAAGAGAGGAGGGGTTGAAGATAATGGTGGGGGTAATTCTGGAATGTTATTAAAAAGTCAACATAAATTTAGGATTTGGGTACTTTTGTCGTACGGAATCCATCTTTGATGGATACAACATTAGTTTCCTTCTTTAATGGGTACTTTTGTCAGCGTTCATAAAGTTCATGGGTACAAATGGTTGTTTTTCCAAAAGAAAAGGTTTTGAAAAAGAAAACAAGAAACACAAGTAAAAGAGCAATAAAACGTCAAAAAGTACCTAATCTAAGTAACAAGATAGTCCGGTAGTTTGTCAATCTCGGACAATCCCCGACAACGGCGCCAAAAACTTGGTGCGCAGAATTGAACTCCGCACAACTTAACCGGCAAGTGTACCGGGTCATCCAAGTAATACCTCAGGTGAGTGAGGGTCGATCCTACGGAGATTGTCGGATTGAGCAAGTAATGGCTATCTTGTAAATCTTAGTTAGGCGATTAGAAAAGATGGTTGTTTGTTTAAAAGTATAAATGAAATAGTAAGAACGAGATACCAAATTAGTGTAAAAGCAATGATGGATAATCAGTTAAGGTTTCGGAGATGCGTATTCTTTCCAGATTAACTTTTCTTACTATCTACTTCAACAATGAATGATTCATTCAATGGCAGCCATAATTGACTAACTCATGTAGCATCCTCATCAAGTTAGTCTCTTTTAAATCATAGCATTCCACCATATCCGAGCAACTCATGTAGCATCCTCATCAAGTTAACTCATGGCTTCCCACCATAGTCGAAGGTGAAGACCTAAGCAATCCAATCCCCTTTGCGATCCTACTCAAAACGTGTAAGACCCCGAATTTTCAGAAACTAAATATTATTATTTAATGATTTATTTTATTTACTCGAGAATATAATTCCCAGAAATTTTTATAATAATTGAGTATTTTCTTATTATTGATTTAAAACTTTAGTAATTGAAAAATAATGAGTTTTATCCGCTTTAGTTCGAATAATTAGATTTTAATTTTATTTCATGATTTAAAGGAAATTAATTTAATTATCTCTAGTTATTGAGTTAGAGTATCTATTTGAAAATAAGTTTTTAAATTAATAATTAAATAGTATTTTTATAGATATTATTATTAGATTAAAATTTAGGTTTCAATTACTCTATTACCCTAATTTTATTAAAATTACTAAATTGCTCCTAACCCTAATTTTGCCACACCCATCCCCTAAAACGTTTCTCCTTCACGCTGCCCAGCCACCAGCCCCTCTTTCATCCTCTTTTCTGCGCAGCACACACCCACGAATAGTGGAAGGAGAGATTGGCACCGTCGAACGGAGAAGGAAAGGAGAGGGAGGATTTGCTCGCACCGTCACCACGCTGCTGCTACGGCCTAACCGCGTTGCCACCGATCTGTGAAGCTGCCGCCAGATTGCCGCGCGTGAGGAGCTCGTGCCGTCGCCGCCATTGTCGTCCCGTCCCTTGAGCCAAGAGTCGCGCCTCTGTCATCGAGCGGAGGAGGTAGAAGACACGATGCTGGAGGAGCCGCACCCAGCCCCTGTCGCGTCGCGTCGCATGCAGGAGTGGCCACCGTCGCTGCAGAGAAGCCGCACTGCCATCGTTGCATCCTCGCCGCCAGCATTGTCGGATCTTTCCGTCGAGCTCGTCCTTGCCGTAGCCGTTGGAGTCGCGAACATGAGAGGAAGAAGAAGACGCGAGCCATGGCCGAAGGGAAAGAGGCGCCGTGTTTGGTAGCTGCCATCCCGCCACCGCCGTCTACCTCCGTCACTGCTGAACTGCTGCTCCGTGGTGCTTAGCTGGAGCTTCTGTTACTGTCGCCAGAGATCTGTGGTTGCCGGAAACCACCGCTGTTGTTGCTGCCAAGGAGGAAGAAGCCTCGCCGCTGATCTGGCCGCTTCTGCCGCCCGGAACCCCACAGCCGTCGCCGGAAAACTCTGCCGGTAAGGGTTTTTGAGTTGGTTTTTATTCGTTTAATATTCTAAAAAACTTTATGGTCTCTGTATGTGGGTTTCAGTCACCATCGCCGGAGTCCGGTCGCTGCTTGAGGTGGCTGTCAGGGCCGCTGCCAAACTGGTTCAGAGCCCGCCACTATTTTGTTTCGCTAGTTCAGTAAGTATTTCTGTTTCGAAAGCCCCGCGTTAGTGTTCTGCATGTGTATTAAAGCCTTTACGATGTTAATGTTCTTAGGATTTAGTAATCGAGGTTTTACTTGTTGTGACTTAGAGCTGTTTATGCTGCTGCGAAAATGTGTGGGGCTGTGCTTTGAAGCTGTCGTTGATTTTGGGTCGAGACGAAAGGATTTCTGAGAGGCGTTTGGATTATAGTTTCGACAATCGAGGTAGGGGCCTTTTCAGAAAAAAGCATATTTTATATACTGGAATTATTATCTATGGATGTTATGTGGTAAAATTGTAGCCTTGAGTTATTATACAAGTCTTATGTGATGTTAGTTGTCTTGGATGAATATGAATGTTTGTGTGACTGGATTATTATTCGGTTTTGTAAAGCAGACTGTTATTGAAGTGCTTCTTTAAAATTGTTTCTTAAAAAGTTGTTGATATCAAGCTTAATCTGTTGTAAAGGAATTGAGTCCGAATTTGTTTTTCTTGAAAGATAAAAATGATATGAATTTTCGGAATCGGTCTGATTTGAAATTGATTTGGTTTTGAACCCGTGGAAGGGGTTGTGGAATGGTTTGGTTGGGACCCAGAAAGGGTGGCAAAGTCCAAGTTTTAAGGGAGGTGCTGCCAAAATTTCTATAAAAACCTTAGACTTTATTTGAAAAGTTATTTAGAAAGGATTGGGATTTGAGAAACTGTATTATTTGATTTATTAAGAAAATAGTTATGTTTTCGAGTTTCATTTATTTGAGAAAACTATATGCCTTGAGTTCGATTTACTTAGAAAGGAGTTACTTTACCATTTTGAATCACTAAAGAAAATTTCAGAGGATATACTTAAGGATTTCATTCAGAGGGACCTTTAGTGTTTTTGAAGGAAATTGGATTCTTGATTGAATAATTGTGTTTGTGACATTTTGGAAGAAGTCAGAGAATTGGTTTTAAGGAGGAACCTGAAAGTGGTTTTGATTTAAATGAATCGGTTCCGTTTCAAGTGAATTGGCTTTGGATTGGGTTGGGACTTGTGACCTTATATGACCCAGTTTTATAATAAACTCTGTTTTTATTCACTTAAACCCAGAATCTATGATTTTAAGAGTTTCAATGAATTTCTAAGAAGTTGAGATAGACTCTGTTGAGAAATTTCTATTACCAAATTCAGTTTTGGGATGATTGATTTTTGGAGCTTTCATAAGAGATTTTTTTTTTTAATTTGGCCTAGTTGCTGAATTGTTTGGAAGTTTTAGAAGGATGTTGTGGAAATGTGGCTTGTTTTGAAAGAGAAAATTTCTTTTGAGAAAGATGGCTTATAAGCTAGAAGTGATTTGAGAATGCGGATTTTGAAGTCAAGACTGAGATGAACTGAATTTTGATTTTCAAAGGAAAGTGCTTTGAGAAAAGTGACTTATTGCTTAAATTGATGATTTATGAGTTTTATGATGTTGGATGGTGGAAGTGCTATTATGTTATGAGCTGGAATGACTATATATGATAATGAATTATGACTGTTTGTGAAATATGTTATGAGCCGAAATGGCTGTATATGATAATGAATCATGGCTGGTTGTGGAATATGTTATAAGCCGGATGGCTGATTATGAATATGAATGATTATTGAATTGATAAAGTGATTGTTGCACTTCCAATTATCTGAGATACGAGTTTTCCTAGGTAGAAGCAGTGGCTAGCCACCACGTGCTCCAGGTTGAGACTCGATACTCGATCTGCTGACCCTATGTCGTAAGTGTGGCTGGACACTGTGAAAATTCCGGATGAGCTCGCCCCCGTGAATATACACCAGTGAGGGTGTTGGATGTGAATTATGATTATGACTGTGAATAACTCGAGTTGGGGATGCACGACAGAGGGACAGTCCAATGGTTAGCTACCAGGACTTGTCGGGTGGGCTTTATAACCGATAGATGATATCATCAGCCACTAGGACAGGCATTCATCATATGCATCTATGTGACATTGCTTGGGTGTGCATATTGTACTTGGTTTGCCTTTGTGATTACTTGTGATTAACTGCTAATTGTTCTAACTGCGGTAACTGTTTGTTTGTGCTTGAACTTTCCTATTTGTGTTTGCGACTTGAGACTCTGTTGGACTGTGGTGATTGGTTATTGTTTGGGTTGTTTGGGCCTAGAGCCATGGTTGATCATGAGGTGGGCCGAAGGCCATGTCTGGTTGATGTTTCTTGTAACACCCTAAGTTTTTATCCTATCTTGAAGGTCTTTAAAATAAGGTGCCACACTCGACAAAGAAAGAGAATGACTTAATGGTTACGCAAGGAGGGAGAAAGTGCGCGCAGAGAGGAAAATGAGTAGCGTTAAAACATTGGAAATGAATAAATATGAAATAATATCTTAACCATGAGTACGGTTCAAAATAAAATACTTAGAGGAACTTATAGCAAGAAAAGAAACTAATTACGTCCTAACTAATCTCGTCGAAGAGGCTCCCATACTTGTATCATATCCTATCCTTGATTAGGACCCTTCAGTTATTCACGAATCGAGGTACTAGGGGTCTTCCTCCAACACCTTTTTGCGTAGTGAAGATCCGGTTCCGTTGTGTGGGATGAAACAAAACTCGACGGGGTGCCGAAGTGGGGGAATAGGGCACGTATTCCACCTTTGGACTTCTGCAAGGGTTCAACTCCTCCTCTGGATCCTTCTCCATTGTGTCTTCCTCCTGGCCAGGGTTGTCAGATTCCTCTCCCTCGGTCTCGGAGTCTGACTCGAGGTGTATCACCTTAGATGACCGCTTCCTAGATGCTGAAGCGTTCCTATCTAGGAAGGTTACGACGGGCAGCTGGGGTTCTTCTTCCACGAACTCTCGACCTAAGTAGATAGTTTGGAGTACGGTAATAGTGGTCGTAACTACCCACGCGTACTTCGAGGGGTCATACTTAGAAGTTACCTTCGGAGGGCACTACGTCGTCTCTATCCGCTGTGCCATGTTCCTCTGGAGACAGTATGAGAAAAGAAAAGGAATGAGAACCTAATGTCTCAGTAGGAGTGCTATGCAACACCTCCATATCCATCTCCAGCCCACGTGCGGGATTTTTAAAAAGGGGCGTATGATATGGCATGTAATATGAACCTCTTGTAAAGTGTAAAACATATAAGTAAAAAGGAAAGAACATAGAAAGAAAATAGAAGGATAACATCTTAAGTAACATCAACATAATCATAAATAAATCTTAAAAAAAAACATAAAAATCAAACTTTCATTTATGCTTTCTCCTTTCTTAACTTATAACTTTTATGGAAGGTATTGAGCTCAAACCGGTATAAAAGGTGGGAGTCCCCTTCCCTTACCGAAGGTTCTTATCCCAAACGTTTTGGCAATCACCTTCCCTTACCGAAAGATCATCTCGATCGATCACCTTCCCTTACCGAAGGATCATTCCCTCAGTTCAATTTACAATCAAGGTTATTTTAAGCATACATAAAAGAGGGTCATATAAGAAGCATTCATGAAGATGGATAAAATTAGGATATACTAAATAATTAAATAAAACATGGTAGAAGGGTATGTGCTCTCAACATTAAAGAAACATTAATGATATAATGAAAAGTCATGTAAATGCATCGGATAAAATTAGGATATACTAAATAATTAAATAAAACATGGTAGAAAGGTATGTGCTTTCAACATTAAAGAAACATTAATGATATATTGATATGAAAATTCATGTAAATGCATCGGATAAAATTATGATATACTAAATAATTAAATAAAACATGGTAGAAAGGTATGTGCTTTCAATATTAAAGAAACATTAATGATATATTGATATGAAAAGTCATGTAAATGCATCGGATAAAATTAGGATATACTAAATAATTAAATAAAACATGGTAGAAAGGTATGTACTCATGGGTCAAGAGATTATGAATGACAAAAATAGATAAACATGGTCAATATGGATAAGGGATGAGAAAAAGGTACTTAATGTCATGAGACACATGAAAGATAATAACCATGCATGGATGGAACTTGGAAGAAAAATAACTAGAGCATACTACATGCTAACATAAAGTGAGAAAGGCATAATTCCCTACTCTTTTTCCTAACGCTTCTTCGAGCTTGCCTCTTGTGTTTGCACACAGAATATTATTTCTTTGTAGAGAGAGAAGGGAGAGGATTAGTATTTGAGAGGAGTGATTTTCTACCTATGGGTGCTCCCCTATTTATATACATTTGGGGATAGGGTGGTTGGGATATTTTAAATTTCAAACGGAGGGTGGTTACTAGGTTCCTATCCATAAATTCAAAATTCTGAGCTTATCTCCTAACTGATTTTCAAATTTTGAATTTAATTTTGTTTCTAGAAGGGGTGGTTGTTACATTTCTGGTTTGGAAAAGTATGAAAAACTAATTTGGCTCAGCGTAGATAAATCTTTTGAAAGGCTTTTGAATTTTTAAGAAATGAACAGTTTCCTCTTTCAGAAAAGATTTCAGATACTTTTTATAGTAAACCTTTGTTTTTGAAAAGATACATAAGGCGATTTTTAATCACTATAACAGTTTTACCTTCACGTATCCTATTATAGTAATTCTCAAAAACCCTCTACTGAGAATCCTTTCGAGGATGATGTTCTCACCCCCATACAAATTTCTCTTTTCAGGATATGGACGCAGAAGTCACGAAGAGTTTACCTAGTTGTTGTTGTCGTGATGTTTTGTATTGCTTTAGTTATTAATTATTGATCCCTCGCCTTTATCTTTATACATTCTGTAAGAGGGATAGGAATTGTATTAGTTAATGCTTGTAAAATTATTGATATATATATATATATATATATGTGTGTTCTTTGTGAGCTTTGTAAGTTGTACTGTATGTATGGATGTATGTTACCTAATATATATATATATATATATATATATATATATATATATATATATATATATATACATACATATATGTGTTCTTTGTGAGCTTTGTAAGTTGTACTGTATGTATGGATGTATGTTACCTAACAAAAGTATTTTGGAGCGGTATTGCGGTTTAAAATTTTAAACAGGCTCATATTTTAGTATTAATATTATAAGGGTCGTCGTAATACCCGAGCTATCAGAGTGGCGCAGCCGGAAGCATGACATTTTGATAGTTAGGGTGTTACAAAATGCCACGACAAGGTCAGATCTTCCGGATTAGGGAACACTGCTTCTCATACTCTAGTCTTGACGCCACAGAAACCGCAGTAACCCACGGTCAACGGGATTATATGTCACATATCCAAAGTTGTCTAGGCACGCTCTTGGAATCCGCAGTGCATTCTCTAGCTTGTGATTCAATGCTATCCGGGAAGGACTCACATGGAACCCATATAGAACAAGGATGATTGCCACATGTCATCCTCAATTCATGATATGAAGAACGAAAATGCACAAAAGAATGGAATCAAAAGTGTATTGAAATAGAACAGTAATATTATTAATCCATGAGAATCAACAGAGCTCCTAACCCTAACTTAGGAGGTTTAGTTGCTCATGCTTTTATAGAAAAATAATATAATGTTCGAATGGGGGAGGAAATATCTTAAACATAGGTGATCTCTAATCTCTTCCTTAAATACTAATCTAATGACTAAGGATTACAGAGATAAGGTAGACTAGGTTGATAGTGCAAAATCCACTTTCTAGGTCCACTTGGTGAGTGTTTGGGCTGAGTTTAGGGTGACTCCACGAGTTGGTACTCCCTTTTGGGCGTTGGATGCCAGCTGCTCCCTTTTGGGTGTCCAACGCTAGGAATGTGATTGGTAGCTGGCATTGAACGCCAGTTTTGGACCTTTAACTCCAGAGATAAGTATGGACTATTATATATTTCTGGAAAGTCCTGGATGTTAGCTTTTTAATGTCATTGAGAGCATGCCATTTGAAATTCTGTAGCTCCAGAAATGCTCCTTTGAGTGCATGGAGGTCAGAATCCGACAGCATCTGCAGCCCTTTCTCTGTCTCTGAATCAGACTTTTCCAAAACTCCTTAATTTTAGTCAGAATTTACTTGAAATCATCATAAAATACAAAAACTCAAAGTAGAATCCAAAAATGTGAATTTTGCACTAAAACCTGTGAAAATATAATAAAACTTGAACAACACATAACTAAAATGATATGAAAATGATGTCAAAAGGCGTATAAAATATATGCTCATCACGGACAAATAGCCACTAAAACAAATTCACGCCAGAAGCGTGGTAGGCCTGTCAGTTCTAAAGACAAAAATCCTCAAAAAAGAAAAGAGGTAATCGCATCCACTACAGGGGAATACGTTTCTTCATAAGCTATACCGGACCTTTGTGAAAAACCTTGTGCCACAAGTCGAGCTTTATAGCGTACAACTTGATTTTTCTCATTTTGTTTTTTCAGAAATCTCCCAACCTCAGTTTGGGGCATGCTATTTTACATGCCGCAGTACTTATTTGTTTGAGGCCAATGAGTTACCATCAGTTCTCTCCTATGCAATTAGCTTTTGGCTAGCAGCCAAATGTCTCCCTTTTAAGAATATTCGGGTGTGCGATATATGTTCCCATTGCACCACCTTCTCGCACCAAAATGTGACCCTAAAGAAAATTGGGGATATATGTTGGATATGATTATCCCTCTATAGTAAGGTATCTTGAGATACAAACTGGGGATGTATTTAAAGCCCGATTCATATCGGGTTTGAGGAAGTATTATCGTCTTTTGATGATTATATCTTTCTTCGAGGTCTTTCTATAGATCTGCAGGATCTTTTAATGTGAGATATTCATTTTTCAATCCTTAGTCAATATGACGACGAAGGAAAATTATGGCTTTGGCTTTATCCTTTTGGGATGTATTATTTTCAGCCTTAATGGTATCTCCAAGATCCATTGAATCAAGATAGATTTTAGCATCTAGTATTCATGATAAATAGTTGTTTCTAGATATATCAAGAGCATTAATGAAAATTTGTTACCCGAGTCTTCCTAAAATTTGATCAGAGTCTCGTGCTGATATCCATGAGATATATGTGGATGCGATATATGTGGATACCGACGGGTATTTGTGAAAAAATGAAATGAGAAAAATCAAGTTGTACGCTATAAAGATCGACTTGTGGCACAAGGTTTTTCACCAAGGTACGGTATAGATTATGAAGAAATGTATTTCCCTATAGTGGATGCGATAACATTACGTTATTTGGTCAGTTTATCCGCATATTATAAACTACATATGCATTTAACGAATGTAGAATATTCGGGTGTATCTGATTATCAGATAATTTCAAATGAAGTTGAAAATTCCACCACTCATTATGATGTATCTGATTTTTTTGAGGATCCTGAAGAAAATATTGGTCATTTGATCAATGATGGAATAGTTTAATATGTGAGATTGTTAAGTATTCTTGTAAATAAATAATGTAAGAAACTTATTATTAAGTTTTACTTTCTATGTATTTAAGTTTCAAATACGATGTATATAAATAATGAAATATTAATGTTTAAGAATTTTGAAATCATTAAATGTGTCAAATTTTAATAATAATAATAATAATAGTGATAATAATAAAATTTTAGTATATGACATTATGTACAGTGTTTTTTAGAAAAATAATCAAGAATTCAATTTGACTGTACATGTATTACTATTTACTACTCATTTTATTATTATTTATCTTTGAAAAAATGGCAAGGATATATAATGAAGATGTATGCTTTGCGGATAGTGCAAAGACTTCACGTTTTGCAAGTGAGTCTAACTCGGCCTTCATGGCTTCTTCCCATTTTGGCCAATTATTTTTTTGTCAACATTCTTCGACTGATCTTGGCTCAAGATCCTTACTTTCATGCATGATATTTAATCACACGTTATATGCAAATATTTCATTGATAGTTGTCTTATTTTGGTCCCATTTTTCTTCTGTAAAGACATAATTTATCGAGATCTCGTCATTTTCACAATTTTCAGGTACCTAACCGTCTTCTGGCGTTAAAACTATATCAAAATTTTGGACAACTACATGTGTCTTTACTATGGCTTTTTCAGCAGGAATAGTATTTACCTCTTTTCTTTTTCGAGAATTTTTGCCTTTGGAACCGACAGGCCTGCAACGCTTCTGGCATGAATTTGTTTTCCGTGGCTATTTGTCCGACTGGGACATTAACTGCTCCAGCCAAAACCCTGCCAACTGCTCCTGGGCCGGGACCCCGAAGCCCAAATCACTTCAGCAACATCCCTAAATTCACCCCGGTAAATAAAATTCACCCTACCCGAAACCCTCTCCCCTTCGTTTCACCCTTTTATTGCAGCTGATTTTGAAACCCATCCAAGGTCACGCCAGGGTACTAGGAACATCAGGGCAACTTCACCTCTGCCTTCATCGGACACTGCCCCGCCGTCAAGCACGTGCAAAAAACAGTCGACCGCCGTGGACCGTTTCAGAACGTCGCGATGCTCTCATCCCTTCGTAGCTTCCCCAATCTCGGCCGTGGTGACATCGTTCCACCCAGGCACGAGAAACAAGTAGGTTCTCCTACTCACGGAGGGCGCGTCACTATTGGTGCATGTCGATGTTGGCAGCGCCGTTGAAACCTCTAGGCTCTGCTCCGCCGAACGCTGTATGAGGTCCACTGCTCCAGCCTCGAGACCTCTGATGAATCCATATTTGACGATATATTTTGGATTAATTTAAGTAGATTTCATCACTTAAACCCATATTTATTCATCCAAATAGCATGCTTTTGTGTTCTCTCCCTTAATTGAGCCTAATTGTGAAAACATGCTATTTTGTTCTTAATTTAATAACTTTTATCCCATTCGATGCCTTGATAGTTTTGATGAGTAATTTCAGGACATGAAGAAAATAAAGGAGAAACACACATTGGAGTGTGCGTGCGCACAACCCACTGTGCGTACGTACAAGAACCACACAGCCATATGTGCATGCACACAACATCCTGTGCGTGCGCACAAGACGAAAATCAGCATGTGTGCATACGCACACACCTGTGCGTACGCACAAGTCCCAGCACGTGACTCACTTAATGCAAATGGCTGGGGGCGATTTCCAGGCCTCCAGAGCCCAGTTTTTGGACTTTCTGAAGCTGATTCTTCCTATATCAAAGAAGGTCTCACTCCATGTGAAAGGGGAGAGAAATTAGAGTTAGTTTAGCATAATGTAGGTTCTTTTCTAGAGAGAGAAGCTCCCCATTCTCTCTAAAATTAGGGTTTATTAGTTTAATTTTCTTGTAATTTCTACTTTTAATTCTTGTCTTCATTTAGTTTCTTCTACCTTTCTTTGTTCTATTGTCTTAATTTCCTTAGTTTACTTTGTTAATTTCTCATTTTGGTTATTTTTATGTTGAAGCACACTCTTGTTATTTTAATTTACATTTAATACAATTTATGTTTTCATGTCATTTATTGCTTAATTGAGTTGCTATCTTTACTTTTCCTACTTTTAGTAGTTGTAGCGTTTATTAATTCTTGTTATTTTACCATGCTTTCTTTTTATGCCCACCAAGTGTTTGATAAAATGCTTGGTGGGATTTTTGCCTAGTTTTTTCCACTCTTGGTTGGAAAATGGGTGATTGGGTGAACTTGAGTGGTGGATGTCCATTCCACATTATGTGCGGATTGTTAATTGATTTGGTTTCCACTAACACTAAGCCTTCCGTTAATAGAGTTGGTAAGAACTTGTGGATCAAGATCAATTATGCCCTTTTGACTAATTTTCGATGTTAGGATTGACTAACTGGGATTAATTCCACACAATTACCATGTTTGTGGTCCATAACTAGAATAGAAATCCTTAATTCCCCAATTCCCACCAAGAGCTCCTTTTTGGTCATTTAATTTCCATTTGCATTGCTTTTACTTGCTCTCCATTTAATTCATTGCATGTCTTTTTATCTTATTGTCATTTACATTTCTTGCCTCTTTCAACCAAAAACCCCAAAAAAAACCCCATAGCCAATAATATGTATATTTTATTGCAACTCCTAGGGAAGACGACTCGGGAGTTAAATACTCTCGGTTATAATAATTGTTTTTGTATTGTGACATCTTTTGAATTAAAATTTGATTGAGAGAATCCACTGCCGGTTTGGTCTATACTTACAACGGAAGTTATTTTGAGAAATCCAAATTGGCATAAATCTTCTTATATCAATTTTTTTACGCCATTGCCAGGGAGTTGCAATGGTGTTGTATTCTTGGCTATTGTGCATATTGTGAATATTGTGAATAGCTTGTTTTTGGTTGATTGTACATATGTTGCTTGCTTAATTTTGGTTAGTGTGAATATGTGAATAGTTTGTTTTGATTGATTGCTTGTTTTTGCTAGTTTTAGGAGTTCATTTTATATGTTCTCATTACTTTTGGTTTTTATTTTCTTTTTATCCTATGAATTCTCACCCATTGTATTGTGAGTTTTGTTGCTATTGTGTATAGGAATTGAAAATTTCAATTGCTTGTTACCTAGATGGAATGAAAGGAACTCACAAGAAGATTTGGGTGTACAAGCTTGAGAATCTCAATTGCCTTGGAGAATACAAGCTTGGGTGAGAGCTTCTCAATAAAGTCCAACTTAAGGACTCTAAATAGAAGTGCTAGGTGGGAGACACCCCACCATGGTAACATTGTTCTTACCCTTCCCTTATTTATAGTTTTGGTTTATTGCATGCTCTCTTGTCTTGGTTAGCTTAGGATTAGTTTAATTTTGAGTATAGATAGGTTAATTTGTGTATCGATCATGATTTGGTGAAGTTTGAATATTTTGGGGTTGAGCTTTTGTTGAGTTAAGGCTTAAAGCCTTAGATTTTGAAGAAATTTTTTTGGAAAAAACGGGGTATGTGCATGTCCGCACGCATAAAACAACAAAATTTCACGTCTTGTGCGTACGCACCCAGCTGTGCGTACGCACACCAACCTTTATGCCCTCTGCTGGGAGCGCTCGCACGACTTGTGCGCGCGCATTCCCCTGTTTCTAGCACTTTGTGCGTGCACACGTCCTTGTGCGTACGCACGCAACCTTCTTCTTGCGCATCCTATGCGTACGCACCACCTTGTGCATGCGCACACCTCCTTACACCCACTCTGTTGGGAGTGTTGGCACAGCCTGTGCGCATGAACCCCTACCTCTTTTCGCTCTTGCGCGTGCGCACGGACCTGTGTGCGCACGCACACATTATCCTTCACCAAGTAAAAAAAAGTGTTATGTGCGCGCGCACAGGCTTGTGCGTGCGCACACTTCTTAATTCCCCTTCTGTCCAGAGCGTTTACACGACTTGTGCGAGCGCACACCTCCCTTGTTTCACCTAGGTGCGTACGTACACGCGCTTGTGCATACGCACAAGTGCTGTTTTGGGCAAAATTTTTATTGCACTTTCCCCTAAGCCCTAACACATTTCCACCCGCTCCATCCTTCTCTTCTCTTACTTTTCCGCTATTTTTCTACTTATTTTACAAGTTTTTATTGCATTTCATTTTTTATTTTAGTAATTGTATTAGTATTAGTTTAACTGTTCTTAATTGAATAAATTGCAAGTATTTGATTAATGTTGATTGGGTTACTTCTTGTTTGAATTTTGGTTTAATCTTTGATGAATTTGTGCACTGAGCATTAAGTCCTTGTTTAATTGCCTAGATGAATTGTGAGTTTGATTCATATATTGTAGCTACCATATGCTTTAAACTTTATCCTTGTTTGGCATCTTGAATTGTGCACTTTTACTTTAGTGAATTGAATTGAAATTACTTGATCATCATGATTCTCATGTCAATATAATCACATAACAAGATACTTGTTTGTTTTTAATGCTTTGCATTTGTTTGAGTGACTTAACTTGATTCTTATCTAGCTTGTCACTTTTTGCAACAAGTACCTTTATTATGTGACTATTGCATCATGTTTGGGGATGAACAAGTTGTTTGCTTTTCATCAATGAATTGGTTATGGTTGATTGTGCCATTTTTCTATTCACCTTGCGCTTTCACTTGCACAACTTCATTAACCAATATCTTATATATTCAATTCACTTTAGTTGTGGCTATCTAGGTTTGTTTGTGTTCCATCTCTCGTTTTTCTTTACTTGTAATCTAGGCCACTTAATTGAGGAACACATGCTATTTCTTTTGCTTGTGTGGTCCTATTTTTACCCGGCCAATGTGTGTATGTTCTAAACTGTGCACACTTAGAGTACACACATTGCCTTTTATCATACCACACACAAGTTACTTTTTCTCAATTCTTGTTTATTTGTTTATACAGCAATCCGGAGTCCCAGTGCCCACCAGCTGAAGGTGGAGCTTCATAGTTCTTCATCCCCGAATTGAGTGCATGCACGGAGGACCGTGCAACGTTTAAGAGTAGGGGAGGATTCGCAAATTTTGGGGCGTAAATTTTCCTTTCTCAACACTTTGCACTATTTTCTAGTCTTTAGTAGTTATGTTTTTTTGTGTGAATATTTGTTAGTATTTCATGACATTGCACTTTACTTAGTTTACTTTTGTATATATCTTAGCTTGCTTATAGCTTTATAGTAGTAAATATTGGCATGTTGCTTAATAGGAAATAATTTTGGTAAAAACAACAAAGAATTTTCAAGAAATCCCTTTTAGGGCGTTCCATTGATTAGATTTGAAAAATTATTTTTGAACTTGCTTGAAGTATTCTTATGGAACATAGAAAAGAGTTTGAACAAAACACTTAGTGAGATTTGAGCCTTAATTGTGTGGTTGCACATCTTCAACCACAAATTTTGTTCTTGTGTGTTATACTCTTTTATAATTATGATCTTAGATTTGCTTGAATCTTTATGTCCTATATTTGATGTTTTGAAATGCATTTAGTATGATTTGAGGCCATTTTTGAATTTGAACTCACTAACCCATATGGCCAACCCTTACATCTACTTTTGTAAACCACTTTTGAGCCTTTTAATTCCCCTTTGTTCTAATTTTAAGCACATCTTTTGCTCTAAGCGAAAAACCATTATGTCCATGAATTGTATCTTTGATTAGCTTGGGTTGAGGGGTGTGTGTTATTCAAGTGTGGGAGAATTTGTGGGACACATTGGTAGAAAGTTAGTTTGGGTTTTTATTGTGAAATTTTGAAAAAAAATGGGTAAACACTCATGCATTTACACTTAAAATATATGCATATCTTTTTAATGATAAAAGAAAATTTTCGGTGTACATACTTTGTTCATAAAAAAAAAAGAAAAGAAAAAGAAATGATAATAAGAATGAAAATAAAGGATGCATATGTGTGTGAATTAGAAAGAAGATGCATGAGTGAATATGAAAAAGGGAAATGAATGGGAAGTTAGGTTGTTCTCTTATGTGTAAATAGGTTCATATAGGATTAAGTGGGATACTTGAGCTAATCAAAGATCCAATTTTCTAGTCTACTTAACCATATTAATCCTACCCTTACCCTAGCCCCATTACAACCCTCCAAAGACCTCATGATATTTTAATTCATTCATCAAGTATTTGTTGATTGTTAGACGACTAGCAAATCCTAGAAAGCAAGACTAAAGGAGAATTGAGTGATTAAGCCTTACACACTGAGCGACTAGAGTGTAAACACATCCAGTGAGGGGTTTGATCGCTCAATTCTATGTTTCCATCCCTTATCTTATATCTTCTTGCAAGTTGCTTGTTAGTTTATGAAAACTTCAAATCAAATCTTTGGACATTGAGCATATTGCATTGATTTCCTTGTTTTGGCCCTAAGTTCTATTTTGGATTGATTGAGATTCTTTTGTTTGTTTTTGCCAAATTCAATAGAAACCATAGTATAGATAGAGATAGAGATAGTATTTAGTATAGTTGCATGCATATAAGTAGTTGCATTTAATAAATTGCTTGCCCTCCTTATCCTTCTCCTTTGATTGTGATTAGCATGAGGATATGCAATTGTTTAAGTGTGGGAGAATTGATGAATCCATATTTGACGATATATTTTGAATTGATTTGAGTAGATTTCATCACTTAAACCCGCATTTATTCATCCAAATAGCATGCTTTTGTGTTCTCTCCCTTAATTGAGCCTAATTGTGAAAACATGCTATTTTGTGCTTAATTTAATAACTTTTGTCCCATTCGATGCCTTGATGGTTTTGATGAGTGATTTCAGGTGTATTAGGTTGGAATGGCTTGATAAGAGTGGAAGAAGAGCATGGAATTGGGAGAAAACATGAAGAAAACAAAAGAGAAGCACACATTGGAGTGTGGGTGCGCACAACCCACTGTGCGTACGCACAAGAACCACACAGCCATGTGTGCGTGCACACAAGACAAAAATCAGCATGTGTGTGTATGCACAAGTCCCAGCACGTGACTCACTTAATGCAAATCGCTGGGGGCAATTTCTGGGTCTCCAGAGCCCAGTTTTAGGGTTTATTAGTTTAATTTCCTTGTAATTTCTACTTTTAATTCTTGTCTTCATCTAGTTTCTTCTACATTTCTTTATTCTATTGTCTTAATTTTCTTAGTTTACCTTGTTAATTTCTCATTTTGGTTATTTTTATGTTTAAGCACATTCTTGTTATTTTAATTTACGTTTAATGCAATTTATGTTTTCATGTCATTTATTGCTTAATTGAGTTGCTATCTTTACTTTTCTTACTTTTAGTAGTTGTAGCATTTATTAATTCTTATTATTTTACCATGCTTTCTTTTTATACCCCCAAGTGTTTGATAAAATGCTTGGTGGGGTTTTTGCCTAGTTTTTCCCACTCTTGGTTGGGAAATTGGGTGATTGGGTGAACTTGAGTGGTGATGTCCATTCCACATTGTGTGAGGATTGTTAATTGATTTGGTTTCCACTAACACTAAGCCTTCCAATAATAGAGTTGGTAAGAACTTATGGATTGAGATCAATTATGCCCTTTTGACTAATTTTCGATGTTAGTATTGACTAATTGGGATTAATTCCACACAATTACCATGTTTGTGGTCCATAACTAGGATAGGAAACCTTAATTCTCCAATTCCCACCAAGAGCTCCTTTTTGGTCATTTAATTTCCATTTGCATTGCTTTTACTTGCTTTTCATTTAATTCATTGTATGTCTTTTTATCTTATTGTCATTTACATTTCTTGCCTCTTTCAACCAAAAACCCCAAAAAACCCTCATAGCCAATAATATGTACATTTCATTACAAATCTTAGGAAAGACGATCCGGGAGTTAAATACTCTCGGTTATAATAATTGTTTTGTATTGTGACATCTTTTGAATTAAAATTTGATTGAGAGGATCCATTGCCGGTTTGGTCTATACTTACAACGAAAGTTATTTTGAGAAATCCAAATTGGCATAAATCTTCTTATATCAACCTCCCTTCACATAACCTATTGGTAAGTATTTAGATGTTACTTCCGATATCAGCTGGAGGTTTATTGTTTTAAAAAGGGATTTGGATGTTTTTTTATTATTATAGATTGGAGGGTATGAACATTTGAAATTGATTAGTACTGCCTTCAATGTTCATCAATTTATTTTTGTGAAGGAAAGGAATTTCGACCACGAACCTTGACTAGATTCCTAGCTGATTGGTTATCCCTTCGATTTTCATCAATTAGTGTGTTTCATTCTTGAATTGATTTCATTTCATTAGCTTTAGGACTTTTTCATTGGCGTAATTAGCTGATGAGGTGTGAGGTTTTGTTAAATGAATGAGGGAGCTCCTTTATACATGCTAAGTTAGTTTAAATCGATCTCTGGAGAACAATAGCATAGCTTAATTTATCAAGTTTATATGGTGAATGATATGTTATGAATATTTTACGACTCTATTCAGTGAATTTGTTCCTCGGGCATACGGCAACCAGTATTGGCGTGATGAACATTTGAAACTGATTGTTGTTTTTGTAATTAGAATATGGACTTCGTTCTTTATTTGCTATGATTTTTTGGACAGATTTGTTGGAGTTTTAACTCGATCCATTGGTAGCTATGAGATGATTATCTAGTTGGACAACTGTATGGTTTTTTTCCTATAGGCTGGATGATTTTTTTTTATAGATTGGAGGTTTTTTTCATTTATGCAATATGTCCCTCCCATTCAAAAAGTTTATATTATTGGTCTTTCGTTTGAATAGCTGAATTCTGTTTGCACATGCTCGTTAGTTTTTTTTTATGTGGTTTGGGAGTTAGGTAAACAAAAGATTAGAATTGGTTTAATTTTTTTTGCTAATCTCTACTAAAGGTTCAGGATCTGTGGTTGTGGTCGATGTGATTTACTTGTGCTAAATTCTTGGATGTTGTTGAATTGCTGTATTTAGAGATTGGATGTTGCTAAAATTAGAGAGCGACTGTTGCTGTTATTAGGAGTTGAATTTTGCTAAATTGCATGTGATTAGAGATTGAATGTTGCTGTTTTTTAATAGTGGTATGAAATTTCGATGGTAAAAATATATTAAATTTAGACTAATTTTGGTCAAATTTAAGTTTGATCCTAATCATGGTCCGAGATTCAATTTATTTGGAGTTCTAAAATCGATTCTTCTTCTCTTCTTTTATCCTACTACTTGTTAAATGATTTTTTCTATATGCCAAATTATCCTGATAGCTTTCCAACCTTTTACAATCTTGAACCCATATCTGGTGCACACTCTTTAACTTAATAATCTCTTCAAGCTGTTTTTTCTTCATGTTGAACATATGCTCTAATTTTGGAAGTGATTCAAAATGAACATCTATTTATTTGGTTGTTGCATTCTTAGAAGCTACTGGTTTATTTTTCCAAGCTGGGTCAAAAAAAGCTTTCATTGACAGAGAATTTGTAACACTTAGGTTGCTTACATGCTGAAATATTCCTACCACATTACAAGTGAAAACATGGACCAATTTATTTGATAGATATTTCTTCTGATTTATCAACCTAAGATCCTTACTATATAGTGAAAGAAAGAAAGAAAGGAGGGAGGTGCTGTTGCGTTTGAGAGACATGGGTAATAGAACCTAATAATAAGAAAGGTGGGAATATTTGGGTATAATTAAGGAGCTGATAGATGTTGCTTCTAATTTGGATTTCATATGGTATTAATTGATTGGGGTTTTGTATAACAGCATCAACAATGTTTAATTGAGTACTCTTTTGATGTTGCTTCCGATTTTGTATACAATTTCTATTAAAGCATTTGGGCCTGTTTCTTGTGAACACGCACCAGGATTGTGTTGTAGAAAAGCCAATCAAGATGGGAAAAAAGGTACAACGATATTTACCGTTATTGACGTGTCATTCCACATGATCATATTTGTGACTTACAGCTACTATTGCCGTTGACAGAAATTGTTAGAGTCGCGATGCTCTCCCAGCTATATTCATGACATGATGAGCACGCTAACTAAAAACAACTCCATTGAGAAGCTTGCGGAGATTGATGAAATTGGATTCGGATTCTTGAGGCTTGTTCTAAATTGGTTGGTGAAGCAGGCCATCATGGTTCACCTGGCAGAATTGTATCAGGTTAAGACAAGAACTTTTATACTCAACGTTGGCAACATCCGCCTCAATGCCAAATTAATCGGGAGGGTTTTTGGCATTCCGTCTTGAGGTAAGTTCTGTTGTCCTAATTACTTACTCTGCCCTAGGCATATTATTACCATGCACTGACGCATCGACATGTTATAGGCTATCCATTCTCATCCATGGATGACCAAAATCCTTCCCATGTGGCCATCAAAAAGAGGTTCCATATACGGACAACAACTGAACTCCGAGATTCAATTTACAGTTGTCCTATGGCAATAGTATCAGATAGGATGGAGTTCAGAAGGTATTTTCTACTAGTGGTAATGAAAATGTTCCTGTGCCCTACAACACAACAGGTAATTTTGCCATGGCACATTTATCCAGTCTTGGATATTTCTGATCCCAGAAGATTCAACTGGCCATTGCAAACTCTAAAGTGGTTTGACACGGTAGTCGAGAAGTATAAGATCAAAGGGAACAAAACTTGTGAGGGCTACATGTTTGTCATGCTGGTAGGACGCATTCAATGAATATTAGTAAATTGAGAATGTCATTTTTGTTGTAGAGCGTAACTTGACACCTTCTTCTATCCAGGTACTCTATTTTTAGCGGTTGCAATATGGTTAGCTTGACAACTGTCATGAACCTGAGCCATGGCTCGCTGCTGGACCTCAGAAAGTCTAGAAAAAAAAAGGCACAATATATTATTTCCGAGGTACTGACTTCTTTATAGAAAGCAGTTACTTTATGCCAGTATGTCAGTGGATACTGCTTCTGACAGGCAGCATGATTTTTCTTTTTCTTACTGAATGGTTGTTTCTACATATTTTTTCCGATTTCAGATGTCTTAGGTAGTTGGCGATGACTCCGTTTTTTTAAGATGTCTAGGATGCTTTTATTGTGTTTCTGGTTTTTGTGTCAGTGATACTTGGGCATATGTTTTTTTATCTATGAATGTTTTCATTTCTTAAATCAGGGGCGCCTTTTGACTAGAAAGGGGAAAATGAAGAAGAAGAAGGCCGATCACCTCAAGCTGAAGGGAGAAAGGCAACAAGAAAAATACAACGAAAGGGTGCACGAAAAGGCTTCGGTTGCACCAAGGGTAAGCACGTATTCACGACTCAGCGTGTTAATAAATTGACTTCTATTAGGTTTATTTGATTCACGCTATTTCTACAAACAGGGAGGCTCCGTCAGTAGAGAGAGCGAGCAGGAAGCGATGGTAAGGCGACCAACTAGAAGTACAACAAATCCACCTCTAACTAGAAAATGCCCAAAGCACGTGGACAGATTGAAAACTAGCCCGAAAGTGAGTATACGTTTTGGTTGTGTATGGATTAAATTCTGGACTAGCTTAAGTATTTTTAAAAGGTTAATTTCAATATAATTGGATGTTTCTTTAAGTAACATGTTCGATGTGCATAAAACAGATAAGCAGATCAGCTACCAAGAAAAAGGATAGGGTTAAAAAGGACCGACCATGGAGGTCCAACCCAAAATCATCTGAAGAAAAAGATATCCTAACGAGCCCAAGTGATGACGAGGAAAATGAGCTCATTGCTAAGAGGATGAGCTGATTAGTCCATCAGGGAGTTGTCCCACAGAAAATAAATTCGGAGATTCCCGACGTCAACCTGAATCAGGAAAACACACCACATGAAACAACTGACTCAAGAGTTCCCGATGTAGGCACACTCTCTGTAGCACTAGTGCAGCATCAAGAATGGGAATTCGATGGGCAAGTTTCCTATGCAAAACTCTTTTTTTGGGTTTATTTTTGCTCATTAGGGAATTAGGAAAATTATGCATACAAAAATTACTTTTCTCTAACATGGGTTGATTTTGACACAGTAACCCTGATTTCTTGTCGATACGAGACCCAGAGAGTGAAAGAATATGGGAATACCTTGAGCAACTACAGTACACGGAGCCCCTGCAAATTGTTATGCCAACCACTTCGTCCCGCAAGACACCTAGTCCACCAAATAACCCAATTTCACCCGGAATGACTCGGATGAAAACAAATCCTACCCAATGTACTCCTATAAAGGTGAATCCATTGCTAAATGAGTGAAAGCTCGACGAAGATGATGAGGATCGAGTGCGATGATGGGAGCTTTGGTTTTAAGTCCTCAAGTTAGACTTTTGAGTGAAGCTTGTGTCATGGTAGCTTATGCTTCCACTCCTCCTTGAGTTGCCACCCATGTTTGTTCTTCCAAGATCTTCCGGGATCCCACACAAAGTACATCAAGCTCTAAACAACTTCAAGCAAGAATTTGGGATCCAAAATCGTTGGTTGTGGAGTTGTATGCCCGGATCCCACACTTTAGTTTCCCTATCATCCTCTTGTTGACTTTCACTTGTGCCCATGGATGAACAACCTCTCCAAGCATTTTTGAAGTACCCACTTGAATGTTGGACTCCTCCAAAGTGGATCTTGCACCATTTATACCTTGAATTCCTTTGACAACCAACACCCAATCTTTCACCATTTAACACCCCAAGAAGCACCTTATGTTGGTGATCCGTTTCCAAAAGAGCATATTGGCATGGGCCTATGAAGCTCATGGAGGAAATTGTCACCCATTCAAATTGCCCTTGGGTTGGAGTCACTCTTGTAAATTCTTGCATGTATGCCTCCACTTCTTGGATGATCACCTCTTCCTCACCATCCTTTTCAAGCTCTTCCCTTTCTCTCTCAAACTCCAAGGGGAAAGCTTCCTTAAGATCATTGAGGGAGTTGACCAAGGTGGACAAAAAATCATTGATGATGCAATCCACTTCTTGATCAAATTCTTTCAACTCTCCACTTACCTCTTCCGGTTCACTAACTTTACCTTCCTCCTCTTGTTGCGGTTCTTGCTTTAGCTCCTCTTCCTTTCCCT
Organism: Arachis hypogaea; assembly: GCF_003086295.3. Lineage (NCBI taxonomy): Eukaryota > Viridiplantae > Streptophyta > Magnoliopsida > Fabales > Fabaceae > Arachis > Arachis hypogaea. The sequence goes on along the minus strand of NC_092047.1, from coordinate 27,916,788 downwards.
GAAACTCTATGTTCTCCTCCTCTCTACACTCCTTACTTGATCCTCTACCTTCTCCAAGGGGAATGTCTTGATTGCTCGAGCGTAGTGAGGCTAAGCAGTTCACCGCTTCGGCTATGGTAGCCATAAACTCCCATTGTGTCCTTCGGAACCCTTCTTGCTCTTGGAAGAAATCTTGAAGGTCTTGTTGTTCTTGGGGCAAGGGTTGGAAAACTTCATATTAAGGTGGAAAAGAAGGTTCAAAGGTTGGAAGAAATATTGTATAGTTGGAAGGTGTGTCATGTGGATGAGGGTATTGAGGTGGTGTATAATGGTGTGGTTCATATGGTTGGTAACAAGGTGTATAGACATTTTGAATCCATGGAGGTGTATAGGGTGGTGCTTGAAGGTTTGGTGGTTGAGGGTTGTGTATGGGGTATCTCTCATATCCTTGGACTTGATATTCACATAAGGGAGGGTTTGGCTCAATGTAGTATGAGGGAGGTGTTTGCCATGAGTGTTGCTCATATGCAATGGTTCCTTCTTAAATTGATTCTCCCACTCCATGAAGCAATTCCAATTTGGATTCATCATAGCCTACAAAACATTCACAACCAAGCTCCAGGAAACAAGGGTGATAGCTCATAGAGAAAGTAGTAAATAAAAACAAAAGACATTAACAAACAAGAAAAACAAAACCTATGTATTAACAAAAATGACCAAACAACCAAAAAGTAAGGTATTTACACTATCAACATATTTATAACAACCAAAAGATAGTACTCAATTGCATCCCCGGCAACGGCGCCAAAATTTGACGATGACCAAAAGTATGGGTTTGGATTTTCGTACTAAAAATAGGATTGACGTTGCAAGTATAGTCCAAACCCAACCATTGATTATCAATCAAATTATAATCCTAAAGATGTCACAATCAACACAAAATAACCAGGAGTTTTAAATCCCGGATCGTCTTTCCTAGGAACTAATTCCAAAGAGTGCACACAATTTTGGTTGTGGGAAACAAGGGGTGTTTTCAATAATAAGGAAGCAAACAAATAAAGAGATAAAAGAACGGTTCAAAATTGCAATTAATAAACTAATAAAGGAATGAAAGAACTATGTATGTAATATGGACAAGTAATGCTATAAAATGATAGAAAATGTGATTCAAAACATAAATGAAACCTTGACTTGGGATGAGTTATGGAATCCGTTCCTTGCCATAACCACAACTATGATAATTATGATGGATTAATCTCACTAAGTCAACCCTCACATCGGAGAGTAAGTTAAATGAGCATAAGTATTCTTAACCCACAAATCCTAGCTTGCTTGTTAATTACCTTAGCAACAAATTAGCGTTAGTGGGAACAAGAACAATTAACAACCCAAGAATTATCACTAAATGTTAGACATTATGGCTCTAGTAATCCATACTCTCATTTCCCTCAAGCCAAGGGGTGGAAATTATCCCATAATCAAAATTGGCATTTCATCAAAAACATAGTGGGCATAAACATAAAACATGAAAAATTTGGTAAATTAAGGAAAGCTATGAATCACAAATGCTCAAAATCAATAAAAGTAACTCAAACAAACATGCAATAATCATCAAACATCAAATTAACCAACTAAAAATCTAAAATTGCAAAACTATGTATATATTGATGATGAGCGGATAATTTATACGCTTTTTGGCATTATTTTTAGTATGTTTTTAGTAGGTTCTAGTTACTTTTAGGGATGTTTTCATTAGTTTTTATGTTAAATTCACATTTCTGGACTTTACTATGAGTTTGTGTGTTTTTCTGTGATTTCAGGTATTTTCTGGCTGAAATTGAGGGACTTGAGCAGAAATCAGATTCAGAGGTTGAAAAAGGACTGCTGATGCTGTTGGATTCTGACCTCCCTGTACTCAAAGTGGATTTTCTGGAGCTACAAAACTCGAAATGGCGCGCTTCCAATTGCGTTGGAAAGTAGACATCTAGGGCTTTCCAGAAATATATAATAGTCCATACTTTGGCCAAGAATTGACGACGTAAACTGGCGTTCAACGCCAGCCTTCTGCCCAAATCTGGCGTCCAGCGCCAGAAAAGGATCCAAAACCAGAGTTGAACGCCCAAACTGGCACAAAAGCTGGCGTTCAACTCCAAGGAGGACCTCTGCACGTGCAACACTTAAAGCCCAGCCCAAGCACACACCAAGTGGGCCCCGGAAGTGGATTTATGCATCAATTACTTACTCATGTAAACCCTAGTGACTAGTTTATTATAAATAGGACCTCTTACTAGTCTTTTTGACCATCTTTGGATGCCTGGTTCTTAGATCAGAGGGGCTGGCCTCTCAGCCATGCCTGGACCTTCACTTATGTATTTTTCAACGGTAGAGTTTCTACACTTCCATAGATTAAGGTGTGGAGCTCTGCTGTTCCTCAAAGATTAATGCAAAGTACTACTGTTTTCTATTCAATTCTTCTTATTTCGCTTCTAAGATATCCATTCGCACCCAAGAACGTGATGAAGGTGATGATTATGTGTGACGCTCATCATCCTTCTCCCTTATGAACGCGTGCCTGACAAACACTTCCGTTCTACATGAAATAAGCTAGAATGAATATCTCTTAGATCTCCTAACCAGAATCTTCGTGGCGTAAGCTAGAATGATGGCGGCATTCAAGAGAATCCGGAAAGTCTAAACCTTGTCTGTGGTATTCCGAGTAGGATTCAATGATTGAATGACTGTGACGAGCTCCTAACTCGCGATTGCAGGGCGTTAGTGACAGACGCAAAAGGATAGTAAATCCTATTCCAGCATGATCGAGAACCGACAGATGAATAGCCGTGCCGTGACAGGGTGCGTGAGCATATTATTCACTGAGAGGATAAGATGAAGCCATTGGCAAGGGTGATGCCTCCAGACGATTAGCCGTGCCGTGACAGGGCATTGGATCATTTTCCCGAGAGATGACCGAAAGTAGCCATTGACAGTGGTGATGTATCACATAAAGCCAGCCATGGAAAGGAGTGAGACTGATTGGATGAAGATGGCAGGAAAGCAGAGGTTCAGAGGAACGAAAAGCATCTCCATTCGCTTATCTGAAATTCCTATCAATGAATTACATAAGTATTTCTATCCCTTCTTTTATTTATTATTCGAAAACACCCTTATCACTTTATATCTGCCTGACTGAGATTTACAAGGTGACCATAGCTTGCTTCATACCAACAATCTCCGTGGGATTCGACCCTTACTCACGTAAGGTATTACTTGGACGACCCAGTGCACTTGCTGGTTAGTTGTATCGAAGTTGTGACGATTATGAATTAAGATCAGAGCACCAAGCTTTGAAGCCATTACCAGGATTTGTTCGAGCCTGGAGATCACAATTTCGTGCACCAAGTTTTTGGCGCCGTTGCCGGGGATTGTTTGAGTTTGGACAACTGACGGCTCATCTTGTTGCTCAGATTGGGTAATTTTCTTTTCGTTTTCTTTTCAAAAATTTTTCAAAAATAATTTCTAAAATTTTCTCATCTGTTTTCGAAAAAAATAATAAAAAAATGTTTTCAAAAATTTTATTCAAAATTTTTAAGAATGAATTCTAGTGTTTCATGAAGCATGTGAAGCCTGGCTGGCTGTAAAAGCCATGTCTAAATTCTTTTGGACTGAGGCTTCCAACCATCAGCTCTTACACGACTGTAGGGTATGTCAGGCGTGTCATGTCTGAATTACATGCTGAAGCTTGGCTGGCCATTGGCCATGTCTAGTGTTTTGGACTGGAGCTTTCTTTGAAAGCTTGGCTGGCTAGTGAGCCATGTCTAATTCCTGGACTGAAGCTTTAGACTAAGAATGCAAGATTCCTGGAATTCATATTAAAAATTTTGGAATCCTTATTTTTCTTTTTCATATAATTTTCGAAAAAATCCAAAAAAATTAGAAAATCATAAAAATCAAAAATATTTTCTGTTTCTTGTTTGAGTCTTGAGTCATATCATAAGTTTGGTGTCACTTGCATATGCATCTAGCATTTTTCGAAAATTTCATGCATTCATGGTGTTCTTCATGATCTTCAAGTTGTTCTTGGTAAGTCTTCTTGCTTGATCTTGATGATTTTTTGTTTTGTGTCTTTTCATGTTTATCATATGCATTCTTGAATTCTTAGTGCGTAAGCATTAAAGAATTCTAAGTTTGGTATCTTGCATGTTTTCTTTGCATTAAAAATTTTTCAAAATTGTGTCTATGATGTTTATCTTGACATTCAAAGTGTTCTTGGTGTTCATCTTGACATTCATAGCATTCTTGCATGCATTCATTGTTTTGAAATAAAAATTTCATGCATTGCATCATTTTTCTTGTTTTTCTCTCTCATCATAAAAATTCAAAAATAAAAAAAATATCTTTCCCTTTTTCTCTCATCAAATTCGAAAATTGAGTTGACTTTTTCAAAAATTTTTAAAAATCAAATTGTTTCTTATGAGTCAAATCAAATTTTCAATTTGAAAATCTTATCTTTTTCAAAATCTTTTTCAAAAAATCAAATCTTTTTCAAAATTCTTAGTTATTTTCGAAAATTCCAAAAATATTTTTCAAAAATCTTTTTCTTATTTTTATACCAAATTTTCGAAAATAACAATAACAATTAATGTTTTGATTCAAAAATTTGAAGTTTGTTACTTGCTTGTTAAGAAAGATTCAAACTTTAAGTTCTAGAATCATATCTTGTGATTTCTTGTGAATCAAGTCATTAATTGTGATTTTAAAAATCAAATCTTTTTCAAAACTAATTTCAATCATATCTTTTCAAAAATATCTTCTTATCTTATCTTTTTCAAAAATATCTTTTCAAAATATCTTTTCTAACTTCCTAACTTCTTATCTTTTCAAAATTTGTTTCAACTAACTAACTAACTTTTTGTTTGTTTCTTAACTTTTTCAAAACCACCTAACTAACTCTCTCTCTCAATTTTCGAAAATATCTTCTCCCTTTTTCAAAAATTTCTTAACTAATTAATCTTATTTTTATTTTTAATTTTAAAAAAAATTTTCGAAAAAAAAAAATACTAACAATTTTCAAAAACTATTTTCAAAAATCACTAACCCTTTTTCAAAATAATTTTCGAAAATTATTCCTCCCCCATCTCATTCTATTTATTCATTCATATCCTAACATCTCATCTCACCTCTCTTCCATCCTCACAGTTGTGTTTCTTCCATTATATTACATTCTTTGTCTCCCCATCTTCTTCCACTCACACAGGAATCCCTATACTATGGTATAAAGGATCTCCATTATTATTATTATTTTTCTGTGTCTTCTTCTTTGTCATATGAGCAAGAGCAAGGATAAGAACATTCTTGTGGAAGCAGATCCAGAACCTGAAAGGACTCTGAAGAGAAAATTAAGAGAAGCTAAAATACAACAATCCAGAGATAACCTTTCAGAAATTTTCGAACAGGAAGAGGAGATGGCAGCCGAAAATAATAATAATGTAAGGAAGATGCTTGGTGACTTTACTGCACCTAATTCCAATTTACATGGAAGAAGCATCTCCACTCCTGCCATTGGAGCAAACAACTTTGAGCTGAAACCTCAATTAGTTTCTCTGATGCAGCAGAACTGCAAGTTTCATGGACTTCCATCTGAAGATCCTTTTCAGTTCTTAACTGAATTCTTGCAGATATGTGATACTGTTAAGACTAATGGAGTAGATCCTGAAGTCTACAGGCTCATGCTTTTCCCTTTTGCTGTAAGAGACAGAGCTAGATTATGGTTGGATTCTCAACCTAAAGATAGCCTGAACTCTTGGGATAAGCTGGTCACGGCTTTCTTAGCCAAGTACTTTCCTCCTCAAAAGCTGAGCAAGCTTAGAGCTGATGTTCAAACCTTCAGACAGAAAGAAGGTGAATCCCTCTATGAAGCTTGGGAAAGATACAAATAGTTGACCAAAAAGTGCCCTTCTGACATGCTTTCAGAATGGACCATCCTGGATATATTCTATGATGGTTTATCTGAGCTATCAAAGATGTCACTGGACACTTTTGCAGGTGGATCCATTCACCTAAAGAAAACGCCTGCAGAAGCTCAAGAACTCATTGACATGGTTGCTAATAACCAGTTCATGTACACTTCTGAAAGGAATCCTGTGAGTAATGGGATGCCTATGAAGAAGGGAGTTCTTGAGGTTGATACTCTGAATGCCATATTGGCTCAGAATAAAATATTGACTCAGCAAGTCAATATGATCTCTCAGAGTCTGCATGGAATGCAAGCTGCATCCAACAGTACTCAAGAGGCATCTTCTGAAGAAGAAGCCTATGATCCTGAGAACCCTGCAATAGCAGAGGTAAATTACTTAGGTGAACCTTATGAAAACACCTATAACTCAACATGGAGAAATCATCCAAATTTCTCATGGAAGGATCAAAAGCCCCAACAAGGCTTTAACAATGGTAGAAGAAACAGGTTTAGCAATAGCAAGCCTTTTCCATCATCCACTCAGCAACAGACAGAGAACTCTGAACAAAATGCTTCTAATTTAGCAAAATTAGTCTCTGATCTATCTAAGGCCACTGTAAGTTTCATGAATGAAACAAGGTCTTCCATTAGAAATTTGGAAGCACAAGTGGGCCAGCTGAGTAAAAGGATCACTGAAATCCCTCCTAGTACTCTCCCAAGTAATACAGAAGAGAACCCAAAAGGAGAGTACAAGGCCATTGACATAAGTGCCATGGCCGAACCTGTGAGGAGAGGAGAGGACGTGAATCCCAAGGAGGAAGACCTCCTGGGACGTCCAGTGACCAATAAGGAGCTTCCCTCTGAGGAACCAAAGGACTCTGAGGCTCATCTAGAGACCATAGAGATTCCATTGAACCTCCTTATACCCTTCATGAGCTCTGATGAGTATTCCTCTTCTAAAGAGAATGAGGATGTCACTGAAGAGCAAACTGCCAGGTTTCTTGGTGCAATCATGAAGCTGAATGCCAAATTATTTGGCATTGATACTTGGGAAGTTGAACCTCCCTTGTTCATCAATGAACTAAGTGATCTGGATCAACTGACATTGCCTCAGAAGAAACAGGATCCTGGAAAGTTCATAATACCTTGTACCATAGGCACCATGATCTTTAAGGCTCTGTGTGACCTTGGTTCAGGTATAAACCTCATGCCCCTCTCTGTAATAGAGAAGCTGGGAATCTATGGGGTGCAAGCTGCTAAAATCTCACTAGAGATGGCAGACAGCTCAAGAAGACAGGCTTATGGACAAGTAGAAGATGTATTAGTAAAGGTTGAGGGCCTTTACATACCTACTGATTTCATAGTCCTGGATACTGGAAAGGAAGATGATGAATCCATCATCCTAGGAAGACCTTTCCTGGCCATAGCAAGAGCTGTGATTGATGTTGACAGAGGTGAAATATTCCTTCAATGGAATGAGAACTCCCTTGTGTTTAAAACTCAAGGATCTCCCTCTGCAACCATGGAGAGGAAGCTTGAAAAGTTTCTCTCAAAGCAGAGTCAACCAGAGCCCCCACAGTCAAACTCTAAGTTTGGTGTTGGGAGGCCACAACCAAACTCTAAGTTTGGTGTTGAAATCCTAATTCCAAACTCTAAGTTTGGTGTTGGAAAGTTTCAACAAAGCTCTGCACATCTGTGAGGCTCCATGAGAACCCACTGTCAAGCTATTGACATTAAAGAAGCGCTTGTTGGGAGGCAACCCAATGTTTATCTAATTCTTATTTTTATTGTTTTTCATGTTTTCTTAGGTTCATGATCATGTGGAGTCACAAAATAAACAAAAAAATTCAAAAACGGAATCAAAAACAGCAGAAGAAAAATCACACCCTGGAGGAGCATCTGTCTGGCGTTCAGCGCCAGAACAGAGCATGGTTCTGGCGCTGAACGCCCAAAATGGGCAGCTTCTGGGCGCTGAACGCCAGAACAGGCATGGTTCTGGCGTTCAACGCCAGAAATGGCACACAAATGGGCGTTGAACGCCCAAAATGGCCACCGACCTGGCGCTGAACGCCCAGAGTTGGGCACAAAGGCATTTTTACATGCCTAATGGGTGCAGGGATGTAAATGCCTTGACACCTCAGGATCTGTGGACCCCACAGGATCAACTCAGGATCTGTGGACCCCACAGGATCCACTCAGGATCTGTGGACCCCACAGGATCCACTCAGGATCCGTGGACCCCACAGGATCCCCACCTACCTCCACTCACTTCTTCTCACCACTCTCTTTCACACAACCCCATAAACACTCTTCCCTAAAAGCCCTTCACCAATCACCTCAATCTCTCTTCCCCATTAAATCTTCACCACTCACATCCATCCACTCTTCCCCATAAACCTACCTCATAAACTCCACCTACCTTCAAAATTCAAAACCAATTTCCCACCCAAACCCACCCATATGGCCGAACCTTAACCCCCCCTCCATTCCATATATAAAGACCTTCATTCTTCACCAAATTCACACAACACACCCCTCTACACTCTCCTTAGCCGAAACCACTTCTCCCTCTCCCTCTCCATATTTCTTCTTCTTCTTCTTCTATTCTTTTGTTTATTGCTCGAGGGCGAGCAATATTCTAAGTTTGGTGTGGTAAAAGCATAGCTTTTTTTTGTTTTTCCATTACCATTGATGGCACCTAAGACCGGAGAATCCTCTAGAAGAGGGAAAGGGAAGATAAAAGCTTCCACATCCGAGTCATGGGAGATGGAAAGATTCATCTCCAAAGCCCATCAAGACCACTTCTATGATGTTGTGGCCAAGAAGAAGGTGATCCCTGAGGTCCCTTTTAAACTCAAAAGAAATGAGTATCCGGAGATCCGACATGAAATTCAAAGAAGAGGTTGGGAAGTTCTAACAAACCCCATCCAACAAGTCGGCATCTTAATGGTTCAAGAGTTCTATGCCAATGCATGGATCACCAAGAACCATGATCAAAGTAAGAACCCGGATCCAAAGAACTATGTTACAATGGTTCGGGGGAAATACTTAGATTTTAGTCCGGAAAATGTGAGGTTGGCGTTCAACTTGCCATACATGGAAGAGAACGCACGCCCCTACACAAGGAGAGTCAACTTTGATCAAAGGTTGGACCAAGTCCTTATGGACATATGTGTAGAAGGAGCTCAATGGAAGATTGACTCCAAAGGCAAGCCGGTTCAACTAAGAAGATTGGACCTCAAGCCTATAGCTAGAGGATGGTTGGAGTTCATTCAATGCTCAATCATTCCCACTAGCAACCGGTCTGAAGTTACTATAGACCGGGCCATCATGATCCATAGCATCATGATTGGAGAAGAGGTGGAAGTTCATGAGATTATACCTCAAGAACTCTACAAGGTGGCTGACAAGTCCTCCACCATGGCAAGGTTAGCCTTTCCTCACCTCATTTGCCACCTATGCAATTCAGCTGGGATTGACATAGAGGGAGATATCCTCATTAAAGAGGAAAAGCCCATCACTAAGAAAAAGATGGAGCAAGCAAGAGAGCCCAGTCATGGAGCTCAAGAGGCGCAAGAAGCTCATCACCATGGGATTCCGGAAATGCCTCAAATGCACTTTCCTCCACAAAACTATTGGGAGCACATCAACACCTCCCTAGAAGAATTGAGTTCCAATATGGGACAACTAAGGGTGGAACATCAAGAGCACTCCATCATGCTTCATGAAATAAGAGAAGATCAAAAAGCAATGAGGGATGAGCAACAAAGACAAGGAAGAGACATAGAAGGGCTCAAGGACATCATTGGTTCCTCAAGAAGGAAACGCCACCATCACTAAGGTGGACTCATTCCTTGTTCTTCTTTCTTCTGTTTTTCGTTTGACTATGTTATGTGCATATCTATGTTTGTGTCTTCATTACATGATCATTAGTAGTAGTAACTTTGTCTTAAAGATATGAATGTCCTATGAATCCATCACCTCTCTTAAATAAAAAATGTTTTAATTCAAAAGAACAAGAAGTACATGAGTTTCGAATTTATCCTTGAACTTAGCCTAATTATATTGATGTGGTGACAATGCTTCTTGTTTTCTGAATGTATGCTTGAACAGTGCATATGTCTTTTGAAGTTGTTGTTTAAGAATGTTAAATATGTTGGCTCTTGAAAGAATGATGACTAGGAGACATGTTATTTGATAATCTGAAAAATCATAAAAATGATTCTTGAAGCAAGAAAAAGCAGCAAAGAGCAAAGCTTGCAGAAAAAAAAAAGAGAAAAAAAAATAGGCGAAAAAAAATAGAAAGAAAAAGAAAAAGCAAGCAGAAAAAGCCAATAACCCTTAAAACCAAAAGGCAAGGGCAAATAAAAAGGATCCCAAGGCTTTGAGCATTAGTGGATAGGAGGGCCTAAAGGAATAAAATCCTGGTCTAAGCGGCTAAACCAAGCTGTCCCTAACCATGTGCTTGTGGCGTGTAGGTGTCAAGTGAAAACTTGAGACTGAGCGGTTAAAGTCAAGGTCCAAAGCAAAAAAACAAAGAGTGTGCTTAAGAACCCTGGACACCTCTAATTGGGGACTTTAGCAAAGCTAAGTCACAATCTGAAAAGGTTCACCCAATTATGTGTCTGTGGCATTTATGTATCCGGTGGTAATACTGGAAAACAAAGTGCTTAGGGCCACGGCCAAGACTCATAAAGAAGCTGTGTTCAAGAATCATCATACTGAACTAGGAGAGTCAATAACACTATTCGAAATCTGAAGTTCCTATAGATGCCAATCATTCTGAACCTCAATGGATAAAGTGAGATGCCAAAACTATTCAAGAGGCAAAAAGCTATAAGCCCCGCTCATATGATTGAAGCTCTGTTTCATTGATAGTTTGGAATTTATAGTATATTCTCTTCTTTTTATCCTATTTGATTTTTAGTTGCTTGGGGACAAGCAACAATTTAAGTTTGGTGTTGTGATGAGCGGATAATTTATACGCTTTTTGGCATTGTTTTTAGTATGTTTTTAGTATGTTCTAGTTACTTTTAGGGATGTTTTCATTAGTTTTTATGTTAAATTCACATTTCTGGACTTTACTATGAGTTTGTGTGTTTTTCTGTGATTTCAGGTATTTTCTGGCTGAAATTGAGGGACTTGAGCAGAAATCAGATTCAGAGGTTGAAAAAGGACTGCTGATGCTGTTGGATTCTGACCTCCCTGCACTCAAAGTGGATTTTCTGGAGCTACAGAACTTGAAATGGCGCGCTTTTAATTGCGTTGGAAAGTAGACATCCAGGGCTTTCCAGCAATATATAATAGTCCATACTTTGGCCAAGAATTGATGACGTAAACTGGCGTTCAACGCCAGCCTTCTACCCAAATCTGGCGTCCAGCGCCAGAAAAGGATCCAAAACCAGAGTTGAACGCCCAAACTGGCACAAAAGCTGGCGTTCAACTCCAAGGAGGACCTCTGCACGTGCAACACTTAAAGCCCAGCCCAAGCACACACCAAGTGGGCCCCGGAAGTGGATTTATGCATCAATTACTTACTCATGTAAACCCTAGTGACTAGTTTATTATAAATAGGACCTCTTACTAGTCTTTTTGACCATCTTTGGACGCCTGGTTCTTAGATCAGAGGGGCTGGCCTCTCGGCCATGCCTGGACCTTCACTTATGTATTTTTCAACGGTAGAGTTTCTACACTCCATAGATTAAGGTGTGGAGCTCTGCTGTTCCTCAAAGATTAATGCAAAGTACTACTGTTTTCTATTCAAGCACCAAGCTTTGGAGCCATTACCAGGGATTGTTCGAGCCTGGACATCACAATTTCGTGCACCAGCCGTCTTTTAGTCTTAACTCTTGAGGGTCCCTGTATATCATGTACAACAACACCGTCTGTGCTCTGTGTGGGGATGGTATTCTGAGTCGCAGCAAAAGTAGTGGAACGCATGCTGGCACAGTAATCAGTAAGCTTGGACTTTGCGTCCCAAAGGGCAGACCGCAAGATGGCTACTTCCTCATCACAAGCAACAAACTCCTGAGCAACGTTATAGAACTCTAAACACATATGCCTGAACAGGTTGTGGCTTTCATCGGTCTGAGCCACATCATGGCTACTCTTAATGTAAGTGTGCTTGCGGATGACGTTCTTACTCCATCAAGGAAGAATATAGCAGCTCAGTACTGTGTCAACTCTTTAGTATGACCACACAGCAAGGGTGTGGCAACACAATATACTAGTGGATTCAAACTTGTTACACTCGCACTGAACCTTTTAACTCAATGGGTCAAACTCTACTGTGAAAGTATGGTAGATAGCTTTCTCCCAAAATACCTTTTGCTCGTCCACTTTAACAAAAACTGAACTACTCTGTTGTTCAGTTGATCGAATCACGCAATCAATTTTTTTCTCACCTCCAGCTGAAGGATCCTGGACATATTACTGGTGTATTCCTGCTGAAACTGTCTCTCAATGCCTGTGCTCCCTATGCATGGGATGACTCCTTTGGAGTCCGCAGCATAATCTTCCAGCTCCTTTTGCTCCTTATTTCCAAGCACATTGTCGTATTCATGGACGAACTGAACCAACCCACTCTTGCAATGCAGAAACCTCCCGTAAAATGCATGCATATTTTCACTCCGCTGTGTACTCCGCATACCAGCCCAAAATTCACTCTTGAAGAATATTGGAACCCACTTCCATCGATTCGCATACAGGTCTACATAAAAAAACAAAGCATAAGAGTGTCGCTTAGATACTTCATGATGACCACTTCCAAAGGACTGATAAAACAAAATAAAAAACATCCAGCTTTACTATGAGAAAAACCATCCATTTGTGTACTGAAAAGAACAACCACTGACAAGGTTAAATAGAAAAATCGATTACACTTCTAAAAAAACACAACAACCGAATCAAATCGGCAGAACTACCACCCGTGAATAAATAGGCAATATGCAACCAATAGATGGGAGTTAAGTTAACGATCACAGACCTGCTAACCATCTGTTCTGGCCTAGGTCGAATTCTTTGATGAATCCAGCCCAATCAACTTCAAAAGAGTCAGCAGAAGGAAAATTCCACACAATGTGATTCATCTTAACATTCAATTCTCCGCACCTAGCATAACCTTTGAGCTTGAATTGTGACTTCTTCATTATGTGCTAGATGCACCATCGGTGGACAATATCTGGTAGGACCTTCCTAATAGCACCGGTCATGGCCTTGCATTGGTCAGTGATGATCCCCCTTGGCGCAGTCCCGACACATCTCACCCATTGCGTGAACACCCACTCAAAACTAGGGATCTTCTCTCTCCCAAGTAAAGCACAACCAAGAAGAGTAGACTTTCCATGGTGGTTTACACCGACAAAGAATGCAAATGGTAGACCATGCCTGCAAAACACCAACAACAAATGAGAGACAGAAAAACAAATTTAAAAAATAACTGCTTTTGCAATTCACCGATAAGTATACAGACCTGTTTCTTCTGTAAGTGGTGTCAAACGACACCACATCTCCGTAATATTCATACGAAGCCTTGCACCTTACATCTACTCGGAGTGCGCTTCTGAATTTATTAGCATCGTCAACATCTATGGCATAAAAGAAGTTGGGATTGATCTCCTTCATTCGAACGAAATAATTCATCATCCCCTTAAAGTCCGCATTGTCGTCGGCACATCGGAGTTTTCTTGTAATGTAATTTCTGACATTCTTTTCTGAAAAACTCAGGTTTGAAGACCCACCAACCTCGTTTGCCAGTGCTAGATACGTCTTGTTGGGTTTTATGCTAGCCTCGTCGTTATCCGTAATGACGCACTTAGCATGCATGGCCAACTCCCGATACTCATGATAGTGGACAGCTTTCTTAGCCAAACAGGGGTGAGAATGTCTCAATTCTAATCTAGAGACAACCCAACTTTCCTTCTCCTTGTCCAGCATGACATACATCCTTGCTCTGCATCTCGTGGCTGTAATTCTGTTTGTCCAAGTTGCTACGTTCACCCGAGACTCTCGATAACCTTCTCGCGTGCATTGAATAGATTGATTAACCGGTATCTTTGATTCCTTCAGCGTCTTGTCAAAATTCGTGTTCCTGATTTTAGTAACGAACCCAACTTTCTTTGCATAGTTTTCATAAAATTTCTGTGCCAGAGACAACGAACCAAAACTTATTCCTATGACTGGAATTTTCTCTTCACTGACCCCACTATGATCCGGCAACTGTAACGTTAATACACAAAACCAAATACGAATTAAAACTAGCACTAACACAGTAAATATAACACGATAACAAATAATAAGGAATAATTCAAACCTCATGTCTCGAGTCCAACTCATCCTTTCTAGTCACAATGACGTCGGTAATTTTGTCGACCTTAAATTAAAGACACCGGAAAAAATTTTATCACCTTAAGATCCTTACTATATAATGAATGACTCCAATAAAAAATATAAAAAAATATTGCAAACACATATAGGAGTCAAGCATATTTTAATAATAGCAATTCTTAGGATTAGAACATGTTGGGTAAGTATTTAATAGCAATTCTTAGCATACTTTAATAATATCTCAACTAAATATATCATTGTACCAGAATTTTTCAAATGAACAAACTTTTTGAGCTTAAAAACATCTAATTAGCATGAATAAGAAACATTCACATAACATATTCAAACCTTGTGTCTCGAGTCCAACTCATCCTTTCTAGTCACAATGACGTCGGTAATTTCGTCAACCTTCAATTAAAGACACCGGAAAAAACTTTTATCAACTTAAGATCCTTACTATATAATGAATGTCTCCAATAAAAACATCAAAAAATATTACAAACACATATGGGAACTTTAATAATAGCAATTCTCGGGATTAGAACATGTTGGGTAAGTATTTAATAGCAATTCTTAGCATACTTTAATAATATCTCAACTAAATATATCACTGTACGAGAATTTTCCACATGAAAAAACCTTTTGAACTTACAAAACATCTAATTAGCATGAATGAAAAACATTCACGTAATACATTGTCATAAATTTTCCTACAATGCAAGACCAGCTTATGCAACATACCTTAGACCCCTCTTACTCTTGAATAACTACTTCACCCACATTCAATTCTTCATCGCCTTGGGTTGAATTGATCAATGTACTAATCGATCTGCCTTCCGGGGTTGAAAACTTCATGGACGATACTCTCTTCCGAAAGCCTTGCACCACAACCTTCTCTTCTTTGTGAAGGAAACGCTTGGCGTGATGGTCTTTTAGGAGTTCCGGTTATCGATTTGGGAAGACAACTTGAACCACGATCACGAATGTCACCGTCAATGGCGGCACGCACCGGGGATAAGGAATGAGGGAGATTCAACGTGAATGATTTGATGGAGAGAGTGGTGACAATCGATGAACAGAAGATGGAAAGGTTGCACCACAATCGGGAACAACATGCACGACGGTCATACGCAACACCGCTAATGGCAGCACAGATCGAGGAGTACCGAGAAGGAATTGCCGCTTGGATGGTTGGTTGGAGGAGGTTGGCGCTGTTGATGTTAGGAAGAGAGAACCATGCACCGTAAACCGCCAAGAGGGAGAGAGAGTGAAGAATCGGGAGCCTAGACTTCACTTGAGAAGGGAGCACCACTTGGATGGTCGGATGGAGGAGGTTGGCATTGTTAATGTTAGGAAGAGAGAACCATGCATTGTAGCCGCCAAGAGGGAGAGAGGGTGAAGAATCGGGATCCTTGACTTCACTTGAGAAGGGAGCGCCGCTTGGATGGTCGGATGGAGGAGGTTGGCGCCGTTGATGTTAAGAAGAGAGAACCATGCACCGTAGCTGCCAAGAGGGAGAGAGGGTGAAGAATCGGGCTTGACTTCACTTCCGTGATCCCAGGAGCAGTTTTTGGAACGTATCATTCAAAAACTTATTTTGAGTTAAAAGCAATTAATAACAAATATTTTAAATTAAAAATGAATAAAACTAATTAAGATAATTATAATTAATTGAGTTGTTCAATTTTTGACTGGTTAGGAGTTAGTTCCATATACTTTTCTTTTTTATTATTAGATGATGAATTATAGGGTTTGATTTAATATGTTATAAAAATATTATTTTTTTAAAATGTGACTAAATAAATAAAACACATTTTTTATACAAGACTCTTTATAAAAGATATTTTTAATATTTTTATTTAAATAAGTGCCAAATATTAATTCCATTGGACCACCATTTATCCTCCAATCTTAAGATTAAGATAAATAATTCGTCAATGTTTATCGGCTCCTCTAGTATATGTTGTGCACCCTCAAACTATCTAAAGAATTTGATCTGCGTGATGAAATTCGACAACTAGTTCTTTAACTGATTCGTTACTATAGTTTTTTATCTGGTGTTCAAGTTTATTTGAAGGCTAAAATTATAACAAATAACTTAAAAATTTTCACTAAAAATAGAAGTAATTTCAATAAATTAGAGAAATTTTCACTGATTACATACTTACAATTCTTAAAATTTCTAATCACACTAGGACATGCAAGCACGAATCATGAGTGTATGTTACTATTAGAAATATTTATCCCTATTTTTGAGGGTGTTGTAGGGAGGATTTCAATTTTGCATGTTGTCAAATCCCTTTTCTGTAATCAATATTGCTTTTAACTATTTTGCTTATTTTTTATTGAGAAATATTTTTCTGCACTGTTGAGCAATTTCTTTTGATCCATTTTGTTTAACTTGCCTGCTATTATTGTGATTACTATGCTTATGACCAGGGACGGATCTATGTGTGGCTGTGTGGGGCAATTGCCCCCATTGAATTTTTAAAAAATTAATAACAATCAGGGACGGATGCATGTATATGAGTGTGGGGCAATCGCTCTACTACGATTTGAAATTTTTTTTAGTAGTATATAATAATAATATTTATTCTCTCCCACTAAATTATTAAATTTGACCCCACAATAATTTTTTACTCAACTTTTGGTATTTTATAGTCAATTTAAAAATTTCATATTAGATGTCATTAGAATGATCAATTCTCAATTTAAATAAAATTTATATTTTTTCTTAGAAATCAACTCGAAAGAGTGTTATTTATCTTTTTTTTTTATATTAGTTTTAATTTTTTTCTATAACTACATTAATTGAAAGAACTTTTTTAACTATGAATCTCAATAAGAATTGACTTCTAATTGTATAAGAAGTAAATTTTTAAATAAGTATTTATTTATATATATGTAAAAAAAAGACTACACATCCAACTCTTTTTATGAACTAAATCTAACCAAGTTAAACAATAAAACTTAAAATAATATTAGCCATAACTGATTTTTGTTGTCTTAGACAAATTTGATTGGACTTGATTAACAAAAAAATATGAATATGTAGCATTATCCTATATAAAAAGACAGATATTTATAAGGGTAAAGTATATTTTTTGTTCCTGAAGTTTGGCAAAAATTTTAAAAATACCCCTAAGTTTTATTTTGCTTCAATTTTGTTCCAGAAATTTTCGATTTGCATCAAATATACCCTCGGAGGCTAAATTTTCAAAAAATTTAAGACCAATATAACAATAATGCATGAAAATTATGCTTGACTTGCTTGTATTGAGGGGCTGTTCTTATAAAATTGTTGTTGAATCGATCTTAAATTTTTTGAAAAATTAGCTGTCAGGGGTATATTTGATGCAAATCGAAAACTTTTGGGACAAAATTGAAACAAAATAAAACTTAGGGATATTTTTAAAATTTTTGTCAAACTTTAAAGACAACAAATATACTTTATCCTATTTATAAATGATTATTTTAGTGTTTTAATTTGTAAAATTAGATATTATAAAAACTAACCATGTTATATTTACATCAAAATAACTATCTGTGTATATATATTGAAATAAAAAATATACATTAAAAATAAATTAAATAATACATATATTTATATATGAATATATAATGATTAATAAATAATTTGATAACTAATTTTTATGTATGCATAATATTTTTATTTTAAAAATTATTATTATTATTATTATTTTATATATATATATTTGCCCCCACTATCAAAATTTTCTGGATCCGTCACTGCTTATGACATATTTTTGTTCATACAGAAAATAGATAGATGACTTCTTGTTAATTCTGATTGATTGATTCTTTAGAATGCTTTTTCTATAGAAGTGTAGAATACATTTTCTCTTCATCTTTTTGTTGATCTTGTATTGTTTATTTAGTATATCTTTATGGCAAAATGTTGAGTGAGTTCTAGCTTTTGGTTTTCTGTAGGGCGTCGTCTTGAGTGTGAAAGAAGAACAATTGAGTGCTGTAAATGGAAGGAGGTATTAACGTTTCACGTGGTATAATTATTAACAAAATCTCTTAACATATTGATAGAGGGACAAACGTGATTAATTTTAAATTTTTCATGTACTAATTTAATTAAAAAAAGTTATTTGGAAACAAAATTGATGATCGACTATTATTTAGGGACTAATTTAATTATTATTCCAAATGATAAAATATCATACTTTATAAAAAATTGAGGAAAAAAATAAAAAAAGTGCACTCCTCAGTTTTAACTTTTAACCATAAAAGATGTAAATTAATTCAATACTCATAATGGATTGGATTAGTTTGACAAAACTACTCACTGCACTAACATTTTAGGTAGTTTTATAGTATTAAGTATTAACCCAATCTTTGATGGTATCAAGTTAGTATATATCTTTTCGGAAATTATGTGCGCTCAAATCTTTAATAGTTAGAAATAATATTTTATTTTAAAAAAAAAAGACAGATTATGTTTGAATATCTTACAACTCATTGCTCCTCCTCTGTTCAAATAAATGAAACTATGCGTTATTGGCTAGTTGAGTTTGTAATTTGTTACTATCCACATTCAATTTCAATCTGAATGCTGTTGCTGCTAATCAAGCCTCCAAACAACTTGGGAAAGTGTTGCACAAAATTCGGTAACAATCTCATTCACCATGCATCCTGTGATGCACGAAATCTGTCATTTGGAGAAGGAATGGTCTTTCAAAAGCAAGTTCACAGTAATGAACTCACCGTATCCATTAGTTTCTGCAAGCAACAAGGTAAATTTGCACATGTTCAAGAGAGTTAAGTTGAGGAGTTTATTTATTCATTATATATGCATATGAGTACAACTGGAGGTAAATTTGGCTTCCTGTTATTTTTATTGAAAATTTAAGCTTATATAATAGAGTTTAATTCGTGCCATTATTGATCAAGTTTAATTGTTTATTATGTATTGTGCTATGTCTTGTTCTCTTGCTTCGCATCTCACATTCACGTTTCATGATATCTTAGACAAGAAATCCCTTTCCTTTATATATTATTATGCTTGTAGAAGCTTGCTTTGTCAATTATTATGAGAAGCTGAGTTTGAGATAGCAGGAAATAATGTGCTAAAATTTCAAGAAAAAGCAGTCGATTGTATGTGGGGATGGATATAGTGGGCCGAGTAGTGGTCTTCGTTCCCTCCCAAAATTTGAAGGATTTATACATGTATGAAATATGTGTTTAAGGAAATAAAAAATATTATATAATTTACTAGTTTTATATAAATTATTTTTTATTATGTGATGAGTTTATGTCTCAACTATTTAGTTTATTAATATTTTTACGTAATTAATTTAATATCATACACTCAAGTTTTTATACTTTTTAAATTAGTTTCTATATATTCATCTCTATGTTTATTTTTAAAAAAAATTCATTTGTTCTTTTAATATTAACATATTTAACATTTATATTATTATATAGAATACTAATCATGATGACTTACATAGTTATGTTTTGGTAATTATATTGTGTACTTCAAATGTTTTTTTCTTATAAAAAATACTCTTTTTTTTAAATTAACATTCCTAAAAGATAAAAAATTAAAAATACTTTATTTTTTTATCTTAATTTATTTAATTTCAGCTACCGTGTCTTTTAAGTAATTAATAGTTTATGATTTATTTTTAAGTTTTTTAAAGTTTTTGAAAGAATTAATTTTAGTTAATAAGATATGTGATAACTTCTTAACTAAATACATTATATATTACTGATATTTTGTAATTGTATAATGTTATTGATATTGTTGTCTCTTTTATATAATTGTCATGTCAAAAATAAAATTATAAAAAAAATTTATAAGATTTTTTTTATCTATAGATAAAACCAATTCAATAACTACATATTATGTCTGAATTGTTTTAATGCAATAAGAAATATAATAAAAAATTAAAAAATTTGTCTAAAATTTATACCTCTATTAAAATTTCTTGATTTGTTCTTGATTGTATACAAATGTTAAATTTATATGTCGTAGTGTAAATATTCTTTTTTCTTTTTTATGGTTTTTTTTTTTTTTTGGTTAAAGAAAGGGAGCTAAGTACAGATAAAAAAATGTTAAAGAAAACAATCAAAACTCAAAGATTACAAAACATTTTTTGGGATAGTGCTAACCCTTTCACATCATCAAAGTTCAAACTAGTTAGGTCTTTCGGGAGAGCATCTATGAATTTAAAGGGACATTCGGTCTTACTACTTTCTCTTGCAAGTAAATATGCACAATGGTTAGCTTTTCTTGTTATGTGTCTAAAAACTATTTTCCAAAGTCTTCTCTTGAACTGGGCAATTTCTCTTGTTGCTTCAGTGTGCATATTTGTTTCAGTGCTACATTGATTTATTATTTTCAGCGTCTCCATAGAGTCTAGCTCGGCTTCTATCCTTCTCATTCCCAGCTCTGCAGCTATCCGCAGTCTATGTATGACCTCCAAAGTTCTACTTTTTCGGACAAGCAACTCCCCAGGTGAGCCATGAAACCTCCAATCCATTCTCCCCGACAAGTTCTTAATAAACTCTCGCACCCACTCTTTTGACTTTGCAGGTGAGATGAACCATCATTGTTCAATTTGACCCATCCAAGTGGAGGTGATTGCCATTTAGAGTTTGTTCTTCTTGTCTTCTCGTGTTCTACCAAGAGGTACTTCTTCTGGAATGTCATCTTGTAGCTGGCTATACATTCTCTAATAACCTGAACAGTATTTGAAGGTCTATTGAAATTAGAATTATGCACTTCTATATTTTTACATCTCCATAGCCACCAGCATCCTACCAGAAACTCATCTTTCCATTCATTTTGACCATTCTTCCCTAAATCATTCAACATATTTAATTCTATCCAGGATTGGATGGAAACTGAAAGGAAAGGCACTATTACAGATGGTTAAGCAAATTTGAACCATATTGTTGCAGCACTCGGGCAGTCCCTCAAGGCATGAAGTATGGTTTTTTTCGTCTGGAGGTACTTATGACAGAACGGTGATGTTCTTATTAATCTAGCTTTCCTTCCGAAAGTCAAGAGTTTTCTATGTGCAGTCTGCTAAATAAAGGTCCTTATTCTCTCTGGTCCTCTCCATTTTCATATAACTCTCTATATCTTGTTTTCTTTCTTGTTCTGTTTAGCATTTTATAAGTTGATAAAATTGTGAAAATACCATCCGATTTATGTATCCAGCATAAGATATCTCTTCCTTTATCTTTATTTGGTGGGATTTGTGATTTTATTTTTTGTAAAGTATGGGTTGTAAGGAATGACTCCATGCTCAAAATGTTCCATCCTCCTTCATTCACATAATCAATTATCTTTTTCCCCGCTATTTCTGTAGGAATCTGATTTACACTCTCCTCAATTCGGCTCCTAGTATTAGGGATCCAACAGTCCTTCCAAAATAGAGCCTTGCCTCCATCCCCTATAATCCATCTACAGTTTTCTCTCAATCTTGGCCACACTCTCTTTAGCTCCTTTCCCACTTGTGAATGTTGTCGATTCCTTGCATTTTCAAATAACTTATGAGTGTTGCCCCTTTCACTATGGGTGATAATTCTCACCCACAGTGCCTCTGGTTCTGTTATGATACGTGATGAGCGGATAATTTATACGCTTTTTGACATTATTTTTAGTATGTTTTTAGTAGGATCTAATTACTTTTAGGGATGTTTTCATTAGTTTTTATGTTAAATTCACATTTCTGGACTTTACTATGAGTTTGTGTGTTTTTCTGTGATTTCAGGTATTTTCTGGCTGAAATTGAGGGACTTGAGTAGAAATCAGATTCAGAGGTTGAAAAAGGACTGCTGATGCTGTTGGATTCTGACCTCCCTGCACTCAAAGTGGATTTTCTGGAGCTACAGAACTCGAAATGGCGCGCTTCCAATTGCGTTGGAAAGTAGACATCCAGGGCTTTCCAGAAATATATAATAGTTCATACTTTGGCCAAGATTAGATGACGTAAACTGGCGTTCAACGCCAGCCTTCTGCCCAAATCTGGCGTCCAGCGCCAGAAAAGGATCCAAAACCAGAGTTGAACGCCCAAACTGGCACAGAAACTGGCGTTCAACTCCACAAATGGCCTCTGCACGTGCTACACTTAAGCTCAGGCCAAACACACACCAAGTGGGCCCCGGAAGTGAATTTATGCATCAATTACTTACTCATGTAAACCCTGGTGACTAGTTTATTATAAATAGGACCTTTTACTATTGTATTAGGCATCTTTTGATCATCTTAGGATCTTAGGATCATCTTTGAACGCATTGTTCTTAGACCATGGGGGCTGGCCACACGGCCATGCCTGGACCTTCACTTATGTATTTTCATACGGTAGAGTTTCTACACTCCATAGATTAAGGTGTGGAGCTCTACTGTTCCTCAAAGATTAATGCAAGTACTACTGTTTTCTATTCAATTCTTCTTATTTCGCTTCTAAGATATCCACTCGCACCCAAGAACATGATGAAGGTGATGATTATGTGTGACGCTCATCATTCTTCTCCCCTATGAACGCGTGCCTGACAAACACTTCCGTTCTACATGAAATAAGCTAGAATGAATATCTCTTAGATCTCCTAACCAGAATCTTCGTGGCGTAAGCTAGAATGATGGCGGCATTCAAGAGAATCCGGAAGGTCTAAACCTTGTCTGTGGTATTCTGAGTAGGATTCAATGATTGAATGACTGTGACGAGCTTCAAACTCGCGATTGTTGGGCGTTAGTGACAGACGCAAAAGGAGGGCGAATCCTATTCCAGCATGATCGAGAACCGACAGATGAATGGCCGTGCTGTGACAGAGCATGTGAGCATATCTTTCACTGAGAGGAGGGGATGTAGCCACTGACAACGGTGATGCCCTTGCATAAAGCCAGCCATGGAAAGGAGTAAGACTGATTGGATGAAGATAGCAGGAAAGCAGAGGTTCAGAGGAACGAAAAGCATCTCCATTCGCTTATCTGAAATTCCTACCAATGATTTACATAAGTATCTCTATCCCTATTTTATTATATAATATTCGAAAACACCATTATCACTTTATATCTGCCTGACTGAGATTTACAAGGTGACCATAGCTTGCTTCATACCAACAATCTCCGTGGGATTCGACCCTTACTCACGTAAGGTATTACTTGGACGACCCAGTGCACTTGCTGGTTAGTTGTATCGAAGTTGTGACAATTATGAATTAAGATCAAAGCACCAAGCTTTGGAGCCATTACCAGGGATTGTTCGAGCCTGGACATCACAATTTCATGCACCAAGTTTTTGGCGCCGTTGCCGGGGATTGTTTGAGTTTGGACAACTGACGGTTCATCTTGTTGCTCAGATTAGGTAATTTTCTTTTTATTTTATTTTCAAAAATTTTTCAAAAATATTTCTAAAATTTTCTCATCTGTTTTCGAAAATAATATAAAAATGTTTTCAAAAATTTTATTCAAAATTTTTAAGAATGAATTCTAGTGTTTCATGAAGCATGTGAAGCCTGGCTGGCTGTAAAAGCCATGTCTAAATTCTTTTGGACTGAGGCTTCCAACCATCAGCTGTTACACAACTGTAGGGTATGTCAGACATGTCATGTCTGAATTACATGCTGAAGCTTGGCTGGCCATTGGCCATGTCTAGTGTTTTGGACTGGAGCTTTCTTTGAAAGCTTGACTGGCTAGTGAGCCATGTCTAATTCCTGGACTGAAGCTTTAGACTAAGAATGCAAGATTCCTGGAATTCATATTAAAAATTTTGGAATCCTTATTTTTTCTTTTTCATATAATTTTCGAAAAAAAAAATCCAAAAAAATTAGAAAATCATAAAAATCAAAAATAATTTTTGTTTTTCTTGTTTGAGTCTTGAGTCATATCATAAGTTTGGTGTCAATTGCATATGCATCTTGCATTTTTTCGAAAATATCATGCATTCATAGTGTTCTTCATGATCTTCAAGTTGTTCTTGGTAAGTCTTCTTGTTTGATCTTGATGATTTTTTGTTTTGTGTCTTTTCATGTTTATCATATGCATTCTTGAATTCTTAGTGCGTAAGCATTAAAGAATTCTAAGTTTGGTGTCTTGCATGTTTTCTTTGCATTAAAAGTTTTTCAAAATTGTGTCTATGATGTTCATCTTGGCATTCAAAGTGTTCTTGGTGTTCATCTTGACATTCATAGCATTCTTGCATGCATCACATGTTTTGATCTAAAAATTTCATGCATTGCATAATTTTCATGTTTTTCATAAAAATTTCAAAAATAAAAAAAAATTATCTTTCCTTTTTTCTCTCATCAAATTCGAAAATTGAGTTGACTTTTTCAAAAATTTTTAAAAATCAAATTGTTTCTCATGAGTCAAATCAAATTTTCAATTTGAAAATCTTATCTTTTTCAAAATCTTTTTCAAAAATCAAATCTTTTTCAAAATTCTTAGTTATTTTCGAAAATTCCAAAAATATTTTTCAAAAATCTTTTTCTTATTTTTGTATTAAATTTTCGAAAATAACATAAACAATTAATGTTTTGATTCAAAAATTTGAAGTTTGTTACTTACTTGTTAAGAAAGATTCAAACTTTAAGTTCTAGAATCATATCTTGTGATTTCTTATGAATCAAGTCATTAATTGTGATTTTAAAAATCAAATCTTTTTCAAAACTAATTTCAATCATATCTTTTCAAAAATATCTTCTTATCTTATCTTTTTCAAAAATATCTTTTCAAAATATCTTTTCTAACTTCCTAACTTCTTATCTTTTCAAAGTTTGTTTCAACTAACTAACTAACTTTTTGTTTGTTTCTTAACTTTTTCAAAACCACCTAACTAACTCTCTCTCTCAATTTTCGAAAATATCTTCTCCCTTTTTCAAAAATTTCTTTTTCATTAACTAATTAATCTTATTTTTATTTTTAATTTTAAAAAATTTTTTCGAAAAAAAAAATACTAAATATTTTTCAAAAACTATTTTCAAAAATCACTAACTCCTTTTCAAAAATAATTTTCGAAAATTCCCTCCTCTCTCATTCTATTCTATTTATTCATTCATTAACCAACATCTCTTCCTCACATCATCACCAAATTCGAACCCCCTCTTCTATCTGTGTTCGAATTTCTTCCTCTTTTCTTCTACTCATATAAGGGAACCTCTATACTGTGGTAAAGAGAATCTCTATTATTATTATTATTTTTCTGTGCCCTCTTCTTTGTCATATGAGCAGGAGCAAGGATAAGAACATTCTTGTGGAAGCAGATCCAGAACCTGAAAGGACTCTGAAGAGAAAATTAAGAGAAGCTAAAATACAACAATCCAGAGATAACCTTTCAGAAATTTTCGAACAGGCAGAGGAGATGGCAGCCGAAAATAATAATAATATAAGGAAGATGCTTGGTGACTTTACTGCACCTAATTCCAATTTACATGGAAGAAGCATCTCCATTCCTGCCATTGGAACAAACAACTTTGAGCTGAAACCTCAGTTAGTTTCTCTGATGCAGCAGAACTGCAAGTTTCATGGACTTCCATCTGAAGATCCTTTTCAGTTCTTAACTGAATTCTTACAGATATGTGATACTGTTAAGACTAATGGAGTAGATCCTGAAGTCTACAGGCTCATGCTTTTCCCTTTTGCTGTAAGAGATAGAGCTAGATTATGGTTGGATTCTCAACCTAAAGACAGCTTGAACTCTTGGGATAAGCTGGTCACGGCTTTCTTAGCCAAGTACTTTCCTCCTCAAAAGCTGAGCAAGCTTAGAGCTGATGTTCAAACCTTCAGACAGAAAGAAGGTGAATCCCTCTATGAAGCTTGGGAAAGATACAAACAGTTGACCAAAAAGTGTCCTTCTGACATGCTTTCAGAATGGACCATCCTGGATATATTCTATGATGGTTTATCTGAGTTATCAAAGATGTCATTGGATACCTCTGCAGGTGGATCCATTCACCTAAAGAAAACGCCTGCAGAAGCTCAAGAACTCATTGACATGGTTGCTAATAACCAGTTCATGTACACTTCTGAAAGGAATCCTGTGAGTAATGGGACGCCTATGAAGAAGGGAGTTCTTGAAGTTGATACTCTGAATGCCATATTGGCTCAGAATAAAATATTGACTCAGCAAGTCAATATGATTTCTCAGAGTCTGCATGGAATGCAAGCTGCATCCAACAGTACTCAAGAGGCATCTTCTGAAGAAGAAGCTTATGATCCTGAGAACCCTGCAATAGCAGAGGTAAATTACTTAGGTGAACCTTATGGAAACACCTATAACTCAACATGGAGAAATCATCCAAATTTCTCATGGAAGGATCAAAAGCCCCAACAAGGCTTTAATAATGGTGGAAGAAACAGGTTTAGCAATAGCAAGCCTTTTCCATCATCCACTCAGCAACAGACAGAGAACTCTGAACAAAATGCTTCTAATTTAGCAAATCTAGTCTCTGATCTATCTAAGGCCACTGTAAGTTTCATGAATGAAACAAGGTCTTCCATTAGAAATTTGGAAGTGCAAGTGGGCCAGCTGAGTAAAAAGATCACTGAAATCCCTCCTAGTACTCTCCCAAGTAATACAGAAGAGAACCCAAAAGGAGAGTGCAAGGCCATTGACATAAGTGCCATGGCCGAACCTGTGAGGAGAGGAGAGGACGTGAATCCCAAGGAGGAAGACCTCCTGGGACGTCCAGTGACCAATAAGGAGCTTCCCTCTGAGGCTCATCTAGAGACCATAGAGATTCCATTGAACCTCCTTATACCCTTCATGAGCTCTGATGAGTATTCCTCTTCTAAAGAGAATGAGGATGTTACTGAAGAGCAAACTACCAAGTTTCTTGGTGCAATCATGAAGCTGAATGCCAAATTATTTGGCATTGATACTTGGGAAGTTGAACCTTCCTTGTTCATCAATGAACTAAGTGATCTGGATCAACTGACATTGCCTCAGAAGAGACAGGATCCTGGAAAGTTCATAATACCCTGCACCATAGGCACCATGGTCTTTAAGGTTCTGTGTGACCTTGGTTCAGGTATAAACCTCATGCCCCTCTCTGTAATAGAGAAACTGGGAATCTATGGGGTGCAAGCTGCTAAAATCTCATTAGAGATGGCAGACAGCTCTAGAAAACAGGCTTATGGACAAGTAGAGGACGTGTTAGTAAAGGTTGAAGGCCTTTACATCCCTGCTGATTTCATAGTCCTGGATACTGGAAAGGAAGAGGATGAATCCATCATCCTAGGAAGACCTTTTCTGGCCACAGCAAGAGCTGTGATTGATGTTGACAGAGGTGAAATAGTCCTCCAATGGAATAAGGACTCCCTTGTGTTTAAAACTCAAGGATCTCCCTCTGCAACCATGGAGAGGAAGCAGAAAAAGCTTCTCTCCAAGCAGAGTCAACCAGAGCCCCCACAGTCAAACTCTAAGTTTGGTGTTGGGAGGCCACAACCAAACTCTAAGTTTGGTGTTGAACTTCCATATCCAAACTCTAAGTTTGGTGTTGGAGAGTCTCAACAAAGCTCTGCACATCTGTGAGGCTCCATGAGAGCCCACTGTCAAGCTATTGACATTAAAGAAGCGCTTGTTGGGAGGCAACCCAATGTGTATCTAATTCTTATTTTTATTGTTTTTCATGTTTTCTTAGGTTCATGATCATGTGGAGTCACAAAATAAACAAAAAAATTCAAAAACGGAATCAAAAACAGCAGAAGAAAAATCACACCCTGGAGGAGCATCTGTCTGGCGTTCAAATGCCAGAACAGAGCATAGTTCTGGCGCTGAACGCCCAGAATGGGAGCATCCTGGCGCTGAACGCCCAGAACAAGCATGGTTCTGGCGTTCAACGCCAGAAATGGCAGCAAAGGGGCGTTGAACGCCCAAAATGGGCACCAACCTGGCGCTGAACGCCCAGAGTTGTGTGCAAGGGCATTTTGCATGCCTAAATTGGTGCAGGGATGTAAATGCCTTGACACCCCAAGATCTGTGGATCCCACAGGATCCCCACCTACCTTCACTCACTCTCTTCTCTCTTCTCAATCATCCTCTATTCCCAATAAACACTCATCCCTTCTATCTTCCATTTACCACTCACACCCATACACCCACTTACCTTCAAAATTCAACATCTCTTCCCCACCCAATCCCACCCATATGGCCGAATACACACCTCCCTCCATCTCCCCCATATCTTCTTTTTCTTCTTCTATTCCTTCTTCTTTTGCTCGAGGGCGAGCAACATTCTAAGTTTGGTGTGGTAAAAAGCATAGCTTTTTTGTTTTTTCCATAACCATTGATGGCACCTAAGGCCAGAGAAGCCTCTAGAAAGAGGAAAGGGAAGACAAAAGCTTCCATCAAGGGTCTATAGCTCAGTGGTAGAACATTTGACTGCAAATCAAGAGATCCCTGAGATACCTCAGGGGATACATTTTCTTCCACACAATTATTGGAAGCAACTAAGGGTGGAACATCAAGAGCACTCCATCATCCTTCATGAAATCAGAGAAAATCTAAAAGCAATGAAGGAGGAGCAACAAAGACAAGGAAGAGACATAGAAGAGCTCAAGGACATCATTAGTTCCTCAAGAAGGAAATGCCACCATTACTAAGGTGGATTCATTCCTTGTTCTTATTTCTTCTGTTTTTCGTTTTCTATGTTATGTGCTTATCTGTGTTTGTGTCTTCATTACATGATCATTAGTAGTTAGTAACTATGTCTTAAAGTTATGAATGTCCTATGAATCCATCACCTCTCTTAAATGAAAAATGTTTTAATTCAAAAGAACAAGAAGTACATGAGTTTCGAATTTATCCTTGAACTTAGCTTAATTATATTGATGTGGTGACAATGCTTCTTGTTTTCTAAATGTATGCTTGAACAGTGCATATGTCTTTTGAAGTTGTTGTTTAAGAATGTTAAATATGTTGGCTCTTGAAAGAATGATGACTAGGAGACATGTTATTTGATAATCTGAAAAATCATAAAAATGATTCTTGAAACAAGAAAAAGCAGCAAAGAGCAAAGCTTGCAGAAAAAAAAAAAGAAAAAAAAATAGGCGAAAAAAAAATAGAAAGAAAAAGAAAAAGCAAGCAGAAAAAGCCAATAACCCTTAAAACCAAAAGGCAAGGGCAAATAAAAAGGATCCCAAGGCTTTGAGCATCAGTGGATAGGAGGGCCTAAAGGAATAAAATCCTGGTCTAAGCGGCTAAACCAAGCTGTCCCTAACCATGTGCTTGTGGCGTGTAGGTGTTAAGTGAAAACTTGAGACTGAGCGGTTAAAGTCAAGGTCCAAAGCAAAAGAAGAGTGTGCTTAAGAACCCTGGACACCTCTAATTGGGGACTTTAGCAAAGCTGAGTCACAATCTGAAAAGGTTCACCCAATTATGTGTCTGTGGCATTTATGTATCCGGTGGTAATACTGGAAAACAAAGTGCTTAGGGCCACGGCCAAGACTCATAAAGAAGCTGTGTTCAAGAATCATCATACTGAAATAGGAGAGTCAATAACACTATTCGAAATCTGAAGTTCCTATAGATGCCAATCATTCTGAACTTCAATGGATAAAGTGAGATGCCAAAACTATTCAAGAGGCAAAAAGCTATAAGTCCCGCTCATATGATTGAAGCTCTATTTCATTGATAGTTTGGAATTTATAGTATATTCTCTTATTTTTATCCTATTTGATTTTCAGTTGCTTGGGAACAAGCAACAATTTAAGTTTGGTGTTGTGATGAGCGGATAATTTATACGCTTTTTGACATTGCTTTTAGTATGTTTTTAGTAGGATCTAGTTACTTTTAGGGATGTTTTCATTAGTTTTTATGTTAAATTCACATTTCTGGACTTTACTATGAGTTTGTGTGTTTTTCTGTGATTTCAGGTATTTTCTGGCTGAAATTGAGGGACTTGAGCAGAAATCAGATTCAGAGGTTGAAAAAGGACTGCTGATGCTGTTGGATTCTAACCTCCCTGCACTCAAAGTGGATTTTCTGGAGCTACAGAACTCGAAATGGCGCGCTTCCAATTGCGTTGGAAAGTAGACATCCAGTGCTTTCCAGCAATATATAATAGTCCATACTTTGGCCAAGAATAGATGACGTAAACTGGTGTTCAACGCCAGCCTTCTGCCCAAATCTGGCGTCCAGCGCCAGAAAAGGATCCAAAACCAGAGTTGAACGCCCAAACTGGCACAGAAACTGGCGTTCAACTCCACAAATGGCCTCTGCACGTGCTACACTTAAGCTCAGGCCAAACACACACCAAGTGGGCCCCGGAAGTGGATTTATGCATCAATTACTTACTCATGTAAACCCTAGTGACTAGTTTATTATAAATAGGACCTTTTACTATTGTATTAGGCATCTTTTGATCATCTTAGGATCTTAGGATCATCTTTGAACGCATTGTTCTTAGACCATGGGGGCTGGCCACACGGCCATGCCTGGACCTTCACTTATGTATTTTCATACGGTAGAGTTTCTACACTCCATAGATTAAGGTGTGGAGCTCTGCTGTTCCTCAAAGATTAATGCAAGTACTACTGTTTTCTATTCAATTCTTCTTATTTCGCTTCTAAGATATCCACTCGCACCCAAGAACATGATGAAGGTGATGATTATGTGTGACGCTCATCATCCTTCTCCCCTATGAACGCGTGCCTGACAAACACTTCCGTTCTACATGAAATAAGCTAGAATGAATATCTCTTAGATCTCCTAACCAGAATCTTCGTGGCGTAAGCTAGAATGATGGCGGCATTCAAGAGAATCCGGAAGGTCTAAACCTTGTCTGTGGTATTCTGAGTAGGATTCAATGATTGAATGACTGTGACGAGCTTCAAACTCGCGATTGTTGGGCGTTAGTGACAGACGCAAAAGGAGGGCGAATCCTATTCCAGCATGATCGAGAACCGACAGATGAATGGTCGTGCTGTGACAGAGCATGTGAGCATATCTTTCACTGAGAGGAGGGGATGTAGCCACTGACAACGGTGATGCCCTTGCATAAAGCCAGCCATGGAAAGGAGTAAGACTGATTGGATGAAGATAGCAGGAAAGCAGAGGTTCAGAGGAACGAAAAGCATCTCCATTCGCTTATCTGAAATTCCTACCAATGATTTACATAAGTATCTCTATCCCTATTTTATTATATAATATTCGAAAACACCATTATCACTTTATATCTGCCTGACTGAGATTTACAAGGTGACCATAGCTTGCTTCATACCAACAATCTCCGTGGGATTCGACCCTTACTCACGTAAGGTATTACTTGGACGACCCAGTGCACTTGCTGGTTAGTTGTATCGAAGTTGTGACAATTATGAATTAAGATCAAAGCACCAAGCTTTGGAGCCATTACCAGGGATTGTTCGAGCCTGGACATCACAATTTCGTGCACCAATACGCCAGTAAACTTTCATCATAAAGACTTCATTCATATATTGTAGATTTTTCATCCCCAATCCTCCCTATTCCTTTAGTAGACATAGAGTCTTCTAAGATATGTGGTGCATACATTTTAGTTGCTGATAATTTTTTCAAATAAACCTACATTGTGCTTTTTCCACTTCATTGTATATTCCCTTTGGTAGCATTGAGTTTTGCATATCATAATTTGAAATAGAACTAAGCACTGCTTTAGCTAGAGTGATACGTCCCGCTAACGATATACATTGACTCTTCCATCCCTTAAGCTTTCCTTGGACTCTTTGGAGAACATGTTTGAATTTTTCTTTTTTTCGTCTATGATTAGATATCATAGCACCTAGGTACTTACCCAGACTTTAGTTTTCTTGGAATTGACAAATGTTCATGATGCCCAGTTTAACTTCATTCTTCACATTATTTGAGAAGATCATAGCAGTTTTTTCTTTACTCACCTTTAATCCTGATGCCTCACAAAATCTCTCCATAGCTTCCAAAATCGTTATAATCTAATCAGTGTTGGCCTCCGCAAACACAAGGAGGTTATCCGCAAAGAGAAGATGCGAAATTGTTGGCCCTCTCCTCCCCGCAGTAATAGATCTCCATCTTCCTGCAGCGGCATACTCCTCAATTAATTGAGACAGATTGTCCATCACAATGATAAACACATAAGGAGATATTGGATTGCCTTGGCGAAGGCCTTGGTGGGCATGAACTCTTCGATTTTGTCCCCATTTTAAAGGAGATTATATGATACTGAGGTAATGCAGTGCATGATTATGGTTATAAGTTTATCTGGGAGGACAAATTCTTGCAAACAGATATTTAGGAAGGACCATCGCACCCGATCATAAGCCTTCTCAAAGTTAAACTTAATCACCATATATCCCTTCTTCCCTTTGTACCTACACATAATATGATGAAGTTCTTTAGCGATCATAATATTATCTTGTATTTTCCTGCCTGGAATAAAACTCGACTGTTGAGGAGCAATTCTCTCAATCAGAGCTAATTTTAACCTTTCTACTATGATCTTTGATAATCTCTTGTAACTCACATTACATAGAGAGATTGGCCAAAATTGTAAAATGAATTCTGGGTGCAAAAATTTTGGGATGAGGGTAATAAGAGTGTTGTTCAAGTCTTTAATGACCTCAGGTTCTCTCCAACACAACTGCATCTGGTTAAAGACATTTAACTCAATAAAATCTTTTAGGGAGAACTTGTTCATAAAATCTTTAAATCTTTGACATGACCTGAGATTCGTCCTCCCGCCTCTTTCCTCTTTTGTTAGGCAAGATATTTCATTAAAATCACCTATCAATGTCCACTCCTTATCCATTCTGTTAGCTAAGATTTTCAGTTCTGCCCACAAAAATCTTCTAAGAATCTCCTGTGGACTCTCATATATTGCCATTAGGCGCCAACTTCTCTTATAAGGCTGCTTCACCTCCATATGGACAAACTAAGGGTGAGATTTAATTAGGGATATGGTTATGTTTGGGTCCTTCCATAGCACCCATATTCCCCCACTAAATCCATTAGCATCCTCTATAATATTATAGTCAAAATTGCACTGGTTAATAGTCATGTTAGCTTGTTCATCACTACATCTAATCTCTTGTAAAATAACTATATCAAGTCTATACATTCTCATAAATTCTTTTAGGGAGCAAGAGAACGCTTGACTCGCTGCACCTCTACAGTTCCAAGAGAAAATTACCATGATTAACTACAATGAAAGGAAGAAAAATACTTACTGCTCCATCTGCTTTTCTTCTCTGCTGAGGGAGGTCTCCTCAACTGGATCACCAATCTCATTGGCATTCCTCTCACTATCTTCATACCCCTGTCTCTCTTCTTTATACATATTTTCTCTATTCTTCCTGAGCACCTCCTCTTCATGGTTTTTTCGCTGCTTCCACCATGATATCTGTGTCAATTGAGTGGAGGTCTGGTGGGTCTGGCGCTTTGGGAGACCTCCATTCTCTTCCATCATCACAGTCTCAGGGACATAAGTCTCTTCCATTGGTGTTCCTTGAGAATTCATAACCGCTGCATTGCATTGGTTTTGAGAGTATTGGTTGTTCATGGGTGTATTTTCATGATTTTGGCTTTGGGTTGATCTTTGGATGGGCTGGTTTTGGTTGGCAGTGGTTTGGGTCTTGGGTTGTTCATTTTGGTTTTTATTGAATGGGTTGAGTAGTTTTTGGGACTTGATTTGAAAAATTTGTTGGGTTTGTTGTGTCATTATTTTTTGAGCTTGCTGGTTTTTCATATTTTTGTTCTCTAGATGGGTTATTGTTTTTGGCATTATGTGTCGTATGGGTAGATGTACGATTTGGGAGGGGCATCAATGATGGTCTTGGATTATCTTGATTTGTTGTTTCTGGGGGACATCTTGATTTTGCAAATGATTGATACAAGTACCACAACAATTTTTCTCATTGAGAATCATAAATCTCGTACCTGGCGTTCTTTGTGTGACTGTTTTTATCAGCATCCCCACTACTCTCTCCATTCATTCCACTCACCTTTCCATTGTCTGACTTCTTATTGCTTCTGCCATGTGTAGTATGTTGCACTACTGTCCAAGAGCCAAAATATTCTTTCGAATTTTTATTTTCTTTTTTGTCCTTATTTAAAACACTAATTCTTTCTTTACCCTTTTTTACCATTCCTCCAGTTGTACTCTCCACTGCTTCTTTCCTAGCTCTCCTAACTACCTCCTCCGCTGCTTGAGCTTCGTCGGTTTCTTCCTCTTGTGGCTTCTTGGGACAGTAAGCTCTCTCTTGTGGCTTTCCATGACACTTCTCAGCAGTATTGGAGTCTACTTTTAAAGTTCTTCTAATTATATTGCTAATCTTCTCCAAAATTTCCTTCTCATAATACTCTAGCCAATCCTAGTAGTCATATCCATGCTGCCACTGTATCAATGCTAGCCTCTGTTGAATTGAAGTTTGGCTTCCAAAATCTAATGGAGAGATAATGATCGAAGATTCTCCAAAGGCCTTCTGTTAAAGCATAATCCAAGTCCTCTTGGAAGAAGAATTTGACGAGAAAAAACTCATTTCCTAGGTCGATGACTTCTATGCTCCCTTGCTTACCCCATATGATTCTAGCCGCCTCGTTAGAACCTGCAAGGATATTTTACGGCCCATCAACTTCACAATCAACATATCCCATCAAGGCTACCTCAACTTCTTCATTGCAGCCTCACTAATAACAAAATTGTATATTACGTCCACCTTTTTCACTTTAATCTCTTGGTCATAGCTCTTTTTTCTCTATCGGTCATCGCCTTTTTCTCTTGAGTCACCTCCATTTCTTCCTCAAAATTTTCAGATTCTGAGAAACTATCATCCTCCTCAAGAACCACTGATGTACGTCCTCCTTTCACTGTCTCACTAAAAGAGTTCCTTTGAACATTCTCTTTTTTGTTACCTCCTTCCACATTCATCTAGCTTTCTTCTCTTGTCATGTTTTTGTGATTCCTTGGCAATTGAGTTTGAATGATAAAAGTATTCTTTTTAAAATTTAAATAGGTTAATTTTATCTCACTATTTCATTCCATTGGTGCCTTGATGTGTGCGCTCAACTATTTCAAGTCACTGCCTCTCTTCCATGCTTTCTTAGTGGGATCATGGCTCCTAGAGTGTTCTCTTCGGACAAAACTTCTCCTCATCGGTGGTTTGGCTGGAAGTCAAGGTTGGTTAGACGCTTTGTATAGAGACAAAATTTTTTTATAGTTCCACCTTATTTTTATCCCTTTTTTTTATAGTTCTTTAGTTATAAATATTTTAACAACGTATTTTTATAAGCTAAAGAATAAACTTGATGGATAACTCTCTAAGTTTTTGGCCGAAAAGAATATTTTTTATATCTAGAAAAAATTATAACAAAATTACCGTGAATTGCATATTCTTATGGACTTATGATTTAGATTTTAAATCTTCACATGCAATATGATCAATTAAATTGGTATTTTAACAAGATTTTAATATCGATGTACTTATATAGTATACAAAATTTTAAATCATCATCCAATCAAATTTGCGTATTTTAGATAACTTTTTAAACTATATATGTTTAAAGTAATTATTTTTTCTATGTGATAATATAATTGAATGCTGGTATAATTTTTATACATCTATTAGTAATCTATTAAAAGAGAGCTAAAGTAGTTTTTATATTCATTTTTAGCCTCCTAAATTTTTAGCATGATGCCACGTCAGTTTTAAGTGACTTTAGGTTCATTCTTAACTTTTTAGAATTTTACTATTCTTTTCTAGGATTCTACTATTCTTAGCTATTAAAGTTATCAAATGTTACAAAGAATAAAAATATCTGTTACTATTCTTTATAATACCTTTTTAATATTATAGGATTTGTTTAATATTATATTTCATATTCTCTTATTCTTTAATTTTATATAGATTACTCTATGTTTTCAATGTTCATAGGATTTTTTAAAAATTATTTTTCATATTCTCTTATTCTTTAATTTTATATAGGTTACTATATCCTTCAATGTTAATAAATTCTTTTTAATAGGTATAAATTGAGTTAAATTCTAATTCATTCTCACATTTTATATTTACTTTTTTTTATATTACTATATAAATTAATATTCACTTTACACACTTTCTTTATCCCTCCTCATATAATCTCATATCTCTTTTTTTTTTACCACTTTTGCTAACTATATGTAGTAAATGACTATGTAATTGTATTTATTAGGAAGAAAATAAAGAAGAAAATGATAGTGACTCAACCAATCATGAAGAAGAAGACTTAACTTAACATAATTACTAAATTAAGGTAACAACATTCTTTGTAAGTATTGATTGACGTATTTATATTTATTAAGAAAAAAGTGAAGAAGAAAATGGTAGTGACTCAACCAATCATGAAAAATAAGACTTAACATAATTACTAAATCAAGGTAACAACATTCTTTGTAAGTATTGCTTGATGAGTTATCTTAATGTTAGTTCTCATATATTTCTTTATAATTGGATTGGGTACGAGACTTATCATGCAGGGATGGACATAAGGGAAGGGGGGCGAGTGGAGGCCTCCACCCCAGCTTTTTTTAAAAAAAAAATAATAGTAATAAATTATTAAATATGATTTAATTTTTTTAATATTTAGTTTATTATAAATAAAAGTTTAGTCAAACTAAATATTAATGATTTCTAATATCTAAAAGTTAAATAACAATGTTAAAAAAAATCTGAAAAAGATATTATTACTAATATTTTTTAATTAAGTAAAATTTTTCAAAATCCATAAAGTGAATTCTTTTTCTTCTTGTGATCGTCTTTTTTTATTCATATGGTAGTAATTCTCTTTGTTTTAACTACTACAACTGAAAGATCTTTTTAGCTATGAATATTATGAAGAATGACTCAGAAACAAAATGAAAGATGAATTTCTTGCTAATTGTCTTTTAATTATATTGAAAAGAAAATTGCTGAAATTTTTGACACAGATTCTATTATCGATGAATTTTATGATACGAAGAATCGACTACTTCGTTAGTAAAAATTACACACATATTTTTTACACTTTAAAATATATTTTTTATCAGTATATTTTTGTAATACATCTTATATTATATAATTTTTTGCATAATTTTTTAATATTATATATGTTATTGGCCCCTTTATAATAATATTTCTGGATCCGTCCTTGTTATTATGTCAATCATCTATCTTATACAATAATAAAAAGGTGCACTTTAAGGTGTATCTAATAAAAATAAGTAAAACAATATATTTCAATTTTAAAGCTATCTTAACTTTTAGCACATGATTACCATAATAGTTCATAAAAATTTTTGCAAGGTTTCATGAGATTCAAAATGAAGCAAGATGACAAGTGGATCACATCGATAACAAATATTCGAAATAAAAGGATATTTATTTTCTGTTATTGTGTTGTGATGAATAAGT
Source organism: Arachis hypogaea (assembly GCF_003086295.3). NCBI lineage: Eukaryota > Viridiplantae > Streptophyta > Magnoliopsida > Fabales > Fabaceae > Arachis > Arachis hypogaea. The sequence continues at coordinate 27,879,172 of NC_092047.1, read as the reverse complement.
TCCATATATTCTTACATGAAGAAGTGTAAATGACTTTCAAGTGATATAAATGTGTTTCATGAATAAAATTGTATATCATATGTTTATTTTTTAGAGTATGTGAATGAATATTTATATGATTTTTAAGTTGTTAAATATTTTTATAAATAAGACTGATATGTAGTTTTATATGAGTGATATTTATATGTTTTTATAATATATTTTTTTAATATATTAAAATAGAACTAAATGTAGTCTCTAAATTCATTCTTAACTTTTTAAGTTTCTAGCAAGATGTCAGCATAAGTGGTTCTATATTTAATTATTTATTGTTAGTCTTTTACTCTTCTTTTTTTATAAGTTGCTCTAATAGATTTAAATATTATTCTTCAAATACAATAAAAACCAAATATTACAAAGAATAAAATTCAATGTAAATCAATATAATAAAATAACATAATATTACATTAGTTATTAGCCATTTATTGCTAAAAAAATATTCGTTTATTATAATTAGAATTATTTTCGATAGTATATGTTAAAATAATTTATTTGGTGATAAATGACATAAATAAGTTGTAAGATTTAGGCATATACAAAATAAAAGCTTTTTGTTTTTTATCTACTTTTTTTCATCATCTTGCTCAGAAGAGGTGAAAAAAGTTCTTGATAATTTATGAAAATGTTCCGCTATCCAAGCAGTCCCACTACCCAAACATATTATAAGTTCTTTTTGGTTTTAAGAGCTTTTGGCTTTTTCTGCTTGCTTTTTTTTTTTTCGCCTATATTATATATATTTTTTTTCTGCAAGCTTTGTTCTTTGCTGCTTTTTCTTGCTTCAAGAATCATTTTTATGATTTTTCAGATTATCAATAACATGTCTCATGTTCATCATTCTTTCAAGAGCCAACATATTTAACAGTCTTAAACAACAAATTCAAAAGACATATGCACTGTTCAAGCATTCATTCAGAAGATAGAAAGCATTGCCACCACATTTAACCAATTAGAATTTCTTTTATTAAACTCGAAATTTTATTGCTTCTTATTCAAAAGATCTACTATTTTATTCATGTTTAATGATGATGAGAAAAATAAACTATAGCTTAATTGGAGATAAAATCAAATAGATACTAATTACTATTATATGACTTCTAAGGTAAACTGTTATAAGGACACTGTCACAGAGTTAAGGCAGAAATTGGAAATTAACAACCTTTATTCTGGGGGTACGGGGGTTCCTCTGATCCTTGGGGTGCTTGGTCCTACAAGAGAAGACTTTTGGCGCTTCAGTTCCCTTAAGTCACGCCCCTGCTCCTCTTGTTCTTTAAACATATAGGTTAGTATTTGACTGTGTTCCTTCTGTTCTTTTATTATTTGCTCCATAGCTTCCTGTATCTTGGTGACGGACGTCTCAAGATATTCCCAATATTCCGCTTGAGGGATCTCTGGGAGGAATTCCTGTGCTCTTCTTCTTGATGGGATCCTCCTGTGCTTGTTGTCTCTCCATTGATGCTTTGGTGATTGACTTTTCAATTAGGATATATTCAGTTATTCCCATCCTTACTCCAGCGTCTTTGCAGAGCAGAGAAATCACGCTTGGATAAGCCAACCTGGCCTCTTTTGAATTTTTGTTAGCAATCTTATAGAGCTCTGTTGAAATCAGCTGATGAACCTCCACTTCCTTTCCCATCATGATGCAATGGATCATCACTGCTCTGAGAATGTGAATTAATTCAACTAAATGCAAGCTTTATATACAAGTGAATAAAAATTAGAATTGCATGATGCATCATTCATCTAGGTAGTTGCATTTAGATTAGATTGCATTGCATGAAATTCCACCACTTCAACCTAACATTACTCTTGGACTTAGCATGAGGACATGCTATTGTTTAAGTGTGGGGAGGTTGATAAACCCATATTTTATGATATATTTTGTGCTTAATCTGAGTGATTTATTCAATCCTTCACCCACTCATTCATATTAATTGCATGGTTTTACTTTCCCTTCCTCATTATGTGATGTATGTGAAAAACATGTTTCCTAGGCTTTAAAATTAATTATTTTAATTACCTTTATTTCCATTCGATGCCGTGATTAGTGTGTTGAGTAGTTTCAGATCTTCTAAGGCAGGAATGACTTAAAAGATGGAAAGGAAACATACAAAAATAGAAGGAAAGCATAAAACGGAGTTTCTGAAGAAACTGGCATCCACGCGATCGCATGGGCGACGCGGACGCATGCCAAGCGCGAAGAAGCAGCGACGCGGCCGCATGACTGACGCGACCGCGTGACAAGGAAAACTCCGAATGACGCGACCGCGTGACCCACGCACCAGAAATTGCAGAAAATGCTCCCAGCGAATTCTGAAGCCCTTTTTGGCCCAAATCCCAGTCCAGAAGGCATAGACCAGAGGTTATGAAGTGGGAGAATGCATCCATTCGAAAGAGTCTCCACTTTAGTTAGTTTTCATGATTTAGATTTAGTTTCGAGAGGGAGATTCTCTCCTCTCTCTTAGGATTAGGATTTAAGATTTCTCTTAGTTTTAGGAGTGACTCTCGATCCCAGGTTCAACGTTCTTTTACTTTATATTTATCTCTGACTTTCAGATACTTTAATGCTTATATTAGTTATGTTGCCTATTGATGAGCGGATACTTTATACGCTTTTTGGGGATAATTTCATATAGTTTTGAGTATGTTTTGGTTAGTTTTTAGGATAAACTATGATGGATGATGCAGAGATCCACTTCTGGGGCCCACTTGGTGTGTGCTGGGGCCCACTTGGTGTGTGCTGGGGCTGAGACTTAAGCAATTCACGTGCAGAGGCCATTTGTGGAGTTGAACGCCAGTTTGGGCGTTCAACTCCAGCTTTTGATCATTTTCTGGCGCTGGACGCCAGAATTGGGCAGAGGACTGGCGTTGAACGCCAGTTTACGTCATCTATCCTTGTGCAAAGTATGGACTATCATATATTTCTGGAAAGCCCTGGATGTCTACTTTCCAACGCAATTGGAAGCACGCCATTTCGAGTTCTGTAGCTACAGAAAATCCACTTTGAGTGCAGGGAGGTCAGAATCCAACAGCATCAGCAGTCCTTTTTCAGCCTGAATCAGATTTTTGCTCAACTCCTTCAATTTCAGCCAGAAAAATACCTGAAATTACAGAAAAACACACAACTCATAGTAAAGTCCAGAAATATGAATTTTTCCTAAAAACTAATAAAAATAGACTAAAAACTAACTAAAACATACTCTAAACTATATGAAATTATCCCCAAAAAGCGTATAAAATATCCGCTCATCACACCTGCACGCCACAAGCACATGGTTAGGGACAGCTTGGTTTAGCCGCTTAGACCAGGATTTTAGTCCTTTAGGCCCTCCTATCCACTTAAGGGTCGAATCCCACGGAGATTGTTGGTTTGAAGCAATCTATGGTTATCTTGTAAATCTTAGTCAGGAAGTCAATTATGTTTATCAGTTGAATTGCAAATAAACAATAAAGCATGGATTAAAGGTTACTTGTTATGTAGTAATGGAGAATATGTTGGAGTTTTGGAGATGCTTTATCTTCTGAATCTCTGCTTTCCTCTGTCTTCTTGTTCACGCACGCACGTCCTTCTATGGCAAGCTGTGTGTTGGTGGATCACCGTTGTCAATGGCTACCTTCCATCCTTCCAGTGAAAACTACGCTCACGCGCTCTGTCACAGCACGGCTAATCACCGGTTGGTTCTCGATCCGGTTGGAATAGAATTTACTATCCTTTTGCGTCTGTCACTAACGCCCAGCCTTCAGGAGTTTGAAGCTCGTCACAGTCATTCAATCCTTGAATCCTACTCGGAATACCACAGACAAGGTTTAGACTTTCCGGATTCTCATGAATGCCGCCATCAGTTCTAGCTTATACCACGGAGATTCTGATTAAGGAATCTAAGAGATACTCATTCAATTGTATATAGAACGGAGGTGGTTGTCAGGCACATGTTCGTGATTTGAGGAGGGTGATGAGTGTCACAGATCATCACCTCCATCACAGTTAAGCGCGAATGAACATCTTAGAGAGAAACAAGCGTGTTTGAATGGAAAACAGAAATACTTGCATTAATTCATCGAGACACAACAGAGCTCCTCACCCCCAACAATGGGGTTTAGAGACTCATGCCGTCAGAGAATACAAAGTTTTGATCTAAAATGTCATGAGGTACAAAATAGGTCTCTAAAAGTTGTTTAAATACTAAATTAGTAGCCTAGGGTTACAAAATATGAGTAGACTATGATGGATGATGCAGAGATCCACTTCAGGGGCCCACTTGGTGTGTGCTGGGCTGAGACTTAAGCAATTCACGTGCAGAGGCCATTTGTGGAGTTGAACGCCAGTTTTTATGCTAGTTTGGGCGTTCAACTCCAGCTTTTGATCCTTTTCTGGCGTTGGACGCCAGAATTGGGCAGAGAACTGGCGTTGAACGCCAGTTTACGTCATCTATCCTTGTACAAAGTATGAACTATTATATATTGCTGGAAAGCCCTGGATGTCTACTTTCCAACGCAATTGAAAGCATGCCATTTCGAGTTCTGTAGCTCCAGAAAATCCACTTTGAGTGTAGGGAGGTCAGAATCCAACAGCATCAGCAGTCCTTTTTCAGCCTAAATCAGATTTTTGCTCAGCTCCTTCAATTTCAGCCAGAAAAATACCTGAAATTACAGAAAAACACACAACTCATAGTGAAGTCCAGAAATATGAATTTTTTCTAAAAACTAATAAAAATGTGTCTTCAGGAATGGTCTTCCAAGTAGGATTGATGATGGCTTATCTGAATCATTATGGGGCATTTCCAAGATATAAAAATCAGTGGGAAATATAAGCCCTTTAATGTTCACCAAAACATCTTCAGCAACTCCAGCCACTGTAATAATACTTTTATCTGCTAACACAAAACGAGCTGCTGACCTTTTTAAGGGAGGGAGCCTCAAAATATCATATATAGACAAAGGCATTATACTGACACATGCTCCTAAATCACACATGCAATCATAAATTACTACACCACCAATAGTACAGCTAACTATACAAGGACCTGGATCACTACATTTTTCAGGTAATCCTCCCATTAAAGCAGATATAGAACTACCTAAAGGAATAGTTTCTAATTCATTAATTTTGTCTTTATGGATACATAAGTCTTTTAGAAACTTTGCATATTTAGGTACCTGCTGAATAACATCAAAAAGAGGAACAGTTAACTTAACCTTTTTGAATATTTCTACCATTTTGGGGTCGGGTTCCAGCTGCTTCCTGGGCTTCCTTGCAAGTTGTGGAAATGGAATAGGAGTAGTGTTTTCTGTGGTGTCTGTGCCCTTTGGTGCTTCCTCTGTGGTTGAGCTATTTCTTCTTCAGCTATGTCCTGTATGTCCTCTTCCTCTTCAACATCTTCTATTTCTACTACCTCTTCAGGTGAGGTGTGTTCTGGTGGGCTTGGTTCCTCCTGATTCCTCTCCTGCAGTATAGTTCCAGACCTTAGGGTGATGGCATTAATGCCTCCCTTTGGATTGGGTAATGGTTGAGAGGGGATTCCAGTGGAGCTTGAAGGTTGATTACTGGAATTTTGCGTTGATCCAATCTGTGACATAAGAGCTTGCAAAGTAGAGGTAAGACCATTCAGACTGGCATTAATACTATTCATGATGTTACTTTCCATGATCTGTTGTCTTCGCTCAAAAGATTGTAGTAGCTCTTCATTAGGAGATAAAGAAGAATGAGTAAATTGAGAGGTCTGCTGTTGATTGTTCTGTGGTCCTTGGTTTTGCCTCAGGTGAGGTGCTCTGTAAGGTTGATTCTGCTACCTGTTGTTGTTATTATTCCACCTCTGATTTCCCTGATTATCTCTGCCTCCTCTATTATTGTTGTCCCTCCAATTCTGGTTAGGATTGTCCTGCAATCCATGGTTATTATTTCCACCTTGATTGTACCCTTGGTTGGGGCGGTCATAGAAGTTATGAGTGGATGCCACCATGTTGTCTTCTTATTGGAGCTGCGGGCATTCATCAGTGTAATGGCTATAATCAGCACAGATTCTGCAAATTCTTTGCGGGACTAGTTGTTGGTTTTGCTATGGTGGAGGAGGTTGAGCTTGCTGAGCTTGTTGTTGATTCAATTGCATCTGCTTCAGTAAGTTGGTCATCTCACATATACTCTGAGCTAGAGCCGCAGTCTCTCTGCTGGAGGATACTTTTGCAACGGCTTTTGAAGGCCTTGCTTTTGTCTGTGGTTCCTAGTAGATTCAGCTAAATCACTGATCAATTGCCAAGCCTCATCAGTGGTCTTGTACTTCTTCATAGACCCATTGCTAGCACTTTCCAATGTGGTCTTATCTTGGGGCCTCATGCCCTGTGTGATATAGCTAAGTAACACTATCTTGTCAATCATGTGGTGGGGGCATGCTTCCAGAAGATTATTAAAGCGCTCCCAGTATTCAAAGAGAGTCTCATTGTCATTCTGAACAATTGTGGAAATATCCTTCCTCAGTTTATCAGTAACTTCAGATGGAAAGAATTTCTCCAAAAACTCCTTTATAAGTGTATCCCAGTTGGATACATTTGCTAGAGGTTGAGTGTAGTACCACTCTCTTGCTTTTCCCTCAAGAGAAAACGCGAAAGCTTTCAGCAAAATTGAAGTTTCATCAGTACCATCACGCCTGACAGTAGAACAGGCTGCCTGGAAATCTCTCAAGTGCTTGATAGGCTCTTGAGCAGGTAGGCCATGAAACTTGGGCATCAAATTTAGCAGTGCGGTCTTTATTTCAAAATCTGTAGCTACCGCTGGATGAAGCACTTGAAACGGTTGCATTGTAAAATCAGGGGCTCCTTCCTCCTGGATGGTAACTCTCCTAGCTGCCATGTCTTCTGCACGTAAAACAACCGAATCCGTAGAACGGGGGCTGGTTTCTTCCTCAAGTTCACTTTCAGATCCGCCCTCAGAGCGGACTAACCGACGCTGTTCTCGCCTTATTCGTGAAATAGTCCTTTCAATTTCAGGATCGAATATTAGCAAGCGCGGCTCAGGAAGTGAACGCGTCATTTGACGAAAGAAACATGCAGCTCATAGTAGCAAAATAAAATAAAATGCAAATAAATAAATTCTAATTAATAACTTTAGCACTCTATTGCAACTCCCCGGTAACGGCGCCAAAAATTGATGGGGCACAGAAATTGGTGAATTAAAAATTGTTAAAATAGTTACGTTGCAAGTATAGTTTTTAACTCACCGAAAATCTGCCTATCAATTTAGAAATATGTCACAGAGAGTTTAAATTAAAAATTACTGGGAGTTTAAGTCCCAGGTCGTCTCCCAACGAGTTGCAGAAAAGTGTGCTATTTTATTAATCAGATGTTCCAAGAAGTTGAGTTAAGTAGAGGGAAAATTAAATTGAGGAAATTTAAATAATATGAATAAAAGCCTTGACTGGGAGTTGATTAGTTGGAATCTCTATAATTGATGGGATGATTCCAAGATTAATTTATAATTAATGGTTGTTCTGTTTAGTTAACCTTTACTAGGTAAAGGAAAGTCAAACAAGTTGGAATGCTAGATCTGTTCACGAGTTGCAACCCACTTATTTCAAAGGGATTGGTGTTAGTGATTAGATAACAATCCAACAGTTAACCCAATTACAATTTTTATTTCAATCCTTCCAACTCAAGAGTTCCTTTCAATCAACTCCCCATCAAGTGAGAAAACTACTCACTCATTGTAAATAATAAATCCATAACACATGAAAGGGAATTAAAAGAAGACATGATTATTGGAATGGAAAATAAATTAAAAGGGAAGAAATAATCCTTGTACTAAATAATCATGAAAGTATTCAAGTGACAACATTGAACAAAGCAAAGAACATGGAAGAATAAAACCAAGTTAAGAGAATGAACTAGAATGACGAAGTCTTGATAGGGAAATAACTCTTCTCAACGTTCCAATGCTAAGACCAATTGAAAATTAAAATTCTAAAACCTAGAGAGAAAAACCTAAAAGGAGTAAAACTAGATCAAAACTCTCCACTGTGTAGAATGAATGTTGTCTTTTGTTTCTGCATATTCTCTGGCTCTAGTCTGCTGTTTCGGGCCGAAAACTGGGTCGAAATAAGGTCCAAAATTGCCCCCAGCGAATTCTGCAGATTATGCAGATCGCACATGTCACGCGATCGCGTCATCCATGAGGACGTGTCATTCGCGCTTTTCCTTGCCACGCGTTCGTGTCGTCCACGCTACCGCATCGCTTGAGCTTTTCCAATCCGCGCGGCCACGTGAGCCATGCGGCCGCGTCACTGCGAATTGCTCTCCTTCGCGCGGTCGTGTGAGCCATGCGACCGCGTCACTTCTCGCTGGTTATCTGCTCAAATTCTTGTGTTCCTTCCATTTTTTCTAGCTTCCTCTCCAATCTCCAACTCATTCATGCCCTATAAAGTCTGAAACACTCAATACACAGATCACGGTATCGAATGGAATAAAGAAGAATTAAAATTACATAATTAAAGTCTCTAGAAAGTAGTTTTCAAACATGTTATAAATTCAGGAAGGAATTATAATTTCATGCTAATTTAATGAATAAGTGGGTAAGGATCATGATAAAACCACACAATTAAGCACAAGCACAGTTGTAGCCCCACACTATCATAACTCTCTGGCCAAAAACCTTTTTACGCTGATTTTACTTATCCACGCGTGCGCGTGCTTGACGCATCCGCGTGGAGTGCGAAAATCGCAAATGACGCGCATGCGTCAGGGACGTGTACGCGTGACCATGTTTGTGCGCAAGGCACACTTCCTACGCCACTCCTGCGTAACTCTCTGTAACTTTTATTTTTCATGCACACACATATGACGCGTACGCGTCAGCGACGCTTGTGCGTCGTGTGCTCATTTTTTTTTGTGTGTGTCGCCTGAAGAATTCGGTTCCTGTTCTAAAATAACTGTATGATCAAAAAAATAGTAAAAACTCAATAAAAATCAAATAAGTAAGAAAACTACTACTACGAAAAATAATTAAGGATACGAAATTATCAGGTTGCCTCCCGACAAGCGCTTCTTTAATGTCACTAGCTTGACACTTGATTGTTAAAGTTTCTTCCTCTTCTTCCAGTTAGTTAAAAGAAATGTCTCCAGGGGGGAGAGGTGAAAATTAGTGCCCCCTGATATAAATTCCTCCGAACAAGCCTTCTTTTATTGTGATTAACTTGATTCACCTTGCTTGTTGGTGTAGAGGTTGGATTGTTTTTCTCTGACCTTCTTTTTTTCATGGATATTTTCTTCTGTTTCTTGGTCACAATCTCCTTTTCAGTGCTTTCCTTGGTTTCCTTCACTTCTTTGATTTCAAAATTTGGGTGTTGTGTGATGGTTAGAGTGTACCCTTCATCAAGAACTTCTTAAATTGGTGGTTCAATAAACTCACCCTCTATGCCAGTCTCTACTTCATTGGAGTGTAGATTCCCATAATTGTTTTCATCCCTTACAATCTCCTTTGTTTGTGCATCTTCCTCCTTTGTTTTTGCATCTTCCTCTTCTTCCATGTGTGAGGTTGGAAAGTTCTCTAACTCATTGGAGTATAAACTCCTTTGATTGATTTCCTCACCTTTTTCTATTGAATCTTGCATTATGTCTCTTGGGAAGGAATTTGCTTGTTCCTCTTCTTGGGACTTGATAATCGACTGCACATGTTTCTCTACATTTTTGGCACTCGTCTTTATATCATGTATGAATTCTTTCATGAGAAGCTCAATATCTGATGGTACTTGAGATGAATAAGGAGATGGTACTTGAGATGAGAAACTTGGTGCGGAATTTCTAACCACAAACTAACCGACAAGTGCACCGGGTCATACCAAGTAATACCTCAGGTGAGTGAGGGTCGATCCCACGAGGATTGAAGGACTAAGTGACGTGACAGAAATTGGCGAGTCAAGAATTGTTATAAGATATGCGTTGTAAATATAGTTCTTAACCAACCAGAAATCCGCTTATCAATTTAGAAGGGTTGTCACAAAAATTAAAATTAAATACTGGGAGTATGAATCCCAGGTCGTCTCCCAACGAGTTACAGAAAGGTGTGCTATTTTATTAATCCGATGTTTTCAAAAAGAGTTTGAGTTGAATAAACAGGAAATTAAATTGGAGAAATTAAGTAATTTAAATAAAAGCCTTGACTGGGAGTAGATTAGTTGGAAGCCCTATTCTTGTTGCAGTACTCTCAAGATTAATTGATAATTGAAGGTTGTTCTGTTTAGTTATCCCTTACTAGGTAAGGAATTGTCAAACAAGTTGGAATGCTGTTTCTATTCACAAGTCCCAATCCGCTTACTTGGAAGGACTGGCGTTAGTGACTAGAGAGCAATCCAACAATAAACCCAATTACAATTTCTCTTTTGAGCATTCCAACTCAAGGGTTCCTTTCAATCAACTCCCCATCAAGTTAGGGAACTACTCGCTCATTGTGAATGTAAAACTCATAACATAGGAAAACGAATTAAAGAAAGACATGATAAATAAAACTCAAAGGAATCAATTTAAAATAAAAGTAACTCTTGTATTAATAAATTCTAAAATAATCCAATAGTAAAATTGAGTAAATTAAGGGACATGGAAGAGTAAAGCCAAGTAAAGAAAACGAACTAGAATGACGAAGTCTTGATGAGGTAATAACTCTTCTCAATATCCCAACGCAAAAAGCAATAGAAAATAAAAATCCTAAGAACTATGAATGTGTAGAGAGAAAACATAGAGGAGGAGTAAAACTAGATCTAAAAACTAAAACTGTGTAGAATAAATGTTGTTATTGGTTTCTGCATGTCCTCTGGCTCTAGTCTGCTCTTCCGGGCCAAAAACTGGGTCAAAACAGGGCCCAAAATCGCCCCCAGTGAATTCTGCAGATTATGCAGATCGCGCACGTCACGCGATCGCGTCATTCATGCGGACGCGTCATTCGGTGTTTTGCTTTGCCACGCGGGCGCATCATCCACACCTCCACGTCACTTGTGCTATTCCAATCCGCGCGGTCACGTGAGCCATGCGGCCGCGTTACTGCGATTTCCTCTCTTTCACGCGGTCGTGTAAGCCATGCGGCCGCGTCACTTCTCGCTGGTCATCTCCTCAATTTCTTGTGTTCCTTCCATTTTTGCAAGCTTCCTTTCCAATCTCCAATTCATTCATGCCCTATAATACCTGAAACACTTAACACACAGATCACGGCATCGAATTGAATAAAGGAGAATTAAAATGCGTAATTAAAAGTCTCTAGGAAGCAAATTTTTAATCATGTAATAATTTTAGGAAGGAAATATAAATGCATGCTAATCATATGAATAAGTGGGTAAAAATCATGATAAAACCACACAATTAAACACATTATAAACCATAAAATAGTGGTTTATCAACCTCCCCACACTTAAACATTAGCATGTCCTCATGCTTAGTTGAAGGAGATAAAACAAATGAGTAGGAACATGTAAAACTCATGCAATGCAATGCAACCTATATATGTGAATGCAACTATATGGTCCTTGTCCACTTGATCAATAGTAAATAAGCTCTTCAAAGCAATTACAAATCAAATTCCACTAATTCAATTCTTATACAGTAAGAACAAATAAAAATGCAAGAAGATAGCTCATGAAAACAGGGAACATAGAATTTCAAGCATTGAACCCTCACTGATGATGTATGTATACTCTAGTCTCTCTAGTGTATAGGGTAATCACTCTATCCTTCTCTAATCATGCTCTCTAATTTTTTGCTCTTCTCCTAACCAATCAACAACATTTAATATATCAATGCAAACATCATGAGGTCTTTTCAAGGTTGTAATGGGGCTAAGGTAATGGTAAGGATACATATATGGCTAAGTAAGCTTATAAACTGAATCTTTAATTAACCCAAGCTTTAACATAACCTCTATATATTCTATATAACTTTAGAATTCATACCTAGCTACCCAGAATTTCTCTTTCACATTCCATACTCATGTATCAACTTTTTATTTTAATTTTATCATACATGCATTGATCTTTGAATTCTTAACTTAACATTGGGGAAATTTTGTTCCCTTATTTATTTATTGAATATTTTTGGTTTTTTTTTTCATAAGCATAAAAATAAACATAGCTTATCAATGCACATAGATTTTTAATTTTTTATAGTTTCACATGAGTAGGTCTCCAAATTTCCATTATATTATCATGACACATTCCCTTATTATCTTTTGTTCCCACAATTTTCCATACTTAATTAGCACACACAATTCTATCTTAAGCTAAACAAAGATTTAGTTTGGGATATATAATTGTTTTTCCGCTTAAGGCTAGTAATGTGGTAAAGTATAGAACAAATGGGATTTAAAGGCTCAAAGTGGCTAACAAAGGTAATTGAAAGGGTAGGCTTAATTTGGATAAGTGAGTTAAACAATTAATGGCCTCAATCATATGCAAACATATAAATATAAAAAATATTGGACATATAGGATGAAACAAAATATAGATTACAATCATAGAGAAGTAAACACACAAGAATAAAATAATTATGGTTAAATAATGTAACCATGCATAAAGGCTCAAATCTCACAGGTTGTGTGTTCTTTAGCTCAAAAATCATGTTCCAAATACAACTTCAAGCAAATTTCACATAAAAGTTTTAATTAAAATTAGTGAAATTTTGTTCCAAAAATAGGGTCTTAGAAGAAACTTATTTTCTTTTCAATCAAGTAGAACATGCATGCAACTAATCTATTACTATGCAATTTATCCTATTCTACAAAAGAAAACTAACTAAATATCCTAATTTATTGGTGTTTAGGGAAGAGAAATTACCTCTGGGAGTCAGGTACTGACCGAACTCCCCACACTTAAGGCTTTGCACCGTCCTCGGTGCCATCTGTCAGGAACAGGGGTGGGCTGGTAGCAGTATCTCCACAGTCGGGACCATCATGGCTCCCTGTGCTGGTAAAGGAAGTGGAGTCCGGAGTGTCTGAGTCCTTGAATTTTCCCATGATTAGCTCCTTGAGGTATGTGAATCGGCGCTTGTTACGGCGTTCTCTCATCTTAGCTTTGTGTTCCTGCCGATCCAACCTTTCGAGTATCTGATGGAGCAGTTGGTCTGTGGTAGGTGCTTGTGGTGTTGAAGAAGGAATATCTTCAACCGGTTCAGTCTGATGGCTTGTGGTGGCTGGTGGAGATCTGATGTATTTCCCGTTAGGGACACACTGATCATCCCGTTGAAGCATGGATTTGGTGTCCCCAGCTTTGTAGGAGACTTCGGCTGCTGAGACAAGATCTGAGACCAAGGCAGGAAAAGGTAAGTTGCCCGCAATTTGTACGTGTCCCATGGCATTCCGGATATGTCTTGGTAGATTCAGAGGTTGGTCTGTAAGGATGCACCATAGTAGAACGGCCATGTCTGCAGTGAAGGAGGACTCGTGAGTGCTCAGGAAGACATAATGAGACATGATCTGTGCCCATACGCAAGCCTCCAAGGTAAGTGCTGAACCCGATATTCCCTTAGGGCGGGTACGATGGTATCCGTAGATCTATCTGCTGCTAGGTAGTGCGATAACTCTGAGAACAGCGTCCCAGTCAAATTGGTACATCTGGCGTTTGAGTGCGGCTTCTTGAAAGGCGTCCAATCCTTCTGGAACGGGGGGAAGACCTAGAGCTTTTTTAATGGCCTCTTCTGTAATGGGGACTTGCTTCTGACGGACAAAGACAGACTGCAGGGTTGGAAGGTGGAAGTTGGAATAGAACTCGACTACCCAAGAAAGATTGACCTGCCTCGGCTGTCTCTATAGGAAACCCCATTGTCTTCGTTCAATTTGCGGCTCAACAAAAGTAGCAATATTGGGCGGGAGGATAAGAAGGTATTCGTTGTTGTAGCTCCGTTCTGCCAGGATAGGGAACATCTGCTCGTAGTAGCGATTGGGAAATCACGCAGTGTCCTTTGCTGGGAAGGCTCTCTCCTTATCATCAACCTTTATAATCCTCTTCATCCTTTTTGTTGAGGGCTTGACTGCAGTTGAAGAAGGCTTTGCCACTAGTGCTCTCTTTGTTCCTCTCCTTACTGTTGATTTGGGAGTAGCTTTCTCTTTGCCCTTCTTGGTGGCCATTCTGAAAAAGGGAAGAGAAAGTAAATTAAATTAAAAAAGATAGAGCAAGGAAGAGAACAGAAAAGGGTGGTTATGAATGCACAGTAAAAGGTAAATGATGTTAACACATGGTCATGACTACATGTGAAAAGTCATCAATGGAAAATAGTTAGTGCATATGATGACAAGTGCATGCAAGGTGTTTATTGGCATGCTGGCAAAGGCATGAGTAGCATAGATCAAGCATCACTCGTATTGGCATGAAGGTGTTTATTGGCATGATCAAGCAGTCGCGTCGGTCACACGGTCGCGTGACCCGTTTTATGCCTCTGGCGCGAAGGCAGCCTCGCACTCGCACAACTCTCTGTTCAAAATCATTAATTGCCAAATATTGGGTGACGCGATCGCGTGGGGCATGCGATCGCGTGAGTGGTGATGAGAAGGATATGACGCGGTCGCGTCGGTCACGCGGCCGCGTGGGAAGAATTGTGCGTTCAGCACCAATCCAGCACCACTCTAGCACAACTTTCGGTCGTGCACCCTTTTCACGTCGAATTCCAGGGCACGCGGCCGCGTGGGCCAATTTATGCCACGGGTACGCCTCCAGCCACACTTCTGCGTGACTCTCTGTTTGTTTTATTATTTCCTCCCATCTCCTGCGACACGGACGCGTCAATGAGGGGGTTGCGTCGCGTGAAATTTTTTTTTTTTGTTTTTTTGCAAATAAGTAAATGCAGATGCACGAATCGTACTAACAAAGACAAGAGTTATAGAATAGGAAAACTGAAAATAAAGAAAAGAACGATCATACCATGGTGGGTTGTCTCCCACTTAGTACTTTGCTTTAACGTCCATAAGTTGGACACTCCACTAGCTCAGTCTTCGGCTATGTGGGGATCTTCCAAGAGGAAGATCTCGAGCTCCTTGTTTTTCTACATCCTCTCTCCATGCTACAGCTTTAAACGATGTCCATTAACTTTGATAGGTTCAGAGCTTGAAGGATGGCTTAGGTGATAAAATCCGTACGGTTCGGCCTTCTCTACTCGGTATGGACCTTCCCATCTTGATCTCAACTTGCCTGGCATGAGTCTCTGATGAGCGGATAATTTATACGCTTTTTGGCATTGTTTTTAGTATGTTTTTAGTAGAATCTAGTTACTTTTAGGGATGCTTTTAATAGATTTTATGTTAAATTCACATTTCTGGACTTTACTATGAGTTTGTGTGTTTTTCTGTGATTTTAGGTGTTTTCTGGCTGAAATTGAGGGACTTGAGCAGAAATCAAATTCAGAGGTTGAAAAAGGACTGCTGATGCTGTTGGATTCTGACCTCCCTGCACTCAAAGTGGATTTTCTGGAGCTACAGAACTCGAAATGGCGCGCTTCCAATTGCGTTGGAAAGTAGACATCCAGGGCTTTCCAGCAATATATAATAGTCCATACTTTGGCCAAGAATAGACGACGTAAACTGGCGTTCAACGCCAGCCTTCTGCCCAAATCTGGCGTCCAGCGCCAGAAAAGGATCCAAAACCAGAGTTGAACGCCCAAACTGGCACAGAAACTGGCGTTCAACTCCACAAATAGCCTCTGCACGTGAAACACTCAAGCTCAGCCCAAACACACACCAAGTGGGCCCCGGAAGTGGATTTATGCATCAATTACTTACTCATGTAAACCCTAGTAGCTAGTTTATTATAAATAGGACCTCTTACTATTGTATTAGGAATATTTGGTCTCAGTTTTATTCCATTGTTCATCTTAGGAGACTATTGATCTCGTTTAGGGGGCTGGCCATCTCGGCCATGCCTGGACCTCTCACTTATGTATTTTCAACGGTAGAGTTTCTACACTCCATAGATTAAGGTGTGGAGCTCTGCTGTTCCTCAAAGATTAATGCAAAGTACTACTGTTTTCTATTCAATTCATCTTATTTCGCTTCTAAGATATCCATTCGCACCCAAGAACGTGATGAAGGTGATGATTATATGTGACGCTCATCATCCTTCTCCCTTATGAACGCGTGCCTGACAAACACTTCTGTTCTACATGAATTAAGCTAGAATGAATATCTCTTAGATCTCTTAACCGGAATCTTCGTGGCGTAAGCTAGAATGATGGCGGCATTCAAGAGAATCCGGAAAGTCTAAACCTTGTCTGTGGTATTCCGAGTAGGATTCAATGATTGAATGACTGTGACGAGCTCCTAACTCGCGATTGCAGGGCGTTAGTGACAGACGCAAAAGGATAGTAAATCCTATTCCAGCATGATCGAGAACCGACAGATGAATAGCCGTGCCGTGACAGGGTGCGTGAGCATATTATTCACTGAGAGGATAAGATGAAGCCATTGACAAGGGTGATGCCTCCAGACGATTAGCCGTGCCGTGACAGGGCATTGGATCATTTTCCCGAGAGATGACCGAAAGTAGCCATTGACAGTGGTGATGTATCACATACAGCCAGCCATGGAAAGGAGTAAGACTGATTGGATGAAGATAGCAGGAAAGCAGAGGTTCAGAGGAACGAAAAGCACCTCCATTCCCTTATCTGAAATTCTCACCAATGAATTTCATAAGTATCTCTATCCCTATTCTATTATTAAATTTCGAAAACTCCATTATCACTTTATATCTGCCTGACTGAGATTTACAAGGTGACCATAGCTTGCTTCATACCAACAATCTCCGTGGGATTCGACCCTTACTCACGTAAGGTATTACTTGGACGACCCAGTGCACTTGCTGGTTAGTTGTATCGAAGTTGTGACAATTATGAATTAAGATCAGAGCACCAAGCTTTGGAGCCATTACCAGGATTTGTTCGAGCCTGGAGATCACAATTTCGTGCACCAGTCTCAGTCGAGATTTGTAAAGGAGGACTAAGTCCCCAGGTTGGAACTCTTTTCTCTTGATGTGCTGATCATGTACAGCCTTCATCTTCTCCTTGTATAGTCTTGAGTTCTCATAAGCTTCTAGCCAAAGGCTTTCTAGTTCTTGCAGTTGTAACTTCCTTTCAGCTCCGGCTTTTTCAATTCCCATGTTGCACTCCTTTACTGCCCAAAAGGCTTTGTGCTCTACTTCAACAGGGAGATGACAAGCTTTTCCATAAACTAAGCGGAAAGGACTCATCCCAATGGGTGTTTTGTATGCTGTTCTGTATGCCCAGAGTGCATCTTGTAGCCTGGTGCTCCAGTCTCTTCTATGAGGTTTGACTATCTTCTGCAAGATACGCTTTATCTCTCTGTTTGACACCTCGGCTTGCCCATTAGTCTGAGGATGCTAGGCTGTTGCAACCTTATGAATTATTCCATGCTTCTTCATTAGTCCTGTTAGTCTCCTGTTACAAAAATGGATGCCTTGATCGCTCACGATTGCTCGTGGTGATCCAAAGCGACAAATAATATGGTTTCTCACAAAGGAAACAATAGTGTTAGCATCATCAGTGCGGGTAGGAATTTCTTCCACCCATTTGGAAACATAATCCACAGCTAACTATATATAAAAATAACCATTAGAATTTGGAAATGGACCCATGAAGTCAATGCCACAAACATAAAAAATTTCACAGAAAAGCATAATTTGTTGAGGCATCTCATCCCTCCTTGATATATTACCAATTTTTTGGCATGGGAAACAAGATCTACAAAATTCAGCAGCGTCTCTAAAAAGTGTAGGCCACCAGAATCCACAGACTAAGATTTTTCTAGCTGTTCTTTGAGGGCCAAAATGTCCTCCACTCTCAGATGAGAGACAGGCCTCTAAGATGGACTGGAATTCTGATTGAGGCACACACCGTCTAATTACCTGGTCAGCGCCACATCTCCATAAATATGGGTCATCCCATATATAATATTTAGACTCGCTTTTCAGCTTGTCTCTTTGATGCTTAGAAAAGTTTGGAGGAAAGGTGCGGCTAACTAGATAATTAGCTACAGGTGCATACCAAGGGACTACCTCAGATACTGCTTGCAGGTTATCAAATGGGAAATTATCAGCTATAGGAGTGGGGTCATCTGTAATGTGTTCGAGGCGACTCAAATGGTCTACCACTAAATTCTGGTTACCACTCCTATCCTTAATTTCTAAATCAAATTCTTGTAATAGCAGTATCCAACGTATAAGCCTCGGTTCGGACTCCTTTTTAGCTAACAGATACTTTAGAGCTGCGTGGTCCGAGTACACTACTACCTTCGTACCAAGTAAATAGGCTCAGAATTTATCCAGAGCAAAAACAATAGCAAGAAGCTCTTTCTCAGTAGTAGTGTAATTGGACTGAGCGCCATCTAAAGTTTTAGACGCATAAGCAATAACAAAAGAATCCTTACCGTCACGCTGAGCCAGTGCTGCTTCTACTGCATGGTTGGAAGCGTCGCACATTATTTCAAATGGTTGGTGATGGGAAAATTTGTGGAAAAACGAATTTCCAAAACACCCAAATCTCACTGGCAAGTATACCGGGTCGCATCAAGTAGTAAAACTCACGTGAGTGAGGTCGATCCCATAGGGATTGATGGATCAAGCAACTTTAGTGGGTGATTAGTTTAGTCAAGCTAACATTGAAGTGAATTGTGTGAAATTGTAGCCAACAGAAAGTAAATGACAATGAATTTAAAGTTGCAGAATGTAAATTGGCAAGTAACTTAAAGAGCAATAAATGTAAATTGCAAGAAATATAAATTACATGAAATTAAAGGGGAGTGGGTGCTGAAAATTAAAGAAAGCAATAGATCAAGCAACTGGAAATTTAAATTACCGGAAGAATAAAGGAAATTGGATGCTGGGAATTAAAACAGAATTGAAATTGTGTAGTGCAGTGAATTAAAGAACGCTCAGATGCTCAGCTCAATTTCAAAATAAAATTGAAGATCTCAGGGTATCAAAGAGACTAGAAAACAAGTCTAGATCTCAAGCCCTTCCTTGATTCAACAGCAGATAATTGCAGAAGAAAATAGAGAAGAAAGCAGTAAAGACAATTTAGATCCAAATCATGATTCCTTCAAATTTTGCAGCAAGTAAACAGAGAGAATTCTCAAGATGAGATTGAAACAGAATTTCTTCAGTTCTCAATCCAAAATTCAAAACAAAATGAAAACTAAGAGAGAGCTCTCAAATCCTAGTGCTCCCTAGTGGAGCTAGCCTTCAATGCTCTCTATCCGAGCCAACCTTCAATGCTCTCTGATGGAGCTCGCCCCTTTTTCTAAAATGAGAATGATGCCTTATATAGGCTTTTTACAAAATGAAAATGAAAATGAAAGTGAAATTAAAGACAAATTACAATTAAATTAAATTCCTATTTTATCTATCTCTTGTGCCTTTGAGTGATGATAATTGGCTTTGCGTGCTTTGGATTTGGGTTGAAGATGGCCTTTGTTGATTGCTCTTGGAGTTGGAGAGAAACCCATTGTGAATCGGGACATAAAGCACAAAAGCTTGAGTCAAAGTTTGAGGTAAACTTTGGCTCAAGCTTTTTATACCAGCCACCCCTTTTTGCTGCTATCCACGTTTGAGCTAAAGTCTGAGGTCAAACTTTAAGCCAAATGTGGATCACCTTGTATGCATGTGTGGCGCCAACGTTTGCCAAAAAGCTTGAGGCAAACGTTGGCGCAAGCTTTTTCTCCCCTGGGTATGTTGGTGTGGCGCCAACATTTGCCAAAAAGCTTGAGGCAAACGTTGGCGCAAGCTTTTGCTCCATCCAGGGTGAATTCAACCCTTCCAAAAGTTTGAGCTAAAGTTTGAGGCAAGCTTTTGCTCAAGCTTTTTGTTCTCTCTTGCTCCTTGTCATTTCTTCTTTCTTCAACCTTCTTCAAAGCTCTTTTCACCTATCATCAATCAACCAAGCACATCAAAGCTATGCTCAAAATCATGAGATTGTTATTCTTTCATAATATATAACAATTATAGCACAAAATCTCATGAAAATGCATTAATTTATCCATGGTTGATTGAATCAAAGGAAACATGAAATTATACCCAATTGGCTTACTTATGGCTCAAGAAAGTGCATAAAACCTATTGAAAACAAAGGAAAAAGCATAGAAAAACATGACATGGTGACATGTCATCACAACACCAAACTTAAACCTTGCTTGTCCCCAAGCAAGAAAAGAATCATGCAATAAAGATTGACAAACCAAGGTGAGAAGAATAGCAAATTAATGTTCATGGTAAGCTAGTTTTCTAAGCAAGCTACAATCACAAAAGAAATGTAAATGATTGATGCTTCCATCTAGCTCAATTTATGAAATCTTTTTCTTATATTTCTTTCTTGAAGCAAACTTTTAATTTTCTTATTAGCTTCTCCTTATGGGTGCTTTGCCCCATGAGTTGATAACAAAGCTACGACTTCTAAATGCTTTGTTTTCAGGTATTACCACTTGATACATAAGCACCACAAGCATTTGATTAGAGGACTTCATTAAGCTCATTTTTCTTTTCTTTTCTTGACTCTCTAATCATTGATGCTCAGAGCCTTGAGCTTTGAGGGAGTGCTTTTGCACTTTGAGCCTAACCTTGACTTCTAAGTGTTTTGTTTTCAAGTATTTGGCTTGATACATAAACACCACAAGTACTTAACAAATAAATTGCCATTGGTACTCAGAGCCTTCAGCTTTCTCATTCTTTCCCTTTTTCTTTTCTTGCTTTAATTGTATTTGCCTCTTCAAGGTTTTCATGATTTTCAAAAGATTTCACAAAATGTCCTAGATGAAAACTTCAATTAAATAAAATCTAATGCAATTAAGAAATAATCAAACATACTAGCTTTCCAATACTTTTATGCATATGCTAAAATCTTCTTTAATGCCTTGTTTGTTTATGATCATGATACTTTACTGCTTTCAATTCATAAAACTCAAGTTGGTAGTCATAATGTCATGGCAACATGTTATAAATCAATATTCAAGTTATGCTTTATTCATACACACATGTAAATAGAGAATATAAAGATAATCATGCATTTTAAGTGTTGGAAATAACTGAGAGGAAAAGGAACTCTACAACCTTGTAGTTCATCTTTCGTCATTGTTGTCCTTTTTTCCTCTATTCTTCCTCTTTCCCTTGCCAACTCATAATGCTTGCTCATCCGCAAGCAACAATTAGAATAATGGCTATGGGGCTAAGATGGATCATGAGTGTCTCACACAATGAAATGTTAGCAATACATGTGTTTCAAGCAAGCAAAATTAAAGATAACAATCAAGGCACAAGAGACAGAGACATTGTGATTGCATATATAAGAAGGTGTGCACAATACATTGCATAAAAGATAAGTGGCACACCAAACTTAGTGTGACACTTTCACTTGGAATTAATGCTAGTATCTTGTAAATATGGGAACCAAATTTTTGTTGCATAGCAACACCAAACTTAGAATGCAATCCTATGTCAATTTATTTGAATTAAAACAAAGAACGAAAACAAAGCAGATAAGAAATGTTACCTACGGTTGGGTTACCTCCCAACAAGTGCTCTTTTAGTGTCATTAGCTTGACATGTTGTTCTTCACTTTCTTCCTCTTCTTCCAGTTTGTTAAGAGGAATGACCTCAAAGGAGGGAAGGATTCAGCTAGTGTCCCTTGTCTTGGCCTTTCCTCAGCAAGCTTCCTTTTGCAAATGGCTTGATTGATCTTGCTTGCTGGATTAGGGACAGAATTGGTGTTCTTGCTAGTTGCCTTCACTTCTTTGGATTCAAGACTTGGTTGCTGTGTGATTATTGGAGTTTTGTATTCATCCAGAGCCTTTTGAATTGGTGGTTCCATGAACTCTTCCTTTATGTACTTCTCTGCCTCTCTTGAGTGTAAATTTTCTGGAATGACTTCCTCACTTTCTTGCTCCTCCACTTCCTCTTTTACACTCAACATTTGTTTTAATAGCTCTTTCATGGAGGAGGTTTGTTGATCTTCCCAACATTTCTTCATCTCCTCTTCATATCTTTTAATCTCAGATTCAATTGTTGAGACTTTTTGGTCCAGGGGGTTTGAGAAAGTTGTGAGTTTTCATGTTCCCTTGTCATCTCAAGTGGCCTCTGTGAATATGCAAGTTCAGGTTCAAATGTTTCCACCACCTCTTTTTTCTTTACTAAAAATCCACTTGACTCAGTAGCCTCTTCCTCTTGTTTTTCCTTCTTCTTCATTGCACTCACCAATCGGCCTAATTGCGCTTCCATGTTTTTGAGGGAGTTCTCTTGTTCTTTCCAAACTTTCATTGTCTCCTCCTCATATCTTTTGAACATGGTCTCAAGCTTTGAGAGGCTTTGGTTCATGGAAGTTTGTGTGGGTGGTGAGTTTTGAAAGGGGCTTTCTGTTGAAGCATGGTCAAGTGATGATAACTTTGGATGAATATCATATGGAGCATTAGAATTCCCTTCCCAACCACCATTAGAATCATGACTTGCATCATTTTGTGGTGGAAGGAAATATTCCATATAGTTTTCTTGCTCATCTTGTGTCTCTGAAGCGAATCTCCATGAATTAGAGTGCTCAGAATTGGTATTTTCTTGGTGATATTCCCAGCCACCATTAGAGATTGGTGATGGTGGGTAATATCCCATAAAATTTGTTTGATCATAAGATGAGTTGAACTCCATTTGAATTTTGTAAAACACAACACCAAGGAAAATTGAAATTCATATTTCAGAGATGAATTTCTTAGTGAAGCAATAACTCAAACACCTTGGTTTCAACTTAGAACAGAGAACAAAAATAAAGAAAATGCTTGATCTAGATTTCTCACCCACTTAATAATTGTTGATCTAAATCAATCCCCGGCAACGGCGCCAAAAACTTGATGGGAAAATTTGTCGAAAAACGAATTTCCAAAACACCCAAATCTCACCGGCAAGTATACCGGGTCCCATCAAGTAGTAAAACTCACGTGAGTGAGGTCGATCCCACAGGGATTGATGGATCAAGCAACTTTAGTGGGTGATTAGTTTAGTCAAGCTAACATTGAAGTGAATTGTGTGAAATTGTAGCCAACAGAAAGTAAATGACAATGAATTTAAAGTTGCAGAATGTAAATTGGCAAGTAACTTAAAGAGCAAGAAATGTAAATTGCAAGAATCTTAAATTGCAAGAAATGTAAATTGCATGAAATTAAAGGGGAGTGGGTGCTGAAAATTAAAGAAAGCAATAGATCAAGCAACTGGAAATTTAAATTACCGGAAGAATAAAGGAAATTGGATGCTGGGAATTAAAACAGAATTGAAATTATGTAGTGCAGTGAATTAAAGAACGCTCAGATGCTCAGCTCAATTTTAAAATAAAATTGAAGATCTCAGGGTATCAAAGAGACTAGAAAACAAGTCTAGATCTCAAGCCCTTCCTTGATTCAACAGCAGATAATTGCAGAAGAAAATAGAGAAGAAAGCAGTAAAGACAATTTAGATCCAAATCATGATTCCTTCAAATTTTGCAGCAAGTAAACAGAGAGAATTCTCAAGATGAGATTGAAACAGAATTTCTTCAGTTCTCAATCCAAAATTCAAAACAAAATGAAAACTAAGAGAGAGCTCTCAAATCCTAGTGCTCCCTAGTGGAGCTAGCCTTCAATGCTCTCTATCCGAGCCAACCTTCAATGCTCTCTGATGGAGCTCGCCCCTTTTTCTAAAATGAGAATGATGCCTTATATAGGCTTTTTACAAAATGAAAATGAAAATGAAAGTGAAATTAAAGACAAATTACAATTAAATGAAATTCCTATTTTATCTATCTCTTGTGCCTTTGAGTGATGATAATTGGCTTTGCGTGCTTTGGATTTGGGTTGAAGATGGCCTTTGTTGATTGCTCTTGGAGTTGGAGAGAAACCCATTGTGAATCGGGACATAAAGCACAAAAGCTTGAGTCAAAGTTTGAGGTAAACTTTGGCTCAAGCTTTTTATACCAGCCACCCCTTTTTGCTGCTATCCACGTTTGAGCTAAAGTTTGAGGTCAAACTTTAAGCCAAATGTGGATCACCTTGTATGCATGTGTGGCGCCAACGTTTGCCAAAAAGCTTGAGGCAAACGTTGGCGCAAGCTTTTGCTCCATCCAGGGTGAATTCAACTCTTCCAAAAGTTTGAGCTAAAGTTTGAGGCAAGCTTTTGCTCAAGCTTTTTGTTCTCTCTTGCTCCTTGTCATTTCTTCTTTCTTCAACCTTCTTCAAAGCTCTTTTCACCTATCATCAATCAACCAAGCACATCAAAGCTATGCTCAAAATCATGAGATTGTTATTCTTTCAAAATATATAACAATTATAGCACAAAATCTCATGAAAATGCATTAATTTATCCATGGTTGATTGAATCAAAGGAAACATGAAATTCTACCCAATTGGCTTACTTATGGCTCAAGAAAGTGCATAAAACCTATTGAAAACAAAGGAAAAAGCATAGAAAAACATGACATGGTGACATGTCATCAGTTGGCTCCAGTCTGGTCCTCTCACAATTAGAGCTTGAGTCAGGGCGGTCTTCAGCTTATCAAACGCTTGTTTGCAATCCTCACTGAACTCGAAGTCAATATCTTTATGCAGTAGTCTGGATAAGGGAAGTGCTACCTTACTGAAGTCCTTAATGAATCTCCTGTAAAAACCTGCATGGCCAAGGAACGAGCGGACTTCCCTCACAGAAGAGGGGTAAGGTAAACTAGAAATAACATCCACATTTGCTGGATCTACAGAAATGCCAGTATTAGACACAACATGTCCCAGTTCAATACCTTGTTTTACCGTAAAGTGACATTTTTCAAAATTTAATACAAGGTTTGTACTGACACATCTATCTAATACTCTAGATAATCCATCTAAGCAAAGGCTAAAGGAATCGCCGTACACACTAAAATCATCCATAAAAACTTCCATACAGTCCTCAATAAGATCAGAGAAAAGACTCATCATGCACCTTTGGAAAGTAGCTGGTGCATTGCACAAGCCAAAGGGCATCCTCTTGTAAGCATAAGTCCCAAAAGGACATGTAAAAGTGGTCTTTTCCTGATCCTCAGGAGCTATATGAATCTGGAAATAACCTGTGTAACTATCTAAAAAACAATAATGTGATTTACCTGACAGGCGATCCAGCATTTGATCAATGAATGGAAGAGGAGAGTGATCCTTACGAGTGGCCTGGTTGAGGCGTCTGTAGTCAATGCAGACCCTCCAAGTGTTCTGAACTCTGGTTGCTATGAGATCTCCATGCTCATTCTTCACTGTAGTGACTCCAGACTTCTTGGGCACCACTTGTACTGGACTTACCCATTCACTGTCTGAAATGGGGTAGATGATATCTGCCTCTAGTAGTCTGGTCACTTCCTTCTTGACAACCTCTAAGATAGTGGGGTTCAGTCTTCTCTGGGGTTGACGGACGGGCCTTGCTCCCTCTTCTAAAAATATTCTGTGCTCACATACTTGAGGGTTGATGCCTACTATGTCTGCCAAACTCCAACCAATTGCCTTCTTGTGCCTCCTCAGCACATTAAGTAACTGCTCTTCCTGTTGAGAAGTGAGTTCCCTTGCAATGATAACTGGGAACTTCTGCTCGTCTTCAAGGTAAGCATATTTGAGGTGTGGAGAAAGGGGTTTTAATTCTAACTTCTGCTCATGGTTAGGCTCTGGATTGTCTGGAGCTGGTGATAATGGCAAAGTGCCCTCATTGTCATTCAAGAGTATCCCACACTCGGACCTTGTCCTGTGTGTTTCTCCTCTAACTCCTCCTGGTGAACTTCAGCTACAGTTTCATATATGATGTCACACTGGAAGATAGAATGATCTTCTGGAGGGTGCTTCATAACTCCATTCAGATTGAAACTTACTAATCGGCCATCTATTTCAAAAGAGTATGTTCCTGAAAAAGCATCCAATTTGAACTTTGATGTCTTCAGGAATGGTCTTCCAAGTAGGATTGATGATGGCTTCTCTGAGTCATTTTGGGGCATCTCCAGGATATAAAAATCAGTGGGGAATGTGAGCCCCTTAATGCCCATTAATACATCTTCAGCAAATCCAACCACTGTAATAATGCTTTTACCTGCTAACACAAAACGAGCTACCGACCTTTTCAAGGGAGGGAGCCTCAAAATATCATATATATACAAAGGCATTATACTCACACATGCTCCTAAATCACACATGCAGTCAGAAATTATCACACCACCAATAGTACAATTAACCATACAAGGACCTGGGTCACTACATTTTTCAGGTAAACCACCCATTAAAGCAGATATGCAACTACCTAAAGGAATAGTTTCTAATTCATTAATTTTGTCTTTATGTATACATAAATCTTTTAGAAACTTTGCATATTTACGTACCTGTTGAATAACATCAAAAAGAGGAACAGTTACCTCAACCTTTTTGAATATTTCTACCATTTTGGGGTCAGGTTCCAGCTACTTCCTGGTCTTCCTTGCAAGTTGTGAAAATGGAATGGGAGTGGTGTCTTCTGCAGTATCTGCGCCCTGTGGTGCTTCCTCCTGTGGTTGAACTTCTTCTTTTTCAGCTATGTCCTATATGTTCTATTCCTCTTCAACATCTTCTATTTCCACTGCCTCTTCAGCTGAGGCATTTTCTGGTGGGCTTGGCTCCTCCTGATTCCTCTCCTGCAGTGTGGTTCCAAACCTTAAGGTGATGGCATTAATGCCACCCTTTGGATTGGGTAATGTTTAAGAGGGGATTCCACTGGAGCTCAAGGGCTGGTTATTGGAGTTATTCATTGATCCAATCTGTGAGACAAGAGCTTGCAAAGTAGAGTTCAGACCATTTAATGTATCATAAAGGTTATTTTCCATGGTCTGTTGTCTCTGATCAATAGATTGTAGTAAGTCATCATTAGAAGATGAAGAAGGATAAGTAATTTAAGAGGTCTGCTGTTGGGTATTCTGTGGTCCTTGGGATTGCCTCAGGTGAGGTGCTCTGTAAGGCTGGTTCTGGTTCTGCTACCTGTTGTTATTATTATTCCACCTCTGATTTCCCTGATTGTCTCTGCCTCCTCTGTTATTGTTGTCCCTCCAATTCTGGTTAGAATTGTCCTGCCATCCATGGCTGTAATTGCCACCTTGATTGTACCCTTGGTTGAGGCGGTCATAGAAGTTATGAGTGGCTGCCACGGTGTTGTCTTCCTGCTGGAGCTGTGGACATTCATCAGTATAATGGCTATAATCAGCACAGATTCTGCAAACTCTCTGTGGGACTAACTGTTGGCTTTGCTGTGGTGGAGAAGGTTGAGCTTGCTGAACTTGTTGTTGATTCAATTGCATCTGCTTCAGCAAGTTGGTCATTTCACAGATACTCTGAGTTAGAGCAGCAGTCTCTCTGCTAGAGGATACTTCTGCAACGGCTTTTGAACGGCCTTGTTTCTGCTTGTGATTCTGAGTAGATTCAGCTAAGTCGCTGATCAATTGCCATGCCTCATCAGTGGTCTTGTACTTTTTCATAGACCCATTACTAGCACTTTCCAATGTGGTCTTATCTTGGGGCCTCATGCCCTGTGTGATGTAACCGAGTAACACTATCTTGTCAATCATATGGTGGGGGCATGCTTCCAGAAGATTATTGAAGCACTCCCAGTATTCATAGAGAGTCTCAGATTCGTCCTAAACAATCATGGAAATGTCCTTCCTCAGTTTATCAGTAACTTCAGCTGGAAAGAATTTTTCCAAAAATTCTCTTCTAAGTGTATCCCAGTTGGATACAGTTGCTGCGGGTTGATTGTAGTACCACTCTCTCTCCTTTCCCTCAAAAGAGAACGGGAAGGCTTTTAGCAAAATAGAAGTTTCATTCGCACCATCACGCCTGACAGTAGAACATGCTGCTTGAAAATCTCTCAGGTGCTTGATAGGCTCTTGAGCAGGTAAGCCATGAAACCTGGGCATCAAATTCAGCAGTGCAGTCTTTATTTCAAAGTCTGTAGCTACCGCTGGGTGATGCACTTGAAACGGTTGCATTGTAAAATCAGGGGCTCCAGCCTCCTGAATAGTAACTCTCCTAGGTGCTGCCATGTCACCTACACGTAAATCAACTGAATCAGTAGGACGGGGGCTGGTTTCTTCCTCAAATGACGTTTCAGATCCGCCCTCAGAGAGGACTAACCGACGCCGAGCTTGCCTTATTCGTGAAATAGTTCTTTCAATCTCAGGATCGAATGCGGGCAAGCTTGGATCAGGAAGTGAACGCGTCATCTAACGAAAGAAACAAGCAGCTCATAGTAGCAAGATAAAATAAAATGCAAATAAATAAATTCCAATTAATAACTTTAGCACTCTATTACAACTCCCCGGCAACGGCGCCAAAAATTGACGTGGCGGAAATTGGCGAGTCAAGAATTGTTATAAGATATGCGTTGCAAGTATAGTTCTTAACCAACCAGAAATCCGCTTAACAATTTAGAAGGGTTGTCACAAAAATTAAAATTAAAATACTGGGAGTATGAATCCCAGGTCGTCTCCCAACGAGTTGCAGAAAGGTGTGCTATTTTATTAATCAGATGTTTTCAAAAAGAGTTTGAGTTGAATAAACAGGAAATTAAATTGGAGAAATTAAGTAATTTAAATAAAAGCCTTGACTGGGAGTAGATTAGTTGGAAGCCCTATTCTTGTTGCAGTACTCTCAAGATTAATTCATAATTGAAGGTTGTTCTGTTTAGTTATCCCTTACTAGGTAAGGGAAAGTCAAACAAGTTGGAATGCTGTTTCTATTCACAAGTCCCAGTCCGCTTACTTGGAAGGACTGGCGTTAGAGACTAGAGAGCAATCCAAGAATAAACCCAATTACAATTTCTCCTTTGAACATTCCAACTCAAGGGTTCCTTTCAATCAACTCCCCATCAAGTTAGGGAACTACTCGCTCATTGTGAATGTAGAATTCATAACATAGAAAAGAGAATTAAAGAAAGACATGATAAATAAAACTCAAAGGAATCAATTAAAAATAAAAGTAACTCTTGTATTAATAAATTCTAAAATAATCCAATAGTAAAATTGAGTAAATTAAAGGACATGGAAGAGTAAAGCCAAGTAAAGAAAATGAACTAGAATGACGAAGTCTTGATGAGGTAATAACTCTTCTCAATATCCCAATGCAAAGAGCAATAGAAAATAAAATCCTAAGAACTATGAATGTGTAGAGAGAAAAACCTAGAGGAGGAGTAAAAACTAGATCGAAAAACTAAAACTGTGTAGAATGAATGTTGTTTTGGTTTCTGCATGTTTTCTGGCTCTAGTCTGCTTTTCTGGGCCGAAAACTGGGTCAAAACAGGGCCCAAAATCGCCCCCAGCAAATTCTGCAGATTATGCAGATCGCGCACATCACGTGATCGCGTCATTCATGCGGACGCGTCATTCGGCGTTTTGCTTTGCCACGCGGGCGCGTCGTCCACAACTCCGCGTCACTTGTGCTATTCCAATCCGCGCAGTCGCGTGAGTCATGCGGCCGCGTCACTGCGATTTCCTCTCTTTTGCGCGGTCGCGTGAGCCATGCGGCCGCGTCACTTCTCGCTGGTCATCTCCCCAATTTCTTGTGTTCCTTCCATTTTTGCAAGCTTCCTTTCCAATCTCCAATTCATTCATGCCCTATAATACCTGAAACACTTAACACACAGATCACGGCATCGAATGGAATAAAGGAGAATTAAAATGCATAATTAAAAGTCTCCAGGAAGCAAGTTTTTAATCATGTAATAATTTTAGGAAGGAAATATAAATGCATGCTAAACATATGAATAAGTGGGTAAAAATCATGATAAAACCACACAATTAAACACATTATAAACCATAAAATAGTGGTTTATCACTAAGCAGCAATGGTTAATTGATTTACTTAGTTAGGCAAACAGAAAGTAGGTTTGAGAGTTCAAAAGACATTAAACAATATAAAGAATATTAAAAGAGCAAGTAAATAAGTTGGGAGTAAAGTATGGAGAAGGCAGTTAAAGCTTCAGAGTTATCTATTTTCTGGATTTATTTTTCTTATTAATTTATTTTAATCATGTAAGATTTAATTCATGGCAACTATATGTGATTAGACCCTAATTCCTTAGACCTTCCTAATCTCCTCTAAAATTCATCAACAGCCAATTCCTTGGTCAAATAATTCTAATTAGGGGGTGAAGTTCAATTCTAGTTATATGCCACAGAAATCCTAATTACCCAAATATAAAAGGATTATATGTCACGTATCCCGTTAAATTCAGATTAACCAGAAATCCTAATTCATAAAATAAAGAACGAAAACAATTCTTGAAATATAAATCAAAACATGAATTAAAATAGAAAAACAATAAAATCAATCCATACAATAGACAGAGCTCCTAACCTTAACAGTGGAGGTTTAGTCGCTCATGACTCAGAGAGAAAATAAGGATTGTCCATTGGCTGAGCTCGTATGAATTTAAAAACTAATGTTCCCTTTTTATATCTAATCCTAATAAATTTAAAATCTAATTTTAAAAAATAAATAACATCTTTTCCTATTTTAAAATAATATTTAAATTTAAATCAAAATTAATTATGGCAATCAGGCAGTCTTCAATTGATGGATGGGGACCACTTGATTCCTTCACTCTGTAGCCTCTAATTTGTGCTTTCTGGGCTGAAAACTGGGTCAAAACTTGGCCTGAAATCGCCCCCTGCATTTTCGGCGAATTCTGCATGTCGCGCATGTCACGCGTACGCATCAGTCACGCGTACGCGTCAGGTACGCGCACGCGTCGCTGGCTAATTTGCTTTTCACGCGTACGCATCAGGTATGCGCACGCGTCACCATGGATAGCTCCAAATTACGCGTATGCGTCAGGCATGCGCACATGTTGCTTCTCGCTGGTCAGCTTCTTGGTTTCTTCTTTTTCTCTACAGAAACTCTATCAAATCCATCCGAATGCTACCTAGAATAAATAAAATTACACAAGACTCAAAGTAGCATCCATAGTGGCTAAAAGATAATAAATTCTTGATAAAACATAACAATTTAAATGCAAATTCACTAGTAAAAGATAGGAAAGATGCTCACGCATCATCTATGAATGGTAAAGGAAAATGATCCTTCCTGGTGGCTGTATTGAGCCTTTTGTAGTCAATACACATAGGCCAACCTATAACTGTTCTTGTAGGAACCAGTTCATTCTTTTCATTATGTACCACTGTCATGCCTCCCTTCTTGAGGACAACTTGGACAGGGCTCACCCAGGGGCTATCAGAAATAGGATAAATAATCCCAGCCTCTAGTAACTTAGTGACCTCTTTCTGCACCACTTCCTTCATGGCTGGATTCAGCCGCCTCTGTGGTTGAACCACTGGCTTAGCGTCATCCTCCAATAGGATCTTGTGCA
This sequence comes from Arachis hypogaea, assembly GCF_003086295.3. Lineage (NCBI taxonomy): Eukaryota > Viridiplantae > Streptophyta > Magnoliopsida > Fabales > Fabaceae > Arachis > Arachis hypogaea. The sequence continues at coordinate 27,847,778 of NC_092047.1, read as the reverse complement.
TGCATCTGGCTGGGCTAATGCCCTTAAGATCACTTATGGACCACCCAAGAGCTGTCTTATGTGTCCTTAACATCTGAATTAGTGCTTTCTCTTCCTGTGGCTCTAAAGCAGAGCTTATGATCATGGGAAAAGTGTCATCTTCTCCCATAAATGCATATTTCAGGGATGGTGGTAGTAATTTGAGCTTGAGTTTAGGAGGCTTCTCCTCTTCCTGAGGAGTTTTCAGAGGTTCTTCTATTTTCTCTGGTTCCTCCAGATCAGGCTGAACATCTTTAAAAATATCCTCTAGCTCTGATTCGAGACTCTCAGTCATATTGACCTCTTCCACCAGGGAGTCAATAATATCAGCGCTCAGGCAGTCTTTTGATGTGTCTGGATGCTGCATAGCTTTGACAACATTCAACTTAAACTCATCCTCATTGACTCTCAGGGTTATCTCCCCTTTTTGGACATCAATGAGGGTTCGTCCAGTTGCTATGAAAGGTCTTCCTAGAATGAGAGTTGCACTCTTGTGCTCCTCCATTTCTAGCACTACAAAGTCAGTAGGAAAGGCAAATGGGCCAACCTTGACAATCATGTCCTCAATTACGCCTGATGGGATTTTAACGGAGCCATCAGCAAGTTGGAGGCATATCCAGGTTGGTTTAACTTCATCATTCAAACCAAACTTTTTGATAGTGGATGCAGGTATTAGGTTGATACTTGCCCGAAGATCACATAGAGCTGTCTTGGTACAAGCATCCTCTAATGTGCAAGGTATCATAAAGCTTCGGGGATCTTTAAGCTTCTCTGGTAAGCTTTTCAGAATGACTACACTGCATTCTTCAGTGAGGAAAACTTTTTCAGTTTCTAAAGATTAAATTTTAATGAACAATGCTTTTTAAAATTAGATAAATAATTATAGAAGATACCTTTGTTGTAGCCTCAAGTTATAATGAACGAAAACAAGATCATTAAGCTTTTGATGTTCTAACCGACTCCTCTTCTTTGTGTGGATGTGTTCAAAAATACTCCAATTTTGCTCACAACCAGAAGAACTACAAGTTTGACTTAAAACACGAATGGCTAACTTTTGTAAATTTGGTGCTCCAGTTCCATAAGATTCCCACCATTGGTCTTAAAATCAAAAGAAGCAATGCATTACAATTAGTTTTTTTAAATAAATAAACGAGTAAAGAAAGATAGAACTAAATAAAATATTTACCTGGCATCACTGTGCTTCGTTCACGCAGTGCAGATTGTCTTCCAAAATCATCTTCAGCATTAGAATATATTCTTTTCTCACTTGTCAACTTAATATTCAATTCTGGATGCATATGAATATTTCTCAATTACATCTAGGAGGCCAGAAGTGGTTTGCTTATGTTTTTCAAATTCAGCAGCATTGAATCGAAAAGCAGGGTTTAACCAATAGCTAGCAGCATGAAGATTTTTTTTAAGTTGTGAATCCCAACGAGTATCCAAAATCTTCAAGTAAGGCTCCACAATCTTCTTTCTTCGTCGAAACCTCTTCACCATCTCTTCTCTAGCCATATTAAAAGCTTGATAAAGAGAACCCATTGCAGGTTTATCTTCACTATCCACCATACGAAGCACACGAACAAATGGCTCAGTAAGCTTTACAACATTTGTACATTGATTCCAAAACTTAGAGTCTAAAACTTGATCCACAAATGTTTTAGCTTTAGCTTCTTTGGAGTAGGCTGAGATTGTCCATTCTTTAGAAGTTACCATAGCTCTTAATGCATCTTTTTGAGCCAGAATACTCTGCAAAGCTATGAAATTAGTAGCAAAGCAAGTTGGAGCTGGACGAAGTGTTTTTCGTCCACCGGTAAACTTCCTCATAAGATACAGTGGATGACAATGATTATATATGTATTTAGTAATTTTTAAAAGATGTGAAACTGTCTCACTGACTTCATTCAACTTTTCAATATCTTGCAACATTAAATTAATACAATGCGCAGCACAAGGAGACCAATACAACTTAGGGAATTCAGCTTCCAACAACCTTCTAGCAGCAACATAATTTGCAGCATTGTCCGTCACTATGTGAACAATATTTTCAGGACTGACAAAGTTGACCACATCCTTAAAAAGCTTAAACAATAATTCAGCAGTCTTGGAGGCATGAGAAGTATCAACAGACTTTAGGAAGATAGTTCCTTTAGGACAATAAACCAAGAAGTTAATTAAAGTGCGCCTACAACGATCAGTCCATCCATCAGCCATGATAGTACATCCAGTTCGCTTCCAAATTTCACGATACTGTTCAATCATCTTCTTCACATCCTCCACCAACTTACTCAACAAATACCCACGAACTCTACCAAAGTTTGGACCTTTATATCCTGCACCCATGTTTACAATAGCATCAATCATTGGTTGGTAATATGCTGAATTAACTGCATTAAATGGCACAGAAGCATCAACCATCCACTTTGCAATGGCAATGTCACATTTTTCCACAATTTCTTTACTTTACAATACACTTTTTATCGTTGGTTGGGCTCCATGTGTTGTTGAAGATGGAAAAAAAGTCTCTATTCCAGTAGGTTTTTTTCCTTTTCTAGCTCCAGGTGGTGCCAACCTTGTCCTTGAATGTTGGAGTTGTTGCTGTCGTGCTTCAAGCTCTTCCATTCTATCAAATTCTCTTTCAACATCATCACATGCTCCATAACTTTCTGCATAATTTTCTTGAGTTTTCATTTTCTTATTCATAAATTCTTCAATATTTTGTCCAAATTGATGAGCAACAGCAGGTGGAACCTTTTTGCACTTCTCAACATCTCCTCCTTTTCCAACCAAGTGATACTTAAATCGATTAATCCCACCTCCCCTAACAGGTTTGTCACAATATATGCACATCATAGTAATTTTTCCTGTTTTTTCCACAATTTGTTTACAATGACCCCAAGCTGGATCAGTCTTTCCTCTATTATTATAAACTCTTTTAGTGGTAAGATCAGGGGTAGGAGTTGCTGATGATGCTTGTTCATGAGATTGTGGTGTTTCTGATGGTGTTTGAGATGAAGCCATTTTTAAAATTCTAGCAAAGAAACCAAAAATATTTTCAGCAACAAAGGATTTGCTTAAATCAGTTTTTAAGCAACACAACAACCACCACCATTTCACCAAAGTTCCCTGATTCAACTAACAGCAACTCTAAACAAACCAGCAATAAACAACAATAGCTCTAAAAAAACCACAGTTAAATACAATAGCAATTAGCAGCAACCAGCAACTAAAAAACTATATACCAAATTACCAACACAGCAACCAGCAACAGCAACAGGGAGAATACAGTAACCAGCAACAATTCAACAGATTTTAACCAACAACATTACAACAGATTTTAACTAATATACCAACCAGCAACCAGCAACAATACAATTCAAGAACAATTTTAACTAAAATTCAAGAACAAATTTAACTAATATATCAACCAGATTTTAACTAATATACCAATTCAAGAACAAATTTTAACTAATACCAACCAGCAACCAGCAATAATACAATTCAAGAACAATTTTAACTAAAATTTAAGAACAAATTTAACTAATATATCAACTAGATTTTAACTAATATAATAATTCAAGAACAGATTTTAACTAATACCAACCAGCAACCAGCAACAATACAATTCAAGAACAATTTTAACTAAAATTCAAGAACAAATTAAACTAATATTGCCTGACCTAAGGGAGCACAGGCTCTGAGCTTTCTGACGACCAGGTGAGGCACCAAGAAAGGACAGAAGCAAAAGCAGCGGAGTAGAAGCACAAGAAGCACAACCCAGAGTGACGACGAGGGTGACGGAGAGACGATGTTGGCTGGGGGGGTATCGGCGGTGACTGGTGACTTCGGCGATGACTGATGAGGCCGATTGATGAACTCAGAGCACGGCGAGGTGAGGGGAGAAGCAGTGATGGCCGGGAGAAGGAACGACGCCGCGGAGAGTGACGACGAGGGTGACGGAGAGACGAGGTTGGCTGAGGGGGGTATCGGCGGTGACTGGTGACTTCGGCGGTGACTGATGAAGCTGATTGATGAACTCAGAGTCTCAGACACTCACTCAACTCTCAAGACTCAAGAGATACTGCATTACTGCCATTAGGGAGATCAGAGATGTGAGGCAATGGGGAAGGAAGGATAGCCTAGGGTTTTATTTCAACAAAAAGGGGAGGGGGATATTAGAACGACGCCGTTTTAGCATACAAATAAAAAAAAATTTCTGTACCACCCGGACCGGGTCAAATAACCTGTCCGGGTCACCGATTTTCATCAAAACCCGACCGGGTGAACCGGGTTTCTCTGGGTCAATTGCATTTCCGGTTCAATGTGTGGCTCAGCCCGGCCAGGTGACCGGGTGACCGGGTTTCCGGTCAAACCGGCCGGGTCGAGCCGAGTCTGATAACTATGCATAGCCAGTCCCAAACCCGGATAAAAGAGGAGGGTTGTATTAGGTCTTCAATAGCCAAGATAACAACTTAGTCAAATCTTCATAACATGGATCAAAGACATTATTGCGCTAAAGCAGTAAAGCTAGGTCGTTGTCTAGAAGCAACGGTATGGCTCACGTACAGTGTTAAGTGAGCAAGAGTTGCTGCATCGGTTCCCGGGTGTAGTGTTAAATGAGCAAGAGTTCCCGTATTTTCGTAAATAAGGGTAAATAAGCTAGTTCACAAAAAAAGGGTAATGGTCGAGGCGACAGAAGGTTGAGATTTGGGACATGGAATATAAGCACCCTAACGGGAAAATCTATGGAGGTGGTGGATACCATGAAAAGGAGAAAGATTAACATCATGTGCCTACAAGAAACAAAATGTGTTGGTACGAAGGTTAGGGAGTTGGATACTTCCGGATTCAAGCTTTGGTATACGAGAAAGATAAAGAAAAGGAACGGGGTAGGTATTATCGTGGATAAACAGTTCAATATTTTAATTGTCAGTTGCTATTATGAATTATTCTTGATATTGATTTCATGATTTGTCAAAAATACACAAATGTAGATCAATTAAATTTGGAAGATGACCAAGATAATGATGGACCAAGTAACAATGCTATGGAAGATATGGATACAAATCAAAATGAGGGAAATGTTGATCAAGCTCCTGATTTGCCTTATGAAGATGTTGATGCCGACTTTGAGCTCACCCCTTGGACTTGATTTAATGATTGTGTTATCTTTAACTTGCTCTTGTTGATTTAAATTGAGAACATATTTTATACTAGAAACAAGTTTATTAACTCTTCTTTTAGATTATTAGTTATGTTTAAGACTTGATATTTGATTATTAATGTTTGTAAGACTCGCATTTTAAGTTTTAAGACATTATTTTAATTTTATTAATATAATTTTATATTTTTTTAGTTATGTCCGGGTTAACCAGGTGAATTAGTGACCCACCGGTTGAACCAGTAACCCGGTAACCCGGTCATATGACCGGATTGATTACCGGTTCGGTTCTGATAACTATGCGGCTATGTATCGCAAGTGTAATATAGACGGAGATATTTCTTAAAATAAAACAGAGCTAAAAATATGAAGATTGTGATTTGCTTTTTGAATCTGCTCTGTTTAGTTAGGCTAATGCTACTATTTATAGTCACTTTGCGTTACTGACCATAATCGGCTAATTTTTTTTATATGAAAAAAGATTGTGTGTAATTCATCATTATGGATAATTAGTGTTTTTTCTTTAATATGGATTAATTTTTTTTAATTTTAAGTAACAAATTAGACCCTCAGATTTGGAGAAGTAGAGAAATTTGAGGGTTAGATTTGTATATTCAAAAAATTTAAAATAAAAAAATTAAAACACCACAAATCTAACCCTTAAATTTGTGGTATCCATACAAATAAAAAATACACAAATTTTTCACCTTATTAAAAGCATCACTTTCACCCCATATTAAAAATACAAAGAGACCATAATCGCTCTTTCCGAGTCTTTTGAGTGAATCCAAGATATTTGGGGAACAATTTTTTGTATTAGACCGTTATTTGGTTCTTGATAATGTTAACTAACGAAGGTTTAATTACTCTGTTGGTTCAGTTTCACAAAATTTTTAATTTGGTCTCTATACTTTTTTTTCCTTTTAATTGGACCCTGCACCAAATTTTTTTTTCAATTGAGTCCCTATACTTTCTTTTCCTTTTATTTGAGTCTCTACACAATTTTTTTTTTAGTTTGATCTCTATACAATTAAGCCAATTACTACTAAGAGGGACCTAATTGAAAAAAAATTGGTACAAGTACCTAATTAAAAAGAAAAAATGTATAAAGACCTAATTAAAAATTTAGCAAAACTATAAGATAGTAATTAAACCACTAATGACCCGATGTATAAGCCATCTTGGCCGAAATATGAGGGTGATGGAACAGTAATGTTTTCAACTGTTTTCTCTGTTATATACATATATGTAGCTTTCTTATTCTCATTTGTATTTGTCTCACTGCAGAAGGATGTTGATATTGAATTTTCGGAAGCGAAAAAACAAGCCCGTGGCTCGACATCTACAAAGAGATCTCGTGCAGCAGAGGTCCATAATCTTTCAGAAAGGGTATGTATATACATTGCCTTTATGATTCCACAAGTTATATTATTGGGACAAATTGCACTAACCTCCTTAAAGTTTGGTAAAATTCACCGTGGGGGCTTCCACTTTATTTTTGTTCAGCTTAAATTGACCAAATGATCTCTTCTAACCTTCCAATAGAACAGTTTAATCAGTGTGTTAGGTTTAAAGGGTATTTCTTGCTTCACATAGTTACATTTTACAAGATATAAAGATATTGAGTATAATATTATATAAAAATTTTAAAGCAGACCATTTCATTATTTAAGAAATAGAAGGAATCGGATTGAATATTTTACCATACTTCAAAGGAGGTGAGTACTTTTGGCCAATTTTGTTACAGTGATGATTATGGAACCCAAACTTCGATACTTAATTTATCAGGAATGGTTAAAAGTTAATATTTAATTTAAATAATATGAAAATAAATAATTTTAAAATATTAAAAACTTAAAAGAAAAATTAGGCAAATTCAACGCCAAAGTAGTCGGCAACAGAAAATTGGCCTTTTGTTATTTTGTTTCTCACTGGAAGTGTTCATATTGTATTTGCATGCAGAGGCGTCGAGATAGAATTAATGAAAGGATGAGAGCTTTGCAAGAACTTATACTTCGGTGCAACAAGGTCAAGACTTTTTTCTTTTTGGGATTTTACTTAATCTTCATAGCTCTTTCTAATTTTTTTTTTTATTTTGGTTTTTTTTTTTTTATTAATAGTCTGACAAAGCATCCATGCTGGATGAAGCAATCGAATACTTGAAGTCACTAAAGTTACAAGTACAGGTATATTCATTTCTTCTTTCCTCAGCTTTCTGTTTGACATTTTTGTTAGAAAATTTTTGTTCATAACTACAAGAATTCCACCCCCTTTATTACTGTTCATTTAAGTGTATATATTATGAAACTTTTGAAGTATATTTGGACAGCTATTTTGTTTATCTGGTGTGTAATGTTCATTGGAGATTCATGTCCAAATGCGTGGGAAATCATCTAGATGTCCAAATAACATTCTTTTTAATCACAGTATTATACACATTCCAACATCATATATAGTATCATTATTCTTATTAAAATATTATTAGAGTTGTTCCTCCTTTCCGTCATGACCGGAATCGCCAGCCTGTGACATACGCGTCTTCCTTTCTTCCTCTGCATCACCGCGTCGCACGCATAGTCTCCTCTGCGTCACCACACGTCGCTCACGTCTTCCACTAATCAGAACAGAATCCATGTTCCTCCTTTTCGTCATAACCAAAATCGCGGCGCACGCTGCATCTCTCTTCCTTTGTCTTCCTCTGTGTCTCGCGTCACACGCCTCTTCTTCTGTGGTATCGCGCTGCACGCCTCTTTCTCAACCATTTCATCAAAACTTATCCAAATTGGAGATTATTGATATCTTCCATCCCCCAACTTGCAAGAGCATATTAAAATATTATTAGAGTTGTTAGTAGTTGAGAGTTAAGTTAGTAATGACTAGTAGTTAGTAAATGGATATTTATGAGGTTAGTTGATAATATTTCTATAAATAAATGACTCTTATATCATGTAACAATATCTTCAACACAACAACTTCACATATAATATTATCTTCTTATTGTGCTCTTCCCTCAGAAAGTTAACAATTCTGAGTAAAATAGAGACCAATTTACTTGTGCAGATGATGTCCATGGGATACAGCATGCTACCGATGATGTTCTCCGGAATCCAGCAGTATATACACTCAATAGGAATGGGGATTGGAATGGGTATGGGCGTGGAAATGGGAATGAACAGACCAGTAATGCCATTTCCCAACATGTTAGCTGGTTCTGCTTTGCCACCAGCAACTCCTTCAGGTGCTCCTCATTTGGGACCAAGATTCCCTTTGCCCCCTTTGCATATGCCCCATGTTGATGCATCAAGAATGCAAGTGCAAAACCTGCCAGATAATCATAATGTGCCTACCTCAATTAGTACATCGGATCCAGCAGCTCAATCATCAGCAATACCTTGGTCCACACCAGATAAATTTACATTTAATGCAGGTAAAATGTTGCTCCTGAATTGTATACTTCGCATATGAAATTATATATACATATATTATAGTCTCATTATGTTCCCAGTTCCCACTATATGGACCAAAAGTCATGTAGCTTTGTTGCACAATGCCCTTTATTGAAATTGAGAACTAGAAAATTGATATGCACTTCTTATCCTAGGAAATATACTTTTTTGCTTTATATTAAAAAAAATGATTATATGGAAAAACAATTTATCAATTTTGTACTGATACATGATCATGAATTAGTGGGGCTCATGGTTTGGTGGAAAAGTAAATTGTAAAATGTAAATAAGTTACATGATGACTAATGTATATGATGTGGTATGGGGGGCCATTAGTTATATACTTATCTGTATATTGGAAATACTAAGTGTGATAAATTGGAAGTTATTCTGCTTCAAATGCTTTATTAGTAGCATAGAAAAAGATGAATATGCAGCTGCCAAACACTCTTGGTTTCTAAGATTAGGAAAATTAATAGGTTTGTTTGATATATCACTTTGTATGCATGTCTATTCTAATCTAATGAAGGGGACTATTAACAGTCCTAGTTTTTTCATCCTCTAGAATCCCTAAATCTTGCTTAATGAAATTAAATGTTTAACTTTTGGGACAGCAATCTAAGCAAAAGAATTGGATTTTTCTTTCTTTCTTTTATTAATTAAGCTTTCATATATGGAATCAGGCAATGAACCAATCCAACGCCACCAAACCAAGCACTAGGGGACAAGAGAATCCAGAAAAACATCAGCCAGGTAAATTGCTTAATGTAGATTGAAGAGTGAGAATTTTCAATTTGATAGAAGAAAACTCTTTTATTCTTCTTTTTGGAACTTCCTATTTTTATTCGAGTACAAATAATATTTGTTCACAAAAAAAGTATTCAAAAAAAAATGTTTGCTAATTCTACTTAAGTTTGCTTCATGCTAAAAATTATTATGACTTTTTAAAATATTTACACCTTTTTTTCTTGATATTCAGAAGAAACAAGAGTTGTTGATATTCAGTGCTGCTGCCCACTACAATAACTGGTACAAGTCACACTCACATTATTGTACAAGTCAAACTCACATTATTGCATTGTAAATATGTGATGATCTCAGTAGCAAGCTAGTCAATACAAAGCTAAAACAACAACTCACTATAATGAGATGGGTTATTGTTTGAACAACAGTATAGTGCCCTAATACATACACAACTAACATGTATAAATAAATAAACTACAGCAACCTTTGATCACGCCCTTTCTTCGGTCTTACAATTCCATGCTAGTTTAGATGTGTTATTTTTCATGGCGTTTTTTGTTTTGTTTTTAAAGCCACACCAAGCTTGGAAGCTACTATACTATAAGTGTTATGTAAGTACGGACTATGCTATGATTATTTCTTTATAGAAGAAAATAAATGAAACAATTGCCAATTTATATTACTTTGGTACTATTCTTACAAGTTCTGTTAATTACATTAGTGAAACATTTAAAACAAAAATGAGCAAAATTGTAATTGCGCTTCATTGAAAACTAATAGTAGATTGTCATGTAAATCAAACGTAATGTCCATTATGATTATTCTAAACGGAAGTGTTAAATAGGATTTTGAAAGTTTTGATTTTTACCCCAAGATTGGTTGCCATAATTAGCTTTGATTACGTAAAGTTGAACTTTAAAATTGATTTCTTAGACATTCATCGTAATAGAAGTTTTTCTAAAAGAAAAGTATAGGTAAACAAAATACTAAACAATATGAACAATGGATATATCGAATGTTCAATTCACTAGGTATGCGAATGGTTATCCTAATATTAAAATTTAGGTGGATAATTTGGAATGTAGTGTATTTTTATTTTATTTGGCCCATTTTAGAGCCCATTATTCACATCGTTCACAAAAACCATTGTTTACCTAGCAAAATCCTTTTCTAAATGTTTTGTCAATGAGAGAAACTGAAAAAATTATTCCAAACAGACAAAGAAAAGGACAACAATCTTTGCATTTTTTTTCCAATCTAATACGTTCATGTTCATCAAGCATTAATATCGATGAATGAAATTAAATCATTAATAATTATAAATAACTAAAACTAAGCCACAATAAAAGTTTATATTATAATAAACTTTCGAACATTTTCATCCATGTTACACAGGCCTCCACAGCTAGAGTTATATATCTGAGACAACAGACTAGGATTGGGTTATATAAAGTAACTTCACAACAGAATGTCAAATCAATCTTGTGTAAGTAGATCTTGTGCAAGTAGTGTTTATTTTTGGTTTCGACGGTATTTCCCAACCCGACATATCAAAGACTAATTTGTCGCGATACTGAGCTCCATTTAAAGGGTTTGCCACTGGCTAATAGATTGATGCATGCACAAGGTGGGATTTGAACCCCCAATACTTGTTTAAGCAGACTAGTGAGTTAACCAATAGACCAATCCAATTTGGTTTGTAAGTAGTTTTTATTGTCCAATCATTCGAAAGTTGATAACTTACGGTAACTAAAGATTTATAATAAAAGCTCACTTAAATTAGATTAATTTTGGCATTATTGCTCAATCATCCACTGCTCTTTATCTTGACAAAATTCAATAATTGGACATCCAAGTTGGTTCCGTGTCATTATCAACACATGAAATCTCCTGATATATTGAGCAGTTAAAACTTAACAAAATATAATAAAGATACAAGAAGGCAACAAGATATGAAGATTTGGGAATTATACCTCCAATGTCAACTGCATTCAAAGTAATATTTTTTCACCCATACATTGGCTCAATTAAGATACAAAATTTGCTGCATATGAAAAAGTTGAATCATCATGTTGGGCACAGAACTATACAAATGAAAAATATTACATGTACTCAACTTTAGATCTCATTTTAAGAGACACCATCAGATATTGAGATATCTGTGAATCACTGTTTGGGTTTGGGAGAAAAACTGGGACTCATTTTTTAAATTTAGTTAAGAGACACCTTCGTCTGTGCTTTAAAATAAGTTCCAAAATTAAGTACAAATAACACTACAGAAAATAACTAACCAAACACCGTAAAATTTAGTTTATCGTCAACTCTTCTCACATTTAACTTTCTGCTACAAACTCTTCTTTCAGCAACTAGTACATGCAGTTAGGGATTGATAGTTGATAAAATCTGTCAACCAATGAAGAACAAGGAAGAGTAAGGCTAAAGGTTTATCCAATATGACTCAATACTGTTAAGGATTAACAATGCAGTTGAGGAGACTGCACATGCTAATCAGCAAATAGCATTACCTTATCTGTGAACAAGTGAAATGCCTCCTCAGCCATAGCTTTATCAAGTTCCTGACCAAAGCAACACAAATTTTCAAGGAAATTTCTGTGTAAGTTTTCCTCGGTGACTATTACAACTAGAAGCTAATAAGTAGTAATGATTATTAAAACTGTAACAATTGAGCTATGATTGCTAGGCAAGCAGCTCAATACACTGTTATGTTCAACAACTTTAGTCACTTTCACTTCTTAGATACATTAAAAATAATGTATTTGGATGACTACATTCAAAAATTAATTTTTGAAAGTGAAAATGACTAACGTTGTGAAATGGAGGGAGTAGCGAACATAGACTAATAGATCGGGAACAAGAAAAAAGGAAGTGTCGTCTATCTTACGTTCTCAGGATTTGGGGAACAATTAATGCTGCAAACTAGTTCTTGAAGGGCTTTATTGTTCAAAGCATCACGGATCTCATTGGAAGACACTGCACCAGAAATACAATAACTTTGAACAAAGAAATCACTAATTATTTGTGGCTTTAACACTGAAATTTTGATCCCGTATGTAGGGTATTCTTATGTACGTCTTAAATGTAGAAAAAACTTATACACTCTACCACAAAGACACTTCTAACATCCTTTGTTTTTCTTTGAAACGATGTCTCAAATCATTGACAGCAAAGAATTCTTCATACCTATAGCATCCAGTTGGTGTTTTTGCAGTACCTCAATAGGTTCATCAACAATTAATGGCTTTTCTACAAGTGATTCTGAAACAGCAGCTAATGAACAATACATAAACAAATGTTTGATCACCAAAGTGCTTAAAAGCAATGAATCATTACATAGAATCAAGTTGCCAAAAAGAACAAAGGCTTAGCTCAACAAGAGACAACAGCTTTCCTCCAAAAGCTTATTACAAGGTACTTTTATTCAAAAATAATATTTTTTCACAAAACTACAAGATGTGCAAACCTGCAGATATCTACAAAGTACATAAATACCACATAGGTTTCATTCAAAAAGTAGAGTTTTTAAAGTTTTGCATACTGCTTCTGCATAAGAAAGAAAGTTCATTGCGGAATCAGCCACCTGCAATGCAAGGTAATGCTGCCTAGCATAAATTCAAGTAGTTTGTTCAACAATTCAACACCTTCATAGTGTAAGTATGCTCTTCATATACAAAAATCAACAAGAAAATAACGAGATTGGGAACAAGTGTCATCATCTTTAATACTGAAACAAATATGTACGCCTATCAAATGAAACTTTAAATTCTAATATCCTACAGGAACATCCAACAAGGAAAATCCATCATAACATAGAACACACCATCAAAGCAGTAGCACAAGCAAGCAAATAAAACATACTTGTTTTGTCCTCTTGAGCAGACGGCTTCTCACATGGAAATTCTGCAGCATTGAATTAAGTCTGATCAATTCAATAACCCCTGGACAACCCAAAAAATAAACATCTTCAAATGTTGATTTTCCTTTCCTTTTTCTTTTTTCTTCTTTTTCTTCATTTTAATTTTACTTTTCTAAATACCAAGCAAAGATTGTTTATATATAAATCATGCTAAGATTCTGTGTGTAATCATATAGCACAAGAAGATAGAATATATACACACACACACACACGCATCCCTTTAGAGTAAAACTCCAATCTTGTCTCCAACAAAAAAACACAGGAAAGAGTTATCTATCTCGATAGATCCCTTTCCATGCATTGCATCAAACAAGTAATAGGCAAACAAATAAGGTGAGGATTTACAAGTTAATAACAAACATTCGGCATCATACCTTTGTGATTCTTGAAACATGCCAGAGAACAACTACAATAATCAAGCCAAAAAACTAACATCAAATAGAAGCAATTATTTTTCCTAAAATTGTTTTAAAAATAAAATAAAATAAAAACGATAAAAACTTGTGGGTTTTACAGTTTTACTTACTAAGGCACATAACATGAAGGGCACTTGTACTTGGATTGTGCTTCGTTGCAAACTTGGCATTGTTTAAGACCCATTGAACTTCTATACAAAAATAGAAAAAAAAATGATTAAAAGAATAATAATAAGGTAATCTCAAAGTTTTTTATTGTGGATGGCTGCTCATAGCGGTGAGCCAAAAATCCGCCATAACATTATGTCGTATGACGATGCGGCAAATGGTGGATGACCTAAAAATTAGGTGTACATGCACAAAAAATGCAAAAAAACTGCACATGTAATAAATTATAAAATCTAATCGATATAAGCGATTTTCTACTCATAAGGCATGCAATTAATTCAACAAATTTAGTAGCAAATTCAACAAATAAACATATCATCAAGTCATAACACACCAAAAAACATTAAACATAGAACTTAAATACTGAAAACTAAGAAACTGAAATAAAGGATGGAAAAAGGGAGGTTTACAATTTATAACACTGAAACAGAGGGGAAAATACAACAAAACACCAGAGATCAGAGACAAAGCTTAAAACCATTCCCCTAGATAAGCACAAAGAATCACCTAGAAGAACAAGTCAACAAGTCAAAATCTTCTACTCCATCAGATAATCATAATCATCTAACGGTAACACAAAGAAAGCATCACGAGCTTGAGTCATCATTTCAAATAGTAACAGCAGCAGTATTAAAATTAGGGTTCAAATCACCAAAAACGCTAAAACAGCAGAAGTATTAACTTGTGGAGCTGACATAGATTCGACTCATGAATTAACTTGTAGACTCGTACGAATTTATTTGATATGAATTTTATAAAAAATTATTATTATTATTATATATATATATATATACATAAATCTAGCCATTCAAAATTAACAATATTAACCTTAAAGCATAATAAACTAAAATAGCAACACACATCATAACAAATGTTTTCGAACACATTCATCCTTTACAAGTATTCTTATATAATTAGTACAACATAAAATACACATAATTAAAAAATCTAAATCCGTAATACTAAATCGGTAATTGAAAATTGAACAATATCAAATAATCAAATTAGAGACCCCAAAAAAAATTATAAATTATACTAACACTGTAATTTACAAAATCTGCAATACTAAAAGCAATAAAATAAAATTCATAAATCTTTAGCTCTAAACAACCAAAATAATAAAAATTTGACAATTAAACATTCAATTCAAGTTCAACATCTTATTTACAGTTTACAATTAACTCTAACCAAATCAATTAATTACTAACCGCCATGAACGGATGAACCATCTGACCATCTAACATAAATTATAAGCAATAGGCTAAAATTAAAAGCAATAAAATTTAAAAAGCAAAAAATACCTAAATTAACAAGCAGAGGCTCAAAGAAAGGGCAAAGGAATCCCCGACGGTGAGAGTGCAGCAGGCAGCAGCGACGGCGAGGGTGCAGCAGGCAGCAGCGACGGCGAGGGTGCAGCAGGCAGCAGCGACGGCGAGGGTGCAGCAGGCAGAAGCGACGGCGAGGATACGGCAGGCAGCAGCGACGGCGAGGGTGCAGCAGGCAGAAGCGACGGCGAGGATACGGCAGGCAGCAGTGACAGCGAGGATGCCCCTTTAACGTGAAGTTAGATTAAATGAGAACGCAGGGTCTCGGCCAAGGAGGTGCGACGAACAGTGGTGACAGCGGCGTCGCAAAGAGGAGTGAGTGAGGGTGAGGTTGGGAACGGCGCAGAGGAGAGGACGGAAAGGAGTGAATGAGGGGGGAGGCCTGAGTGTTTAGTGTAACTGTAACCCCAGAAACTCAGAAAGGCGTGTTTTCTGCCTTAACAATTATCTCGAATGAGAACGAAATTTTTTACCAAAAAAAATTTAACTCGGCCCCATAATTAATTCAAAAGGATTAGGTCTCTGTACCAAAAAAAAATTAATATTTTTGTTGGCACATAAGTTAACCAATTCCACAAAAAAAAGAATTAGAGTCGAATTGGATATTTTTTTTTATGGGTCTCGTTGTCTTTTCAAAATAATTATCAGAAGTCGAGTATTCACTCTTTTTTTTTTGGATTAATTACCAAATCAGTTCCGAATATTTTTAAAGTTTATAAATGTCTTACTTCTATTTTTATGTAGAAGTACCATTAACCAACGCTAAAATATTTATAAAAAATTATATTTTTTATTTTTGAAAAAATAAATAATTAAATATTAATTTTTTTGTAATTTTTTTTATTTTATTTCCAGATTCAAAGAAGATATTTTTAGCTCTATTAAATTTTTGCCTCTTTCACTCAATTATTTATTTTATGTTTTTCTTTATTTGTAGTCTCGTTCATTTTTTGATTTTTTTTTTTTGTATTGTACTTGTTTTATTATCTTCGACACCACAATATGTTTTCGTTGCCGCTGTTACACTCGAGTTAACTAAATTGGTACATTGGCCAAATCTATTCAGACTGCACTTAATTCAAAAACAACAATTTAGAATGTCATAATTAGTCATTAAAATAGTGAGACTGAAGATAACTTCATAACTGATCTCTCTGTCAGCTTGACCAATAGACATGTTTTATTTTTTTAATATATTTATTTGGGTACTTAATATTTTACTATTGTAAATTGTACCATGTTATGGCTTGTGTTGATGGTTCGAGCTTTTGTCATCTAAATTAAGGTTGGGACTCCTTGTCGAAGTAAGTGATTGACAAAGTATAATCAGATAATTGGTATTTTGTGCTAATTTTCTCCTCTTTGCTTTAAGATTTTAGCATAGACTATAAGCTATAACATTAGTATTGTAAAATAACTCAAAAATTCTTAGGACTAAATTATCATAACTTGTTTTATTAAAATTTCACTATATACTCTTTTTTTACTTTGAGACTGACTATTTTTATCTTGAGCTAGCATGAAAAAGATTAGTTTAATTAAACAAATTGAATATCATTATACCAGACTCAGAATAAACAACTAATGTGTAATAATTCTATTTAGTTTTTGGTTTTGAAACTTGAATTTTGATAGAAAATAAAAAATCATCGTTATCCTTGAAAAAAAAATTAATTGCTTCTTTGAATTCAATTGTTATATAATGTACTGTGTGATCATTAGTTATTATTTATTGGAATGATTTAAAGAATCTTTCTCTTCAAAACATTGTTCCATATCTTTTCATCTTCTTTGCATTGAAGAGAAACTTGGAAGCGTGCGATATGATGATGAAGCTTTTAGATCATCTTAGAATGAATAAGTGCTAATCTCAAATATGTATCTTAAAATATTATTTCTGCAAGAGTCATTATCATCATTGATTAAGTTAAGAAAACAAACATGACCAAAGTAAATCCAGAGTTTTGAGAGCTGCAATTGATGGATTTAGCCTCCAAATGTGTGTTCGTTTTGAACTGAAATAATTATTAAAGGAATAAAAAATTTGGGCTTGGTGAAGCTGCTATTGTAATGTGAAGAAGTAGCTTAATGTAACTTCATGCAAGAATTATAGGTACAATTTTTATATAAATCTACTTGATGAGTTAATTCGAATTTGTGTTCTTTTGGATGAACTTAAACCACTTTAGTGAATTGAGTAACTTAAATTCATCAAAGTCACCATTGTTCCATTTTTAGCAAAGTCATATTGTTCACCCTTTTTAGGGAATTGACAATTGTTCACCAAGTTAAAACACTACAAATTATTTCTTTATTTTGTGTGTGTTGGAGAAAGAGGAGGACTCATTCTGAAATTTCAAATGTCACAGAAGTTAGTTCCTTCATAGTATTTTAAAATGATTTTACTATAAATTGATCCTTAATATAATTATTTATAAATGGGTAAAAATTGTTCATCATAAAAGTACAAATATAAGATCAAAATGTCCAAAATAGGAATTAACTTAGGAGGGGATATATTGAGATTGTTAGAGTATAAATTAGAATCAATTTAGATCAATTAGTATCATTTATATTTATATAACATATCTGTATATTAATGGTAGGATTTATGTTTTTATTGCTTTGATTCTCCTAACACTTATAAATACCCTTGTACATTGTACCTTTGTGACACACTCAATAATGCACCATCCTTTCTCTAGTTTAATCTCTTGTTTCTAACATGGTATCAAGAGCATAAGTTCCTTTTTTTTTTCTATGAAAATTCATTCATAGCCCCTTTGTTTTCTCTTTTGACAGTGCTATTTGCCCTCGTTTTCGATCTTTTTTCGACGCTTTGATTCGTCACCGCCGCCACCAGCGTGTTCGTCTCGTCGTCAAAATTTCAACACCTCCAAACTCACTGCCTAAAGACCGGTGTCCGCTTCAGGTTCTCTTCTCTCCAGATGCCATCCAGCACTGTGTTAGTGTTGCAAGTGTGAGGAATGCATAAAGTTAGTCCCACATCAAAGAAAGCAAGGAAGAGTGATGAGTTTATAAGATGAGAGACCCATTAACTTGACACCTTAAGGTTTTGAGTTGGATGTGGTGTCTTCTCATCTTATGTTCTCTCGCTTGATTCCTCCCCGAAATCTCTCCGGTGGTCGAGAGCTCTCCGCGGTTGGCCCAACAAGTGGTATCAGAGCCGATAGTTTAATCGGTCTGGCTTTAAGGAGTATTCAAGGTGAAGCATCGAAAGTCTTCTCGGCAAAGGTGGTCCGGGCGACGTGTCCCACGGTGTTTTGCGACAGTGTGATGGACGAATACTCATGTGGTGGGGACGAATACTCATGTGGTGGAGGAGCTAGAAAGAAGGGGAGTTGATGCTTGATGTGGAGACTCACACTTGAGGGGGAGATTGTTAGTGTTGCAAGTGTGAGGAATGCATAAAGTTAGTCCCACATCAAAGAAAGCAATGAAGAGTGATGAGTTTATAAGATGAGAGACCTATTAACTTGACACCTTAAGGTTTTGAGTTGGATGTGGTGTTTTCTCATCTTATGTTCTCTCGCTTGATTCCTCCCCGAAATCTCTCCGGTGGTCGAGAGCTCTCCGCGGTTGGCCCAACACACTGTTGGATCCACGCCCAGGATCAACGGTACCAGACAGCAAGCCCACGTCGAACCCAACCCAGCCCGCCTCTCCGACCCGTGTGCCACCTCCCTGTCCGCGTCAGCATTGACACGTCTCCCTTCTCCTATCACGCGTTGCCACGTGGCATACCCTGCTGACGTGGCAAATAGTGGGACCCTCTCTAAGTTTTTTGTGAGCTCTTTTCGATTCTGTCCTCTATTTTTTGTTTTTGGTCCCGAATTTGCAATTTTTCTCTCATTTCTTTGATCTTTGTATCTACTATTATGGAAAAATCAGATATTTTTGCTGCCACAGACAGAAAGGGTAAATTCTGTCGAAACTGTAACCGTTTTGGACACCTCTTCTCAGACTGTCCTTCTATTGAATGTCGCAAATGCCAATAGAAAGGTCACATTAGCTACAATTGTCCACAACTGTTATGCCGTTATTGCAAGCTCTCGGGACATTTGATTACTACCTGCCCTACTCGCCCATCACGTCCTAATCACCTCAAGTATCATTCTCATCCCAACTTCTCCAAGAATGTGTCTGCTTCTACTATTACTGCTACTACTAAATCTACCATCTTTGCTCTTCTCAACCCGTCTCCTATCTCTCTATCTGATATTGCCTCTCTTCTTAAGCATCTTCTCTCCCTTTCTGGTAATACTCCGATTGCTTTTCGACTCCTCCAGGTAATTCTAAATGGTATTTTGATTCCGGTTGCTTTAATCACATGTCTCTTTTGCGTAATCTTTTCTCGTCTTTGTCTACTACTACAAATGCACCATCTGTCAATACTACTAATGGTTCCCTCTTGCATGCGATACACAAGGGTTTTATTTTTCAGTCAACTCTTAATCTCCATGCTACTTATTATATTCTTAAATTGAACTTTAATCTTATTTCTATTGGTCAACCTGTTGATCTCGATTTTGATGTCAATTTTTTCATTTCTGGTTGTCGTGTACAGGATCGTCGGACGGGACAAATCATCAGGACTTGACGTAAGGTCGAAAGGTTGTTTGAACTCGAGAATCTTATATTCCTCCTGTGTCAAATCTCTGTGCTGCTTCTTCTCAATCTACCTTTCACTTGTGGCATCACCATCTTACCCACAGCTCCTTAGGAAAATTGCATCCTCTGGTGTCTCAGGGTGTTTTGGGTCAGGTTAATAATGAGTCTTTCGATTGCATTTTTTTTGTCAAACTGTCAAACAACCTGATTTTATCTTTTCACAATAATTCATCTCTTGCTTGCTTTCCTTTTGATCTTATCCACTCTGATGTTTGGGACCCCGCTAATATCTACATAAAACCACCTCCGGGTTATCCTTGTCCATCTAGCAAAGTCTATCTCCTTTGCAAGGCACTTTATAGTCTTAAGCAAGCTCCTCGTGAATGGTTTGATAAGTTCAGCACCACTATATGCAATCTAGGTTTCACTTGCAGTCTTCATGAGAATGCTCTCTTTATTCATAAAAGTGATCATGGAGTTGTTCTTCTACTTTTGTATGTTGATGATATGATCATTACTAGAAATGATGCTGATGGTATCTCTGATCTTAAGGCCTCTCTTCACCGTACTTTTGAAATGAAAGATCTTTTCTCTCAATTATTTTCTTGGTCTAGAAGTCATATCCACAGATGACGGCATCTATCTTTCACAAGCTAAGTATGCTTCGGATCTTCTTGCTCGAGCCGGAATTACAGATAGTCGCACTGAGTCTACTCCCCTTAAGCCTAATGTTCGATTTACCCCTATGGATGGTACTGTTTTGGATAATCCTACTCTTTATCGACAGTTAGTTGGAGGACCCATCTACTTGACTGTCACCCGACCAGACATTGCCTATCCAGTTCATGTTCTTAGCCAGTTCTTGTCAGCTCCTCGTACTACTCACTATGCGGTAGTTCTTTGCATTCTTCGCTACATCAAAGGCACCTTATTTCATGGCCTTTATTTTTCTGCCCATTTATCTTTATCTCTTCAGGCGTACTCAGGTGCTGATCGGGTTAGTGATCCCAGTGAACGTCGTTTTACTACTGGTTACTATTTATTTCTTGGTGATGCTCTCGTTTCTTGGTGAGCTAAGAAGCAAATGTTCACTGTTCGCTCAAGCACAGAAGTTGAATACCGTGCTCTTGCTGACACTACTGCTGAGGTTGTCTCGATTCTTTGGCTTCTCGAAGACTTGGGTGCTCCTCAATCATCCTCAACTGAATGTTTTTTGTGACAACCTCAGTGCTATTCAAATTGAGCATAATGATGTATTTCATGGACGCACCAAACGCATTGAGATTGATTGTCACTTTGTCCGACAACGTTTTCTTGTTGATGCTGTTCGCCTCGTAGCTGTTGGAACTTTGGGTCAGACTGTTGATATCTTCACAAAGGCTTGTCATCCTACTCGTTTCCGGACTCTAGTATCCAAACTCAAGATAGTATCCTTAGCTCCCACTTGAGTTTGAAGGGGAGTGTTAGAGTATAAATTAGAATCAATTTAGATAAATTAGTATAATTTATATTTATATAGCATATCTGTATATTAATTATAGGATTGTATGCTTTTATTGCTTTGATTATTTTAGCACCTATAAATATCTTTGTACATTATACCTTTGTGACATTCAATAATACACCATCCTTTCTCCAGTTTAGTCTCTTGTTTCTAACAGAAATAATTTTTTCCATGGCTTTTGGCAAATACTAATAGTAGATATTTAAAAATGATAAGAAAGTATTGCCATTTCATTGATACTACAATCCACCGTATGCACTATACAAGGAATATTACAGAAATAGATTTACTTATCAAAGCATGAGGACTATCATAAATTTTATATATCAAAATCTTATGCTTCAAATATGCTTCCAGTAATAGGAGGCATAAATCAACCTTCACATGTCATGCATTGTAAATAAATTTAGATCCTCTTTGCTCACCAACAGATGTAAAATGGAAGATGAATAATGTACAGGCATTAATATCATTATCCGCCATTATCCACCATTCACAACAGGAAGCATATAATCACTTTTAAATTTAAGCAACAGACCTAAAGCTAGATATCCGGACCAGTGTAAATATCTGTAGGTGTTCCTATCTCTACAAGCCAAGCTTATTCCTCCTCTTCGCCGTCGCATATCTTTGGCCCATTTTGTGTTGTTGTAGTACAACAAGAATTAAAAAGAAAAACATAACTAAGATGCTTATTAGATAATGCTTCTCCTTTTCCTTAAGTGATTTGCATGTTTTGAAAAGGATAATAACATTTTAAAGATAAAAAAAAAAACTAAAAATCTAACCAAACTTATAAATTTTCAATCAGAGACTTTAAAACTCAAGAAAGGGAGCAAATTGAGTTTATAGAACTTCTAAGATCATTTCTACTACCGAGTACCAATGCTATATCCTATGGTGCATGGAATATTAGTGATAGTTCAAAAAGTTACTTCCAAAATGCTGAATATGAATAATCATGATAGTAAGTACACTTCTTTCCTTCATCTTTTCTATAAGAAGGTGAAAGAATGTCTAACTCAGCACAAGGTGTTATTGCTGTGCAAAAAAGTCTAAATTCTGGATTTTAAATTGAATCCAAACTAAATCATTTAAAAAGAATTTAATTTTAAATAAAAAAAATATCCAAATCAAGCTGTATGTATTTTATGTTTGGTGTTTTAAGAGTAAAGTACCAATCCGGTCCCTGTCCATTTCTCCGAATGACAATGCGATCCTTAACCAAAAACATGATCCATTTCGGTCCCTGACCCTGTGCTCCGTCTGCCAACGCGGTCCTTCAGTCACTTTCACGGTGAAAACTTGACAGAAATTGCTGACGTGTGTAGGCAAGTTGATGACATGGATGGCTTGGGTGGTTACGTGGAAGATGGAAGCCCACGTGGCTAGGTGAAATGGATAGGGAAATATTTGTCCTCGTGAGTCGTGAGTAGTCAACAATAATTTCATGAACACCTTTCAACTAAGTAACCCTACAAACTACTTACCACAGTCTTCTGCTTTGTGTATTGTGGACGAGGACAGATAGGTCCCTGTCCATTTCACCCGCTCTACGTGGGCTTCCATCTTCCACGTAATCACCCAAGCCATCCATGTCATCCACTTGCCTACACACGTCAGCAATTTTCGTCAAGTTTTCGCCATGAAAGTGACTGAAGGACTGTGTTGGCAGACGGAGCACAGGGTCAGAGACCGAAATAGATCGTGTTTTTGATTAAGGATTGCGTTGTCATTCTGAAAAATGGACAGGGACTGAGTTAGTACTTTACTCGGTTTTTTAATCCAAACTATTTAGAGCTTGTTTGGAATACTAGAAAATTAAAATTCATTCAAGAATTAAATTATTTTTTTGTTTTGAAATAACTAAAAATAAATGATTTGAATGATTTGAATTTCTTTAAAAATTCTAATTTTTATTTTTTTATTTGTAAATCAGACAAAAAAGGATCTGATTTTTAAATCAATTCTCACACTTTTTAATTTTAAATTATATTCTATTAATATATTATAATTATTTCAAATCATAAAATTGAGTTTCAAATAAAAATAAAACTTTTTTTTTCAAGAAAATAGAATTCTTTTCTCAAGTTAAATGATTTTCAAACAAACTTTTAAACAATTCAAATTCAAATCCAAATCCAAATTAAGATCCAAACTTGCAAAAATCCCTAATTTGAGACTTTTAGCGCTGTTTCCACACACACAGGACACAACATCTTCCCTCTTCCCTCTTAGTCTTCTCCTTTCTCTTCTTCAACTTTGTTGTCTTCGCCGCAACCAGCACCGGAGTAGAACACCGCAATTTCGTAGTTGCCACCACCACCACAAGCACAGCTTCACCTCTGTTTTTCATCTTTTACCTTTTCTCGGACTTTCTTATTCCATTTTTCATCACCGTCTTTTGTTTGTACTTAGAGGAGCTATTTAAATTCACACATGCCTAATGTATGCCGAGTTGAAACCCATTTTGGCCCATGAAATTTTCGACCGGCCTCAATTTCGACCTCCAAATTTATAGTTACCCAATTAACACTCCCAAATATTGGATTGTGCCCCACACTTGCCCCTGTAGCTATCTCCGTTAATGGAGATTTGATGTGGCACGTTAAGTTGACAGAGTGTGTATCCACGTGGCACCCAACTTGCTAGAATGGATGTGTAATGAGTGAATGACGTGGCAAAAGTTGAATGAACTCAATTTGCGATCCTCTTTTCCCAATATATTCGAGACTTTACTAGAGAAATTGAGTTCATTCAACTTTTGCCACATCATTCACTCATCACACATCCATTCTAGCAAGTTGGGTATCCATGGATACACATTATGTCAATTTAACGTGCCATATCAGATCTCTGTTAATAGAGATATCTACAGGGACAAACGTAGGTCACAATCTAATATTTGGGAGTGTTAATTGGGTAACTATAAATTTAGGAGTCGAAATTGAGGCCGGTCAAAAATTTCAGGGCCAAAATGGTTTCAACTCATACCATATTGTAAACTCTACTCTTAAATACATTGTCATTTTTCATATTTCTAATTATCACATTCCAATTTTAACTAGAAAAGATTCAGCATGAAAATGTTACACTTTCAATTTTTGTTATCTTTCAAAATGATAAAGATATATTTTATTATTTGTAGATATATATTTTTTAAAGGTTGTAGTTGTTTGATGATTTGGTTGGTATTTTTTAATATTTTATAGTTGTTGTTTTAGGAAAATTTTCTAGTGACATTCTTTTGATATTTTAAAAATAATTAAATATTATATAGATTAGTTATTGTTATTAGATTTATAAAGAACCAAATCCTAGTTGTAATGAATCTATATAGGTTAAAAAGATTTTAGTATTAATTTTATTTTTTTAAAAAATATGATTTAAAAATTAGTTTTAAAACTGATTTTTTTGTTAAAAAATCTAGTTTTGAAGTTAAAAAATTTGGTTTAAAAATTGGATTTCTAAAAATTAGTTTTAAAATTGAATTTTTTATTAAAAAAATTTGGTTTTAAGGTTAAAAAATTTAATTTTGAAACTGGATTTTAAATTTAGATGTTAAGAAAATCACATTTAAAATTGGTTTTTATTTGTTCAAATTAGTTTAGAACCGATTTTTTTTTTAATTCGGTTCTAGTTTGATTTTATGAACAAGAAAACTAATTCTAAAATAGATGCCATTTGAATTTTTAAGAAATCAAACCATGCCCACTCCAGCTTAAATATGAAGTATAACATATAACCTTTTATTAAGGGTTATGCTTCGGTGAGAAAAGTTTTTATCCCTCATGTGTAGAAGTGATGTGGCCATTACTGGAGGGCTATGCGTGTAAGCAGTGTTTGGAGAGAGGGAGACATCTCCTGCAATATTTTTAGAGATTGCAGTTATTGTCGTTGTTTAATACTTAATAATGTTGAATGTGTTAGCGTAATGAAAATGATTAAATTTGTGGGCTTTTTTGGTATTTGATTTGAAACTTTTTAAAAAAGATGGGTTGGATTGATAGTAGATATTTTTTATCCATCAAACAAATAAAGATAAAATGAATTTTTTTTCATGAAATCTGTGTAGGTATAATAATAATAATAATAATAATACTAATAATAATAATAATAATAATAATAATAATAATACCAGTACATTTAAAGTATGTTAATCTTGAACTTAGTTTTTTAAAAAAATTATAATTTATTAGCTTTTTCTTTAAATAAAAGAATAATATTATTATAATAAGAATAAAATGTAACTATAACTTAAAAATTTAAAAAGTAGCAACTCAAATAAATAATTTATAAATAAAATTTTTAAATTAGTTTAACAACATTAAAAATTAAATATCTAACATATTAAGAAAGTGTATTTAAAAATTTAAAAAGTAACAACCTAACTAGATAACTTCAAATTTAAAAAATAACAACCTAAGCAAATAACTTAAAATTAAAAAGTAACAACTTAAATAAATAATAAGTTATAATTTAAAAGAATAAACTGCAAATAATTTAAAATTTAAAAAGTAAAAAGTTAAACAAATAACTTAAAATGATAAAAAGAGTTTGTTGTCGATGAAATAAATAAATTTATCAATGAATTTTTTTTAAAAAATAATAAACTTACCAACCAAATAGGTGTAATCAAATCCAGGAGCATTGAGAATGTCAAAACTCATAAAGCTAAATCCATACTATAAGATACTTGACAATTCTAAAAATTTGTGCATATCAGTACGGTGGTTTAAATCCATATTAGTTATTAATTTATTATGTGAATTTAGTTTCTTCGAAAATTATAATTTATTTTTTTCTTTAAATAAAAGAGTAATAATTAAATAATAAGAATAAAATGTAATTATAATTTAAAAATTTTAAAAATACCAACCTAAGTAAATAATTTATAAATAATTTTTAAAAATTAGTTCAATAATATTAAGAATTAAATACCTAATAATCTAATAAAGCGTATTTAAAAATTCAAAAAATAACGATGTAAGAAAATAATAATTTATAATTTATAAATAAAATTTTAAAGATTTTTAGTGACAACACCTAAACAAATAATTTTTAAACTTAATTTATGAGCACCATATTAACATAAAAACTCTCTATTTATATTACTATAAAGATAAAGATTTGATTTTTTCTTATACATATTACAAAAAATAATTATTTTCAAAACAAAAAAAATAATTATTTACGAATGAACATAATTAAATATACGACAAAGATACAGTACGTTTACTTTTATCAAATTGAATCCCATTAAATTATTAATTTAAATTCAATCTATTTTTAAGATAGGAGACTCGAACCCACAACCTCTTAATTGAGTATGAAAAGACTATGTTATTTGAGCTATTATTGATTGACATTTAAATTCAATCTATTTAATTTTTAATTTCAAAAACATTTCATATATTGATCTGTGTATGAAAAAATTACATAAACACTTTTTAATTGCCCAATCATGCCATTAATACATTCTCTTACACTTTCTAAATCATACTATATGAGTGTGAAAACTTTCAATTATTACCTTTAGTCATAATTATATCATCGTATACTATTTAACATACTAATAAATAAAATTCATAACATAAAATTGATATCATTGCAACTTTATCTAAAATCCAAATTAAGCCTTAACAAATGGTATAATCTCTTTATATTTATCTAAAAGACTGCGAGTTCGATTTGAAAAAAAAATAAACTTTAACAAAAATTATAATAGTTCAACTATTTTTTTTCCCTAACAAACAACACTATTGTACAATTCATTCCAACCAAAAACCACACAACTCCATCGAAAATCAGTTATTTTTCCCCCCAAGCCTAACTTTCATATGAAACAAATAAATAATCACATTTTTATCGCTAAAACCAACAACAATCAACTGAAAATTAACCAAATAACAAAAACATTCAAAGTTCAGTAAAAAAAGCCCACAACCTTAATTAACAACATTAACCATTAATAAATTTCACTTAATTAATCTCTTTCTGTCAATACATAACACAGATTTTAACAGTTTACAGATCTTGTTTTCCTCCATCGAGAGACACACCACACGCGTTCGTTTTTCGTTTGCCCAGCTACGTTCAACAGGTAAAGAACAAAAATTGCTTCCTCACCTCAATATTGTGTTTTTCTTTTTTGGTTCTTTTATTAATTTTACTTTTTAGTTTCGCGAGATTTTAAACAAAAGCAAGCAAAAAAGAATGATTACATACTAATTTACTCGATTATTCTTGTGTTTATTACTGATATAAACATTTAATTAATTAAAAAAAAGTATCCCATTTTTGTGTTTAATATATCTTCACCCCAATTTTAGTTAACGAGAGTTGTCAACAGTAGCTCCCAGTGGTACTGAAACTGATACTGTGATTGGAATCAGGAAACCCTAAATTGGGTCAATAGCATGCAGCAGGTAATAAAAATCCCTAGCTTCGGGGAATGTTCCTTTGAATCGCAATCTTCTTTCTATTATTTTCCCTCCTAATTTATGATATTCCATTTTTCGTCGTTAAAGGGAGGAGGATCCGACACGGAAGTGACATGGGAGGACCAGCAGAACATCAATAAGTTCGGAAGATTGAACAATCGCTTTCATGAGCTCGAGGATGAGATCAAAATCGCCAAGGTAACCATATTTTTTTGTTTCTTTTCATTTTTCTTTTCTATTTTTGTTTATTTAGCTCTGTTTTGAGTTTAGTTGTTAGTATATGAGTAGAATAAGCACTCAAATGCATCCTTATAGTTTATAACTTGATGGTAGAAACGGATTGAAAGAATGGATTGAAAGAACAAAAGAAATCACAGGATATGCATTGATTTACTTGTTTAGTTACAGGGTGGGGTTTTAGTTTATTCCTTAATCATCACTATAATAAGTTAGGAGCTAGGACCCTGCAGAATAAACCATCATTTTTATCTTTAAAGATTGATTAATTTGCTCAGAAAAATGTTCCCCCAATGACTACTAACTGTATTCCTAAAAGATTCTTCCACTTGATCAATACACCCAAAGTAAGAACCAGTATGTCGGCAACCTAATATTTCCTCGGCCAGAATAGTTTTTTACTCAACCAAAATGGAACATCTAAGGGTACTGCTGGAGTGTAATTATGGGCAAAATGCAGTTTACTTGCGACTGTGTTGGTTTTCATTTGGCAAGAATGTTATGAGTGACATAGTAGATACGAAACCTAGCTGGATTGATCAGTATCAATATCGACATTCAATACTATCCCTGGATAATGTACACCCTTGCAGAGAATACATTAGTGATGAGTTTTATGGAGAACTAGGCGCCTAATTGAAAAAAGAGAAAAAAGAAAAATGGTTTAACATTTTGCCTACCCCTCAAACTCATTAACAATGAGCTAACATGCCGGTTTGTCCAATATGCAAAACTGAGAGCAACAGAGTCCTGAGTAATCGATTAGATTATATGAAATGGTAGAGAGGAAAAATATATTCAATCTTATTACCTTATATATCCTCTAAAATCAAGTATGTGGATGACTGGTTGTGACACTGTGTATATCAGATATGGAATTTATAAACTCCTCTGTTCTGCAAGTCTTGTCCTAGTTTGATTTTTGAAGCCATACAACCTTCTTGCAAAGGCAAGCCCCTGGTTGGCATGTTTTTGATGTTGTGATACAAATGCAAGGGATGATTTCTTCTACAGGAAACAAATGATAATTTGGAAGATGCGAGCAATGAGTTGATTCTCACAGATGAAGATGTGGTTCGGTTTCAAATAGGTGAGGTCTTTGCACATGTGCCAAAGGATGAAGTCGAGAATAGGATAGAAAACATGAAAGAGGTGACAAGCCAGAAACTGACAAAGCTTGACGAGGAGAAACAATCTGTGGTTGCTCAGATGGCTGAACTGAAGAAGATTTTGTATGGCAAGTTCAAGGACTCGATCAATCTTGAGGAGGATTAGTAGCTTTCTTGTTCATAGGTCTTTTTGGGTTGATTTGAACTCTATTGGACTTTGGGAATTTTTCAATCAGATTGTCCGATGTTTTATTTCATTTCATGTTTAGAGTATTTTCTTGCTTGTAATCTAGTGGAAATGGACCTCCTTTTCTTCATGTCTTTGGTTTCATTATTCTCTGTCATTTTCTTCTCTAGTTGATCGATCCTAAAGAAAATCTTTAATCACCTTTGTTGATTATGACTATGAAAAATCTGTCACTTTGGATAAGTAACAGCGAGAGCGGCATGTGTTTTAGTTGCATTACTCTTAAATCTTGCTGAGATAGAAGTGGCTGTCATTTGAAAAAATAAAATAAAATAAATTGTGTCGAGCATTGACTGGTACGTTTTTGAGACAAATATAAGTTGTCGTTTCATTTCAGTAATTCAGTTGATTGATATGTTCAACAATTGGACTTGAACTCTTCCATTAACATGATAACTATGAAAAGATTGGGTTAGTTTTGTCTAATTATTCCAATCTTTGATGGATATATATTTTATATTTTTCATTGTTAGAAACTTAGAATTGTTCGCACTAAATTTTTCATGATTAAAAATAATAACTTACCTTACTTTTGTGTATGCTGTTAACAATCAAATTTGAACTTGTGACAGTTGGGACCTTGTATAAAGTACTTAAATCTATTGTCACCAAGGTTACATTTGAAAAAGAGATCCAGAGACAAAGACTAAGACTAAATTAAATTTCTGCATTGTATTTGATATAAATTATGTAGAATTGAATTATGTTTTATATTATATTTGGTGTAGGAATGATTCACGACTATCTAAATTGCTACAAGTTTTTGTTGCTTAGTGATAATCAATCTATATCATGTGGAGTCAACAAAATGAAATAAGAGATTGGTAAATAATAAAATAATAAATTAATTACAATTAAATTTATAATTTTCATTATATATGAATTTTACTTATTTTAAGAACTACTGACACTATATTTTTCACTTTACCAACGATCTTACTCCACAGGGACTTGATTTCACCAAAATAGGCATCAATTGAGATCATTGTACAAAACCAGACAGCGTAGATATAATTGTATAATGTTTTATCCGATGATTAACCAACTGACAAATAAAAAATTCAGCAACATAGAGCTATGTCTCTGTAAAGAATGCCAATAACGGAATGACGTATTTATCCTACGACTATGAAACAATACAATTCCAAAAATCTTAGAAATTGAAATAAAACAATTGCGAGTTAAGTGCACATGACTTAAATATAAGTGCACATGACTTAAATATAAGCTAATTCATTTTCTTTCTACCCTAGGAAAATCAAAATTGCAATTATAAGTGTCCATGACTTAAATTAGTGGCTTACACCAGAGCTACCTTCACATTTCATAATAAGCAAACATTACTGATTTGTACGTCTAAACAGCAATTAACTATAACAAATCCTAACGTCCTTGAAAATTGCATGTGCCAAATAAACAAACTAACAAAAAAAGTCAATTTTCACAACAAAAGAATAGCAAATCCCATAGCAATGGTTACAATCATGGTCCTGAAAATTGGACCAGATCGGCCAATTCAATCAGATTAATCGAGAACTAGTTATTTGACCAGTTCAATCCATCTCCAAAACCATTCTGCAATAAATCGGAGAAAAAATCGATCGAACCGATGGTTAATTATCGAACTGGCCAAACCGGCTGGGTTTTTGAAAGTGTCAGTTTCTCAAAATCCAACAGACGGCGTCATTTGAATAAAAAAAAAAAAAAAAAAAAGCAAAACTGAAGCTTAACCATATGCAACCCATTTCGAAGAGCACCCACCACACCTCCTCAACCCTAATTTCCCTCTTCTAACTTCCTCCAACAAACTCCACCGTCACAACCACAATCGTTGCCGGATCGGAGCTGCTATCAGCGGATCGAAGCAGTTGTCACCGTCGCGCATCGAAGCAGTTGTCACCGTCGCGCATCGAAGCAGCTGTCAGCGGCGTCGTTGGCTTGAACTCTGAACTTTGAAGCTTCTGGTGTCGCGAACGTCTACTCAGCCCTGTTCTCCTCGCCATCGCAAACGTGCATGTTCTCCTCGCCGTCGTTCCAGTATCTCCAGAAGCTTC
Organism: Arachis hypogaea; assembly: GCF_003086295.3. NCBI lineage: Eukaryota > Viridiplantae > Streptophyta > Magnoliopsida > Fabales > Fabaceae > Arachis > Arachis hypogaea. Next base: position 27,816,340 of record NC_092047.1, on the reverse strand, counting down.
CTTCCTCCAACAAGTTCACCTACAACTGCGACAACCACACCTTCAACTTCCTCGTTGATAATGGCTTCAGTCAGTTCCCCTCTTTTTCTCTCTAGATCTGTTTTTCTCTGATTCAATTGTGTACATATGTAAGCATCTTTCCAACTGTATGCTTCTTTCTCCTTAATTGTTTTCATCTTATAGTTTTTGCACTTGTTATAATATAGCTTCCGGTGCTCCCAAAATTGCCCTAATTAAAGATATAGCCTTTCTTTTGATTCTCTGGCATGATGTGTTAATAATTAGATTGATAGCAGAAATTTTTGAATTACAGATTGTCATGATAAAGATGAACAATTAGCTACAAAATATAATATTTTATTAGTATGTTTATTGTTTGTGTGATCCTTTTAGATTTACTGGGTTGTGAACAAGGTTCTGAAAATCGGTTCGAACTGGTCGGTCGAACTGGTCAAACCACGAACCGAAGGGAATAACGGTTCGGACAGATATTGAAACCGGAGATTTGAAAAACCGACATTAGACCGTCGAGCCGGCCGAAAACTGGTCGGTTGAACCGAATCGGGACCAGGCTGGTTTTTTAAATTTTGCAAAAAACGCCATCGTTTTGGATGCTGGAATACCCTAGCCAATTACCCAACCCAGCAACCTTAGCTCCACACGACGGCTAAACGCGAACCCATCCCTCCATCACCCTCCAGCACCTCCTTCCTCTCACCGTCATCGATCTCACTCCCTCACCTTCGTCCAGCTCCCGCCGCCGTCGCGGAAACGAGCTTCGAAGCCACCGTCGTTATCGTGCAGCTACTGTTTCAGCTTTGAAAGCACCGTCATGCAGCTCTGTTCCATTGTCGCCGGGCTCGCCTCCTGCCTCCGTCGCACAGCTCTGTTCCATCGTCGCCGGTGCTATCTCTGTTCCACCTGTCATCCCTTCGGTCGTGCCCTTGTCCCCCTCTTGCTTAGGATCTGCTCTGCTCTGTTCCAGGGCTTCTAGCTTCTAGGTATTCTTTTTTAATAATAATTGTGGAATAATTGTTGTAAGTTAATCTGTGAAATTGTTATGGGTTGAATAATTGTTGAATAAGTGTTAATTAATCTGTGAATCTTGCTGTTTTTACTGTGAATTATTCCATTGTTAATGATTCTGATAATTCATCCGCAGAAGGTGATGGGGTCTTCAGGCTTGAATCCTTTGAAACTAAGTGTTGCATGTGGGGTATGCCTGTTTTGTGTCTTCTTCGCTGCTGTGCTCTGTTGACCGTTGTGCTGTGTTTTTGTGTTCAATTAAAATTTTTCTGAGAATTTAGCTTTGCCATGCTTTGATAAATTGTGCCAATTATGCATTTTTTGAAATTGGTATGCCTCTGTAGATTCTAAATAGTGTGCTTCATGTTTCTGATTTTAATGATTTGAGTAGTTTATGAAGCATAGTTCACTGTTATTGCAAATGATTTGGGACTGCTTTTGAGGAGTGTATGAAGCAGATTACTTGCTGTGTTTGGATATTAATTAAATTGGTTAATTTGTTATTTGAGCCATGTTACAGCTTGTTGTTAAATAAAGTTTAAAGCTTCAATATCCATTTATTAGTTGCCAATGTTAATATTATTAATAATATTAACAATAATACTAATCACAAAGTGGAGAGGGATTGTAGAATTTGTCACATAGGTTTGGAGAGTGATAGTTTTGAGTCTGGTGTTCCAATTGAATTGGGTTGTGCTTGTAAAGATGATTTTGTTGCTGCTCACAAAGTATGTGCCGAGACATGGTTTAAGATTAAGGGGAATTTGAGTATAAATCCCATCTTTACTTTATTCTGTTTAACTGCAAAATTTGGTTTTTGATATTTTTTAATGCTGAATTTGATTGATTCTGTGGATATTTTAGACACCTTTTTGTTTATGATTCATGGAATTGAGAATTGGATTGTTTGGTATTGCTCTATATGCATACTTGTTGTATGTCTTGGTGCTGAGTTTGACAAATATTCTCAATTACTTACCCCTATGGTTTCCTTCTTGAACGGGATTTTATTTTTCCAAAAGAAATCATAGAGAATTAGGGTCGTGAATTGTTTAACTGAGTGATGAGTGTAAAGCTGAAGATGATGAGGACAAAAGTGCTTGGAAACATTAAACATATATTTGAAGTGTTTCAAAAAAAAAACTTGAGTTTGTATTTTGATAAGATCATATGGTTTTGATTGATGACATTTCATGTAGTCTTTTTAAATTTGGAAGATATTTTAAGATTTATATTAGACTATAATTATATTTTAGTATGTATATTTATAATTTATTTATTTTTTATTTTAAAACGGTTTTTCCGGTTGAATTATGGTTGGATCGGTTGGACCAATAAACCAATAAACTAGTAATTAGAGCGGTTCGATGACCGGTTCGGTTCTCAGAACCTTGGTTGTAAATTGTAATTTTCCACTAGGGACTAAGTTCTTAAGAGCCTGAATTTGTTCATTTTTTTTAATTCTGATAGAAATTAATGAACAATGGTGATGATGCTGTGATGAATAGCTAAGTGGGTTCAAAAAAGGAGATTCTGTGTTGGATTGTCACGAAGTTTGTAGCTAGAATTGAACTATGGAAGGATATAGTAGTAAATTAGTAATGCTGTATTGGATCCTCAAATTCTTGTGCCTGTGTTATGATGATATCAACTAAACTATACATATTCATTTCCTTTTGATCATTTCTGGTTCTCAACTCTGTTATTCCACTTGTCTTGAAATTCTCATTATATTTATTTATTTCAAGCTCAATTCTGTATATTTAAAAAATATTAAATTTAAATATTTGAAATCTGTATATTAAATTTTTAATAATTTTATTTTATTTTTAATTAAACCGGCTGAACCCTGATTGAACTTCGGTTAAATATTTGAACCGTTGAACCAATCACTCTACCGGTTTATTGATCGGTTCGGATCTCGCAACCTTGATTATTATAAATATTTATATTTAATAAATAAACTATTTATTAAATATAAAATTTTATTTGTTATAACATTTTTCAAGAACTATCACAGGCGGAATATTTCGGATACTGAACTAGGAAGGCGTGGCAAGCAGATATTTGGAGCCGGGGAACCAAAAACTGGTGGTTTCCCCTTTCTCCATCCTCGTTTCCACCGCAATTCAGGTTCCCCCTTCATCCCCACCAAAACGAAAAAGAGAATGAATCTTTTAATCCCCAATATCCCACAGCAGATCTCATTCTCCAAATCAGTGTCACTGTCACTCTCAGTGTCGGTGACACCTACTCCCCAGCCCCCGTGCGCCCTCGGTTTCCCGCCATAATCCGAATGGGCGGGGACCGAGGACGTACCCAGGCGGGGTCTCCAAGTGGCAGTGGAAGCGCATGCAGGCCAAGAAGGCCAAGCAGCTTCTCAAAGCCCGCCTCTCCCGCGAGCGTCACATTTATGAGATGCGCAAGCGGGCCGAGCTCCGGGCTGCCGTCTCTGACCTCGAGAGACCCTGGGAGCCAGTCCAGCAGGCCCCCACCTTGTTCTCGGTGTGGGCCGACGAGCAGGTCAAGGTCCTTGCCGACAGGTTAGAAGTTAGTTATGCAAATTGTGCATCGCTTGTTATGCTAAGTCAATGTGATGATTGTGACATAATTCAAGTTAGTTATGCAAACTGATTTTAGAAAAAACACAAGTAGTTGAACAATTTCATCATTTGGGATCCCTATTGATCACAGGTTCCTGAAGGCAGGTGAATAACATTTCATTAAAGTGAAAATCTTTCGGTTGCTAAATTAATAAAATTTCGTTTCCCAGGGATTAAGTTATTTAATTGGTTAGACCTAGATTCATCAGTTCTAGTTATGAAAATTGTTCTTCGCACCTGTGATAGAGCTAGTTAGACTGTTAGAGTTAACTGCATCAGTTGAGATTAATTTATAAAAAATGTTATCAGTACCTTTGATAGTGTTAAGTTAGTCAGCTAGAGTTAGTGGCGATAGTTTGAAGTTAAATATGCAAGTTGTACTACTCACTTGTTATAGGATCTGCTTCATTTATTGATGTCGGAATGTACAGAATGCACTGTTCATTGGACAGTCTTATCATTTGTTTGAGTACAGGTTCCAAAGACCTGGTGGGTTTGACCTCTGGAGCGAGAAGGACGGGCCTCAGTTGTTTGAAACTCCTGATGAGTTGCCATCTGCAAGGTTCTTCCCCAAAGGGGTTGTTCATAGTATCAGGCCTTATAGGAGGATTGATGCTGATGAGTTGCTGGGGAAGGGTAGCGGGGTTAGTGATCATAGAGATGGAGAGGATTCTTCTTCTGCTGCAAGGTTTTTATCTGAGGGTCTGGATGATGAGTATGATGATCAGGAGTGTTCTTCAGCTTTGTTGAGCTCTTCAGAGAATAATGGGGTGAGTGTTGATGGTGGATTGAAGAATAATGGGAGGAATGGACAGAGGCTTTTGTCTGAGCATGTTGACAATGAAGGGTTTTCTTCTTCTCCTTTGGATTATGGGAGGAAGGGAGTGAATTCTGGCAGCCAAATGAGGAAGAATAGGAATGGAAGCAGGCTTATGTCAGAGGGTGGTCGTGATGGGTTTGATAATGAAGTGTGTTCTTCTTCTTCTTCTTCTCCTTTGAGTTATGGAAGAAGTGGTGGGAATTATGATGGTAGAATGAGAAGGAATACGAATGGAAGGAGGCCTTTTTCAAAGGATGATGATTATGGATCTGATGATGGAGAGTATTCCTTTTCTCCTTTCAATTCTGAGAGGAATGGAGTTGACGGCAGAATGAGGAAGAATGGGAATGGAAGGAGGTTTCCATCAAGGGATGTTAGTGGGTCTGATGATGGAGAGTATCCCTCTTCTCCTTTCAGTTCTGAGAGGAATGGAGGGACTGTTGATGGCAGAATGAGGAAGAATGGGAATGGAAGGAGGTTGGCGTCCAGGGATGTTAATGGGTCTAATGGGTCTTACTCTGGCCGAGTTGGTTCTGGTATGAGGCAGGGTCGGGGTAATCCTAGCGCCAACAGAAGAGGTAGTGCTAACAGAAGAGGTGGAACATACAGTAGCAGAAATTCAAGCTATGATTCGCCAAGAGTCAGATGCTAATTCTGAAGTTTATGATATGGATTTGCAACAGGATGGAAGTTACGGGTTCCCCAGGAAGAGTGAGCAATCTGAATCTAGAAATTGTTGATGGTTTGAACACTCAGTCAATCAAGGCATTGTAGAGGATGAATGGAGTGCTGCTAACGGCAAAATGTTTCTTGAGGAAGGTGACAGATGCAGAAAACGTATTGCCATTTTGGTAGGCCTTTCTAGTCAGCTTAATTCCTCAGAATTTATTGATTCCATGAAAACAACAATGTCTTGTCTGAATATGCGGCAAGTTGAATTTGCACAAGGACCTGTCAAATACTATATTATTTTGTATATATTACATTTGAGTCTTGAAAGAAACATTACTCGTTATAGCTATTCATCATTTATGTCTTTAGTTGAAATCCATAGAAGTTTTAATTTTCATGATTGCCATGTAGTTCTTCCTTGGTGATCTGTTCTTTAATTCTGTGGTAACTGACCTAAAGTATTGGTATAGATTTGTTGAAACAATCTCAATATGATGAATTGCTGATCAATTCTTAAATTGTATTATTCAGAGTAGCTTAATTCCTCTTTCTTTCTTTTCAGCTGAAACATTCTAATTTCAACACAAAAAAACCTGGTATTTTTATTGTACCAATTAATACTTTCTCATGTTATTAGATATTGACTGTGTATGAATCTGAATAAAATTCTGGATAAACACTTGGAACTTAGTAGATATTAGCACATGCCTTCTCTATGCTATGTGTCAGACTTATTCATGCTTTTATGTTAGACTTCATTACGATTGGGTTAGTTTTGTATAATTATTCCAATCTTTGATGGATATATATTTTATATTTTTCATTGTTAGAAACTTAGAATTGTTTGCACTAAATTTTTCATGATTAAAAATAATAACTTACCTTACTTTTGTGTATGCTGTTAACAATCAAATTTGAACGTGGGACAGTGGGGACCTTGTATAAAGTACTTAAATCTATTCTCACTAAGGTAGCATTTGTTTTGAGGTACTGAGACAGAGATTGAGACTCAGTATTATGTTTGTTGATTCAGAGACTGGTACTAAATTTTCTGTCTCTGTTCTCAAAATTTCAGTATTTCAGTACCTCCAAAAAATAGAGACACAGGGGACTAAAATTTTTAGAGATGGAGATTGAAATTTTAATATTTTATATCTAAAATACTCTCATTTCAATTAATTAATTCCAATTTTATCCTATGTGCAAATTAAATTAGAGTTTCATTTTTGTTTTAATTTCTGTCTCTCATTTTACATCAAACATAATACTAAAATTTATTTCAATCTCTGTCTCTTAGTTTCTGTCTCTTCGTCTCTGTTTCTCCACCAAATGCCACCTAAAGTTACATTTGAAAAGAGAACGAGAGACAAAGACTAGGACTAAATTAAATTTCTGCATTGTATTTGATATAAAATATATAGAATTGAATTATGTCTTATATTATATTTGGTGTAGGAATGATTCACGACTATCTAAATTGCTACAAGTTTTTGTTACTTAATGATAATCAATCTGTATTCTGTGGAGTCAACAAAATGAAATAAGAGATTGGTAAAATAATAAAATAATAAATTAATTACAATTAAATTTATAATTTTCATTATATATGAATTTTACTATCTTATTTTAAGAACTACTGACACTAAAATTTTCACTTTACCAACGATCTTACTCCACAGGAACTTCATTTCACCAAAATAGCCATCAATTGCGATCATTGTACAAAACCAGACAGCGTAGATATAATTGTATAATGTTTTATCCGATGATTAACCAACTGACAAATAAAAAATTCAGCATCTCTGTAAAGAATGCCAATAACGGAATGACGTATTTATCCTAAGACTATGAAAGAATACAATTCCAAAAATCTTAGAAATTGAAAACAAAACAATTGCGAGTTAAGATTCAAAGCCTCCAGATCTAACTTTACCCAAGCAATTGTACATGAATAAAGCTCAACATCATGGTACAAACGCAAGACATGATGCTCACAGAGCTAGAACATAAAAAACAGCAAAGATAATGGTAAATGATAGTTCACATATATAGCCCTTCTGGCACCCCTTCTTTCTTCTTAAACATCACTTTATCTTTTGCCTTCTTAAAGTCAGCATGAGTCACCTGAACAAGAATGTATCAAACAAAAAACATACTCCAATAAGAATGAGAGGAATCATGAAACAAACGGGGACAAATGATCTTTCGTTTGATAAGTGATAAATCAAAATAGAATATAGATAAAATACTTACAAACAAGCAGAAGACAAAAAGGAAAAAAATAGTGATTTTTTCTTCCTTTTTTTCTTTTAAATTTATCTTTGGGGGAAAAAGATAAGTCAATATTAAGAACAACAATTACATTAATGTTAAAATTAGGACTCCTATACTCATGTTACCAATGGGAAGAAAATATATATAAAAAATGATAATAAATTGTTTAGATAAAGCTAACAGGAAGGAAGTTATCTCATTTGAGAGCCCAGACATGCCAAATGGAAGAACAAATGCTTATTGTCATAAACTTGGTAATGACCCATCAATTAAAACTGCACGCAAAAGTTGTACCTAAGACATTTGTTTCAACACTGATTGATCTTTAAAACCAAATAAAAACAGTTTGAAATAACAAAATATTGCTTATCATTCAATTGTATTTTCTTTAACTCCAATATTAAGAACTAATTGATGGTTCATTCACTGTAACAACTTTCCTGTAAGGAAAATTGTAGGAACCCTAATCTCCAGTTTTGGTTATTTGTAATACAGAGAGTTCAAACAGTCTCTTTTATAGTGATAAAAGAATTTTACTAACAAGATAATACTACGAGAAAGGAAAGAACATGCTATCAGCATATCTAAGCGGAGTGGAGGGTGAGCAGTGAGGGTGGCGATGTCAGTGATGGTGAGGGTGAGTCGCGGCAGGGCGGAAGGAGAGGCAGTGGTGTTGAGGGTGAGGGCGAGGTGAGTTGTAGTGCTGGTAGGGGGACTGATGGGGAAATGAGGGTCAAGGTTAAGGGTAAAATTGGAAAAAACTGACTTACTGTTGATCGTAAAAAATATTAATGGTAATAGTAGAATTAAAACTTATTATAAACGTTGAGAGTAAAATTAAATGGAACTAAACGTTAGCGGCAGTTTTACAGCTGTCTTAACCTCCATTTCTAATCTCCAACTGAACCTTTGATAGTGTAGGTTGCAAAAGAAAGAACGGAGTAAACAAACTATGCTACAGTTTACATATGCTTAATACAACCATGGTAAAATTGGCTAGTCAAGGCAAGCAACTTCACAGTTCCAAAAAGATAGACTAATTATATCAGACAGATAATAGAACCACAAAGAGAGAGCTAACCTTCATTCGGCGTTCCCGTAGAGCAAGTAATCCAGCTTCAGTGCATATTGCCTTTATATCAGCTCCAGAAAATTCATCCTTAGTCATAACAAATTCCTCCAAGTTGACGTCATCGGCTAATGTCATCCTTGATGTGTGTATCTTTATTTCAAAGCATAAGAAGTCATTTAGTCATATGATCAAGCAAAATATGCATTCTAAGATATCACATATAATCAGCAGAAACATCTTTTTTCTATGTTGCTTTGACAAAAATAAGTCATGATTACCTGGAAGATGCGTCTTCTTGTCTTAATATCAGGAAGAGGAAATTCTATCTTCCTGTCAATTCGACCAGGTCTTAGCAAAGCTGGATCCAGGCTCTCAATTCGGTTGGTTGCAAGAATCACTTTTACATCTCCTCTTGAATCAAAACCATCTAACTGGTTCAGCAACTCTAACATGGTTCTTTGAATTTCACGTTCTCCACCTGAGTGAGCATCGTATCTGTAAGCACATTAACACATAATCTCATGAATGTGAGATATTTGTAGGAGATCAAAAAGCTAAAAAGCACAGGTATCCATGTGTCATACATTTCTAAGTCAAATCGTGAATGAAACATAACAAAACAGTAACAAACTAGAGTTGGTTAGTCTTGCATAGGATGTAGAGATTCTTGAATTCTAATTGACTAATCCCCTCTAGAAGTTGGGTTTTCAATTACCTACCTCTTTGTACCAACAGCATCAATTTCATCAATGAAGACAATAGATGGGGAAAGATCATCAGCAACCCTGAAAAGTTCCCTGACTAGCTTTGGACCATCTCCCAGGTATTTTTGTATCAATTCACTACCAACTACACGCAAGAATGTCGCTGATGTTGAGTTTGCTACAGCCTGAAGTCAGATAACACGTTACCTTAGACCTAAAATTATAGTGCATAATGTGCTTGTGCATTAAAAGCAATATAGATCACATGAAAGGTAAAGGTCAGATAATGCCTATACTATCACACAGGTCAAACTACGTTTATGCTGAATATCACATGGCATATGAACTCCAATATTATCAAACCAACACACAAATTTTATCATAACATCTGAACACCAGTTCATTTTACAGAGATCATGAAATGAAATGCTAAAATTCCAAAAGAAATACTCTCCAGTGCCTATAAGCCAAAGATCAACAGCTAGCAAAGAACAAGATAATTTCCTGGAAGTAACATGCAAAGCAATGCCTAAAAACAAGGATTTACAAACTTGACAGAAGTCTCCTTTTGTGCATATATACATGGGAAAAAGTATTCCCAGGAATTCCATAGTATTGAATACTGATCCACAATGTAGCATGATAACATGTTCGGTTTAAAGGAAAGGGAGTTAAATGGAGAGGATAAGATACAAAGAGGAGATGCTCAAGCTCTATTCCATCAGCCTATGAGAACACAAATAAATACAAACCTTTGCAAGCAAGGTTTTCCCAGTTCCGGGTTCTCCATATAATATGACACCTTTAGGAGGTTTAATACCAATGTCTTCATATAATTCAGGGTGAGTCAATGGAAGCTCAACTGCTTCCTTAATTTCCTGTATCTGAGCATCCAAACCACCAATGTCAGCGTAGGATTCCAAAGGAGCCTTTTCAACCTTCATGACAGAGACCATTGGATCAACTTCATCTTGAAGAAGTCCAACAACAGAAAGAACCTGATGAAAAAAATAAATAAATAAATAAATAAATCACATCTCCTGTACTTAACCATATGAACTACAAGTCTACAACAAAGGAAGTATAACTCATATACCAAAAACAATTACGTTACATCAACTTCCACTCTTCCAAGTCATGTTACGTTCCTATCACTAAGCATTCTATTAGAAAAATTATCATATCTGGCAATCCAAGATTATATATCAAAAAGAAACTTGAAATATTTCCAGCAAGTTGTTAAAACATCAACAAGACATTGCATTACACAATCTAATGATACACAAGGACATGTCCAATGTCTATTGCATCAAACATTAAAAATCGTTTCATACATGACTATTACTTCATGATAGAGTGAGCAAGTTATTGCTAATTCATTTTCATTCTACCCTAGGAAAATCAAAATTGCAATTATAAGTGCACATGACTTAGGCTTGGTTTGGTAAAGCTTTTACTTTTTGAAAGTGGCCTATGAAAGCTGTTTTTTAAAGACAGCTTTTTAAAAGCTGCAGCACTTGCATTTGGTAAAATGAAATTAAAAATGACTTTCAATAAGCACAAGCACCATAATTATGTTTGGTAAAACAGCTTTTAAAAAATAAAAAGATTATAATAAACATATTTATAACGAAAATAATTTCTTTTTTCAAATTCTTTAAAATTTCATGTAATATTTTAAAATAAAAAATTCATAATAAACATAAACATAATAAATAAACTCTTTATTTTTTAACTTTAAAATTTTATATAAATATTATAAAAATTTATTTTATCCTAATATTTGATAGAGATGTATTTGTGTTGAGATTTGTGAAGATTAGGTTAAAAAATAAAAAATATATGAGGATTCCAATGGCAATATAATGTCAAGAAATATATGCGTGAAAATAAATAAAATTTGGTAAGCACAAGCTAGCTTTGAAAAGCTCCCTCTCAGATGCTTTCAAAAGCATCCCTAACTTTTAAAAGCCGCAAGCACAAGCACTTGGACTTTTTAATTTACCAAAAGCAAAATGAGGTGCTTTGCTTTTAAAAAGCACAACCATCTCTTCGAAAAGCTTTACCAAACCAAGCCTTAAATTAGTGACTTACACCACAGCTACCTTCACATTTCATAATAAGCAAGCATTACTGATTTGAACGTCAAAACAGCAATTATCTATAACAAATCCTAGGGTCGTTAAAATTGCATGTGCCAAATAAACAAACTAACAAAAAAGTCAATTTTCACAACAAAAGAATAGCAAACTCCATAGCAACGGTCACAATAATTTTCATTACTCTCTAGAAAATCGAAATAGGTATATTGTCGATCTCAAAACCTAGACAATTTTGAGTACCAACTTAATTCTCACGGAATAGCACCCAAAAACCAACGAAACCCTAAAACCAGTATCACCGAGCTTCAATTACTCACTCGAAACAAAAACTACGAATCCAATAACCAAAAACCTAGACAATTGCGCAATTCAATATCACATGAAAGCAAAAAAAGTAAGCCAAATTTCACGAAATAGCAAACAAAACGAAAAAAATTGCAAAACCCTAACCTTATTATGCATCAAAATAGCGCAACCAGGCTCCAACTGATCTTTATCAACAAACGACAAGATCCCAACGTAATATTCAGGCCCGACGGAAGATGAAACAATGGCATGATTCTCGTCAATGAGCTCTTCAAGATTCCCAACGCTCATTGGAGAACCTCTTAGATCATCGACCTTTGATCTATCTTCTTCGGCCTTCTCTTCCTGAGGCTTCAGCCTCTCTTGGTTCGCAACGAACTCTTCCTCCATCAGCAGATAGTCCTTCACGCGCTCCAGCTTCAGCAATCGGAGTTTGCACTTCGTGTGAGGCGTCACGACCGGAAGGCGAGCCGCGGCCTCGGGACCCTTCTGCTTCCGCTGCTTGCGGCCCACGCGGGCGGGAGGGGCTGCCGGCTCGAATTTCTTGTCCTTTTTGTCGTTGCCGTCCTGCTTACGATCACCCGGCATGCCCTGGCGGTTGAGGCCGCCCGGAGTTCCTTGCCCCATTAGATTGGTTTTGAGGGTTTTTGTTTTTTGGGTGGAAAAGGACGAAGCTGAGAGAAGAGAGTAGCGTGTCCAAAGAAGAAGAAAATATGCTTTGAGTAACCAATGCAACTTTCTATTATGTATTTTCAATTGTTGTGGTAACTTGTTGTTTAAGCCAAAAAAACGTTTCGGCAAAAACAAGTAATATGAGGGCTTGTTTGTGTGAGATTTTAAAAAAGATTTTTTTTAGTTATTATTTTTTAAAAGATTTTATGGAAAAATAAAAATAATTTTATGTTTGGATTTTTTATATAAATTTTTTTTATTTATCAATTATGTTTAAATATAATAATATAAAAGTATTTTTTTGTTTATTTATTATATGAAAAATATTTTTTTTTAAAGAAAAAATTTTAAAAAAAAAAATATAAATTACAGTTTCTCAAAAAAGATGTTTTTTTTAATGCTTTTATTTTTACTACTAAAAATTTGCTAAACATGTTAAAAAATAATAAAAGATAAAAAAAAATCTTTTTTTATCAGAATAATAGTACCCAAATAAGCACCTAGTGTTAAATCGGTGCAATACACGAATTTACATTTTAATTTGATATATTAAATCAAAAATAATATTTTATAATTATAAATTTTTTGAATTTAATATAATATTATTATTATTGTCATTATATAATAAACATAATGAATATGTTGTTTTATCTTTATTCAAAATAAAATACTAATGGAACAATTTAAAGTTTATAATATTTTTGAACAATAAAAAAAAAAGACTTAAAAAAAAAGAATATATATAACTGTAATAGTAGCATGTCAGTTTTACACTAAATTTTATATCAAAAGAGTGAAAAGACTAATAAAAATTTATCGACAACCTAGTATTTTACTAACCTTGTTAAAAAAAAGCAATTGGCATATGATGTTGTGCTCTCTGTTACATATTTTATTTCAAGTCTGAAAGTAGAGTTATAGATAAATTAGTTATATCTATGGTAAATATTTGTACAAAAGTGTAACCATAACATGTTATTAAAAATGAAAATACTATTTTTTACCTAAATATTATTAAAAACTTCTTTGAACACAACATTTATTATTAATGACTTTGGATTGTCGTATTCGTCCAGAATTAGAACCTTGAGGCTACTGCGACTCTTAACTCTTGACAAAGCAACGTAAAGTTGTCTATGAGTGAACACTGATTTTTGCAAGTACAGCACTACATGTGATAATTATTATTGACCTTGACTCTCTTGTTGGTCATTGCAAAGCACACTGCTAATGGAAATTGCCTCCGTTGGAACTTAAATGGCAATCCTGAATCTAAAGGGATCAAGTTCATTCTTGAAATGTACACTTTGTCGCCAATATTTCTACAGCCACTTCCGTCACTCCCAATTACGTTGTTGCGAAGTTCGTTAACTATTAATCTTATCCCGTTGCATAAACCTGAAGTCTAGTATATGTTTTGAGTATTATTACAGTGACTCCTGGCTTCAAAGTCAACTTGTGATTGGGTAGTCCAGATCATTTGATATTATTTAGAAATTCTGGTATGAAACTACTCTTATTGTACACCTTCATTCTCATCAGCTTGACATGTGTCAGAACTTAGATACTCCTTTTCTATCATTGGAAAAATTGTCAAAATGAAATCGTTTACCTTCTCGACACTCTCAAGCATGAGTGCAAGAATTGCGCTACTATGAAAATACCTGTAATCTGACATGTTTTACAACAAATTTGGATATGTAAAGTCTACCAAATGAGAGAGAGGATCATCAGTAGTTGTAATCGGCAGATCATCTGAAATTTCAACTTCTGACTCATCACAAATATTTTTATTTTCAACATCAATTATTTAATTATCAAATCTCTTCATTTCACCATCATGTTGATCCAAAAAAGACATTAGAAGCCTCATGTTCGCATGCAACTTAAGAACCTTACAGAACGACCACAGATGGGCTGAGTTAATAGCTGGTGACAATATATCATGTCTACTCCCTTTCGGAATCACCGGAAGTATTTGTCTAAAATCACCTCCTAGAACCACAACCTTACCACCAAATGATTGTTGTATCTTATGTTGATCAGTAACTGACATAAGATCTCTGAGTGTCCGATCAAGTGCTTCAAAACACATTTTATTGAGCATTAGAGCTTTATCCCAAATTATTAAGCTATTTTGGGTGAGTAGCTCAGCCTTCAAGCTACCACGCTTGATGTTGCAAATAGATTCATCAGTAATTGTATTAGATACTGAAAACTTAGAATGAGCCGTTCTGCCATCAGGTAGGAGTAATTCCACTGAATGCTACATTGAAATCAATATTTCCTCTAGATCGAATAGCAGAAGAAATTTCATTCCAAATAAATGTCTTACCACACACACCATGTCCATAAACGAAATAAAAACCACCAGAGTCTGCAATAATAGCATTGAGTATCTCATCGAATACTAACCTTCGCTCATTTGTGTCATATGCTAACTTCTCCTCTATTAGCTTATTCTGAAAAATGCGAACATCAGACAACTCAAGATACAGCATTGATATACAGTCTCTTAAAGATCTCGCATTACTGTTGAGTATATTATAAATCTCAATAAAGCAAAGATATTTTAATTCGTCATCAGTCATGTTTAGTCCTAGCAAAAGCACATGATAGTTTTATCAAATATTTAATAAGTAATTCCAAAATAAAATTATTACTATTATTAATAAAAATAAAAGTAATAAGAGAATACAATCTTTATATATATATATATATATAAAAAGACAGAATGAAATACCTTGGCTTTTCAATGCTTTTTTCTTTTCATATAGTATTCCGTCAGCTAATAATGTCCAAGTTGTATTCCAAATACAATCTGATTTGCTAACACTATTAGATATCAGTAGCATCACAAATAGTTTTCTCAATTGATGACCAGATACAAGTTCAGTTACCTCATTAATAGCTACAATGAATTCTCTATAGTTACACAGTAGTCTCATGGAATAGCAAGCATCTTGGAAGTTAGAATATATAATTCCATTAACTGTCCTAATAGACTCATATGTTGTGCAACCTCTCTGAACATTTAACAAAATTCTCATATAGTAGATATCACTTGTACCCGGTGGAACATAGTTTAACCTCTCGATAGAATATCCTCTTTTGCGTGGATGCCATTCCTTTACTTCTCTATCATAAACAAATTGATTTGAAAACTCAACATACGTTAAAGTTTGACCTGCTTCAAATTCTTTGTTGACCTCCATCCATGCTAAGAACATCGTACATTTTTCTTCCTCTTCTTCCACGATTTTCTCAAGATCGTCATCATCTTTAAAGATAATATTTTGCTCTTCAGATAAATGAAAGGTTAATCTCATCACTGAAGGTTAAGTCAAAGTTCTCCACACAACCTCATATACAGACAAATACCAGCAATCATAAAATTGTTTGATCTCATCAATAACCTGAGTATCCTCTCAATTGGAAGCTTCTTTTGAAACTCCAACTGCTATCCTGTCTACACCTTTATTCACGTATTTGAACAAATATTTGATAGTATTTGACTTATTACAGTACTCTACATTAACATGCGCTTGATAAGACATTAGCAGATATGCATTGTATGGAACCACATTCTTATTATCCATATGGACTCCCTTCTTCTCGGTAATCACTTATGTGTCTCGTCTTCTATATGATGGATATCCACTATCTTCGATAACTGTGGTGCTACTAAATGTTTTGAGATAATATTTGGTGCAGTACCCATCTTTCATGTAGGAAGATTTTGAGAAAGCTCTACCACATGATCCATAAATCATGTATGTAGATAAAGTTCTAAATAATTTTGGGTGTCGAACATGATCAAATAATTCTAAAAATATTAACCAGTCAATTTAAATTGTTATTGTTATTTTTTAGTCTCCACTCAACTATAAAAGATTGTGAGCATATGGTAAAATAAAATATTATGATTAAAAATAAAAAAAATTAAAATGCTGAATTTGATGAATGCAGAAAAACCCTTTTCAAATTTTGTATTAATATCTTATAATTCACATAAAGTTAGGTTCAATAGGTTCATTAAATTTTATCATTTAAATATATAATAAATAAATTTTATTATTTAAATATATAATAAATAAATTTTATCAAACACAAGTGACTAAAATCGTAAAACTTTTTTTAAATCGAGACATTAACATAGAAAAAAGATCCTAGCAAATAATAGAAATAATAATCAAACGTTAAATTTCTCTAGTAAAAGATACAATTAAATAAAAAATAAATTTTTATTCTAAATTAAAAAAAAAACATACACATTATACATAATACATTTTTATTGGCAAATATTTTATATTATTAAAAAAAAAACTATTCACAAAAACTTTACTTTTTCTTAAGAAATTATCTAAATATAAAATTATTGGATTTTCTACTTCATAAATGTGCTGGCCTTGATTTTTTTTTAAATTCTGTACAAATTAATGAATCTTTTTTTTTTAAAATAAAGAGATTGAAAATAAATAGCTTATAATTAAAAAAAAAAACATAATATTTCTATTGTACAAAGATAACCTAAAAATAATAATGTGAATTGAATAAAAGAAAAATTTATAGATATAGCAAATAAAAAAAATTTAAATTTAAAAATCGAAACGATTAAGAAATCACTTAATTAAAAAATTAGTATTAGAATTTTAAATTTTAAATTTTTAAATAGAGTTTCCTAATTAGCTAGTGCAAATTTTTAATTTTCAAATAGAATTTCTTAATTAAATGTTCGTTATTAATTAGGAATATAGGAATTTGTTAAATTAGGAATTTTTTTTTAATTTTGTCATAAATAGTATCAATCCTATTATTTGTCGATAAAAATAAATAAAAATTAAATACAATTTAAAAATTAATAACCTCATAAATTATGTAAATTTAGAAAAAATATTTTAATTTTTTTTAAAATACTAAATTAATTCAATTTTGTCAGAACAACATTAGAAGCAGAATTAAGTATAAAAAAATGTCAAATTAAATTTATTTTTAAATAGCATAAATAACATCACATTTTAATAAAATTGATAATTTAATTTAATTTAATATAATCTTTTGTAGTTAGTATATTTGCTTATAAATTATATAATTTTTTAAAAAATATTCTTAAACCATTTGTTTACTTAAAAATTCAAAAAAGTTATATTTTAAATTTAAATTTAAAATTTTAAACATAATACTTTAATTAAAAATTAAAATTAGATTTTTTTAATAAGTACACATTAAAAATTTGGTTTAATTACTCTATTGGTCCCTATAGTTTCACAAAATTTTCAATTAGGTCCCTATACTTTTTTTTTCCTTTTAATTGGGTCCTTGCACTAATTTTTTTTCAATTAGGTCCCTCTTAGCAGTAATTGGCTTTACTGTATAGGGATCCAACTAAAAAAAATTGGTATAGGGACCCAAATAAAAGGAAAAAAAAGTGTAGGGACCCAATTAAAAAAATAAATTAGTGCAATGACTCAATTAAAAAGAAAAAAGTATAGGGACCTAATTAAAAATTTCGTGAAACTATAAGGACCAATAGAGTAATTAAACCTAAAAATTACTAACTAACTTAATTGTATCAACAATAATTCATATGAAAAATTTATGACTTTATGATATTAAATACTAAATCATAAATTAACAAAATATCAACAGTGTGAATCGAATTGAAAAATATAACCACAGGTAATAACTAAATAATTTCAACTTATAATAAAAAAAAATCTAATTCCAAACATAAAAATCGAAAAGAACCAAAAGAAAAATAACAACTAAAAAAAAGTTATTTTCACTAAAATAAACATATGTTTAGTATTGTTCTATTAGATAGACTCTAAAAAGGAATTTCAAAATATGTGCATCCAAATTCTCAATTTTCATTCTCAATTTTGATCTTCTTGCAAGTTGAGGTATCTCCTTCCACCCCCAAATCTTCCAACTTCGAGGATAGTCGCTTGGTTGGTGTAATAGCATTTTCCAATACTTCGAATACACCATTGTCCATAACTTCATGGGAGAATTCAAGCAATAAATTCTATACCAAACACTATGTTAAATTAAAGACATCCTTTTCACCTTTGATTTTAACTCAATAATATTTTTTTGAATAAAATTAGGCTCAATATCCTTCTTAACTGAGGCGTGTATTCTTCCTTCCTATAATTGATAAACAAAAATCAAAGAATAATTAAATGGGGATAAACAAATAAATTAAAATACGAATAATATAAATTTAATATTATTTAAGAAATTGGTAGAAAACTCACATCTTCATCGAGCCAAACCATCTTAATTGAGTATGATAATGGAGAATTTTTGTAGCTTGATAGTGTCCATAACCTTATCACTAATATACATATACACAAATTATCAACTCTAGGATTAATTTCTGCAATTTTGTGAATACTAGTCACTGAAAAAAATAGAAAAATTTTAGATTTTGGATATATGTAAAGGAAGAGATTGATGTACTTTGAATTGTTATAAAGATTGTCATTTAAATTCAATTAAGTAGATCTGACACTAACAAAAATCAACTCTCATTAAAAAGAGTGTGATTATACGCACACACATTATTGTTCTAACTAAGTCATTTACGTTCATGCACTACATTATCGTCATCTTCTTCTTTGCGTTCTTCCTCCTCCTTCTTCTTCTTCTCCTCCTATTCCTTTTTTTCTCTTCTCATTCTCTTTCTCCTTCTCCTTCTCTTTCTTCTTCTTTTTCTTCTTCTTCTTCTTCGCGTATTTTCTCCTCACCGTCATTCTTTTGTTGCTGCTATTATTGCTGTTATTGTAATAAAAAGTGAGGAGAAAGAGTTTTGAATTGTGCAGGACAACCAGTTCAAATGCACCTTAATTTATTCAGAAATGAACTAAAATTATATAATGATTATGACACAATTAACTCAGAAATGAACCAAAATTACATAATGGATTGCGACATAATTAACTCAGAAATAAACTGAAATTACAGAATAATTACGACACAATTAACTCAGAAATGAACCAAAATTTACCATAATGATTGCGATACATAAACTTAGTTCGAAAACAAGAACACAAACAAGACTGAATCATGAACAAAAACACATTCAAAATCAACTTTGGATCAGATAACGTCATTAATGTGTTTCTTCTTCTTTTTTGTTTGATATTTTTTTTTTTTGTTTTATTCCTCTCAAGAGAGTAAATAAAAAAGAATTTTGAGAAATTAAAATAAGAAGGTGAAGATGAAGAAGAAAAAGATGAAAAAGAAGAAGAAAAAGCAATAGAAGATGAGGAGAAAAAAGAGAAAGAATTTTGAATTGTGTAGGACAATGAATCTAAATGCACCTTAATTCACTCAGAAATGAGCCGAAATTACATAATAGATTGAGACACAATTAACTCAGAAATAAACCGAAATTACATAATAATTGTGACACAATTAACTCAGAAATGAACCGAAATTACATAATGACTGCGATACATAAACTCAATTCGAAAACAAGCACACAAAAAAGACTGAATCATGAATAAAAACACATCCAAAATTAATTTTGGATCAAACAACGTCATTAATATGTTTCTTCTTTTTTGTTTGACATTTCTTCTCTTTTTCTTGGTTTTATTCCTTTTAAGAGAGTGAAACAAGAAGAACTATAAGAAAATAAAAAAAAAAAGGAGAAGATGAAGAAGAAAAAGATGAAAAAAAAGAAGAAGAAGCAGTAGAAGATGAGGAGAAATAGGAGAAAGAGTTTTGAATTTTGTAGGACAACGAGTCCAAATGCACATTAATTCACTCAGAAATGAACCAAAATTATATAATGATTACGACACAATTAACTCAGAAATGAACCGAAATTACATAATAATTGCAACATAATTAACTCAGAAATGAATCGAAATTACATGATTGCGACACAAAAACTCAGTTCGAAAATAAGTGTAACACCCTACCACACAGAGCTTTACGCTTAAGTCGTAAAATAGAGGTGGTGTAGTATTACGGCATCTAAAATAATATATTATTCGAGGAGCCTTGAAGGTTGGTTAAGTAAAAAAGTGAAAAAAAATGCAACGCTCACGTATAGAAATTTGTGTACGAAAAAAAAGTAAATACACGTATATATAACAAGAGCGGAGTGTCAAAAGATACATAATATCAAGCTCCAGGCCCAACCTACGAAGCCAAGGCTGGCCGGAGAATATTTATATAAGTATATACAATCCCAAGTTCCAAAGTATTCAAAATAAACCTTAGTTCTCCAAAAACCTCTAAGAGGAACAAAAGCAAAACATAATAAGGAAAATTCCACACACACACACACACACACACACACACACACACACACACACACATCAAAACACCCAAAATACAAAGTCCCAACTCTGCTGTGACAGGAACTCCATACGCCTAGTAAGGCACTTCTCAACTTGTATCTAAAAAATGACAACATATGTATGGAATGAGAACCGGAGGTTCTCAGCATAGTAGTGGTGCTCACATAAAATATAATGCTCCGGAAAAGCCAGAGGCAATCCTAGAACTTCAACGCTCATATTTAAATCTTAAAGTTATAATTTAAAACCAGAAACAAGGTAGGGTATCTAAAACAGTTAGGTTTTAACTCAACTCTATCTTAATCCATCCTAACTCAATCCCTCAGTTTTCCCTTTTCCTCCAATCCTCCAAAACTCCAATGGGACTGCCCTTGTCACTCCTCCACCAGACGAGGAAAATCTCAATTGTATAGACAAACAATGCATACAAGTAATACACAAGTAGAAGTATGATTTCGGCAAGTAGAACAAGTAGCAGATAAGCAGAGTTATACAGTTAAGCAATCCAAATATAATGTACACCTAAGAAAAAACATACAAATGCATATGATGTATGCCTGTCCTATGGCTGATGAGTCTTATCTATCGGTTATAAAGCCAACCCGACATGTTCTGGTAGCTAACCTTGGACAGAAACACCCTTCGCGGAGCAAGCGGGCCTGAGCCACAACCCCCTTGCTACTACCCGCTCAACCTGGAGCAAGTGGAATAACCAATACTGCTGCTACTACCTAGGTGGGTGTTTATAAGCTCAACCTGGAGTAAGTGGATTAATCCACTACTGCTGCTACTACCCAAATATCACAATCTCTGATCTGGAGCAAGCGAGACGAACTACATCCTTGCTACTTTCCAAGTATCTAAAACATAGATTCATTTAGTCTTAATCAATCATCATTATTATCAAATCTCAAACATTGATCAGGAGCAAGCGAGACGAACCATAATCCTTACTATTGTTCAGGTATCACAAACATAAATTCATTTAATCTTAATCAATTATCATTATTATCACATTCAACATTTTCAGCACCCTTCAATAACAAATCTCCACTTTACAACCTTCCTCAATATCAAATTAATTCATCCAACAATTTTACCCACACTTCACAGCCTAAAAACCAACTATCAGGCTTTAATTAAGGCTATGTTTGGTTGGAAGGAAAGAAATAGAGAGGAAGGAGATAGAAAGGAAAGGAAAGAAATTGAGTGAATTTTTATTTTCTTTAGATGTGTTTGGATGAAAGGAAAATAAAAAGGAAAGAAATGTTATAAAAAGACAATTTTACCCTTATATTATATATTATATAGAAAAAAGTAAAGGGATAATATTTGAAGTAGAGAGAGAAATTTAGTTTTTTCTCCATTTTCTTTCCATTGTTGGAGGGAAAAAAATTGGTGGGTCCCACCAATATTTTTTCATCCATTTTCCTTCCTCTCCCATTTCTCTCCTCAACCAAACAAGGAAAAATAACTATTTTCTTTCCTATTTCTTTCCCTCCCTTTTCCTTTCTCCCATTTTCACCTCAAACAAATACACCCTTAAGAGTTATAGAGGTTTGGAAAGCTGGAGAATTGGTTTAAAACTTTAAAATCCACCTTTCAGAAAAACAGGGGTCTGTGTACGCGTCACTCTGTCTGCGTACGTGGTCATGCAAAAATGTCTCATCCTGCATACGCGTCACCCTGCCATGAACCTCTGGGCAAAGCCTAATGGCCGCATCGCGTGGGTGTGTCTGCGTGCGTGAGCATAGCAGTAAAAGCAAAAAAGCTGGTAAGTCTAAACATTCAGTTTTTCGTACCTAACTTCGAGCGTCTATAACTTCCTCTATAAAATTCCAAATTCCTTAAATATTATACCATCTTAAAGCTCTTAAAATATCTTTAATTTAAAATAGATTTTATTCAAAACTTTTAGTTCCAAACCTTTCAAATTCTTACCAAACTGCACCAATCCTCCACAATACACATATCCACCTTCATTCCGTAACTACTCTACCAATTCAATCAATTCAACATATGATTCATCAATTAGTCTAATCAATTATAACACCAGTTTTCAATCAACTTCAACAACTCATCAATATAACCAAGCTCTCATTACAACACACATCAACATTATATATTCATCATAATATATTATCATTATCAAACACCAACATCATCAACCAACAAAATCATCATTATTCACAATCATTAATAATCAATCATCATATATTTCAACCACCCACTCAATAATTTCCAACAACAAGTCACTAAACCTCAACCTTCCATATCATACAACTTATCTATAGTCATCTAGCCTAAATTTTTACGAAATATTATATGTTATCTATGAGAAACCGAAATCATACCTTGGCCAATCCCTCATAAAGCCTGGAACACCTCAATTATCTTCGTTCTACAACCGTCCAAGACTCCAACTCCTCTCAAATCACAAATTTAGCTCCCAAGATTCCAATTCAAGCTCCCAACATCATCAATGAACTCTGAATCAACATAATTCAATCTAATTCCACATATATCACTATAATTAACCTCAAGGCTTACAATCTCAATAATCCACTAAAAGAGTTTAGAGTTCTTACCTTTCTTAAGCGTCATGGGACCAAAACCCAATAATTTTCTCAAGTTAGATTGATCCTAAACACATCAAAACATCAAAATCTTAAAACTCAAATTTCAAAATTAGAGAGAGAATGACTGAGAGGGAAATTGATATTTTCTTACCAAATTATTGGGTAAATTTTGTAGAGCTCGTCGTGATGATCACGTGGTCATAAACGGTGTGTGGTAATCGGAGTTCCGAATAAAAAGTTATATGGATTTGAAACTCAATCAAGGGTTTGGCAATGGCTTCCTCTCCCTTCTCATGATTTCAATGTGAATCCCCTTCTGATTTGGGAAAGAAGGGCTGATGCCCTTCATTAACATGTAGTTTGGTTGGGCTTTCGGCCCAATACGTGCCCAATTCAACCGATTTGGTCCGTTTGGCCTAATTTTGAGCCAAAACCTTTAAAATTAGTGTCAAAATTTGTATTTTAATTATTTATACCTCTTTAAACTAAAAATATTAATTTTATAATTTCTTTTATTTATTATTATTTTATTGGCTAATTATTTATTAATTTTGCAGGTTTTACATCCTACCCACCTAATTTGAAATTTTGTTCCCAAAATTCAATTACTTGCGAATGAGTGCAGTTAGTCCTTCCTCAAACTCAATTCAAGTTCTCCGGTATGCTTTTTCATTCCGACTTGATTTTCAAGTCACCTTCACTAATGAGACATCTTTTCCTCAGAGTTCCTTAATGTTTACGTTATCAATCCTAATTGGGGTCACTTGAAACTTCATATCATTCTTGAATTGAATTGGTTCAAGTTCTAGTACATAAGTTGTATTGGGAATGTATTCCCAGAGCTGCGTGGCATGGATCGAAATACTCACGCAAGTTCGAGAGATACGGCTGTAAGAACACTTGATATACCACCGGTTCAATTTGTTCTAATACCTCAGACGGAATAAACTCCTTTAGGTCGATCACTCATCTGTTACCAGTCACCAAAGTAATCTTCAAGAATACATAGCTTTCTCTTTTAGACTCCTTAGGCTCACTCCGTTGGTTTGCATAACTATTATGTTGGCTTGCGCAATTAAAATCTTAACTCGATTTTCACTTATTCTTTTCTCATGGTTTCGGCTATCAATTCAGAACCTAAGATGCTTAATTCCCTTGTTTGACATGCTTCAACATTCTTAGTAGCTCTTTATCCTCTTACTGCGCTATCCAAACTCTCGGCCTTACAACTCCTTGAAATTCACAATTGATTCAGTCTGATACCTCCAACTGCTACCTCAACACCCAGCTTTAGACTACAACCTTACTTAATGGTTCCTTCTCCTTAATCGTCCTCCAACAATACTCAGGGTCTTATTACTGAGGGCATTTGTTACCACTTTACGATGTTGCCTCCACGTGCATCCTAAACCCTTCGATAATGCATCATAGTAATTTTAAATGGTTTATTAAGTTCAAGTATTGTGAGTACTGGTACCGAGATTAATCTTCTTCTCAAGGTTCGAAAGTTTTCTTCGCATCCAGGCATCCACACACACGATGCATCCTTGCATGCCAATGTAATTTCAAGCAATACGGTCAACAAGAATTAAGGCCCCAACACTTCTCTTGGTGTCGCATACTTACACGGTTCATCTTCCGCGTCCAAAGGTCCTGCTCTAAGGAACTAACGCCTTAATGGTTATATCTAAAAATTGTACCAGATGATAAACTAAGCTCGAGTTGATTTTCGAAAAGGTATTAGGCTTAAGAGGCGATTAAACAACATATATGGTGCTCGTTAGAAATAGAAAGATGTCTTATATGGTGCTCAGACTAAGTCTTAGAGAATAACAAAATGTACGAGAAAAAGAACTAAGATGCATCTCAAGAAAGGAAGCCAGAACAAAAACATTTGATAGCAAGGATAAGGCATATTGAATCAAGTAAGTTTCAATTGACCTTGAAAGATACAAGGTTGTGAAGAGAGCACTCAACCTTCAGCCAATTTTCAAGACTCAAGAATCATTTGTCTATACCAAAACAAGCTCAGGCTCACCCCTAGATGAACAAATTCAAATATAAATATATGCACGTAAGGGGGTTAGAATTGTAGAAGATGAACCATTCATTATTCAAGGAAAATTCCGAAACAAAATTCCAATGCAGGTTACAAAAGGAAAGCTAGATCGAGTCGCGAAGATTCACCGGTACTCTTCCTCTCGCATACAGTCTACTACTATGGTCTTCCTTTTCTACTGACAAAATGGGTGTTCTCCACAGGGTAGCACTCGGTCAAACAGATTTTTCTTTCATTACTCCCTTCAACCAGATCCCAAGCTTAACACTAAGCTTGACACTTTCAGTCTTACATCCTCATCCCTGACATAGGCTATGAATAAATACGGTGTTTCAAAATCACACACTACAATTTAAATTTTGGTTTTCAATTTCGCAATTACTTAAACCCTGTTGATTCGATCGTCCCCTATCTTAAGTCCTTCCCTGCGGACAATTCCCAGATACGTGCCCTGATAAACAACACTTGTAACATACGCCCAAGCAAAAACGGCACGGCCTATCCGGATGGTAGCGACCACACTTTTGACATGTTAGCTCCTCTGAAGTAGCCTTTGTTTATTTTCCTCTACCATTTCCTTGGTGATCGTCATTCGTTCCAACTTGGTCTCGACCTTGGGAAAATTATTGCGCATTTCCTCTTCGCTTGAATTCTTGACCCCTTGGTGCAAAATTCTAGTTATGCTCCCTTCGGTGGAATTCCCTGTGATCGTTCTCTGCCACAGTAGCCTTCCGTAAATATTCTTCTGCCACTCTACTCTTGTTTACCAATTCTGAGAATACTCTGATCTTCATCGGGCCTACTAAACTCAAAATATCACTCTGGAGTCCTCCTTCGTATTTTATACATTTACATTCTGTAAAGTCTTCCGAAGCACCTTGGCAGATTCAGAAAAATCGGCACAGTTCTTTAAATTTATTTGTGTACTCCACAACATAGCTCCCAAGTTTGACTTGCTGTTATTGAGTTGAGGTTTTATGACACTTCTATCTCGGAGCGTTGTAAGTTTAGTAGCCCCCAAGCTCAATATGCGACCTTTTGAATACATATTAAAGCTTTTGTGGCTTCTTTAATTCTACTTAGGGAATGCCAACCATTTACATCATTTTTTATGTAATTAATGTAATAATTATTTCTATGTGGTTAAACTGAATGAATCATAGCCTCTTGTTTGTTTTTGAAGTAGGTGAACAGTTTTTGCAATCCAACGGCTGATAGTTATAAATGGCACATATTATGGGTTTAGTGGGCTTGTGATGATTTGTATTATGTTGGGAACGTACGTTTGGTTAAGTTACTCATATCTGTGCCAAGTAAAAAAGGATGACTTTTAGAGGTTAGTTTTGTTTTACTTTCATTGTTGTGTGTCGTTTTCTTCTTCATTACTATGGCAAAAGACAAAAAGGATAAAGTGGAGGAAGTGAAAGATGACCTCTACGCATGGGTGCATACAGATGTCAAGTGTCGTGCCTCTCTGCATCATAATTTAAAAAAAATTTCCAAACTTTCTTCTTCTAGTTATGTTAGGGTTGACATATCAGTAAGTGTAGAGTTCCTTTCCTGTGGTGGTGAGGATAGAGTATGCGAGAGAAAGGGAGATTGGTCCTATTTCTATTTTTATGTATGTACTTTTTCAGAATTAGGCGTTAAAGTTCCATTTACTGATTTTGAATGCGAAGTGCTAACACAGTTGTACTGTGCTCCGTCACAATTGCACCCAAATTCATGGGTTTTCCTTCGGGCTTATGAGTGTTTGATGGAGTTTCTAGAGACTCTTTCATCTCTAAACGTATTTTTTTTGCTATTCATTCAAAAGGAGTATGTAGGGGGCTTTGGATAAATCTTAGCAATTACCCTGGCCAAGCTCTCTTCATGTTATAAAAATCGTCTTTTGAAAATTTTAAAGAAATGCTTGTAAAAATACGATTTGCTGAATCTATTTATCCATTTTACCTGGGTGATGAGTTGGTGGAAAAGTTTCCTTTATATTGGTGTCCCGAACCCATCCAAATTTTAGATGCGCCCGGGAGGATTAAGGAAGAGAATTTGGTGTTGGAATACCTGATAAACTGTTTTTGTCAGGAAAATTGTTGTTTATTTCTGAAATGTTTAAAGTTGAGGGTGACAAAGAAGCTTTGGAAAGTTATATTGGTAAATTTTTGACACAAAGTGGTTTCGAAAGATGGTTGTTTTTCTAGATTGTCATTAATTGTCATTTGTTATAGGTGGAAAGGTTTCAAGCTTATCGTCATCATGGATGAGGTCATTTTTGGACTAGAAGAAGAAAGGTGATAAAGAGATTCGTAGTATGGTTGTGGGAAAGCGTACAGACACCGATGCTACCTAATCAAGTCCTCGTATGTTGAAAAGGAAAAATCCGAGCTGAGAGATAACTTTGGAAGTTCTTTCTACTGCTGAGTTGGACTTTGGGGCAGATAATGAGTTGGAAAAATAGCTATACCTTCATGGTTTTTCCAGGGGTGTTAATGCTCGTTCTATGTAAAGTGTACACTTTCTGTTTCCTGAGCTTGCCGACAAGATGGGACAACATCCTGCCGATTTTACCATGCTAAAAGAGGTTGGGCAAGAGGCGATTGGGCAGTATATGCAGGTATTGGTAAATTTTTTGTCTTTATATAATGCAATAATTAAGATAGTTATTTACAGAACCCTTTTGGCTGTGTCTTAGGTTATAGTTTCCAGGGTGTTGTGTTTAGGTTGAACAACTGAGATGTGTGTAGTTGAGGAAAGAAAAAATGCAAGTAGAGTTATGAAGTTAGTGAAATTACTGAAAGAAAGAGATAGGGTTGTTGTCGTGGTTACGACAAAGAGGAAAAGTATGGAGCTGGACATGGCTAAGCTTCATGAGCAAATCCGAGTATTGCAAAGTTAGGTTAAGAGCGTGACAACGAAAAGGGACAACTGATGTCCAGGGTACATGAATTGGAAGAGGAAGTACTGGAAATGTTTGCAGCAGGCTTTGACAAAGCAGTAAGTCAGGTGATGGCTTTATCTCCCGACTTTAATGTTAGGAGTCTTGATGTTACAAAAATAGTAGTTGACGGGAAGCTGGTAAATGATGAGGCTAGTAAGGAAGCGGAAGATAAGAATGGCGGGCCTATTCAGAAAAACAATTGACATAGAAATTTGTAGTGCTTATAGTATGTGACTTCTTTGGTAGTAATTTTGACAATGCTATTTGGTTTGTACATTTTTAATGACTGTTGTGTTTTGTACACCTTTACTTTGAGAAACATTTATATTTGCTTGATGGATATGTATTTGTATATGTAATTGTGGCAAATTGTGGTATGGATAACATTAGTTCTTTATTAGAAATGGATAATTTTGACAATACCTTCCAGTGTGGAAGGTGCAAAGTGAATGGCCTCATTAAAACCTCCCCGAGTAAAACCCTTGTTTTTTATGTGGGAAAAAATCTCGGCGGTAGGAAAAAAAGTACCCTTCAACTTCTTCTTTTACTTGTAATAAAAATGTAGCGAGGATATATTCCAGGTGTTTGGAAACTCGGTTCCTTCTAGTGTTTGTAAAAAGTATGCTCCTCGTCCGTGTACTTTTGTTACTTGGAATGGTACCACCCATGAGATGGCGAGCTTTCCCTGGCCAGGAGATTTATGAACATTGTCTACCTTTCTTAGAACAAGGTCTCCTTGTTGCAATGTTCTCAGGCAAACTCTTTTATTGTATTTTTGGCGGACGATGATCTGCATTGCATGTTGCCGAAGTCTGGCTATAGTGTGTTCTTCGTCTAAAGTGTCCAGCTCGGCTCTTCTTGTCTGGTCATTTTTCTCGACAGTTGTTAGTTCAGTTCTTAGTGATCCTTGTGAAATTTTCATGGGAATCATTAACTCCGCTCCATACACTAGTTGGAATGGAGTCTCTAAAATAAATAGTTATATATTTTTAACAAAAATTAAAATAATTAAGAATGGTTTGACCCTGCCTGTGTCATATGGAGCATATACATCTAGGAACTCGTCAACGAATAAGTACTCATTGTAGATCGTTACATCTTGAATAGAAAGTCTCACATAGACAGGTAATTGTTCCTGAAAAATATTTTAAGAAAAATGGGGTGAGTTTTGTAACTCAGTGACTAGACAATACATCTATAATCGACATGAGACCATATAAATATTATATAATAATAATTTTAATTATAAAATAATAGTTGATAATAATAAGTAAATCAATAAGGGAGTTTCATACAGAAATCAAATCAAAAATCCACACTTGGACAGCTCCACCTCTATGGGCAACCCTTTCCTCTCGTGTGTTCTAATAGAACAGAAGATCTAACGTGTGGCCTACACGTTAGGCTAGCAACACCCCTGCTAGCTGGAGTCTGAGTTAGATGCATCTAAGTTAACGTCATAACCATCATTAACTACGATTTTCTAATAGAGCCTCCCAAACTAATTCAAAATATATAATTTCAAACATAACAAATTCTTCGATTTTTCAAACATGAGGTATTAAATCAAATTGAATAATAATTTCTCATCCAAATCTTTTTGAATCATATTTTCTCAATCTTAAGGCATTTCAAACATATTTTACAATTTCAAAATAAGTAAGTACCAATCAATATTTCAATGCTTCAAAAATACATATTTGAATAAAATCAAATGTTGATGAATAATATAAAACTTCTTCAAGAATACATATTGTCTCATAAAAAAATATAGTCTCATGTACATATTAAAATGAGCTTAACAAGGATAAATATTTAGCTTTAACAAATCAAATATTCAAGGCAATTTAAAATCCTTTAATAGTAATCTTATAAGTATAATTATAAGTTCAAAGCACCGTATATAAAAATAATTATAAATGCAAAGCCAAACAATTATAAATGTAAAGCCTACTCACAGCATGGTCCTAAGGGACCGAAGAGACTAAACCCGGATTGCTGAATTAAAAGGTTAAAAAGGTTAGAATAGAATGGAACAAAAGAACACAGAATTTGGACCGAGCCAGTAAAAGTAACTTCAATTCAAACAATAGCAACGACTACGTCACAGATGTAATATTGCCAACAACAACAACATTGCTATCACTTCTAGCTCATAACAAACAACACCAAAAGCAAATTAATCAAGAAAGATAGGACAAAAATGTGGTGAGATAGTAAGTTAGATAAAAGTGGAACAAGAATAGAAAGAGAAGTCAAGTACAAGGAGAATGGGGTTTGTTTCACCAAGCTAAAGGTATAGCAGTGGTGGCTCTTGGCGGTAATAATTCCAATGACTCCGGCAACAACATTCATGGCCCCAGAGACTCCGGCAAGCAATAGAAAACTAGAAACTGAAGCAGATCAGAATAATCCCTTCTCCGGTGACCTCCTCCACCTGCAACAGAGGCAACCACAGTAACAGTAGAAGAACAGAAGGCTGGCTCTATCTTACAGTGGTGGAAGACAACAGTATCTTGGCAATGAGCTCCAGCAGAGCTCCCATTTCTCTCTCCCATTTGTGCCCTCCTTCTCTGCCCTCCTTCTCTGCCCTGCGGCGGCGACGGGCATAGCGATGACGACAGGACTCCCTCCTTCCTCTTCTCCGTCGCGCGCTTTCCTCTGGAAGGTCTGCGATCTCACTCTCATCTCTCTCGTGCGTCTCTTCTTTTCTCTGCGACGGCAACAGTGGTGCCCAGCCCCGCCGATGTCGTCTCTCCTTGTTCTCCCTTTCTTCTTCCTTTCTTCTTCAATCACTCCTCCTCTGAGTTCTGTTCTCCTCTCTTTCTCTCTTTTTTTCTCCTATTTGTGGGTGTATGTGTTGTAATAAAATTAGGGCAAAATTAGGAATTTTTGGATTAAGGTTAAGGTTGAAAAAAGAGGAGTAAAGGTAGTTTAGGAATTTTGATAAAATTAGAGGGTAGGGTAGTAATAAAAAAAACTTGGGACATTACATTCTATCCTCCTTACAAAAATATTCGCCCTCAAAAATTGATACAGTATGTAAAATATTATATGGTTTTAGCCTTTTACCGAAAATGAGAAAGAAGTATAATCGGGTACAAGAGGTTACAAGATAGGTTTGTGTTAGAAAGATGTGGTTAACATTCACATTCTCTTGTTCCCTTAATAAGTCAAACACATATAGCGCTTTTCACTTCGTTCATCACTCCCAAAGAATATTCGAAAGTCAAACATCAGGACTAACCTTTCAACTTGTACCAAAATCTCTTTAATATCCTCCTCAGAATACTCCTACTTCATAATCTTCTTATGACATCGTACACTTACAAGTTTTACCTTCTGGGTCCATGAGCCACATCTTAAAAACTATTGTATTGCATGCTATATCTAAGAATTACACGTTAACCAATACAATTTCGAGTTTACTCAAAGGAATACAAAGCTTATAAAGAGAAGAACGAGTATCACAGATGAGGTTCACAAGAATTCAGAAGGATGTGTAGGATCGCAATTAAACAAGGATGTACTGAAATAATGAAATGTGTCAAAAGAGAGTCAAACCACATCTTAACAAGAAAATCTGAAGCAAGGAACTTTGATGGAAGCAATAAAAGAAAAGATGGAGTAGTCGAAACAAGTTCCAAATGAATAAAAGAAGTACAAAGCTCATAAGAGATGGCCGCTAAAGTCAATGACAATGTTCACAAATATTTAAGAGAATAATTAGGAACACAGTCAAATAAGACATCCGTCAACAATGGATAAAACTAAGAGAATTATTTTAAATTCTCATGGGAAAAGATATGAGATGAACATTTCAAAAGAAATGATAAAATCATAAATGTTATCACGCCACACAAATTCAAGTTGAAACAAAAGATGCAAGGTTTGTGAATTGGAGATTAATACGATCAAGAGCAAAGGTTTTTTCTCAAGAACCTTGTAGGATACATAGGTGCACAGTCAAGCAAGGATATGTATAAGTAAAAAGATAATCAACAACAAAAAAAAAAACAAAGCAAAACATAAATTAAAAAATATAACAACACATTTTAGAATAGACAACTTTACAGTCATAAAAATAAAAAATAACTGTCATAAAAATTAGTATGCTTCTTTTCCCTTTTCATAGAAATCTTCAACTAAGTACCTTTGAGATTATTATGACCTTGGACATTAAATAATTATGTTAATATAAAATTTGATATCTCCTAACTCAAAATAGTAGATAGGTTCTATAAAACATGACAAAAAATATAATTGATCTCCTTGTTGTCCTTTAAGCCAAAATTTACATATACATTTAGGTATTTAACTCATTTTGGTCACTGTTGGTAAAATACAGTAATATGATTTCCTATCATCATACAACTAGACTTAATATGAAGTTACAAATAAATTCACATATAAAATAACGATAATAATAAAACTAAAAATTGAAGTATTGGCAATTAACACACTAAGATTAGTTATAATATCTACTTTTTTTTTGCTTTTAACATAATCCAAACACATAGCAAAAGAATTTCAAAAAATTGGTATGGGATCATAATTCTTGTAAACATAAAACGCTAAAAAGAAAAATCATCTTCATAAATATTTTGTTGAACTTAAAGCTCATGAACTAAGGATAAACTCATATATATATATATATATATATATTAAAAAATATATTTTCCAAATTCTTGTTGTATCTTGAAAAATATATTATAAAAAAGAATTTTATATATATATATATATATATATATATATATATATATATATATATTAAAAAATATATCTCCCAAATTCTTGTTGTATCTTGAAAAATATATTATAAAAAAGAATTTTTTTATACAAAGTCTTTGACAAATTTGCTATCCGAAAGTGAGGCTAGGAAACACAAAAATAACCACTACATACAAATCAAAAACTCAGAAGTCCAATCACAAAAGAAATCGACTTGCTTATTACTTAAAAAATCTTAATGATCTCTATTAATATTAGTCATATAACCACATTTTGGGATCAATCATGGTAGAAATTCACTTATCACTCTTCTCTTCATATACATTATCCTGAGTTCTCATATATACGAATTGTAGGCTTGTAGCTCTCTAGAGAACATTTAGCTCATGCTGATTTTTGTTATCTTATTATCGGAATATAAGAAAATCAGTTGAAATTACAAAATTAACATTAAGAATACTGTAATAAAATTGAGGTAAAAGTATCACTTAGATTATCAAAATCAAGGTACAAGATCTGGCAAAACAATCTGGGAAGGATGCAATTTCAATGTATTAGAATCATTAGCAAGAATGAAGTACATATCATCTTATGATTACCACAATATATTGACCAATAAGATAATCATTTTAACTATAAATCTACAAACATGAGAAGCAACAGTATATTTGACTATTTATTATGCTAAACAAGAACAAAAACTTTGCAAAAAAAAAAAAGGAACACCAAAGGAAATACAAGCCTTTTAAAAATCATGTTGAGAATAGAGAAGACAATGGCTGCTGTAAACTTTTTTTTTTATATGTGAGTCAGTAGTTATGATATACTAAAGATTATTTTATATGATGGAAGGAAAATTTTGGTGCCAAAAACCAGTATTTTTACAATAGGGCAACATGAATTAACGCAGCGAATTTTCTTATAGTTGGGTTTTCTATACTTTTGGCATAACAAATTCCTTGCTTTTAAAACACGAACCAACAACCTTTACCAGACAAAGAACAAGGTTCATCAGGCGAAATAGTTTGCATCACAGAGTACTAGAAATCAAGAAAACCAATCTTCCTAAAACTCTGAAAATAAGAACAATACCGAGAATAGGAGAATTTTCAGAAAAACAAGGGTTAAGAAAATTCTTAGGTTTAATATCTTAGCCAAAAATAAAATTCATCCTCCAATCACCAACAAAAAGCAAGCATTCACAATCTAGATCTCATCTGAATAATCAGGAAAATAGTCCCATGAAAGAAAATTCACGTTCAATAAACAAAACCATAGTAGAACATATTATCAAACTAAAAAATCTCGACCAAAGAATTAGATTGGAAAAGATTTTTAATTCAAATAACAGATCATTAAAATAAAAAATTTACCACACCTAAACAGAAAAAATTATAATTCCAATGCAGCAAACAAGAATAATACTCCATTCATATGTTCGTCACGTAGTTCTTCTACTTGAGCAACCGAATAACAGTTTTCAAAGTTATTGATTTGAAAGAAAGAATCACGAGTGGTTCAAAATTATGTTAACTTCAAAGATCATTAACATAAGAAGAACAAACTAGTTTTATCGAATTTCAGAACAAAGCATCTCAACGAGCAGCTAAGTAAATCCACAATCCACAAATTTAAATATAGTTCTATAAAAGGAATAAGATAATAATTCACAGCAAAAATATATCGAATCTTCTAGATCATGGATGAAATCTTGAAATCAGAAATCATAGAGAACAACACAAAGGCGAAGAAGGTTAAAAAAACTTTTCACAAAAGCAAAGAAGAGTAGAATCAGCCAAAAGATAAAGAGTTGAAACCGAAACCAATGCACCAACACGTTAAAAAAAACCTACCAAGGGATAAGTCGAGATTGGTTATAAGAAAAGGATAAGAGTAGCAAGAAGTGGCAGAGGATGCATGATCACAATAATCAGAAGACAACATTGACACAGAGGACAAAGATGACATTCCTATAGGCCTCTGATAGTGCCACAATTTGTATAAATAGCCGCGCTTCTATTTATACTATTATGATCCTACCATAGGACACTTGCTCCATATTACACAGATTAAACCTAAGCTCTGATACCAATTTGTCATAGTCCAAAATGAGCCATAACCAGCAGCTTAGGAAAATAATCCCATAGCAAGCCTAATATACTCAAATATAAATTGAATAAGAAAGTTACAAATATTTTACATCTTCTAAAATAAATAGTTATACATTTTTAACAAAAATTACAATAATTAAGAATGGTTTGACCCTGTGATGAGTGGATAATTTATACACTTTTTGGCATTGTTTTTAGGTAGTTTTTAGTATGATTTAGCTACTTTTTATTATATTTTTATTAGTTTTTATTCAAAAATTACATTTCTGAACTTTACTATGAGTTTGTGTATTTTTCTGTGATTTCAGGTATTTTCTGGCTGAAATTGAGGGACCTGAGCAAAAATCTGATTCAGAGGCTGAAAAAGGACTGCAGATGTTGTTGGATTCTGACCTCCTTGCACTCGAAATGGATTTTTTGGAGCTACAGAAGCCCAATTGATGCGCTCTCAATTGCGTTGAAAAGTAGACATCCTGGACTTTCCAGCAATATATAATAGTTCATACTTTGCCTGAGTTGAGATCACGCAAACTGGCGTTTAACACTAACTTTCTACCCTATTCTGGCGTTAAACGCCGGAACTGGCATAAAAACTGGAGTTAAACGCCAGAAACAGGCAGCAACCTGGCGTTTAACTCCAAGAAAAGTCTCTACATATGAAAGCTTCAATGCTCAGCCCAAGCACACACCAAGTAGGCCCCGGAAGTGGATTTCTGCACTATCTATCTTAGTTTACCCATTTTCTGTAAACCTAGGTTATTAGTTTAGTATAAAAACTACTTTTAGAGATTTATTTTAGATCTCATGACATTTTTACACCTCATATTGTATTTCTGACGGCATGAGTCTCTAAACCCCATGGTTGGGGGTGAGGAGCTCTGCTGTGTTTCGATGAATTAATGCAATTACTACTGTTTTTCATTCAATCACGCTTGTTTCTATTCTAAGATATTCACTCACACTTCACCCTGATGAATGTGATGATCCGTGACACTCATCATCATTCTCACCTATGAACGCGTTCCTGACAACCACCTCCGTTCTATCTGCACTAGCTTGAGTGTGTATCTCGTAGCCTCCTGGTTCACGATCAGAGTCTTCGTGGTATAGGCTAGAATTATTGGCGGCCATTCCTGAGATCCGGAAAGTCTAAACCTTGTCTGTGGTATTCTGAGTAGGATCTGGGAAGGGATGATTGTGATGAGCTTCAAACTCGCGAGTGTTGGGCGTAGTGACAGACGCAAAAGAATCAATGGATTCTATTCCAACATGAGTGAGAACCGACAGACGATTGGCCGTGCGGTGACAGCGCATTTGGACCATTTTTACTGAGAGGATGGATGGTAGCCATTGACAACGGTGATCCACCAACATATAGCTTTCCATGGAAGGAGACCTGCGTGCGTGAAGAAGAAGACAGTAGGAAAGCAGAGATTCAGAAGACAGAGCATCTCCAAAACCTCAATCTGTTCTCCATTACTGCATAACAAGTATTATTTATTTTCTGTTAATTTCTTTTCATAAACCCAACCATTTTTATTATTAATTTCTTGACTAAGAGTTACAAAATAACCATAGCTTGCTTCAAGCTGACAATCTTCGTTGGATCGACCCTTACTCACGTAAGGTATTACTTGGACGACCCAGTGCACTTGCTGGTTAGTGGTACGAGTTGTGAAAAGTGTGATTTACAATTTGTGCACCAAGTTTTTGGCACTGTTGCCAGGGATTGTTCGAGTTTGGACAACTGACGGTTTATTTTGTTGCTTAGATTAGGAAAATTTTTTTCTTTTTGGTTTAGAGTCTTCTATTATTGTTTTTGGTTGAAACCTTTTTTTACATCCTTATTTTCTTTTTCAATTTTTTTCGAAAAATTTTATAAACTAATAATTGAGTTTTTCTATTTGAGTTTAATTTCATATTTTAAGTTTGGTGTCAATTGCATGATTTTACTTTTCTTTCATTTTTTCTTCGAATTATTAGTGCTCAAAATATAAAACTTTTTAAGTTTGGTGTCCTTTGTGTTTCTGTTTTCTTAAAAATTTTTCAGAAGTTGTTCTTAGCGTTCATCGTAATATTCAAAGTTTTCCTGTTTGTTTCCTTTGTTTTGATCTAAAAATTTAAGTTTGGTATCATTTTTACTGTTTTTCTCTTCATTAAATTCAAAAATATCTTTTCTCTTTATTTTAATTAATTCTCGAAATTTTCTTTAAAAATTCAGATTTTTATTTTAAAACTTTCTATTCTATCTTATCTTAGTTTTGAAATTTCAAAATTCAAAATCTTTTTCCAAAATCATATCCAAAGTTTTTCAAATCTTCTTAATTAAGTAATTATTTTTGTTTTCAAATTTATTTTTCTCTTAGTTTTCGAAATTTATATTTTAATTTCTAATTATTTTATTTTATCTTATTATTTTTATTTATTCTTAATAATTCGGTTTTTTCTACTTATATAAAATAAAAACAAAAATATATTTTGTTTGCAATTCATATTAATTCCATTTTATCCATCATGGACCTAAATGGAAATGAACAGTCCAGAAGGACTCTGGGGTCATATGCTAACCCCATTACTGCTGCATATGGGAGTAGCATCTGTATATCTCCCATCAAAGCAAGCAGTTTTGAGCTAAATCCTCAGCTCATTGTCATGGTGCAGCAAAATTACCAGTATTCCAGTCTTCCACAGGAAGAACCTACTGAGTTTCTGGCGCAGTTCTTGTAAATTGCTGACACAGTGCATGACAAGGAGGTAGATCAGGATGTATACAGGCTGTTACTGTTTCCATTTGCTGTAAAAGACCAAGCTAAGAGGTGGTTAAATAACCAACCCACAGCAAGCATAAGAACATAGAAATAGTTATCAGACAAATTCCTGAATCAATATTTCCCTCCAAAAAGGATGACACAGCTAAGGTTAGACATCCAAGACTTTAAACAAGAGGATGATGAATCCCTTTCTAACGCCTGGGAGAGGTACAGAGAGATGCTAAGGAAATGCCCCTCTGAAATGTTTTCAGAGTGGGTGCAGTTAGACATCTTCTACTACGGGCTTACCGAAAAAGCTCAAATATCTCTAGACCACTCAGCTGGTGGATCTATACACATGAGAAAGACTATTAAAGAGGCTCAAGAGCTTATCGATATTATTGCTAGAAATCAACATCTGTACATAAGTAATGAGTCCTCCATGAAAGAAGAAGCTAAGGCAGTATCAACTAACTTTAGTCCTCAGGAACAAGTTGCTGAACTCAATCAGCAACTATCTTCTATAACAAGGCAGTTAGCAGAATTTAAGGAGATGCTACAAGAAACCAAAAATGCTAACAAGGATATGGAATCACAATTGAATTACACAAAATAGTAGTTATTAAAACAGATAACAGAGGAGTGCCAAGCAGTTCAAGTAAGAAGTGAAAAAACATTAAATACCTCAACTCAAAGCAGCAGAAAGCAAAGAAAAGAACAGCTGACAGAGGATGAGCAACCTGCTACCCAAAATCCCTCTGAGGACAGTAAGAGCCCAGAGAGGATTAAGTCTGGCGTTCAAACGCCAGAAAAGGGTGAAAAACTGGCGTTAAACGTCCAATCCATGTCCAGTTCTGGCTTTCAAATGCCAGTGAGGGATCAGACACTTGCAAGTGCTGATAATAACTCCCTCAAGAAGGCTTCTCAACCTGCCTCTGTAGGAAATAAACCTGCAGCAACTAAGGTTGAAGAATATAATAAGCCAAGTTGAATGTTGTCAAAGCTATGCAGCATCCAGACACATCAAAAGACTGCCTAAGCATTGATATTATTGACTCCCTGGTGGAAGAGGTCAATATGACTGAGAGTCTCGAATCAGAGCTAGATGACATTTTTAAAGATGTTCAGCCTGATATGGAGGAACCAGAGAAAATAGAGGAACCTCTGAATACTCCTCAGGAAGAGGAGAAATCTCCTAAACCCGAGCTCAAACCACTACCACCATCCCTGAAATATGCATTTCTGGGAGAAGGTGACACTTTTCCTGTAATCATAAGCTCTGCTTTAGAGCCACAGGAAGAGAAAGCACTAATTCAGGTGCTAAGGACACACAAGACAGCTCTTGGG
The DNA here is from genome assembly GCF_003086295.3 of Arachis hypogaea. Classification (NCBI taxonomy): domain Eukaryota; kingdom Viridiplantae; phylum Streptophyta; class Magnoliopsida; order Fabales; family Fabaceae; genus Arachis; species Arachis hypogaea. The sequence goes on along the minus strand of NC_092047.1, from coordinate 27,777,259 downwards.
TGGTCCATAAGTGATCTTAAGGGCATTAGTCCAGCCAGATGCATGCACAAGATCCTATTGGAGGATGATGCTAAGCCAGTGGTTCAACCACAGAGGCGGCTAAATCCCGCCATGAAGGAGGTGGTGCAGAAAGAGGTCACTAAATTACTAGAGGCTGTGATTATTTATCCTATTTCTGATAGCCCCTGGGTGAGCCCTGTCCATCTTGTCCTTAAGAAGGGAGGAATGACATTGGTTCATAATGAAAAGAATGAACTGGTTCCTACAAGAACAGTTACAGGGTGGCGTATGTGTATTGACTACAGAAGGCTCAATACAGCCACCAGGAAGGATCATTTTCCTTTACCATTCATAGATCAGATGCTAGAGAGGCTAGCAGGTCATGAATACTACTACTTTTTAGATGGCTATTCAGGTTACAACCAAATTGCAGTAGATCCTCAGGACCAAGAGAAAACAGCATTCACATGTCCATCTGGAGTATTTGCATACAGAAGAATGCCTTTTGGTCTGGGCAATGCACCTGCAACCTTTCAGAGGTGCATGCTCTCTATCTTCTTGGTGTGCGAAATCGTGATCATTCCTTCCTTGGTAACGGCGCTAAAAACTCAATACGCACGTTCATGTTCTTAATTCTGTTTCACAACTTCGTACAACTAACCAGCAAGTGCACTGGGTCGTCCAAGTAATAAACCTTACGTGAGTAAGGATCGATCCCACGGAGATTGTCGACTTGAAGCAAGCTATGGTCACCTTGTAGATCTCAGTCAGGCGGATTCAAATGTATTAAGAGATTATAGTGTACTAAAAGATAATTAAAATAGGATAGAGATACTTATATAATTCATTGGTGAGAGTTTCAGATAAGCGTATAGAGATGCTTTTGTTCCTCTGAACCTCTGCTTTCCTGCTGTCTTCATCCAACCATTCCTACTCCTTTCCATGGCAAGCTTTATGTAGGGCATCACCGTTGTTAATGGCTACATCCCATTCTCTCTGTGAAAATGGTTCAATGCGCTGTCACTGCATGGCTAATCATCTGTCGGTTCTCGATCATACTGGAATAGGATTTACTATCCTTTTGCGTCTGTCACTACGCCCAACACTCGCGAGTTTGAAGCTCGTCACAGCCATCCCTTCCCAGATCCTACTCGGAATACCACAGACAAGGTTTAGACTTTCCGGATCTCAAGAATGGCCATCCATGGGTTCTAACTTATACCACGAAGACACTAATAACTCAGACTCGGTCCTCTGTATTAGATATCTAAGAGATATTCATTCTAGCTTGTTTGCATGTAGAACAGAAGTGTTTGTCAGGCATGCGTTCATAAGTGAGAATGATGATGAGCGTCACATAATCATCACATCCATCATGTTCTTGGGTGCGAATGGATATCTTAGAATAAGAATATGCTTGAATTGAATAGAAAAAACAGTAGTACTTTGTATTAATTCATGAGGAACAGCAGAGCTCCACACCTTAATCTATGGTGTGTAGAAACTCTACCATTGAAAATACATAAGTGATGAAGGTTCAGGCATGGTCGAATGGCCAGCCCCCTAAATGTGATCAAAGGATCAAAAGATAATCCAAAAGATGATTCCCAAGATTTAAATACAATAGTAAAAAGTCCTATTTATACTAAACTAGTTACTAGGGTTTACAGAGATAAGTAAATGATGCAGAAATCCACTTTCGGGGCTCACTTGGTGTGTGCTTGGGCTGAGCATTGAGCTTTACACGTGTAGAGGTCTTTCTTGGAGTTGAACGTCAGTTTGTAACCTATTTCTGGCGTTTAACTCCACTTTGCAACCTGTTTCTGGCGTTTGACTCCAGAATGCAGTATGGAACTGGCGTTCAACGCCAGTTTACGTCGTCTATCCTTAGGCAAAGTATGGACTATTATATATTTCTGGAAAGCCCTGGATGTCTACTTTCCAACACAATTAAGAGCGCACCATTTGGAGTTCTGTAGCTCCAGAATATCCACTTTGAGTGCAGGGAGGTCAGAATCCAACAGCATCTGCAGTCCTTCTTCAACCTCTGAATCTGATTTTTGCTCAGGTCCCTCAATTTCAGCCAGAAAATACTTGAAATCACAGAAAAACACACAAACTCATAATAAAGTCCAAAAATGTGATTTTTATTTAAAAACTAATAAAAATATACTAAAAACTATGTAAAAACAATGCCAAAAAGCGTATAAATTATCCGCTCATCACTTCTCTGATATGGTAGAGAAATTTCTGGAAGTCTTCATGGATGACTTTTCAGTATTTGGAGACTCATTTAGCTCATGTCTTAACCATCTAGCACTTGTTCTGAAAAGATGCCAAGAGACTAACCTGGTTTTAAATTGGGAAAAATGTCACTTTATGGTAACTGAAGGAATTGTCCTTGGGCATAAAATTTCGAACAAGGGAATAGAGGTGGATCAAGCTAAGGTAGAGGTAATTGAAAAATTACCACCACCCACCAATGTTAAGGCAATCAGAAGCTTTCTGGGGCATGCAGGATTCTATAGGAGGTTTATAAAGGATTTTTCAAAAATCGCAAAACCTCTGAGTAATCTTCTAGCTGCTGACATACCATTTGTCTTTGACATAGGGTGTTTGCAGGCCTTTGAGACTCTGAAGGCTAAGTTGGTCACAGCACCTGTCATTTCTGCACTAGACTGGACATTACCATTCGAACTAATGTGTGATGCCAGTGACCATGCCATTGGTGCAGTATTGGGACAGAGGCATAACAAGCTTCTGTACGTCATTTACTATTTTAGCCGTGTTTTGAATGATGCACAGAAGAATTACACAACCACAGAAAAGGAGTTGCTTGCAATGGTTTATGCCATTGACAAGTTCAGATCTTATTTAGTGGGATCAAAGGTAATTGTGTACACTGACCATGCTGCTCTAAAATATCTCCTCACAAAGCAGGATTCAAAACTCAGACTCATAAGATGGGTGTTGCTTCTGCAAGAGTTTGATATAGAAATAAGAGACAGAAAAGGGACAGAGAATCAAGTAGCTGATCACCTGTCCCGGATAGAACCAGTAGCAGAAGCGTCCCTCCCTCTTACTGAGATCTCTGAAACCTTTCTGGATGAGCAATTGTTTGCTATTCAGGAAGCTCCGTGGTTTGCAGACACTACAAACTATAAGGCTCAGGAATGTCAAGCTATTGACAGTAAAGAAGCGCTTATTGGGAGGCAACTCAATCTTATTTATCTATGTTAATTATTTTTTCATTCCATTTTCCATTGTTATTTTATGTTTTCTTTAGGTTGATGATCATGTGGAGTCATAAAAACAGCTGCAGAGTTAAAGCAGAATCAAAAATAGCATAAAAAATAGCACACCCTGGAGGACAGACTTACTGGCGTTTAAACGCCAGTAAGAAGCATCAGACTGGCGTTTAACGCCAGAAACAAGCACCAAGTTGGCGTTCAACGCCAAGAAAGGGGGAAAAGCTAGCGTTTAACGCCAGAAACAAGCAGCAGTCTGGCGTTAAACGCCAGGATTGCACTCTAAGGGCGTTTTGCACGCCTCAATGGAGCAGGGATGCTAAGTCCTTGATCCCTCAGGATCTGTGGACCCCACAGGATCCCCACCTACCCCACCCTCTTTTCCATACTCTCTTCACCACTCACATCCATCCATCATAAACCCCTCATACACACTATCACCTCCCTTGGCCGAACCCACCACACATCTCCATCTCCTCCTTTCTTTCTTCTTTTGCTCGAGGATGAGCAAACATTTTAAGTTTGGTATGGAAAAAGCCCCGCTTTTTAGTTTTCCATAACCATATGGCACCTTCCATGAGATTAGAGAATATTAAAGAGCTATGAGAGAGGAGCAACAAAGGCAAGAAAGAGACATAGAGGAGCTCAAGAGCACCATTGGTTCTTCAAGAGGAAGAAGACGCCACCCTTACTAAGGTGGACCCGTTTCTTAATCTCCTTGTCTATTTATTTTTTTGTTTTCGTTCTCTATGCTTTATGTTTATTTATGTTTGTGTCCTTCTTACATGATCATTAGTGTCTAGTGTCTATGCCTTAAAGCTATGAATGTCCTATGAATCCATCACCTTTCTTAAATGAAAAATGTTTTTAATCACAAAAGAACAAGAAGTACATGATTTTGAATTCATCCTTGAAATTAGTTTAATTATTTTGATGTGGTGACAATACTTTTTGTTTCTCTGAATGAATGCTTGAACATTGCATATGTCTTTTGAATTTGTTGTTTATGAATGTTAAAATTGTTGGCTCTTGAAAGAATGATGAAAAAGGAAAAATGTTATTTGATAATCTGAAAAATCATAAAATTGATTCTTGAAGCAAGAAAAAGCAGTGAAAAGCAAAGGCTTGCAAAAAAAAATGGCAAAAAAAAAAAAAAGAGAAAAAAGAAGAAAAAAAAAGAATAAAAAAAGCAAGCAGAAAAAGCTAAGAGCTCTTTAAACCAAAAGGCAAGAGCAAAAAGCCAGTAACCCTTTAAACCAAAAGGCAAGGGTAAAAAGGATCCAATGCTTTGAGCATCAGTAGATAGGAGGGCCCACAAGAATAAAATTCTGGCCTAAGCGGCTAAACCAAGCTGTCCCTAATCATGTGCTTGTGGTGTGAAGGTGTCAAGTGAAAAGCTTGAGACTGAGCGGTTAAAGTCATGATCCAAAGCAAAAAGAGTGTGCTTAAGAACCCTGGACACCTCTAATTGGGGACTCTAGCAAAGCTGAGTCACAATCTGAAAAGGTTCACCCAGTTATGTGTCTGTGGCATTTATGTATCCGGTGGTAATACTGGAAAACAAAGTGCTTAGGGCCACGACCAAGACTCATAAAGTAGCTGTGCTCAAGAATCAACATACTGAACTAGGAGAATTAATAACACTATCAAAATTCTGAGTTCCTATAGATGCCAATCATTCTGAACTTCAAAGGATAAAGTGAGATGCCAAAACTGTTCAGAGGCAAAAAGCTACTAGTCCCGCTCATCTAATTGGAGCTAAGTTTCATTGATATTTTGGAATTTATTGTATATTCTCTTCTTTTTATCCTATTTGATTTTCAGTTGCTTGGGGACAAGCAACAATTTAAGTTTGGTGTTGTGATGAGCGGATAATTTATACGCTTTTTGGCATTATTTTTAGGTAGTTTTTAGTATGATTTAGCTACCTTTTATTATATTTTTATTAGTTTTTATTCAAAAATTACATTTCTAGACTTTACTACGAGTTTGTGTCTTTTTCTATGATTTCAGGTATTTTCTGGCTGAAATTGAGGGACCTGAGCAAAAATCTGATTCAGAGGCTGAAAAAGGACTGCAGATGCTGTTGGATTCTGACCTTTCTGCACTCGAAATGGATTTTCTGGAGCTACAAAAGCCCAATTGGTGCGCTCTCAATTGCGTTAAAAAGTAGACATCCTGGGCTTTCCAGCAATATATAATAGTTCATACTTTACTCGAGTTGAGATCATGCAAATTGGCGTTGAACGCCAACTTTCTACCCTATTCTGGCGTTAAACGCCAGAACTAGCATAAAAACTGGAGTTAAATGCCAGAAACAGGCAGCAACCTGGTGTTTAACTCCAAGAAAACTCTCTACATATGGAAGCTTTAATGCTCAGCCCAAGTACACACCAAGTGGGCACCGGAAGTGGATTTCTACACTATCTATCTTAGTTTACCCATTTTCTGTAAACCTAGGTTATTAGTTTAGTATAAAAACTACTTTTAGAGATTTTTTTAGATCTCATGACATTTTTACACTTCATATTGTATTTCTGACGGCATGAGTATCTAAACCCCATGGTTGGGGGTGAGGAGCTCTGCTGTGTTTCGATGAATTAATGCAATTACTACTGTTTTTCATTCAATCACGCTTGTTTCTATTCTAAGATATTCACTCGCACTTCACCCTAATGAATGTGATGATCCGTGACACTCATCATCATTCTCACCTATGAACGTGTGCCTGACAACCACCTCCGTTCTATCTGCACTAGCTTGAGTGTGTATCTCTTAGCCTCCTGGTTCACGATCAGAGTCTTCGTGGTATATGCTAGAATTATTGGCGGCCATTCCTGAGATCCAAAAATTCTAAACCTTGTCTGTGGTATTCTGAGTAGGATCTGGGAAGGGATGACTGTGACGAGCTTCAAACTCGCGAGTGTTGGGCGTAGTGACAGACACAAAAGAATCAATGGATTCTATTCCAACATGAGTGAGAACCGACAGATGATTAGCCGTGTGGTGACAGTGCATTTGGACCATTTTCACTGAGAGGATGGATGGTAGCCATTGACAACGGTGATCCACCAACATATAGCTTGCCATGGAAGGAGACCTGCGTGCGTGAAGAAGAAGACAGTAGGAAAGCAGAGATTCAGAAGACAGAGCATCTCCAAAACCTCAATCTATTCTCCATTACTGCATAACAAGTATTATTTATTTTCTGTTAATTACTTTTCATAAACCCAACTATTTTTATTATTAATTTCCTGACTAAGAGTTACAAAATAACCATAGCTTGCTTCAAGCCGACAATCTCCGTGGGATCAACCCTTACTCACGTAAGGTATTACTTGGATGACCCAGTGCACTTGCTGGTTAGTGGCACGAGTTGTGAAAAGTGTGATTTACAATTCGTGCACCACCCTGCCTGTGTCATATGGAGCATATACATCTAGGAACTCGTCAACAAATAAGTACTCATTGTAGATCGTTACATCTCGAATAGAAAGTCTCACATAGACAGGTAATTGTTCCTGGAAAATATTTTTAGAAAAACGGAGTGAGTTTTGTAACTCAGTGACTAGACAATACATCTATAATCGACATGAGACCATATAAATATTATATAAAAATAATTTTAATTAGAAAATAATAGTTGATAATAATAATAAGTGAATTAATAAGAGAGTTCTCATACAGAAATCAAATCAAAAGTCTACACTTGCACGACTCCACCTCTATGGATAGCTCTTTCCTCTCGTGTGTCCTAACAGAATAGCAAATCTAATATGTGGCCTAGACGTTAGGCTAGGAACACCCATGCTAGCTGGAGTCTGATTTAGATGCATCTAAGTTAATGTCATTACCGTCGTTAACTATAGTTTTCTAATACGAGCCTCCCAAGCTAATTCAAAATATATAATTTCAAATATAACAAATTCTTCGGTCTTTCAAACATGAGGTATCAAATCAAATCGAATAATACTTTCTCATCCAAATCATTTTCAATAATATTTTCTCAATCTTAAGGCATTTCAAACATATTTCACAATTTTAAAATAAATAAGTACCAACCAATATTTCAATGCTTCAAAAATACATATTTGAATAAAATCAAATATTTTAAAATAATATAAAACTTCATCAAGAATACATATAGTCTCATAAAAAAATATAGTCTGATGTGCATATTAAAATGAGCTTAACAAGGATAAATATTTAGCTTTAACAAATCGAATATTCAAGACAATATAAAATCCTTTAATAGTAATCTTATAAGTATAATTATAATTTCAAAGCACTGTATATCAAAATAATTATAAATGCAAAGCCAAACAATTATCAATGTAAAGCCTACTCACAGGGTGGTACTAAGGAATCGAAGAGACCAAACCCGGAGTGCCGAATTAAAAGGTGAGAAAGGTTAGAATAGAATGGAACGAAAGAACGGAGAATTCGGACCGAGCCAGTAACAGCAACTTCAATTCAAACAGCAGCAACGACTATGTCACAGATGTAATATTGACAACAACAGCAGCATCGCTATCACTTCTAGCCCGTAACAAACAACCCCAAAAGCAAATTAATCAAGAAAGATAGGGCGAAAATGGGGCAAGACAGTAAGGTAGATAAAAGTGGAACATGAATAGAAAGAGATGTCAAGTACAAGGAGAATGGGATTTGTTTTACCAAGGTAAAGGTATAGCAGTGGTGGCTCTTGGCGGTAACAACTCCAACGACTCTGGCGGCAACATTCATGGCCCTAGCGACTTCGGCAACCAATGGAAAACTAGAAATAAAAGCAGAACATAACAATTCTTTCTCCGATGACCTCCTCCACCTGCCACGGGGCAACTGCAGTGACAGTGGAAGACAACAGCATCTCGCCAACGAGCTCCAGCAGAGCTCCCCTTTCTCTCTCCCGTTCGCGCCCTCCTTCTCTGCCCTAGTTGACGATGACGATGGCCTCAACCGAGACAACGAAAGTCTCGATCAACAGCAGCGGCGACGATGGGCATAGCGATGACGACAGGACTCCCTCCTTCCTCTTCTCCGTCGTGCGCTTTCCTCTGGAAGGTCTGCAATCTCACTCTCATATCTCTCGTGTGTCTCTTCTTTTCTCTGCACGGCAACAGCGGTGCCCAGTCCTGCCGGCGTCGTCTCTTCCCTCTTCCCCCTTTGTTCTTCATTTTTTCCTCAATCGCACCCCCTTTGATTTCTGTTCTCCTCCCTTTCTCTCTTTCTTTCTCCTGTTTATGGGTGTAGGTGTTGTAATGAAATTAGGGAAAAATCAGGAATTTTTGGATCAGGGTTAAGGTTGGAAAAAGAGGAGTAAGGGTAGTTTTAGGAATTTTGATAAAATTAAAGGGCAGGGTAGTAATAAAAAAAACTTGGGACGTTACATTTTACCCTCTTTAGAAAAATTTTTACCCTAAAAAATTGATACAGTATGTAAAATGTTATATGGTTTTATCCTTTTACCAAACATGAGAAAGAAATATAATCCAGTACAAAAGGTTACAAGATAGGTTTGTGTTAGAAAGATGTGGTTAACATTCACATTCTCTTGTTCCCTTAATAAGTCAAACACGTATAGCACTTTTCACTTCGTTCATAACTCCCAAAGAATATCTGAAAGTTAAACATCAGGACTAACCTTTCAACTTGTTCCAAAATCTCCTTAATATCCTCCTCAAAATACTCCTATTTCATAATCTTCTTATGACCTCGTACACTTACAAGTTTCACCTTCTGGGTCCATGAGCCACATCTTAAAATTAATGTATTGCTTGCTATATCTAAAAATTACACGTTAATCAATACAATCTCGAGTTTACTCAAAGGAATACAAAGCTTAGAAAGAGAAGAACAAGTATCACAGATGAGGTTCACAAGAATTCAGAAGGATGTGTAGGATCGTAATTAAACAAGGATGTACTGAAATAATGAAATGTGTCAAAAGAGAGTCAAACCATATCTTAACAAGAAAATCTGAAGCAAGGAACTTCGATGGAAGCAATAAAAGAAAAGATGGAGTATTAGGTCAAAACAAGTTCAAAATGAATAAAAGAAGTACAAAGCTCATAAGAGATGGCCGCTAACATCAATGGCAATGTTTACAAAGATTTAAGAGAATGATTAGGAACACAGTCAAATAAGACATCCGTCAACAATGGATAAAACTAATAGAATTATTTTACATTCTTAAGGAAAAAGATATGAGATGAACATTTCAAAAGAAATGATAAAAGCATAAATGTTATCATGTCACACAAATTCAAGTTGAAACAAAAGATGCAAGATTTGTGAATTGGAGATTAATACGGTCAAGGGCAAAGGTTTTTTCTCAAGAACCTTGGAGGATACATAGCTGCACAATCAAAAAAGGATATGTATAAGCAAAAATGATAATCAACAGAGAAAACAGAGCAAAACATAAATTAAAAATACAACAACACATTTGGAATAGACAACTTAACAGTCATAAAAATAGAAAATAACTGTCACAAAAATTAGTATGCTTCCTTTCCCTTTTCATAGAAACCTTCAACTAGATACCTTTGAGATTATTATCATGACCTTAGACATCAAATAATTATTTTAATATAAAATTTGATATCTCCTAACTCAAAATAGTAGATAGGTTATATAAAACATGACAAAAAATGCCAAGTCCCAAGAATGTCAAGTCCCACCTGTAGAAAAGCCATGCTATCTCGGAGGTGTGTAACAGTTTGGCTGGAGTATTACTAGTTGGTGCACATTTCTAGCAGTTGTCGCATTGTTGCACTTTCCTCATGCAGTCAATCTTTAGCGTGGGCCAATAATAGCTTGTGCATAATAGTTTTACTGCTCGATTGTGCCCACCGATGTGTGTTCCACAGATTCCTTCCTGTGCTTCTGCCATGGTGAGGTAAGATTCTTCCGTTCTGAGACATTTCAACAATGGCCTAGAAAACCCTCTTCTGTATAGGTCATCGTCGAGCATGGTGAAATGGATTGCTTTTTTTTTGAACAGCCTTGGTGTTTCGTGGGTTACTTGAAACTAGTAGGTCGATCTCGGACGAGATCTTCTGGTTCGGTCGAGACTGCCGTGCCCGACTTGTTGGAGCTTGAGGTGCTGCCGGTCCATGATCACTGTGGGGTGGTGGTACCTGCAAGAGACTCCGATGCTTAAGTCAGTACGGGCCTTTGGCAGATTTTTGGTAGAATTAGAGTATGAGTTATACCTGGGTGCTGTAGTGTATTTATAGTGGTGTTTGATGATCTTCCTTTGAGATAAGTTTGTTATCTTATCTTATCCTTTGTGGGTAAGATCATATCTTTGGCCGACCGCCTTCTAGTAGGCGGTGGATCTTTCACTTTGCGCCTCTTTGGGCCTCTGTGGTGTTTGTTCGAGCTCTTTGTGAAGAGGTCAGTGGAGGGCCAACCTTTCATGAGGTCGGTCCCTTTGTCTTCAGCTAACCCAACCCTACAGCTCGGACCAGTGTATGAATAGTGCCCCTGCTTAAGCTCCGACCTTTCCCCGAGGTTGTGCTCATTCCCGAGCTGCAACCTTTTCCCGGGGAGGTCGAGCTAAAGCATATTTCTTGTTGACCGTGCTCGAGGTGTTGTTGTTCCCTTTGGGTGAGCTTTTAGCGTCCTTAATGTTGCTTTAAAATGCGAAGAATTTTTCTTTTGCTCTTTAAATGCTGCGCCATTCTCGAGTGCATTAGTTTTCTTGGGTTTACGCAAGCGCTTTGAAGGCCTTTTAATTGGGTCTTTATTCTTTTGCCATTTCATTTCCTCTTTGTCTCTTGTTTGAAATCAAAGGGGTTTTGCATTCTTCAGTTTCTTTGCTTCCATCTATTTTCTCTTGCTTTCTGAGAGGAAAATCCTTCTTTCACTTTAATTTGCCCTAAGCTTTTTTCCTTTCCCTGAGGCTTCGAGGCGCTTGTTGGTGTGGATCGTCCGTGATTTTGCTGTGCGTTCGTCGCTACTACTTCTTCTCATTGCAGGTTGGTACTCTGTTTTGTGTATTTCGCATTTCATGGTCGCGATCCTTCTGCTGCATGCTTTTGTTTTTCATTAAAAGTTTTGATCTTTCTTTCTTTTTTGTTGTTTTGAAAAGGTTGGGGCTTTTTGGTTTTGATTTTTTGTGCTTTTCTTGTTTGTTGGAAGGACTAGGGCTTTGATTTTTCTTTGATTTCTTGCGTTTCTTCTTCTCTGTGTCTGCATTGCCTCCAAAGGGTGCCTCTGGGTTTCCATGGTGATCTTTGTTTTTGTGAACCCTGGGGTGCCCTTTGCTTGTTACGTTGCGTGTTTGCCGGCTATTTTTTCATCTCCTTATTTCTGGCCGAGTTGTTTGGTAGTGACACCCCTTTCATTTTCTTGCTGTGGGTGTAGTTTCTATGTCTTCTCGTAGAAATATTGTTGAAATGTCCACAAAGGTTCCTCCTGGTATGGCTGACTGGTTAGATTCCATAGTGTTAGGGTGTGTTACTGTAGTAGATCGGGAGTACTGTGAGAAGTTTAGGAGGTATCATAGGATCTGTGAGAATAGGGAGAATGAAAAGGACTAGGAGCTGGTGTCGCCCGACACTGAGGAGAGGGTCAGTTTTCCTCCCTTAAGTCAGGCGGAACGTCCCTTCTTTTATGTGTAGGATTGCTTTTTTACCAAGTTAGGTGTTACCCTTCCTTTTACCGAGTTTGAGACTGATATCCTATGGAACTGTAATGTGGCCCCTTCTCAGCTTCATCCCAACTCTTGGGCCTTTATAAAAATTTTTCAGTTGTTGTGTCAGGAGCTGGGTGTCCGACCTTCCCTTTGCCTTTTTCTTTATCTGTTTGTGATGACTAAACCGGAGGTGGCCAAGAAGAAGGCTTCTTGGATCTCTTTCCAGGCTACTCAGGGAAAAAAAAGTCTTTTCTATTTTTGATGACTCCTTCCACGATTTCAAAAACTTTTATTTCAAAGTCTGGGCTATTGAGGATGTTCACCCCTTTTTTTCTGGATGAGAACAATGAACCCACCTTTCCTTTTTGGTGGCAAAAAGACCCTGTAGTTCTTAAGTATCCTTTAGAGAGTCTTGATGAGGTGGAGAGGGCCTTTGTGGGTATTTTGGAGGAGCACTGGGGGGAGCCTCCTCATTTGGATACTAAGAAGTTTTTAGGGGATCCCGCTCTTCTCCGTTCCGAGCTAGGTAGCATCTGACTTTAAAAAAATTTCTTTTGTTTGTCGTGGTCTTGTCGTCATCCACTGTATAACTGTTTTTGTGATTTTTCTTTTTTCAGAGATGGTTTTAAGCTCCGATTCGATGAAAATTTTTTGCAAGACCAAAAAGATAGTGGCTGCCCAGAATTTGCATAAAAAGACATGGGGGGAGGGTTCTTCCCAAGTCCCACCGAAGAAGCTAGACTTGGGACCTCAAGGTCCGAGGAAGATTATTCCGACTCCTCAAGTTTGGGTAGCCTCTACTAATCCACCTCTTGCAACTTCTGGTGCTGCCTCTTCTCCTTCTTCATCTGGGCCTTCTCCCAAGAGGCCAAGAGCTGCTAGAGCTTACGATCTTAACAACAAGGGCTTTGACGGTGTGGCCTTTGTTGTAGAGCATATTTCTCCGTATGGTTTTGTTCCGACTGATGATGTGTCTATTCTCCATCACCTTGATTTTATATCCAACAATAGTATCCAAATGGGGAACCTTAGCACTGCACTATCGAGGGAGTTTAAGAAATCTCCTATCAACGCCACTAGCGCCTTTCTTGGGAAAGCTAAGACTGGTTATGATAGGGTTGAGGGGTTGAGGCTTGAGCTGGAGGCAAAAAATGTTGGGCTGGAGCTTATGGTGGAAATGGAGAAGGCCCGGGCTACTGCAGCGGAGGCAGCTGCCAACTTGGCTGAAGATATGGCTAAGAAAGCTAAGGAGAGCTATATTCGAACTTATGGAAAACTCCTTAAGGTAAAGGAAAACCTCCAATCCTCCTATGATGACTATGCCGAGTTGCAGGGGCACATAGTAAATGGCATGGCCGCCTTGTACGAGAACTTGAAAGCTCAAGCTCGGGTGCTTGCTTCGGACAACGATCTTACCTTGTTTAGTGTGGATAACGTTGTTGAGGATGGTAAGATCGTGCCAACCCCTGATGATGATGAGACTCCTGCTCCGGATCCTCCTGCCAAGGCTTCTGCGGCTCCTTCTGTCGAGACAACCCAACCTGAGGCCGACCCCGATGTGGAGATCTTGAATGGCCCTGATGGTGTGGTCGGGGCTGTTCCGATTTCAGTCATTCCTCCAGCTCCTCAGGATGCGGCGACGGGGGCGAAGCTGAACCCCTTGTGACTTCTCTTTTACTGCTCTTTTTGAATATGTGTTGGCATGGTCCGACTTGTGGACCTTAAAACTATTTATATTGTAATTTTTTGGGTAACTCTCTGACACTTACAGTTGCTTTCTAGAAACTTTTGGTTTTTAATCAAAGCACCTTTGCTCTTGGGTTGCCTGTTGGGTAACCTTTGAGTTTTTAATGCTTTAATTTTGTGTTAACTGTTCTGGTAGTGTGTTGGCTGGCTTCTGAGGAATGCTTTTATCCTTTGGTTGTTGTTTCACCTCTTTCTGGTTTTCTTCTTGGAGTAGCATTCCTTTTGCAGATTTTTTGCCTTTTTTAGCCTAGATACTTGTTAGGGTTAGGTGTTGGTTTGGCCAACGTCCTTCTTAACGATCTCGAGGTAGTGTTCTTTCATGAACTTCTACCTTTTTTGTGTTGGTCTGTACTTCTTCTAGTTGTATTGTCAACTTTTCCGAGTTACTTCATTCTGCCTTTTGGCGATCTCGCCTTTGTAGCTTGGTGTTCGAGCTTTTAGTCGGTTTCTAATAACTTTCTAGGTAGTGTTCTTATTTAGAACTTTTTCTTTTCAGTTTATTTGGACGTCTTTTGAGCCTTGTTTGGATTTGAGATTCCTTTTGCTTTTTAAGTGGTGTCCTTTACGGACTCCTACCTTTTAGCTTAGCAACTTTGGCGCTAGGTTTTTTCAACTTTTTTCGTCCTTCGTATGGTTAGGGAGGCATTGTTTCCTTTTTAGTGTTCCTTTAGCTTGGTCCGACTTCTCTGTCGGGCCTTCCCAAGTTACTTTTCGCAACCTATTTTTTATCCGACCTCGTCAGGTCGCTTTATACGGGTTGTTTTTATAACTTCTCACATTAATTTGAGCCTTGTCGCTTTACCTTGCCGACCTTTCTTAGTCGGGTGATGAAATTTGCGTTTTGTCGAGTATAAATTAATGCGCCTTGGTAGGAAACTTTTTAGGGAATCTCTATTTTTATTAGAGTAAGATGCAATGAATGAAAAAACCCTTTAGTGGGAAAAAGAGCACACCTTGGCTCATGTGTGGGGTACCCTGCAAGTCGGGCTGCCTTCAGGTCTTAGCCTGGTGCCTCGTTAAAAAACTCTTTAGTGGGAAAAAGAGCACACCTTGGCTCATGACCTTTCTCTAGCTATAGTACCTTCTTAGGTTACAGGCGTGCCATGAACTCGGGAGCTCCTGCCCTTGGAGGTCGGCTATCCTATAGTAACCTTTTCCTAGTACTGTTGTAATCCGGTATGGTCCTTTTCAGTTAGCTGCTAGCTTTCCTTTTCCTGACCGACTTGCTCCGATGTCATTTCGGATTAGGATGAGGTCGTTGCTAGAGAAGCTTTGTTGGATTACCTTCTGGTTGTACCTTGAGGCCATTCGACGCTTCAGGGCTTCCTCTCTGATCCGAGCTCTTTCTCGAACTTTTGGAAGCAGGTCAAGCTCTTCCTTTTGTGTTCGGGCGTTGGTGTCCTCATTGTAGAAGATCACCCTAGGGGATCTTTCATCTACTTCTACGGGGATCATAGCCTCCATTTTGTAAGCGATTCGGAAGGGTGATTCTCCTATGGTGGAGTGTGGTGTTGTCCGGTATGCCCATAGGACTTGGGGGAGCTCTTCAGCCCATGCTCCTTTCGTGTCCTATAATCGACGCTTTAACCCTGCCAATATGACTTTGTTGGCAGCCTTCGCCTGTCCGTTGGCTTGTGGGTGTTCTACTGAAGTGAACTGGTGCTTTATTTTTAGATTATCTACCAGGTTCCTGAAGCCCGTGTCGGTGAATTGAGTCCCATTGTCCATGGTGATGGAGTGGGGAACTCCAAACCTTGTGATGATGTTTCTGTATAGGAACTTCCGACTTCTTTGGGCGGTGGCGGCGGCCAATGGCTCTGCCTCAATCCACTTTGTGAAGTAATCTATTCCTACAATGAGGAATTTGACTTGTCCAGATCCCTGGAGGAATGGTACGAAGAGGTCGAGTCCCCACTTTGCGAATGGCCAGGATGAGATCATATCTTTGGCCGACCGCTGAACGATCGGCTTCTAGCTGGTAAAGAAATTTATAAAATTAATCGCGTTGCAAGTATAGATTCTAAACCAACAGAGAACCCTTTCGTACAAAAGTTTGGTTGTCACAAGTAACAAACCCAATAAAATTTATAAACCGAAGTATTCAAACCTCGGGTCATCTTCTCAAGGAATTGCAGGGAAGTATGATTTATTATTGGTTATGGAAAACAGTATTTTTGGGTTTTTGAAAAAAGTTTGAATGAGAAAAATAGGTTGCATGGACTAATAAATCAATAGCTAATAAAACTCTAGGCAAGGTATGAGAATTTGAAAGCCCTATCCTAGTTATCCTTATCGATGGTGATGAGAATTGAGTTTCAATCCCACTTAGTTAACCTTTACTAAAGCAAAGGAAAGTCAAGTGGACTAATTAGTTTGATCTTCAGGTCCTAGCCAATTCCTAAGAAAGGACTAGAGTTATTGGAATTCAATTCAATTAGCAAAAATAACAATTATCAATCACGATGAGTTTGATAACTCAAGAGTCTCCAATTAATCAATTAAAGCCAAGAATATAAAAGCTAAATAAGAATCATAAATCTAAAATACCTCAGTTTATATTAAATAAAGAAAATCCTAACATGAATGGTTCATAAGCCAATTTGGCAACATAAGTAATTAACAAATAAAAGGATTAAAGTATCTGAAAGTAGAAGAGAAATATAAAGTAAAAGGAATATTGAACCTGTGACTGAAGATGAAATGAACTAAACTAATAGAAATCCTAAAATCCTAAATCCTAAGAGAGAGGAGAGAACCTCTCTCTCTAAAAACTACATCTAATCCTAAAATTATGAATTATGAACGTATGATCCCCTCTCCTTTTGATTCCTCCATTCTCTAGCTTATATTCTGTGTTTCTGGATTCAGAATTGGGCCAAAAAAGGGTCCAAAAATCGCTAGGGGCATTTTCTGTAGATTCTGGTGCGTGGCGTCTGTCACGCATTCGTGATGAGCAGATAATTTATACGCTTTTTGGCATTATTTTTACATAGTTTTCAGTATAATTTAGTTAGTTTTTAGTATATTTTTATTAGTTTTTAAATAAAATTCACATTTCTGGACTTTATTATGAGTTTGTGTGTTTTTCTGTGATTTCAGGTATTTTCTGGCTGAAATTGTGGGACTTGAGCAAAAATCAGATTTAGAGGTTGAAGAAGGACTGCAGATGCTGTTGGATTCTGACCTCCCTGCACTCAAAGTAGATTTTCTGGAGCTACAGAACTCTAAATGGCACGCTCTAAATTGCGTTGGAAATTAGACATCCAGGGCTTTCCATCAATATATAATAGTCCATACTTTGCTCGGGTTTAAATGACGCAAACTGGCGTTCAATGCCAGTTCCATGCTGCATTCTGGAGTTAAACGCCAGAAACAAGTTGCAAAGTGGAGTTAAATGCCAGAAACAGGTTACAAACTGGCGTTCAACTCCAAGAGAAGCCTCTACATGTGTAAAACTCAATGCTCAGCCCAAGCACACACCAAGTGGGCCCTGGAAGTGGATTTCTGCATCAATTACTCATTCTGTAAACCCTAGTAACTAGTTTAGTATAAATAGGACTTTTTACTATTGTATTTACATCTTTGGATTATCTTTTGATCCTTTGATCACGTTTGGGGGCTGGCCATTCGGCCATGCCTGGACCTTATCACTTATGTACTTTCAACGGTAGAGTTTCTACACACCATAGATTAAGGTGTGGAGCTCTGCTGTTCCTCATGAATTAATGCAAAGTACTATTGTTTTTCTATTCAATTCAAGCTTATTCCTATTCTAAGATATCCATTCGCACACAAGAACATGATGAATGTGATGATTATGTGACGCTCACCATCATTCTCACCTATGAACGCGTGCCTGACAAATACTTCCGTTCTACATGCAAACAAGCTAGAATGAGTATCTCTTAGATATCTAATACAGAGGACCGAGTCCGAGATATTAGAATCTTCGTGGTATAAGTTAGAACCCATGGATGGCCATTCTTGAGACCCGGAAAGTCTAAACCTTGTCTGTGGTATTCCGAGTAGGATCTGGGAAGGGATGGCTATGACGAGCTTCAAACTCGCGAGTGCTGGCGTAGTGACAGACGCAAAAGGATAGTAAATCCTATTCCAGTATGATCGAGAACCGACAGATGATTAGCCATGCAGTAACAGTGCATTGGACCATTTTCACAGAGAGGATGGGATGTAGCCATTGACAACGGTGATGCCCTATATACAGCTTGCCATGGAAAGGAGTAGGAATGATTGGATGAAGACAGCAGGAAAGCAGAGGTTCAGAGGAACAAAAGCATCTTTATACGCTTATCTGAAATTCTCATCAATGAATTGCATAAGTATCTCTATCGTAGTTGATATTTTATTTATGTTTTTATTATCAATTCACCATAACTATTTGAATCCGCCTGACTGAGATTTACAAGGTGACCATAGCTTGCTTCAGGCCGACAATCTCCGTGGGATCGACCGTTACTCACGTAAGGTTTATTTCTTGGACGACCCAGTGCACTTGCTGGTTAGTTGTGCGAAGTTGTGATAAAGAGTTGAGATTACAATTGTGCGTACCAAGTTGTTGGCGCCATTGATGATCACAATTTCGTGCACCAAGTTTTTGGCACCGTTGCCGGAGATTGTTCGAGTTTGGACAACTGACGGTTCATCTTGTTGCTCAGATTAGGTAATTTTATTTTATTTTTAAGCTTTTTATTTCTTATTTTTGAAAAATACAAAAAAAATTTCTTTTACGTTTTTCCCAAAATAATTTTCGAAAATAAAAATTTTTTTTCTTCTTTGTTCTTCCCAAAATAATTTTCGAAAAAAATACCAAAAAAAAAGTTAACAAAATCATAAAATCAAAAATAATTTGATGTTTCTTGTTTGAGTCTAGTGTCTAATTGTAAGTTTGGTGTCAATTTCATGCTTTTAACTTTTCTTAAATTTTCGAAGAACACATGCATTGAGTCTCTTTCTTGTTCTTCATGATCTTCAAGTTGTTCTTGGTAAGTCTCCTTGTTTGATCTTTAAAATTTTCTTGTTTTGCATCTTTTCTTGTTTTCCATATGCAATTTTAATTTGTTAGTGTCTAAATATTAAAAATTTCTAAGTTTGGTGTCTTGCATGTTTTTCTTTTCTTAAAAATTTTCAAAAATAAGTCTTGATGTTCATCTTGATCTTCAAAGTGTTCTTGGTGTTCATCTTGACATTCAAAGTGTTCTTGCATGCATCTTTTATTTTAATCCAAAATTTTTATGTTTTGCATCAATTTTATGTTTTTCTCTTTCTTCATTGAAAATTCAAAAATAAAAAAAATATATTTCCCTTTTTCTTCTCATAAAATTCGAATATTTGAGTTGACTTTTTCAAAAATTTTTAAAATTTAATTGTTTCTTATGAGTCAAATCAAATTTTCAATTTAAAAATTCTATCTTTTTCAAATCTTTTTCAAAAAAACAAATCTTTTTCATTTTTTCTTTCATATTTTTGAAAATTTCAAATTGATTTTCAAAAAATCTTTTTCTTATCTTGTTTCATAATTTTCATAATTAATGCTAACAATTAATGTGATTGATTCAAAAATTTTTTAAGTTTGTTACTTGCCTATTAAGAAAGGTTCAATCTTTAAAATTTAAAATCATATCTTTTTGTTTCTTGTTAGTCAAGTAATCAACTTTAATTTTCAAAATCAAATCTT
Organism: Arachis hypogaea; assembly: GCF_003086295.3. NCBI lineage: Eukaryota > Viridiplantae > Streptophyta > Magnoliopsida > Fabales > Fabaceae > Arachis > Arachis hypogaea. The sequence goes on along the minus strand of NC_092047.1, from coordinate 27,757,926 downwards.
TTTAAATTTCTTTTTCAAATCCTTTTCAAAATAAATTTCAATCACATCTTTTTCAAAATTAATCTCAAAATATTTTCTAACCTCTTTTCTAACTTCCTATCTTTTCAAAATTGATTTTCAAATCTTTTTCAATTAATCACTTAACTTTTTGTTTGATTCTTATCTTTTTAAAACTACCTAACTAACTCTCTCTCTCTAATTTTTGAAAATCCCTTCCCTCTTTTTCAAAATTCCTTTTTAATTAACTAATTGTTTTGAATTTTAATTTAATTTAATTTTATTTTCTTTTTTTAAAAAAAATTTCGAATTCTAACCTTAATTTTAATTTAAAAACAAAAAATATTTCTATTTTATTTTATGTAATTTTCAAAAATTCTACTCTCTCACCTCCTTCTAATTCATTTATCTACTAACACTTCTATTCTCCTTAAAAATTCGAACCCTCTCTCCCTCTTTCTGTGTTCGAATTTCTTTTCTTCTTCTACTCACATAAAGGAATCTCTATACTGTGACATAGAGGATTCCATATTTTGTGTTCTCTTCTTTTTCATATGAGCAGGAACAAGGACACGAACATTCTTGTTGAAGCTAATCCTGAACCTGAAAGGACTCTGAAGAGGAAGCTAAGGGAAGCTCAAGCTCAACTTTCTGGAGAAAATCTGACAGAAATTTTCGAAAAAGAAGGAGACATGGCCAAAAATAACAATAATGCAAGGAAGATGCTTGGTGACTTTACTGCACCAAATTCCAATTTACATGGAAGAAGCATCTCAATCCCTGCCATTGGAGCAAACAATTTTGAGCTGAAACCTCAATTAGTTTCTCTGATGCAACAGAATTGCAAGTTTCATGGACTTCCATCAGAAGATCTTTTTCAGTTCTTAACTGAATTCTTGCAGATCTGTGATACTATTAAGACCAATGGGGTTGATCCCGAGGTCTACAGGCTCATGCTTTTCCCGTTTGCTGTGAGAGACAGAGCTAGAATATGGTTGGACTCTCAACCTAAGGATAGCCTGAACTCTTGGGATAAGCTGGTCACGGCTTTCTTAGCCAAGTTCTTTCCTCCTCAAAAGCTTAGTAAGCTTAGAGTGGATGTTCAAACCTTCAGACAAAAGGAAGGTGAATCCCTCTATGAAGCTTGGGAGAGATACAAGGAACTGACCAAAAAGTGTCCTTCTGACATGCTTTCAGAATGGACCATCCTAGATATATTCTATGATGGTCTGTCTGAATTATCACAGATGTCATTAGACCATTCTGCAGGTGGATCCATTCACCTAAAGAAAACGCCTGCAGAAGCTCAAGAACTCTTTGACATGGTTGCAAATAACCAGTTCATGTACACTTCTGAAAGGAATCCTGTGAATAATGGGACGCCTCAGAGGAAGGGAGTTCTTGAAATTGATACTCTGAATGGCATATTGGCTCAGAATAAAATATTGACTCAGCAAGTCAATATGATCTCTTAGAGTCTGAATAGATTGAAGGAATCATCCAACAATACTAAAGAGGCCTCTTCTGAAGAAGAAGCTTATGATCCTGAGAACCCTGCAATAGCAGAGGTGAATTACATGGGTGAACCCTATGGAAACACCTATAATCCCTCATGGAGAAATCATCCAGATTTCTCATAGAAGGATCAACAAAAGCCTCAACAAGGCTTTAACAATGGTGGAAGAAACAGGTAGCAATAGCAAACCTTTTCCATCATCTACTCAGCAACAGACAAAGAATTCTGAGCAGAATCCATCTAGCTTAGCAAATATAGTCTCTAATCTATCTAAGGCCACTTTAAGTTTCTTGAACGAAACAAGGTCCTCCATTAGAAATTCGGAGGCACAAGTGGGCCAGCTGAGTAAAAGAGTCACTGAAACCCCTCCTAGTACTCTCCCAAGAAATACAGAAGAAAATTCAAAAAGAGAGTGCAAGGCCATAGCCTTACATGATGTGGCCGAACCCAAAGAGGAGGAAGAGAACGTGAATCCTAGTGAGGAAGACCTCCTGGGACGTCCAGTGACCAATAAAGAGTTCCTCAATGTGGAACCAAAGGAATCTGAGGCTCACCTAGAGACCATAGAGATTCCATTAAACCTTCTTCTACCCTTCATGAGCTCTGATGAGTATTCTTCTTCTGAAGAGAATGAAGATGATACTGAAGAGCAAGTTGCTAAGTACCTTGGTGCAATCATGAAACTGAATGCCAAATTATTTGGTAATGAGACTTGGGAAGATGAACCTCCCTTGCTCACCAATGAACTGGATGCATTGGATAGGTAGAAATTACCTCAAAAGAGACAGGATCCTGGTAAATTCCTAATTCCCTGTAACATAGGCACCATGACCTTTGAGAAGGCTCTGTGTGACCTGGGGTCAGGAATAAACTTAATGTCACTCTCTGTAATGGAGAAACTTGTGATCTTTGAGGTGCAAGCTGCTAGAATCTCATTAAAGATGGCAGACAACTCAAGAAAACAAGCTTATGGACTAGTAGAGGACATGTTAGTAAAGGTTGAAGGCCTTTACATCCCTGCTGATTTCATAATCCTAGACACTGGGAAGGATGAGGATGAATCCATCATCCTTGGAAGACCCTTCCTAGCCACAGCAAGAGCTGTGATTGATGTGGACAGAGGAGAATTGATCCTTCAACTGAATGAAGACAACCTTGTGTTTAAAACTCAAGGATCTCCTTCTGTAACCATGGAGAGGAAGCATGAAAAGCTTCTCTCACTACAGAGTCAACCAAAGCCCCCACAATCAAACTCTAAGTTTGGTGTTGAACCCCCACATTCAAACTCTAAGTTTGGTGTTGGGAGGTTCCAACCTTGCTCTGATTATCTGTGAGGCTCCATGAGAGCTCAATGTCAAGCTATTGACATTAAAGAAGCGCTTGTTGGGAGGCAACCCAATGTTATTTAAGCATATCTATTTTATTTTATTTTTGTTATTTCGTGTTTTATTAGGTTGATGATCATGTGAAGTCACAAAAACTACTGAAAAATCAAAAACAGAATGAAAAACAACATTGAAAATAGCACACCCTGGAGGAGAGCAGTCTGGCATTTAAATGCCAGAAATAAGCATCTGTCTGGCGTTTAACGCCAGAAACAGGCACCAAGCTGGTGTTTAACGCCAGAAACAAGCATCTACCTGGCGTTAAACGCCAGAAACAAGCTACATTTGGGCGTTTAACGCCAGAAACAGGCAGCAGTCTGGCGTTAAACACCAGGATTGCACAGCAAGGGCGTTTTACACGCCTAATTGGAGCAGGGATGTTAAGTCCTTGACCCCACTTGATCTGTAGACCCCACAGGATCCCCTCAGGACCTGTGGACCCCACAGGGTCCCCACATCTTCTTCTCTCTCCTCTTCACACCTTTTCATAACTCTCTTCCCCAAATACCCTTCACCAATCAACTCAATCACTCTTCCCCATCACCTCTTCACCACTCACATCCATCCCCTCTTCCCCAAAAACCCCACCTACCTTCAAAATTCAAAATATTTTCCCCCCCAAACCCAACCCTAATGGCCGAAACTTAACCCTCCCCCCACTCCTATATAAACCCCTCATTCCTTCTTCATTTTCACACAACACAACCCTATCTTCACCCCTTGGCCGAAAACACCTCTCTCTCCCTCTCCTCCATTTCTCTTCTTCTTCTCTTTCTTTCTTTCTTTCTTCTTTTGCTCGGGGATGAGCAAACATTTTAAGTTTGGTATGGTAAAAGCATATCTTTTTGTTTTTCCATAACCATTTATGGCACCTAAGACCAGAGAAACCTCTAGAAAGAGGAAAGGGAAGGCAATTGCTTCTACCTCTGAGTCATGGAAGATGGAGAGATTCATCTCAAAGGTCCATCAAGACCACTTCTATAAAGTTGTGGCCAAGAAGAAAGTGATCTCTGAGGTTCCTTTCAAGCTCAAAAAGAATGAGTATCCGGAGATCCGACTTGAGATCCAAAGGAGAGGTTGGGAAGTTCTCACCAACCCCATTCAACAAGTCGGGATCCTAATGGTTCAAGAATTCTATGCAAACGCATGGATCACTAGGAACCATGATCAAAGTGTGAACCCGAATCTAAAGCATTGGCTTACCATGGTTCGGGGGAAATACTTAGATTTCAGTCCAGAAAATGTAAGGCTGGCGTTCAACTTGCCAATGATGGACGAGAACGCACGTCCCTACACAACAAGGGTCAACTTTGATCAAAGGTTGGACCAAGTCCTCATAGACATATGTGAGGAAGGAGCTCAATGGAAAATTGACTCAAGAGGCAAGCCGGTTCAATTAAGGCATGACCTCAAACCAGTGGCTAGGGGATGGCTAGAGTTCATTGATGAGCGGATAATTTATACGCTTTTTGGCATTGTTTTTAGTATATTTTTAGTAGAATCTAGTTACTTTTAGGGATGTTTTTAATAGATTTTATGTTAAATTCACATTTCTGGACTTTACTATGAGTTTGTGTGTTTTTCTGTGATTTCAGGTATTTTCTAGCTGAAATTGAGGGACTTGAGCAAAAATCAGATTCAGAGGTTGAAGAAGGACTGCTGATGCTGTTGGATTCTGACCTCCCTGCACTCAAAGTGGATTTTCTGGAGCTACAAAACTCGAAATGGCGCGCTTCCAATTGCGTTGGAAAGTAGACATCCAGGGATTTCCAGAAATATATAATAGTTCATACTTTGGCCAAGAATAGATGACGTAAACTGGCGTTCAACGCCAGCCCTCTGCCCAAATCTGGCGTCCAGCGCCAGAAAAGGATCCAAAACCAGAGTTGAACGCCCAAACTGGCACAAATACTGGCGTTCAACTCCACAAATGGCCTCTGCACGTGCAACACTTAAGCTCAGCCCAAACACACACCAAGTGGGCCCCGGAAGTGGATTTATACATCAAATACTTACTCATGTAAACCCTAGTAGCTAGTTTATTATAAATAGGACCTCTTACTATTGTATTAGGCATCTTTGGATTACCTTATGATCCTTTGATCACGTTTTGGGGGCTGGCCATCTCGGCCATGCCTGGACCTTCACTTATGTATTTTCATACGGTAGAGTTTCTACACTCCATAGATTAAGGTGTGGAGCTCTGCTGTTCCTCAAAGATTAATGCAAAGTACTACTGTTTTCTATTCAATTCTTTTTATTTCTCTTCTAAGATATCCATTCGCACCCAAGAACGTGATGAAGGTGATGATTATGTGTGACGCTCATCATCCTTCTCCCTTATGAACGCGTGCCTGACAAACACTTCTGTTCTACATGAATTAAGCTAGAATGAATATCTCTTAGATCTCCTAACCGGAATCTTCGTGGCGTAAGCTAGAATGATGGCGGCATTCAAGAGAATCCGGAAGGTCTAAACCTTGTCTGTGGTATTCCGAGTAGGATTCAATGATTGAATGACTGTGACGAGCTCCTAACTCGCGATTGCAGGGCGTTAGTGACAGACGCAAAAGGATAGTAAATCCTATTCCAGCATGATCGAGAACCGACAGATGAATAGCCGTGCCGTGACAGGGTGCGTGAGCATATTATTCACTGAGAGGATAAGATGAAGCCATTGACAAGGGTGATGCCTCCAGACGATTAGCCGTGCCGTGACAGGGCATTGGATCATTTTCCCGTGAGATGACCGAAAGTAGCCATTGACAGTGGTGATGTATCACATAAAGCCAGCCATGGAAAGGAGTAAGACTGATTGGATGAAGACAGCAGGAAAGCAGAGGTTCAGAGGAATGAAAAGCATCTCCATTCGCTTATCTGAAATTCCTACCAATGAATTACATAAGTATCTCTATCCCTATTCTATTTATTATATTAAATTCGAAAACTCCATAATTATTTTATATCCGCCTGACTGAGATTTACAAGGTGACCATAGCTTGCTTCATACCAACAATCTTCGTGGGATTCGACCCTTACTCACGTAAGGTATTACTTGGACGACCCAGTGCACTTGCTGGTTAGTTGTATCGAAGTTGTGACAATTATGAATTAAGATCAGAGCACCAAGCTCTGGAGCCATTACTAGGATTTGTTCGAGCCTGGAGATCACAATTTCGTGCACCATTCATTCAACGCTCAATCATTCCTACTAGTAACTGGTCTGAAGTTACTATAGACCGGGCCATCATGATCCATAGTATCATAATTGGAGAAGAGGTGGAAGTTCATGAGATTATACCTCAAGAACTCTACAAGGTGGCTGACAAGTCCTCCACTTGGGCAAGGTTAGCCTTTCCTCACCTCATTTGCCACCTCTGCAATTCGGCTGGAATTGACATAGAGGGAGACATCCTCATTGAAGAGGACAAGCCCATCACTAAGAAAAGGATGGAGCAAATAAGAGATCATGGACCTCAACATGAGCATGAGAAAATTCCTCACCATGAAATCCCTGAGATGCCTCAGGGGATGCACTTTCCTCCACAGAATTATTGGGAGTAAATCAACACTTCCCTAGGAGAATTAAGTTCCAACATAAGACAACTAAGGATGGAGCACCAAGAGCATTCCATCATCCTCCATGAAATTAGAAAAGATCAAAGAGCTATAAGGGAGGAGCAACAAAGACAAGGAAGAGACATAGAGGAGCTCAAGAGCACCATTGGTTCTTCAAGAAGAGGAAGACGCCACCCTCATTAAGGTGGACTCATTTCTTAATCTCCTTGTCTATTTATTTTCTGTTTTTCAGTTTTTGAGCCTTATATGTTATTTATGTTTGTGCCTTTACTACATGATCATTAGTGTCTAAGTGTCTATGCCTTAAAGTTCTGAATATGAATCCATCACCTCTCTTAAATGAAAAATGTTTTAATTACAAAAGAACAAGAAGTACAGGGTTTCAAATTCATCCTTGAAACTAGTTTAATTATTTTGATATGGTGACAATACTTTTTGTTTTCTGAATGAATGCTTGAACAGTGCATATGTCTTTTGAATTTGATGTTTATGAATGTTAAATATGTTGGCTCTTGAAGAATAAGGAAAAAGGAGAAATGTTATTTGATAATTTGAAAAATCATAAAAATGATTCTTAAAGCAAGAAAAAGCAGTGAATACAAAAGCTTGCAGAAAAAAAAATTTTGCGAAAAAAAAGGAGAAAAAGAAAAAGAAAAAGCAAGCAGAAAAAGCCAAAAGCTCTTTAAACCAAAAGGCAAGAGCAAAAAGCCAATAGCCCTTAAAACCAAAAGGCAAGGGTAAATAAAAAGGATCCAAGGCTTTGAGCATCAGTGGATAGGAGGGACTAAAGGAATAAAATCCTGGCCTAAGCGGCTAAACCAAGCTGTCCCTAACCATGTGCTTGTGGCGTGAAGGTGTCAAGTGAAAACTTGAGACTGAGCAGTTAAAGTCAAGGTCCAAAGCAAAAAAAGAGTGTGCTTAAGAACCCTGGACACCTCTAATTGGGGACTTTAGCAAAGCTGAGTCACAATCTGAAAAGGTTCACCCAGTCATGTGTCTGTGGCATTTATGTATCCGGTGGTAATACTGGAAAATAAAGTGCTTAGGGCCACAGCCAAGACTCATAAAGTAGCTGTGTTCAAGAATCAACATACTAAACTAAGAGAATCAATAACACTATCTGAACTCTGAGTTCCTATAGATGCCAATCATTCTGAACTTCAATGGATAAAGTGAGATGCCAAAACTATTCAAGAGGCAAAAAGCTACAAGTTCCGCTCATCTGATTGGAGCTAAGTTTCATTGATATTTTGGAATCTATAGTATATTCTCTTCTTTTTATCCTATTTGATTTTCAGTTGCTTGGGGACAAGCAACAATTTAAGTTTGGTGTTGTGATGAGCGGATAATTTATACACTTTTTGGCATTGTTTTTACATAGTTTTCAGTATAATTTAGTTAGTTTTTAGTATATTTTTATTAGTTTTTAAATAAAATTCACATTTCTGGACTTTACTATGAGTTTGTGTGTTTTTCTGTGATTTCAGGTATTTTCTGGCTGAAATTGAGGGACTTGAGCAAAAATCAGATTCAGAGGTTGAAGAAGGATTGCAGATGCTGTCGGATTCTGACCTCCCTGCACTCAAAGTGGATTTTCTGGAGCTACAAAACTCCAAATGATGCGCTCTTAATTGCATTAAAAATTAGACATCCAGGGCTTTCCAGCAATATATAATAGTCCATACTTTGTTCGAGTTTAGATGATGCAAACTGGCGTTCAACGCCAGTTCTATGCTGCATTCTGGAGTTAAACACCAGAAACAAGTTGCAAAGTGGAGTTAAACGCCAGAAACAGGTTACAAACTGGCGTTCAACTCTAAGATAAGTCTCTACACGTGTAAAGCTCAATGCTCAGCCCAAGCACACACCAAGTGGGCCCCAGAAGTGGATTTCTGCATCAATTACTCATTCTGTAAACCCTAGTAACTAGTTTAGTATAAATAGGACTTTTTACTATTGTATTTACATCTTTGGATTATCTTTTGATCCTTTGATCACATTTGGGGGCTGGCCATTCGGCCATGCCTAGACCTTATCACTTATGTACTTTCAACGGTAGAGTTTCTACACACCATAGATTAAGGTGTGGAGCTCTACTGTTCCTCATGGATTAATGCAAAGTACTATTGTTTTTCTATTCAAATCAAGCTTATTCCTATTCTAAGATATCCATTCGCACACAAGAACATGATGAATGTGATGATTATGTGACACTCATCATCATTCTCACCTATGAACGCGTGCCTGACAAACACTTCCGTTCTACATGCAAACAAGCTAGAATGAGTATCTCTTAGATATCTAATACAGAGGACCGAGTCCGAGATATTAGAATCTTCGTGGTATAAGTTAGAACCCATGGATGGCCATTCTTGAGATCCGAAAAGTCTAAACCTTGTCTGTGGTTGATAAATCACTATTTTATGATTTATCTTGTGCTCAATTGAGTGGATTTTATCAACTCTTTACCCACTTATTCATACTATTTGCATGGTTTTACATTTGCCCTTCTAATTATGTGCTTTGATTGAAAACATGCTTCTTTGGCCTTAAGTTTCCTATGTTTAATCCTCTCTTATTACCATTAGATGACTTGATATATGTGTTAAGTGATTTCAGAGATTACAGGGCAGGAATGGCTTAGAGGATGGAAAGGAAGCATGCAAAAGTCGAAGGAATACAAGAAGTTGGAGAAATTGCTAAGCTGTCTAACCTGACCTCTTTGCACTCAAACGGCTATAACTTTAGCTACAGAGGTCCAAACGATGCGGTTCAAGTTGCGTTGGAAAGCTAACGTCCGAGGCTTTGATTTGATATATAATATGCCATAGTTGCCCTGACGCTAGATGACGCGAACGCATGCTCCACGCGGCCGCATCGCAGTGACGAAAAATCAGCGTGTTTGAATTCGCAACCAGCGAATTCTGGGCTGTTTCTGACCCAGTTTGTGGCCCAGAAAACGCAGATTAGAGGCTATAAAGTGGGAGAATCCATTCATTCAGGATTATCAGCTTTCATAATTCATAATTTTTAGGATTAGATGTAGTTTTTAGAGGGAGAGGTTCTCTCCTCTCTCTTTAGGATTATGATTTAGATTTAGGATTTTATTCACTTTCAGGATTATCTCTTTTTACCAGGTTCAATATTCCTTTTTATTATTTTCTCAATTTTATTCATGAATTCTTCTATGTTACAGATTACTCTTTTGAATTAATGTTATTTGATGTATTTCAGTTTACAATTGCTCTCTTTTATTTATGTTATTGTTATTACCAATCTGAAGATATTTTTATTCCAGTAGATTTATTTTTCCCCTTTTGGTTTTGATTAAGAAATCAGTAACTCAGGAGTTATTAAACTCAACATGATTGATAATCGTTATCTTTGCTAATTGAATTGAACTTTAATAATCCCAATCTTTCCTTAGGGATTAACTAGGATTTAAGGATCTAACTAATTAGTCACTTGACCTTCTCTTGCTCTAGCAAAGGTTAACTAAGTGGAATTAAGATTCAATTTTCATCATCATTGATAAGTATAACTAGGATAGAACTTCTAATTTCTCATATCTTGCCAAAAGTGTATTTTACAGTCATTTATTTTTTTTACAGTCTTTTACTTATTTTAATTGCAATTTAAATTACTTGCTCCCTACCTTCAAAACCCCAATTTACAATCTTCATAACCAATAATAAGAACATACTTCCCTGCAGTTCCTTGAGAAGATGACCCAAGGTTTAAATACTCGGTTATCAATTTATTTAGGGGTTTGTTACTTGTGACAACCAAAACATTTGTAAGAAAGGTTGATTGCTTGGTTTAGTAACTATACTTGCAACGAGAGTTTACTATAACTTCTAAACCATCAATCTTCAGTTCTTCAGTGGTATTCCGAGTAGGATCTGGGAAGGGATGGCTGTGACGAGCTTCAAACTCGCGAGTGCTGGGCGTAGTGACAGATGCAAAAGGATAGTAAATCCTATTCCAGTATGATCGAGAACCGACAGATGATTAGCCATGTAGTGACAGCGCATTGGACCATTTTCACAGAGAGGATGGGATGTAGCCATTGACAACAGTGATGCCCTACATACATCTTACCATAGAAAGGAGTAGGAATGATTGGATGAAGACAGCATGAAAGTAGAGGTTCAGAGGAACGAAAGCATCTCTATACGCTTATCTGAAATTCACATCAATGAATTACATAAGTATCTCTATCCTAGTTGATATTTTATTTATGTTTTTATTATCAATTCACCATAACCATTTGAATCCGCCTGACTGAGATTTACAAGGTGACCATAGCTTGCTTCAGGCCGACAATCTCCGTGGGATCGACCCTTACTCATGTAAGGTTTATTACTTGGACGACCCAGTGCACTTGCTGGTTAGTTGTGTGAAGTTGTGATAAAGAGTTGTGATTACAATTGTGCATACCAAGTTGTTGGCGCCATTGATGATCACAATTTCGTGCACCAGTTCGTGTAGGTCATGATTTCGCGTCATCTGAGAGTTTTTCTTGTCACGCGTTCGCTTTGGTCACACGTACGTGTCATTTGCGTTCTGCTCAAGGCATGCGTCCGCGTCAGTCACGCGTTCGCATCGATGCCTTTTCACGCTAGGCACGCGGCTGCGTTGTCCATGCGTTCGCGTCGCTGCCCTTTTCTTCAAAACTCCATTTTTGTGCTTTCCTTCCATTTTTGTATGTTTCCTTTCTGTCCTCTAAGCCATTCCTGCCTTAGGAGATCTGAAAATACTTAACATACAAATCACGGCATCGAATGGTAACAAAGGGTAATTAAAATTAATATTTTTAAAGCATAGGAAACATGTTTTTCACATATATCACATAATAAGGAAGGGAAAGTAAAACCATGCAATTTACATGAATAAGTGGGTGAAGGATTGAATAAATCACTTAAATTGAGCACAAAATACATCATAAAATATGGGTTTATCAACCTCCCCACACTTAAACAATAGCATGTCCTCATGCTAAATCCAAGAGAAAGGGTAAAGTTAGAATGGTGGAATCTCATGCAATGCATTGATTATATTCTATTCTAAATGCAAACTACCTACATGAATCATGCAACTTTAGTTATTATCCACCTATATATATAAAGCTTACATGTGGTTAATTTGTTTCATACTTTCAAGGAATCATATATACATAGCCAGACCCTAGATAATGTTAAAGCACTTTTACAATTGAGATGGGTAAAAGTATTTCACAAACCTGCAAGACAATTAACAATTAAGCAGAGATATATGGTGATGAGCTATTGAACCCTCACTGGATTTTTGTGTTTACTCTCTAGTCATTCAGTGTTTATTGGGTTAATCACTCTATTCTTTTTCTATCCTTGCTTTCTAAAACTTTATTCTTCATCTAACCAATCAACAAATATTGAATATAGACATACAAAAATCATGAGGTCTTTCTCAAGGCTGTAATGGGGCCAAGGTAAGGGTAAGGGTGCATATATATAAGGCTAAGTGAGCTAACGAAGTGAATCCTTGATTAGTCTAAGATTTCACCTAACATATACATACTTCATATAATTTAAAATGCTTTACTTAGCTATCCAAATTTTTTTTCCACTTTTGTGTTGCATGCTCATGCACCAAATTTATTTTTGAATTTTGTCCCATGTGCATTGGTTCTTCTTATTTTGCATTGACGTAATTTTTGTTCCCCTTATTTAAATACTAAAAACATTTTTTTATACACATGGTAATTTAATTATTTTGATTTTACAAGAGCATGCTTCCCAATAGTTTTTGAAATAACTTATTTGATTTAAATTCCTACTTTGTTTCTATCATCCCATGTTCCCATAAAATTCTCCACACTTAAATTGTACACAATATCTATCTTAAGCTAACCAAGGATTCAACTTTGGTGGATTTTTTTTTTGTTTTTCTGCTTAAGGCTAGTAATGTGGTTAAAGAACAAGAGGGGATTAAAAAGCTCAAGGGGGCTAATAAGGGTGATGTAAAAGGTAAGCTTATTTGGGATAAGTGAGCAATTTAAATAACGGTCTCAATCATCTCCTGGTATGTATCTATATTCTATATTGGACATATAGATTAAAATAAAGTAAAGAACACCAGAATAAAAAAGAAGGACGAACACACAAGAATGAAATAATTATGGTTAGACAATGTAACCATACAATTAAGCTAAAAAACTCACAGGTTGTGTGTTCTTTTGGCTCAAAAACCATATATCAGTTATGTATGTCATGCAAATAGAAATCAAGAGTTTTCATTTAACTCAATGTGAATCTTAGGGTGGCTCTTAAAATCTTAGTGTTGTTCCTTGAAAAATGTTGTATAAATTAACTGACATGTAATGCTATATATATACAAGGTGTGTGGATGTTTTGATTCTGTTAAAGTCTCTAGTTTACTCCTTTTATGTTTAATTAAACGAAACTATTATATGCTAAAAGGGTAAACTATACTAATTAATCCACATATTTTATAACTAAGAGGTTTAGAATTGCAAACTAAACTAAATATCTAAGATATAAACTAAAGTGCAAAATGCGAAAATAGAGTAAAAATACAGCAAAAGAGCAATGTGCAAGTACTGAAAAATAAAAATAAAAATAAAAATACAGAAAAATAAACAAGATAGGATAAAAAAGAGTCTGAAAAGTGGTTCACCAAAAAAAAGATTCGCCAGAGATGGCGACCTCTCCACACTTAAATAATAGCATTGTCCTCGATGCTCACTCAAGTTGGGTGTGAAGAAGTGTCATCTCCGGAAGGATGGGCAGCTGGAGTCTCTGTGGTGGCCTGAAGGTCTGCAGGCTGGATAAGTGTAGGAGGATCTGTCTGCTGCAGTGGAGGCACTGACTGTAGAGGAATCTCCGGGTCTGCGGTCTGGATCTGGTGTGGCTCCTCATGCTGTGGCGCAGCCTGCTCTGGTCCTCCCTGCTCGGCCTGGGTATGTGCCTCCTCCTCATGATCATCCGCCTCCACCTCAGATGTATCAGAAGGGGTGTCAGGCTCGGAGGGGATGTCGCTGCCGGATCGGATCATCAACTTGAGGTGCTCATAGTGTCGCTTGTCGCGACACTCCATACGATCTAGGCGGGCGAAGAGGCGGTGCATCAAGTGATAAATGGGCTCAAGAGTAGGTGGATGTGCAGTGGATGAGGCTGGTGCAGCAGTGGAGGCAGAAGGGGCAGCTGAAGATATGGCTGCCTCACCTGAGGCAGTGAGAAAAGGAGGTCTGTACCCAAATTCTAGAAACTTCCTGTTGTGAGGAATGATCTTCTTGCAGTCTGCAGCAGTCGGCTTCGCATCAGCCAGCTCCCAAGGCCCGTCAGCTCGACGGCCTAGCTGGGTGATCATATAAGGGAAAGGGAGAGTGCCTCTGACATGGACCCTGGCCATATAATACCAGATGAAACATGGAAGATACAGGTCCTTACCCTCCATCACACACCAGATGAGGGTGATCATAGCAGCGGGCAGCTCTGTCTCATGAGTGCTCGGCATCACATAGTTGCTCAGAATCTGGTGCCAGAGCCGAGCCTCATCATTCATATATATTAGCTTGATTCCCTTAGGCATCACTGTGTTCTTTCCCATGACCCATGGGGCAGTAGGATCAAGGGCTATTCTCTGCTTGACAGCATCCCAGTCAAATTTCATAAATCTCATATCCTCTTCAGCCTTTTGGTAACCGTCAGGCTGATCTGACTTAGGTTGAAGGTGGAGGATGTCCTTAATAGCTTCCTCAGTGACCAAAATCTGTTTTCCTCTTAGGTGCACTGCATCCAGGGAGGTCTTGAAATAGTTACAGTAAAATTCTCTGACCCAGGAAGCATTGATCTCTGTCAAGTTTCATTCCAAGAAGAATCAGCCTCTCTATTTTATCTGTTTGGCAGTGTACTGCTATAGTTCTTCTGGAATTTTTAGAGTTCTTTCCAGGTATAGGTTCCTGGAAGTGGCAAACACTGGATACTTTAGCTCACAGTATCTGTTTGCAAATTTTACCTGATCTGTAGCGGGGAGGAGCTGGTCAGCCTTTTCCTGTAGGGTAAAGTGCTTTTCCCGCCAGGAATCATCATGCAAAATATCGAGGATAGTCATAGAGGATTCGCTTCTTTTTCTTTTGCCAGTGGTTGCTTTGCCTTTCCCTTTGCGTTGAGGGTCAGACATCCTGAAAAGCAGAAATTCCAGGATATAATTAAAGAACAAAAGCAGGAAAAATAAGTAGGCAAATAGAACAATAGCAATATAAGCACAGAGTGGCAAAAGAGCAAGAGAAGCATGAAATGAGTTAAATATATGTGCAATTTAGATTGTATTCGAGTGAAAAAGTATAAAAAGAAAAAAAATGCACTCCAAAAGATAGGATAAGCAGAATTCAAATTAAATAGGAAAAACAATGATCATGCCCTGAGTTAGAAAGTTAAAGTTGTTAATTAAAAAAACCGAAAAGAGAAGTTTGAAAGTGAAAATGGTTAGGAGTGAGAAAGGAAGTTAGAAAGTTAAAGCAGTGAGTTAGTAAAAAGAAAGTTAAAGTAAGTGGTATGATGATCAGTTTCCTAGGTAACAAGAGATTCAGAAATTTAAAGAACAGTCAACTCATATTCAAGCAAGGATATCAGGTTATTGATGATAATTCAGATAGATACGAGAGTAGCAAAAATTAAAATGAAATCATCAATAATGCAATTTACTAGCCAGGGAATCAAAAAGGAATAAGAATGCTATCCCGTGCATTCATGCATTGGTTGGTTGTAGCCAAGTAGTGCAAAATTCAAAATTGCCAAAACCAATACATGAATGAAAAAAATGAAATAATTTGCAGAAAATTGGGCAGCATTCCGGCTAAAATTGGATGTTCTCGGGTAAGAAACAGCAAGAAAAATAGTTCATATGAGATCAAAAAGCGCTGCAAAGAGTCACAAACAATAGGAGTAGTAAAGAATAGTCTAACAGCAGCATGAAACATTAAAGAACAGCATATGAACAGTATTAGCATCACAGCTAGATCAAAATTGCAGAATAGGTAAAACAAGTAACAAGAACGGCACAATTATCAGGCCTAAATCCACTAACCACATCCTAGCTACCTAACTACCTAAAATCCACTACAAACATGCATCTCTAACTATCCTATTCTGAACAAAAATTTAAAAACTAACTAAGTAATTGAAAAGAGGAATCGCAGTATGGCGGAACCTGGTGTGTAGAAGAACAAATGTATGAAACAAAGAGATGGTGGAAATGTGGTGGTGGTGGTGCCGACGCGGTGGTGATGGGAGGGTGGCGCGGAGGCGTTGTGCAGTGGCGGCAAGGGTGGTTCGGTGGTGCTGGGTGGATGAGGGTTAAGGTTGGAAAAGGGGATGAATTGATAAAAGAGGGTAGGGTTGGAGGGGGGTTAGTCGGCGGTTCTGTGTGGGTGGCGCAGTGGTGGCGGCTCGGTGATGGGGGCGGCGGTGGGTGAGAGGGGTGGAAGAGAGTGGTGGAGGAAGAAGAGAAGGAGAGAGGGTGGGTTTTGGCGATGGCGGCGCGGTGGTCGGAATGGCGGCTGGGGGTGGTGGTAGTTGGGTGGGGAGAAGAGAGAGTGTAGAGGGGGTTGGGAGGGAAAAATGGTGACGCGGGGGGGGGGGGCTAGGGTTTCGCGTGAAGGGGGTTAGTATTTTTGAATCTACGCGATCGCGTGATATGGGCGAAAAGGGTGTGACGCGGCCGCGTCGTTGACGCGATCGCATGAATTAAGTAAAAGGTAGGTGACGCTGATGAGCGGATAATTTATACGCTTTTTGACATTGTTTTTAGTATGTTTTTAGTAGGATCTAGTTAAGTTTAGGGATGTTTTCATTAGTTTTTATGTTAAATTCACATTTCTGGACTTTACTATGAGTTTGTGTATTTTTCTGTGATTTCAGGTATTTTCTGGCTAAAATTGAGGGACTTGAGCAAAAATCAGATTCAGAGGTTGAAGAAGGACTGCTGATGCTGTTGGATTCTGACCTCCCTGCACTCAAAATGGATTTTCTGGAGCTACAGAACTCGAACTCGCGCGCTTCCAATTGCGTTGGAAAGTAGACATCCAGGGCTTTCCAGCAATATATAATAGTCCATACTTTGGCCAAGTTTAGATGACGCAAACTGGTGTTCAACGCCAGCTCTCTGCCCAATTCTGGCGTCCAGCGCCAGAAAAGGATCCAAAACCAGAGTTGAACGCCCAAACTGGCACAAAAGCTGGCGTTCAACTCCAAGAAGGACCTCTACACGTGCAACACTCAAAGCTCAGCCCAAGTACACACCAAGTGGGCCCCGAAAGTGGATTTATGCATCAATTACTTACTTCTGTAAACCCTAGTAGCTAGTTTATTATAAATAGGACATTTCACTATTGTATTTGACATCCTGGATCGTACTCTGATCTTGTGATCACGTTTTGGGGGCTGGCCATCTCGGCCATGCCTGGACCTTTCACTTATGTAATTTTAACGGTAGAGTTTCTACACTCCATAGATTAAGGTGTGGAGCTCTGCTGTTCCTCAAAGATTAATGCAAAGTATTACTGTTTTCTATTCAATTCATCTTATTTCGCTTCTAAGATATTCATTCGCTCTTCAACCTGAATGTGATGAACATAACAATCATCATCATTCCCTATGAACGCGTGCCTGACAACCACTTCCGTTCTACCTTCGACTGAATGAGTATCTCTTAGATCTCTTAATCAAAATCTTCGTGGTGTAAGCTAGAATGATGGCGGCATTCAAGAGAATCCTGAAAGTCTAAACCTTGTCTGTGGTATTCTGAGTAGGATTCAATGATTGAATGACTGTGACGAGCTTCAAACTCGCGATTGCTGGGCGTAGTGACAGAACGCAAAAGGATAGTAAATCCTATTCCAGCATGATCGAGAACCGACAGATGAATAGCCATGCCGTGACAGGGTGCGTTGACCATTTTCACTGAGAGGATAGGATGTAAACCATTGACAAGGGTGATGCCTCCAGACGATTAGCCGTGCCGTGACAGGGCATTTGGATCATTTTCCTGAAAGCATCTCTATTCACTTATCTGAAATTCTCACCAGTGATTTACATAAGTATCTCTATCCCTATCTTATTAAATATTTTCGAAAACTCCATTATTATTTTATATCCGCCTGACTGAGATTTACAAGGTGACCATAGCTTGCTTCATACCAACAATCTCCGTGGGATTCGACCCTTACTCACGTAAGGTATTACTTGGACGACCCAGTGCACTTGCTGGTTAGTTGTGCGAAGTTGTGAACCATGGTATTGGCATCATGTTTTTGGCGCCATTACCAGGGAAAGAAAGAGCGATGAATTTTACATAATTAAAGTGTAATCACAATTTCTGCGCACCAAGTTTTTGGCGCCGTTGCCGGGGATTGTTCGAGTTTGGACAACTGACGGTTCATCCTGTTGCTCAGATTAGGTAATTTTCTTTTTGTTTTGTTTTAAAAAATTTTTCAAAAATCTTTCAAAAATTTTTCTTTTGTTTTCGAAAAAAAAAATTTAAAATACAAATGCTTTCAAAAATATATTTTTCTTCAGAATTTTTAAGAATGAATTCTAGTGTTTCATGAAGCATGTTGAAGCCTATCTGGCTGTAAAGCCATACCCAAACTTCCTTGGGATTGGCCTTCAACTAATCACCTCAGTGGAGCCATGCCCAATCCTTCTGGATAGGGTATGTCAGGCATGTCATGTCTGAGTTACATACTAAAGCTTGGCTGGCTATTAAGCCATGCCTGACCCTTTGATTGGAGCTTTAGAGCATAAGATTCCTGGAATTCATATTAAAAATTTTGGAATCCTTATTTTTGTTTTTCAAATAATTTTCGAAAGAAAAAAAATCATAAAATCATAAAAATCAAAAATATTTTTGTGTTTCTTGTTTGAGTCTTGAGTCATGTTATAAGTTTGGTGTCAATTGCATACTCATCTTGCATTTTTCGAAAATTTTCATGCATTCATAGTGTTCTTCATGATCTTCAAGTTGTTCTTGGTAAGTCTTCTTGTTTGATCTTTGCATTTGCATGTTGTGTGTCTTTTCTTGTTTTTCATATGCATCCTTGAATTCTTAGTGTCTAAGTATTAAAGAATTCTAAGTTTGGTGTCTTGCATGTTTTCTTTGCATTAAAATTTTTTCAAAAATATGTTCTTGATGTTCATCATGATCTTCATAGTGTTCTTGGTGTTCATCTTGACATTCATAGCATTCTTGCATGCATCACATGTTTTGATCTAAAATTCTCATGCATTGCATAATTTTCATGTTTTTCTCTCTTATCATTAAAAATTCAAAAAAATAAAAAAAATATCTTTCCCTTTTTTCTCTCATAATTTCGAAAATTAGATTTGACTTTTTCAAAACTTTTTAAAATCTAGTTGTTTTTATGAGTCAAATCAAATTTTCAATTTGAAAATCTTATCTTTTTCAAAATCTTTTTCAAAAATCAAATCTTTTTCAAATTTCTTAGTTATTTTCAAAAATTTCAAAAATATTTTTCAAAAATCTTTTTCTTAATTTTACATCATATTTTCGAAAATAACAATAACAATTAATGTTTTGATTCAAAAATTTCAAGTTTGTTACTTGCTTGTTAAGAAAGATTCAAACTTTAAGTTCTAGAATCATATCTTGTGATTTCTTGTGAATCAAGTCATTAATTGTGATTTTAAAATTCAAATCTTTTTCAAAAACTAATTTCTATCACATCTTTTCAAAAATATCTTCTTATCTTACCTTTTTCAAAAATTTGATTTCAAAAATATCTTTTCTAACCTCTTATCTCCTTATCCTTTCAAAATTGATTTTTGTTTCAACTAACTAACTAACTTTTTGTTTGTTTCTTACCTTTTTCAAAACCACCTAACTAACTCTCTCTCTATTTTCGAAAATATCTTCCCCCTTTTTCAAAAATTTCTTTTTAATTAACAAATTATTTTATTTTGAATTTTCGAAAAAAACTACTAATCTTTTTCAAAAACTATTTTCAAAAATCACTAACTCTTTTTCAAAAAATTATTTTCGAAATTTCCCCTCTCTCATCTTATTCTATCTATTTATTCATCTACTAACATCCCCCCTCACCCACCAAAAATCCGAACCCTCTCTCTCTCTTTCTGAGTTCAGATTTTTCTCTCATTCTTTTCTTCTACTAACAATAAGGGACCTCTTTACTGTGACATAGAGGATTCCTCTTCTTTTCTTTTTCTCTCCTCTTTCTTATGAGCAGGGACAGAGAAAAAGGCATTCTTGTTGAAGCTGATCCAGAACCTGAAAGGACTCTGAAGAGAAAACTAAGAGAAGCTAAATTACAACAATCCAGAGACAACTTGATTGAAAATTTCGAACAAGTAAAGGAGATGGCAGCCGAACCCAACAACAATACAAGGAGAATGCTTGGTGACTTTACTGCACCTAATTCCAATTTACATGGAAGAAGCATCTCCATTCCTGCCATTGGAGCAAACAACTTTGAGCTGAAACCTCAACTAGTTTCTCTGATGCAGCAGAACTGCAAGTTTCATGGACTTCCATCTGAAGATCCTTTTCAGTTCTTAACTGAATTCTTGCAGATCTGTGATACTGTTAAGACTAATGGAGTAGATCCTGAAGTCTACAGGCTCATGCTTTTCCCATTTGCTGTAAGAGACAGAGCTAGAGTATGGTTGGACTCTCAACCTCGCCTGAACTCTTGGGATAAGCTGGTCAAGGCTTTCTTAGCCAAGTTCTTTCCTCCTCAAAAGCTGAGTAAGCTTAGAGTGGATGTTCAAACTTTCAGACAGAAAGAAGGTGAATCCCTCTATGAAGCTTGGGAGAGATACAAAGGACTGTTCAAAAAGTGTCTTTCTGACATGCTTTCAGAATGGACCATCCTGGATATATTCTATGATGGTCTGTCTAAGTTATCTAAGATGTCATTGGATACCTCTGCAGGTAGATCTATTCACCTAAAGAAAACGCCTGCAGAAGCTCAAGAACTCATTGACATGGTTGCTAATAACCAGTTCATGTACACTTCTGAGAGGAATCCTGTGAGTAATGGGACGCCTATGAAGAAGGGAGTTCTTGAAATTGATACTCTGAATGCCATATTGGCTCAGAATAAAATATTGGCTCAGCAAGTTAATATGATTTCTCAGAGTTTGAATGGAATGCAAGCTGCATCCAATAGTACTCAAGAGGCACCTTCTGAAGAAGAGGCCTATGATCCTGAAAACCCTGCAATAGCAGAGGTAAATTACTTAGGTGAACCTTATGGAAACACCTATAATCCATCATGGAGAAATCATCCAAATCTCTCATGGAAGGATCAACAAAAGCCTCAACAAGGCTTTAATAATGGTGGAAGATACATGTTTAGCAATAGCAAGCCTTTTCCATCATCCACTCAGCAACAGACGGAGAATTTTGAGCAGAACCCATCTAGCTTAGCAAACTTAGTCTCTGATCTATCTAAGGCCACTGTGAGTTTTATGAATGAAATAAGGTCTTCCATTAGAAATTTGGATGCACAAGTGGGTCAGCTGAGTAAAAGAATCACTGAAATCCCTCTTCACACTCTCCCATGCAATACAGAAGAAAATCCAAAAGGAGAGTGCAAGGCCATTGACATAACCAAAATGGCCGAACCCAATGAGGGAGAGGAGGACGTGAATCCCAGGAAGGAAGACCTCCTGGGACGTCCGGTGATCAATAAGGAGCTTCCCTCTGAGGAACCAAAGGACTCTGAGGCTCATCTAGAGACCATAGAGATTTCATTGAACCTCCTTATGCCATTCATGAGCTCTGATGAGTATTCCTCTTCTGAAGAGAATGAGGATGTTACTGAAGAGCAAACTGCCAAGTTCCTTGGTGCAATCATGAAGCTAAATGCCAAATTATTTGGCATTGATATTTGGGAAGATGAACCTCCCTTGTTCATCAATGAACTAAGTGATCTGGATCAACTGACATTGCCTCAGAAGAGACAGGATCCTGGAAAGTTCATAATACCTTGTACCATAGGCACCATGATCTTTAAGGCTCTGTGTGACCTTGGTTCAGGGATAAACCTCATGCCCCTCTCTGTAATAGAGAAACTGGGAATCTATGGGGTGCAAGCTGCTAAAATCTCATTAGAGATGGCAGATAATTCCAGAAAACAGGCTTATGGACAAGTAGAAGACGTGTTAGTAAAGGTTGAAGGCCTTTACATCCCTGCTGATTTCATAGTCTTAGATACTGGGAAGGAAGAGGATGAATCCATCATCCTAGGAAGACCTTTCCTGGCCACAGCAAGAGCTGTGATTGATGTGGACAGAGGAGAATTGATCCTTCAATTAAATAAGGACAACCTTGTGTTTACAACTCAAGGATCTCTCTCTGCATCCATGGAGAGGAAGTAGAAAAAGCTTCTCTCAAAGCAGAGTCAACCAAAGCCCCCACAGTCAAACTCTAAGTTTGGTGTTGGGAGGCCACAACCAAACTCTAAGTTTGGTGTCAAACCCCCATATCCAAACTCTAAGTTTAGTGTTGGGAGGTCTCAACAAAGCTCTGCACATCTGTGAGGCTCCATGAGAGCCCACTGTCAAGATATTCACATTAAAGAAGCGCTTGTTGGGAGGCAACCCAATTTTTATCTAACTATATTTTTCTTGGTTATATGTCTTTATAGGTTCATGATCATGTGGAGTCACAAAATAAATATAGAAATTGAAAACGGAATCAAAAACAGCAGAAGAAAAATCACACCCTGGAGGAAGCACCTGCCTGGCGTTCAACGCCAGAACAGAGCATGGTTCTGGCGCTGAACGCCCAAAATGGGCAGTGTCTGGGCACTGAACGCCCAGAACAGGCATGGTTCTGGCGTTCAACGCCAGAAATGGCCAACAAATGGGCGTTGAACGCCCAGAGTTGTGTGCAAGGGCATTTTACATGCCTAATTTGGTGCAAGGTTGTAAATCCTTGAACACCTCAGGATCTGTGGACCCCACAGGATCATTTCAGGATTTGTGGACCCCACAGGATCACCTCAGGATCTGTGGACCCCACAGGATCCCCACCTACCTCCACTCACTTCTTCTCAACCCTCTTTCACACAATTCCATAAACACTCTTCCCCAAAACCCTTCACCAATCACCTCAATCTCTCTTCCCCATCACCTCTTCACCACTCACATCCATCCTCCCTTCCCTATATAAAGCCCTCCATTCTTCTTCAAATTCACACAACACAACCCTCTCTTCTCTTCTTGGCCGAAACACAACCCCTTCTCCCTCTCCTCCATTTCTTCTTCTTCTTCATCTATTCTCTCTTTTATTGCTCGAGGGCGAGCAATATTCTAAGTTTGTTGTGGTAAAAGAATAAGCTTTTTGTTTTTCCATTACCATTGATGGCACCTAAGACCGGAGAATCCTCTAGAAAGGGAAAAGGGAAGACAAAAGCTTCCACCTCCGAGTCATGGGAGATGGAAAGGTTCATCTCCAAAGCCCATCAAGACCACTTCTATGATGTTGTGGCCAAGAAGAAGGTGATCCCTGAGGTCCCTTTCAAACTCAAAAGAAATGAGTATCCGGAGATCCGACATGAAATTCAAAGAAGAGGTTGGGAAGTTCTAACAAATCCCATCCAACAAGTCGGCATCCTAATGGTTCAAGAGTTCTATGCTAATGCATGGATCACCAAGAGCCATGATCAAAGTAAGAACCCGGATCCAAAGAACTATGTTACAATAGTTCGGGGGAAATACTTAGATTTTAGTCCGGAAAATGTGAGGTTGGCATTCAACTTGCCAAACATGGAAGAGAACGCACGCCCCTACACAAGGAGAGTCAACTTTGATCAAAGGTTGGACCAAGTCCTTATGGACATATGTGTAGAAGGAGCTCAATGGAAAATTGACTCAAAAGGCAAATCGGTTCAACTAAGAAGACTGGACCTTAAGCCTGTAGCTAGAGGATGGTTGGAGTTCATTCAATGCTCAATCATTCCCACTAGCAACTGGTCTGAAGTTACTATAGACCGGGCCATCATGATCCATAGCATCATGATTGGAGAAGAGGTGGAAGTTCATGAGATTATACCTCAAGAACTCTACAAGGTGGCTGACAAGTCCTCCACTATGGCAAGGTTAGCCTTTCCTCACCTCATTTGCCACCTATGCAATTCGGCTGGGATTGACATAGAGGGAGATATCCTCATTAAAGAGGACAAGCCCATCACTAAGAAAAAGATGGAGCAAGCAAGAGAGCCCATTCATGGAGCTTAAGAGGCGTACGAAGCTCATCACCATGAGATCCCGGAGATGCCTCAAATGCATTTTCCTCCACAAAACTATTGGGAGCAAATCAACACCTCCCTAGGAGAATTGAGTTCCAATATGGGACAACTAAGGGTGGGACATCAAGAGCACTCCATCATGCTTCATGAAATAAGAGAAGATCAAAAAGCAATGAGGGAGGAGCAACAAAGACAAGGAAGAGACATAGAAGAGCTCAAGGACATCATTGGTTCCTCAAGAAGGAAACACCACCATCACTAAGGTGGACTCATTCCTTGTTCTTATCTCTTCTGTTTTTCGTTTTCTATGTTATGTGCTTATCTATGTTTGTGTCTTCATTACATGATCATTAGTAGTTAGTAACTTTGTCTTAAAGTTATGAATGTCCTATGAATCCGTCACCTCTCTTAAATAAAAACCGTTTTAATTCAAAAGAACAAGAAGTACATGAGTTTCGAATTTATCCTTGAACTTAGTTTAATTATATTGATGTGGTGATAATGCTTCTTGTTTTCTGAATGAATGATTGAACAGTGCATATGTCTTTTGAAGTTGTTGTTTAAGAATGTTAAATATGTTGGCTCTTGAAAGAATGATGACAAGGAAACATGTTATTTGATAATCTGAAAAATCATAAAAATGATTCTTGAAGCAAGAAAAAGCAGCAAAGAACAAAGCTTGTAGAAAAAAAAATGATGAAAAAAAAAGGCGAAAAAAAATATAGAAAAAAAAAAGAGAGAAAAAGCAAGCAGAAAAAGCCAAAAGCTCTTAAAACCAAGAGGCAAGAGCAAAAAGCCAATAACCCTTAAAACCAAAAGGCAAGGGTAAATAAAGAGGATCCCAAGGCTTTGAGCATCAGTGGATAGAAGGACCTAAAGGAATAAAATCCTGGTCTAAGCGGCTAAACCAAGCTGTCCCTAACCATGTGCTTGTGGCGTGAAGGTGTCAAGTAAAAACTTGAGACTGAGCGGTTAAAGTCAAGGTCCAAAGCAAAAGAAGAGTGTGCTTAAGAACCCTGGACACCTCTAATTGGGGACTTTAGCAAAGCTGAGTCACAATCTGAAAAGGTTCACCCAATTATGTGTCTGTGGCATTTATGTATCCGGTGGTAATACTGGAAAACAAAGTGCTTAGGGCCACGGCCAAGACTCATAAAATAGCTGTGTTCAAGAATTATCATACTGAACTAGGAGAGTCAATAACACTATCTAAACTCTGAGTTCCTATAGATGCCAATCATTCTGAACTTCAATGGATAAAGTGAGATGCCAAAACTATTCAAGAGGCAAAAAGCTATAAGTCCCGCTCATATGATTGAAGCTCTATTTCATTGATAGTTTGGAATTTATAGTATATTCTCTTCTTTTTATCCTATTTGATTTTCAGCTGCTTGGGGACAAGCAACAATTTAAGTTTGGTGTTGTGATGAGCGGATAATTTATACGCTTTTTGACATTGTTTTTAGTATGTTTTTAGTAGGACCTAGTTACTTTTAGGGATGTTTTCATTAGTTTTTATGTTAAATTCACATTTCTGGACTTTACTATGAGTTTGTGTATTTTTCTGTGATTTCAGGTATTTTCTGGCTGAAATTGAGGGACTTGAGCAAAAATCAGATTCAGAGGTTGAAGAAGGACTGCTGATGCTGTTGGATTCTGACCTCCCTGCACTCAAAATAGAATTTCTGGAGCTACAGAACTCTAAATGGCGCGCTTCCAATTGCGTTGGAAAGTAGACATTCAGGGCTTTCCAGAAATATATAATAGTCCATACTTTGGCCAAGTTTAGATGACGAAAACTGGCGTTCAACGCCAGCTCTCTGCCCAATTCTAGCGTCCAGCGCCAGAAAAGGATCCAAAACCAGAGTTGAACGCCCAAACTGGCACAAAAGTTGGCGTTCAACTCCAAGAAGGTCCTCTACACGTGTAACACTCAAAGCTCAGCCCAAGCACACACCAAGTGGGCCCCGAAAGTGGATTTATGCATCAATTACTTACTTCTGTAAACCCTAGTTGCTAGTTTATTATAAATAGGATATTTCACTATTGTATTTGACATCCTGGATCGTATTCTGATCCTGTGATCACGTTTTGGGGGCTGGCCATCTCGGCCATGCCTAGACCTTTCACTTATGTAATTTTAACGGTAGAGTTTCTACACTCCATAGATTAAGGTGTGGAGCTCTGCTGTTCCTCAAAGATTAATGCAAAGTACTACTGTTTTCTATTCAATTCATCTTATTTCGCTTCTAAGATATTCATTCGCTCTTCAACCTGAATGTGATGAACGTGACAATCATCATCATTCCCTATGAACGCGTGCCTAACAACCACTTCCGTTCTACCTTCGACTGAATGAGTATCTCTTAGATCTCTTAATCAGAATCTTCGTGGTGTAAGCTAGAATGATGGCGGCATTCAAGAGAATCCGGAAAGTCTAAACCTTGTCTGTGGTATTCCGAGTAGGATTCAATGATTGAATGACTGTGACGAGCTTCAAACTCGCGATTGCTGGGCGTAGTGACAGAACGCAAAAGGATAGTAAATCCTATTCCAGCATGATCGAGAACCGACAGATGAATAGCCGTGCCGTGACAGGGTGCGTTGACCATTTTCACTGAGAGGATAGGATGTAAACCATTGACAAGGGTGATGCCTCCAGACGATTAGCCGTGCCGTGACAGGGCATTTGGATCATTTTCCCGAGAGAAGACCGAAAGTAGCCATTGACAATGGTGATGCATTACATAAAGCTAGCCATGGAAAGGAGTAAGACTGATTGGATGAAGATAGTAGGAAAGCAGAGGTTCAGAGGAACAAAAGCATCTCTATTCACTTATCTGAAATTCTCACCAGTGATTTACATAAGTATCTCTATCCCTATCTTATTAATTATTTTCGAAAACTCCATTATTATTTTATATCCGCCTAACTGAGATTTACAAGGTGACCATAGATTGCTTCATACCAACAATATCCGTGGGATTCGACCCTTACTCACGTAAGGTATTACTTGGACGACCCAGTGCACTTGCTGGTTAGTTGTGTGAAGTTGTGAACCATGGTATTGGCATCATGTTTTTGGCGCCATTACCAGGGAAAGAAAGAGCGATGAATTTTACATAATTAAAGTGTAATCACAATTTCTGCACACCAGACGCGTACGTGTGAAGCACGCTAATGCGTAGTTGAAAATTGTACTAAACGCACAGTTCCAGCATCGTATTGGTGCAACTCTCTGTTTCCATTTAGGGGGCCATAATATCCACGCGACGCCGACGCGTCGCTCACGCTTTCGCGTGGGATGAGTGTTGTGCAAGTGACGTGTTCTCGTCAGGGAGGCGAACGCGTGGGCCATTTTGTGCTAAACGCACACCAGCCGCACGATTTCAGCCCAGCTTTCTGGGCGTTGGATCTTTACGCCGATTTCCTTTTCACGCCCACGCGTGGCCTGCGCGCTCGCGTGGGGTGATCTCTTTTTTTTTAATGCAATTATGCAGTATGCAATATGCAGTATGCAATATGCAGTGCTAATGTAGATGATATGAATAATTCCAGGTTCAATGAAATTAAAATAAAATAAAAACAAACAACACGAAATAAAATTGAAAAAGAAACGATCATACCATGGTGAGTTATCTCCCACCTAGCACTTTTAGTTAAAGTCCTTAAGTTGGACATTTGATGAGCTTCCTGCTACGGTGGCCTATGCTTGAATTCATCCAAAAATCTCCACCAGTGTTTGGAATTCCAATAGCCTCCGGGGTCCCAAACTAGGCATGTAAAGCCCTTGAGCAGCTTCAAACTGATTCTCAGGCCCCCGGGGTGACGAATGTCAGAATAGATTCTAGGATCCCAAACCTTGCTTTTGCACCCGCCTTTGTCTGGAATTGTATTTTTCCAGCCGGGCAGTTTGGAAGTTGTATTCTCACCAAGATGACCTTCGCCTTCCGAGACCCATTCAATTGAACTTGATACCAATCCGTGCACTTCGAATTGAAGCGTGGAACCTTATTGAATCTTGCACACCAGCTCTGAGTACGAGCCATTTCCCTCTTACTCTTAAAGCCGCAGAGAGCTCTAAGCTGGCCATCTGTTTCAAGCAAACCATATTCAAGTGGAAAAGTAAAGATAAAGGTTAAGGATTGTACCCACTTGAAGCTTGTATTAGGTGGTAATGGCCTTGGGATAGGTGTTTCCAGTGGTTCTGTAAGCTCTACTCCCTTGTATTCTTTTGTGAATTCCTCCACTTCTTTGAAAAATTCTTCAACTGCAACTGCGTCTTGATCAAAGTTTTCTATGTCTTCCTCGTCACTCAAGTCATAAGTTGGAGGTTGAGAGAAATCTACCTCGACATCATCTTCGTATTCACTTGGATAAGGTTCTTCAGGCTCAAGGAGTTCAGTTGTGGATGCAAGTTCATGACTAGGAGAGCTTGATTCATGATCATCACTGCCTATAGAATCAACTTCTTGGTCTGTTCTGTCCAATTTTTCACAAGGTATATGCTTTGGAGGTTGTGCACTATCCTCCTTGGCATCAAATTCGAACTTCTCGGCGGAATCCTTTACAGTTCTCGATTCCCATGGAGGTTCAGCATCTCCTAAATCTTCAACCACTTCTTCCTCTACAACTATTATGGCTTCCTCCACTTGTTCCAATACAAAGCCATGCTCCTCATTGTCCACCGAAGTTTCTAGTGTCTCCTTCATGCTTCGCTCTTCTTTTGATTCCCCACATGTAGCCATGGGAGTATTTTGAGTGCTAAGATTTTGAGAAGCTAATTTATTTACTACCCCGGTTAAGGCAGTAGTGAGTTCCAGTACGTCCCTTTGCATCTTCGCTTGCCCTTGAAGAAGAACACGAAGGGTGTCATCCATTGGAGATTGGGGTGGATATGAGGGTTCATTGGTTGGGAGAGAGGGCTCATAATACAGAGGTGGTTCTTCTTGATAAGGATATGGAGATGGTGAATATTGTGGTGGTGGTTCTTGGGAGTAATTGGATTGGAATTGTGGTTGATAAGGGTCATACTGTGGTGAATGGTGAAAAAGAACTTGTGAGTGTGGTGGTTCAAAGCTATATTGAGAGGATGGTCTATAAGCACAGGGTGGGGCTTGTTGGTAAATACAAGAGGGCCCACCATATCTATCAGCTTGGTATGTATTATAGAATGGTCCTTGTCCATGATATATTGGAGGGTGTTGTTGCCTAAAGGGTTGATCAGATCCTCTTGGCTCCATCCATCTTTGATTGCTATGACCGTGATGCATAGTCCTGTTATAGCTTCCATTCCTTTCAACGAATTTAGAACCAAACTCAAAGCGAGAGGGGTGAAAACTCATAGTAGCTATTAGAAATAAAAAGGGAAAACAAAAAAAAAAACAAATAAACAAGTAAAAGAAAAATATTTACAATAACCAATAATAAGGCACACATTTGTAATTCCCCGGCAACGGCGCCATTTTTTGAACGATCGGCTTCTAGCTGGTAAAGAAATTTATAAAATTAATCGTGTTGCAAGTATAGATTCTAAACCAACAGAGAACCCTTTCGTACAAAAGTTTGGTTGTCACAAGTAACAAACCCAATAAAATTTATAAACCGAAGTATTCAAACCTCGGGTCGTCTTCTCAAGGAATTGCAGGGAAGTATAATTTATTATTGGTTATGGAAAACAGTATTTTTGGGTTTTTGAAAAAGGTTTGAATGAGAAAAATAGGTTGCATGGACTAATAAATCAATAGCTAATAAAACTCTAGGCAAGGTATGAGAATTTGAAAGTCCTATCCTAGTTATCCTTATCGATGGTGATGAGAATTGAGTTTTAATCCCACTTAGTTAACCTTTACTAAAGCAAAGGAAAGTTAAGTGGACTAATTAGTTTGATCTTCAGGTCCTAGCCAATTCCTAAGAAAGGACTAGAGTTATTGGAATTCAATTCAATTAGCAAAAATAACAATTATCAATCACGATGAGTTTGATAACTCAAGAGTCTCCAATTAATCAATTAAAGTCAAGAATATAAAAAGCTAAATAAGAATCATAAATCTGAAATACCTCAGTTTATATTAAATAAAGAAAATCCTAACATGAATGGTTCATAAGCCAATTTGGCAACATAAGTAATTAACAAATAAAAGGATTAAAGTATCTGAAAGTAGAAGAGAAATATAAAGTAAAAGGAATATTGAACCTGTGACTGAAGATGAAATGAACTAAACTAATAGAAATCCTAAAATCCTAAATCCTAAGAGAGAGGAGAGAACCTCTCTCTCTAAAAACTACATCTAATCCTAAAATTATGATTTATGAATGTATGATCCCCTTTCCTTTTGATTCCTCCATTCTCTGGCTTATATTCTGTGTTTCTGGATTCAGAATTGGGCCAAAAAAAGGTCCAGAAATTGCTGGGGGCATTTTCTGCAGATTCTGGTGCGTGGCGTCTGTCACGCGTTCGCGTAGGTCACACGTTCGCGTCATCTGTGAGTTTTCCTTGTCATGCGTTTGCTTCGGTCACGCGTACGCGTCATTTGCGTTCTGCTCAAGGCACGCGTCCGCGTCAGTCACGCGTTCGCGTCGATGCCTTTTCGCGCTAGGCACGCGGCTGTGTCGTCCATGCGTTCGCGTCGCTGCCCTTTTCTTCAAAACTCCATTTTTGTGCTTTCCTTTCATTTTTGTATGTTTCCTTTCTATCCTCTAAGCCATTCCTGCCTTAGGAGATCTGAAAATACTTAACACACAAATCACGGCATCGAATGGTAATAAAGGGTAATTAAAATTAATATTTTTAAAGCATAGGAAACATGTTTTTCACATATATCGCATAATAAGGAAGGGAAAGTAAAACCATGCAATTTACATGAATAAGTGGGTGAAGGATTGAATAAATCACTTAAATTGAGCACAAAATACATCATAAAATATGGGTTTATCAACTGCCTTCTAGTAGGTGGTGGTTCTTTCACTTTGGGCCTCATTGGGCCTCTGCGGTGTTTGTCTGAGCTCCTTGTGAAGAGGTCGGTGGAGGGCCAACCTTTCATAAGGTCGGTCCCTTTGTCTTCAACTATCCTGACCCTACAACTTGGACCAGTGTATGAACACTTGGGTTCTCCTTGGTTGTTGGGATGTCTCCTGTTTTTAAATATTAGACATATGGTGTCTGCCAATCTGGTTTGGCTGACAAAGAAAAGACATGGATACTACATATGCTCGGTTCCCCAAGCGTTAGTTGTGATAAAATTAGTGTTGTGTGTTCTGTCTATGATTTTAGAAGTAGCTAATTTGGATAAGATATCTACTCTATTATTGTCCTCCCTACGTATATGATTAATCTCGAAAGTTCAAAAAATTGTATTAGGTCTTTTACCGTTGTAAAATATTGTCCAAGAAGGGGATCTCGTACCTGGAAATTGCCGTTTACCTGTTGTACGACTAATAGTGAATCACAATAAAACTTTAGGTGCTGAACGTTTGTGTCTTTGGCTAAGCGCAGCCGGTTAGAAGGGCCTCGTACTCGGATTGATTGTTACTTATTTTGAAAAGGAAAGTGATAGACTGTTCATATTCCAATGTTGTCTTTAAGAATGATTTTGGCTCCACATGCATTCTCCTTTGCAGCTCCATCGATGTACAACTCCTAAATGGGGGCAAATGTCATCGGTTGTAGTGAACTCGGTAATGAAATCGGCCAGTATCTAGGACTTGAGTGTTCCCCGTGTTTGATATGTGATATTATATTCGGATAGCTCTGTTGACCATTGGATAAGCTGGCCTGCCAGGTTTGGCCGTGTTAAGTAGTGGTTGATTCGTCCGAACTATAATCCTGTGACTTTGAAAGTAATGTCTAAGCCGTCGTGAGGTAATGATTAAGGCAAACGTAAGTTTTTGCATTTTGTAATATTTTGCTGACAAAATATACTGGATGTTGTTCTGCCCCTATTTCTGTGACAAGGACAGAGCTAATAGCATGAGTAGAAACTGAAAGATATAAATAAAGTGGATTACCGTGTGTGGGTTTACACAGTTTGGGAAGGGAGGCGAGAATGCCTTTGAAATCCTTACTCATAGGCGTCGGTCCATGTGAAGTTGTGTGCTTTCCATAAATTATGAAAGAAAAACATTTTTCGGCTGCTACTGGCAAAAAACGTGATAAAGCTGCTAGTCGTCCGGTGAGTTGTTGTACTTCCTTTATAGCTCTTGGCAATGTCATTTCAGTTACAACTCAACATTTTTCTGGGTTTGATTCTATCCCCTGGGTTTGATTCGATTCCCCTGTGAGTTAACATGAATCCAAGAAATTTGCCTTCTTGGACTCCAAAGGTGCATTTTTCGGGGTTTAACCTCATGTTATACTGTCTTATTTGTTTAAAAATTTCCTCAAGGTTGGAATGATGGTTTCCTTCATTAGCTGGCTTAACAACCATGTCATCGACGTATACTTCCATGTTACGCCCTATTTGGTTTCTGAAGACTTTGTCTATCAACTTTTGATATGTTGGTTCTGCATTTTTGAGACCAAAAAGCATTACCTTATAACAAAAATTATCATGGTCTGTGATGAATGTTGTTTTGTCTTGATCCTCAGGGTACATTAGTATTTGGTTGTAGCCTAAATAAGCATCTATAAAGCTAAGCATTTTGAATCCGGATGTATCATCTACCAACTTATCTATGCTTGATAATGGATAAGAATCTTTCGGACAAGCTTTATTTAGATTAGTGAAATCTACGCACATGTGCCACTTGCCTGGACTCTTCTTTACCATAACTATATTTTTCAGCCATGAGGTGAATCAAATTTCTTTGATAAAACCTGCATTTAACAATTTTTGAGTTTCTTGAATTGCCGCATTGTTCCATTCCTTTCGAGGTTGTGCTTCTTCTAACAAACTGGCTTTGCAGTTGGATCCAAGGCAAGATTATGGCATATGACATTTGGATCTATTCCTGGTATGTCTGCGAGGGTCCATGCAAACAGGTCTGTATTTGCTCGAAGCAAGGTGATGATGCATTTTGCTTCACCTGAAGTCAAAGCATGTCCGATGTTAGTATATTGTGATTCATTGTCAGTGAGGATTAACTTGCGAAGGTCATCAACAGGGGTTAGCCGGCATTATCTCTTTGCTATCAGGTCTAGTTCTGCCAACATTGGTAAATTGTCAGCATTGTATACCGAGTTGACTCATTGAATTATGTTTGGGATTGGTTGTGAGACCTTCAACCCCACATTATAGCATTGTCGTACTTCCTTGTAGTCGGAGTGTACAGTTGTGATGACGTTATCCTGCACATGGAACTTAACACATAGGTGAATAGTAGAAACAATAGGTCCAAATGAATTTAAAGATGGGCACCCTAATATAATTGATAAACCACTATTTCATGGTTTATCTTGTGCTTAATCTAGTGGATTTTATCCATTATTCTCACACTTATTCATACAATTCGCATGTTTTACGTTTTCCTTCCTGATTTTGTGCTATGATTGAAAACATGCTTCTTTGGCCTTATATTTACTAATATTAATCCTCTCTTATTACCATTTGATGTCTTGATATGTGTGTTAAGTGGTTTCAGAGATTACAGGGCAGGAATGGCTTGGAGGATGGAAAGGAAGCATGCAAAAGTGGAAGGAATACAAGAAATTGAAGGAACTGCAAAGCTGTCAGCCCTGACCTCTTTGCACTCAAACGGTCATAACTTGAGCTACAGAGGTCCAAATGAGGCAGTTCTAGTTGCATTGGATAGCTAACGTCTGGGGCTTCAAAATGATATATAATTTGTTATTATGGCCATATCGATAGACAACACGCACGCATGTATCACGCGCACACATCACATTGACGAAAAACCAGCGTGATAGAATTCGCATCCAGCGATTTCTGGGCTGTTTCTGACCCAGTTTTTAGCCCAGAAAATATAGATTAGAGGCTATAAAGTGGAAGAATCTATTCATTCATGAGAAGGCTCATAATTCATAATTTTAGGTTTTAGATGTAGTTTCTAGAGAGAGAGAGGCTCTCTCGTCTCTCTTAGGATTTAGGATTTCTATTAGTTTTATGCTATTTCTTCTTCATTCCAGGTTCAATGTTCATTTACTTTAATTTCTCTTCTACTTTTATTTATTCTATTATTTTAGTTTCTTAATATTGGTTTATGAACTCCATGTTAGGATTGATTTTCTTATTTAATACACATTGAGGTATTTCAGATTTAAGATTGCTTTCTTCAAATTCATGTTATTGATGCTTCCAATTTAATTTAGATTTTTCCCCCTTTGCTTTGGTTGAGTAATTGGTGACACTTGAGTTATCAAACTCAGCTGTTGAGTGAAAATTAGAATTTGCTGATTGATTTGGATCCCTCTAAAGCTAGTCTTTCCATAGGAGTTGACTAGGACTTGAGGAATCAAATTAATTAGTCCACTTGACTTTCCTTTATTTAGTAAGGGTTAACTAAGTGGGAGCAATAAACAATTCTCATCACACCTGATAAGGATCACTAGGATGAGATTTCCAGTTCTTATACCTTGCAAGGGTGTTCATGATAATTAATTTACTTTATTGCTAATTTATTTCCTTGTTCCCTATTTCAAAAACCCAAAAAGATACTTTTTCATAACCAATAATAAATCATACTTCCCTGCAATTTCTTAAGAGCGTCGTTGCCGGAAAATTGCAAACGTGTGCCTTATTATTGGTTATTGTAAATATTTATTTTTTCGTTTCTTTGTTAGTGTTTCTAGTTTTAGGAGTTTATTTTCATTAATTTTTATTTGTTTTTGTTTTTAAGTTTTATTAGCTACTATGAATTCTCACCCCTCTGGCTTTAAGTTTGATTCCAATGTTGTTGTAAGGAATGGAAGCTATAACAAGAACATGCATCAAGGTCGAAACAATCAAAGATGGAAGGAGACACGAGGATTTGATCAACCCTTTCGGCAACAACACCTCCCAAGACACCCTGGACAATGACCACCCTACGATGCATGCAAAGACAATAGTTATGGTGGACCTGATGAGCGAATAATTTATACGCTTTTTGGCATTGTTTTTACATAGTTTTCAGTATGATTTAGTTAGTTTTTAGTATATTTTTATTAGTTTTTAATTAAAAATCACATTTATGGACTTTACTATGAGTTTGTGTGTTTTTCTATGATTTCAGGTATTTTCTGGCTGAAATTGAGGGACCTGAGCAAAAATCAGATTCAGAGGTTGAAGAAGGACTGCAGATGCTGTTAGATTCTGACCTCCCTGCACTCAAAGTGGATTTTCCGGAGCTACAGAACTCCAAATAGAGAGCTTCCAATTGCGTTGGAAAGTAGACATCCAGGGCTTTCCAGAAATATATAATAGTTTATACTTTTCCCGAGTTTAGATAACGCAAACTGGCATTGAACGCCAGTTTCATGTTGCAGTCTGGCGTTCAGCGCCAGAAACAAGTTGCAAAGTGGAGTTCAACGCCAGAAACACGTTACAAACTGGCGTTCAACTCCAAAAATGACCTCTCCACGTGAAAGCTTCATGCTCAGCCCAAGCACACACCAAGTGGGCCCTAGAAGTGGATTTCTACATCATTTACTTATTTCTATAAACCCTAGTAACTAGTTTAGTATAAATAGGACTTTTTACTATTGTATTTACATCTTTGGATCATCTTATGATCTTCGGATCATCTTTGATTAGTTTTATGCTATCTTAGACCTTTATGGGGGCTGGCCATTCGGCCATGCCTGGACCATTATCACTTATGTATTTTCAACGGTAGAGTTTCTACACTCTATAGATTAAGGTGTGTAGCTCTACTGTTCCTCATGAATTAATACAAAGTACTACTGTTTTTCTATTCAATTCAACTTATTCCGCTTCTAAGATGTTCATTTACACCCAAGAACATGATGAATGTGATGATTATGTGACGCTCATCATCATTCTCACCTATGAACGCGTGCCTGACAAACACTTCCGTTCTACATGCAAACAAGCTAGAATGAATATCTCTTAGATATCTAATATAGGGGACCGAGTCCGAGATATTAGAGTCTTTGTGGTATAAGTTAGAACCCATGGATGGCCATTCCTGAGATCCAGAAAGTCTAAACCTTGTCTGTGGTATTCCGAGTAGGATCCGGGAAGGGATGGCTGTGACAAACTTCAAACTCGCGAGTACTGGGCGTAGTGACAGACGCAAAAGGAGGGTGAATCCTATTCCAGTATGATCGAGAACCTCCAGATGATTAGCCATGCAGTGACAGCGCATCGGACCATTTTCACAGAGAGGATGGGAAGTAGCCATTGACAACGGTGATGCCCTACATACAGCTTGCCATGGAAAGGAGTAGGAAGGATTGGATGAAGACAGCAGGAAAGCAGAGGTTCAGAGGGATGAAAGCATCTATATACGCTTATCTGAAATTCTCACCAATGAATTACATAAGTACCACTATCCTATTTTATATTTTATTTTCATCCACTATAATTTCTAAAAACAATTTAATCCCCCTGACTGAGATTTACAAGATGACCATAGCTTGCTTCATACCAACAATCTCCGTGAGATTCGACCCTTAAGGTATTACTTGGACGACACAGTGCACTTGCTGGTTAGTTGCGCAAAGTTGTGAAGTTATGTTTGGACCATGGTATTGTGCACACGTTTTTGGAGCCATTGCCAGGGAATCAATTTCGAACAACAATTTCACATCTAGATCACGATTTCTTGCACCAAGTTTTTGGCGCCGTTGCCGGGGATTGTTCGAGTTTGGACAACTGACGGTTCATCTTGTTGCTCAGATTAGGTAAATTTTCTTTTTCGTTTTATTTTCAAAAAAATTTGTTTTCAAAAATCTTTCAAAAAAAATATATATTTCTTTCCTTGTGTTTTCGAAAATTATTCTAAATTTTTAAGAATGAATTCTAGAGTTTCGAAATAATATGCTGCAGCTTGTCTGGCCATCAAGCTTTAGACTAACCTGGTATGATTCATGGGATTTTGATTGAGGACTTTGAATTCATTACTTCCTTTTTCCTATATGTTTTCCAAAAAAGTAAAATAAAATACAAAAAAAATATAAAATCATAAAAATAAAAAATTATTTTGTGTTTCTTGTTTGAATCTTGAGTCAATTTTTAAGTTTGGTGTCAATTGTATTTTTTCTAAAAATTTATGCATTTTTCAAAAATTCATGCATTCATAGTGTTCTTCATGATCTTCAAGTTGTTCTTGGTAAATCTTCTTGTTTGATCTTGATGTTTTCTTATTTTATGTCTTTTCTTGTTTTTCATATGCATTCTTGAATCATTAATGTCTAAAGAATAAGAATTTTTAAGTTTGGTGTCTTGCATGTTTTCTTTTCTTGAAAATTTTTCAAAAATAAGTTCTTGATGTTCATCTTGACATTCAAAGTGTTCTTGTTGTTCATCTTGACATTCATAGTGTTCTTG
Organism: Arachis hypogaea; assembly: GCF_003086295.3. Classification (NCBI taxonomy): domain Eukaryota; kingdom Viridiplantae; phylum Streptophyta; class Magnoliopsida; order Fabales; family Fabaceae; genus Arachis; species Arachis hypogaea. Next base: position 27,720,705 of record NC_092047.1, on the reverse strand, counting down.
CATGCATCACATGTTTCGATCCAAAATTTTCATGCATTGAGTCTTTTTGATGTTTTTCTCTTTCATCATTAAAAATTCAAAAATAAAAAAATATCTTTCCCTTTTTCACTCATAAATTTCGAAAATTTGAGTTGACTTTTTCAAAAATTTTTAAAATCAAGTTGTTTCTTATGAGTCAAATCAAATTTTCAATTTGAAAATCTTATCTTTTTCAAAATCTTTTTCAAAAATCAAATCTTTTTCATTTTTCTTATTTATTTTCGAAAATTTTAAAAATATTTTTTCAAAAATCTTTTTCTTAATTTTATCTCATAATTTTCGAAAATATTATCAACAATTAATGTTTTGATTCAAAAATTTCAAGTTTGTTACTTGCTTGTTAAGAAAGATTCAAACTTTAAGTTCTAGAATCATATCTTGTGATTACTTGTGAGTCAAGTCATTAATTTTGATTTTAAAATTTCAAATCTTTTTCAAACAAATCTCTTTCAATCATATCTTTTCAAAAATTTGATTTCAAAATCTCTTTCTAACTTCTTATCTTTTCAAATTTAATTTTCAAAATCTTCTTAATATCTTTTCAATCATATCTTTTCAATCATATCTTTTTAATCACATTTATTTTCAAAATAAATTTCCATCATATCTTTTTAAATCTTCTCTTTTTCAAAAATTTGATTTTAAAATATCTCTTCTAACTTCTTATCTTATTATCTTTTCAAAATTGATTTTCAAATCTTTTTCAACTAACTAATCAACTTTTTGTTTGTTTCTTATCTTTTTCAAAACTGCCTAACTAACTCTCTACCTTTAATTTTCGAAAATCCCTTCCCTCTTTTTCAAAATTTCATTTTAATTAACTAATTGTTTTAATTTTAATTTAATTTCAATTTTAATTTTCGAATTTTAGATTTAAATTTAAAATATTTTTATTTTATTTTTCGAATTCCCTCTCTCTCATCTCCTTCTATTTATTTATTCATCTACTAACACTTCTCTTCCACCCAAAATTCGAACCCCATCTCCCTCTCTGTGTTCGAATTTTTCCTCTCATCCTTCTTACATTCTTCTCTTCTCATACTTGCATGAGGAATCCCTATACTGTGACATAGAGGATTCCATATTTTCTTTGTTATTCCCTTCTTTGTCATATGAGCAGGAGCAAGGACAAGAACATTCTTGTTGAAGCAGACCCTGAACCTGAAAGGACTCTAAAGAGAAAACTAAGAGAAGCTAAAATACAACAATCCAGAGACAACCTTACAGGAATTTTTGAAAAGGAAGAGGAGATGGCAGCCGAAAATAATAATAATGCAAGGAGGATGCTTGGTGATTATACTACACCTACTTCCAAGTTTGATGGAAGAAGCATCTCAATCCCTACCATTGGAGCAAACAATTTTGAGCTGAAACCTCAATTAGTTGCTCTAATGCAACAGAACTGCAAATTCCATGGACTTTCATCAGAAGATCCCTATTAGTTTTTAACTGAATTCCTGTAGATCTGTGAGACTGTTAAGACTAATGGAGTAGATCATGAAGTCTACAGGCTCATGCTTTTCCCTTTTGCTGTAAGAGACAGAGCTAGAACATGGTTGGACTCACAACCTAAAGATAGCCTGAACTCTTGGGATAAGCTGGTCACGGCCTTCTTGGCTAAGTTCTTTCCTCCTCAAAAGCTGAGCAAGCTTAGAGTGGATGTTCAGACCTTCAAGCAAAAAGATGGTGAATCCCTCTATGAAGCTTGGGAAAGATACAAGCAGATGACCAAAAGGTGTCCTCCTGACATGCTTTCAGAATAGACCATTCTGGATATATTCTATTATGGTCTGTCTGAGTTCTCCAAGATGTCACTGGACCATTTTGCAGGTGGATCCATTCACCTAAAGAAAACGCCTGCAGAAGCTTAAGAACTTATTGACATGATTGCAAATAATCAATTCATGTATACTTCTGAGAGAAATTCCGTGAATAGTGGGATGCCTCAGAAGAAGGGAGTTCTTGAAATTGATACTCTGAATGCCATATTGGCTCAGAATAAAATATTGACTCAGCAAGTCAATATGATTTCTCAGAGTCTGAATGGATGGCAAAATGCATCCAACAGTACTAAAGAGGCATCTTCTGAAGAAGAAGCTTATGATCCTGATAACCCTGCAATAGCAGAGGTAAATTACATGGGTGAACCTTATGAAAACACCTATAATTCATCATGGAGAAATCATCCAAATTTCTCATGGAAGGATCAACAAAAGCCTCAACAAGGCTTTAATAATGGTGGAAGAAACAGGCTCAGCAATAGCAAGCCTTTTCCATCCTCTTCTCAGCAACAGACAGAGAACTCTGAACAAAATACCTCTAATTTAGCAAACTTAGTCTCTGATCTGTCCAAGGCCACTCTAAGTTTCATGAGTGAAACAAGGTCCTCCATAAGAAATTTGGAGGCACAAGTGGGCCAGCTGAGTAAGAAAATCACAGAAACACCTCCTAGTACTCTCCCAAGCAATACAGAAGAGAATCCAAAAAGAGAGTGCAAGGCCATTAACATAATCAACATGGCCGAACCTAGGGAGGAAGGAGAGGACGTGAATCCCAATGAGGAAGACCTCATGGGACGTCTCTCAAGCAAGAAGGAGTTTCTCTTTGAGGAACCAAAGGACTCTGAGGCTCATCTAGAGACCATAGAGATTCCAATGAACCTCCTTATGCCCTTCATGAGCTCTGATGAGTATTCTTCTTCTGAAGAGAATGAGGATGTTACTGAAGAACAAGTTGCCAAGTACCTTGGTGCAATCATGAAGCTAAACGCCAAATTATTTGGTAATGAGACTTGGGAAGATGAACCTCCCTTGCTCATCAATGAACTGAGTGATCTGGATCAACTGACATTGCCTCAGAAGAAACAGGATCCTGGAAAGTTCTTAATACCTTGTACCATAGGCACCATGGCCTTTGAGAAGGCTCTGTGTGACCTTAGGTCAGGGATAAACCTCATGCCACTCTTTGTAATGGAGAAACTGGGAATCTTTGAGGTGCAAGCTGCCAGAATCTTATTAGAGATGGCAGACAACTCAATAAAACTGGCTTATGGACAAGTAGAGGACGTTCTAGTAAAGGTTGCAGGCCTTTACATCCCTGCTAATTTCATAATCCTAGATACTGGGAAGGATGAGGATGAATGCATCATCCTTGGAAGACCTTTCCTAGCCACAGCAGGAGCTGTGATAGATGTTAACAGAGGAGAATTAGTCCTTCAATTGAATGGGGACTACCTTATGTTTAAAGCTCAAGGATCTCCTTTTGTAACAATGGAGAGAAAGCATGAAAAGCTTCTCTCAGTACAGAGTCAACTAAAGCCCCCACAGTCAAACTCTAAGTTTGATGTTGAACTCTCATATCCAAACTCTAAGTTTGGTGTTGGGAGTCTATAAAATTGACCTGATCACCTGTATGGCTCAGTGAGAGCCCACTGTCAAGCTATTGACATTAAAGAAGCGCTTGTTGGGAGGCAACTCAATATTTATTTATTTAATTCTATTTTTATTTTTATTGTTCTTTTATGTTTTATTAGGTTCATGATCATGTGGAGACATAAAATAAATACAAAAATTAAAAACAGAATCAAAAATAGTAGAAGAAAAATCACACCCTGGAGGAAGGACTTACTGGCGTTTAAACGCCAGTAAGGAGCATCTGGCTGGCGTTCAACGCCAGAACAGAGCATGGATCTGGCGTTGAACGCCCAGAACAAGCAACATCCTGGTGTTTAAACGCCAGGAATACACCCTAAGAAGAGCTGGCGCTGAATGCCAGAAACAAGCATGAAGCTGGCGTTCAACGCCAGAAACATGCTGCACATGGGCGTTGAACGCCCAGAACAAGCATCACTTCGGCGTTTAAACGCCAGAAATGCATGCAAGGGCATTTTACATGCCTAATTGGTGCAGGGATGTAAATCCTTGACACCTCAGGATCTGTGGACCCCATAGGATCACCTCAGGATCTGTGGACCCCACAGGATCCCCACATACCTCTACTCACCTTCCCTCCTCATAATCCTATATCACCCTTTCCCAAGAACCCTTCACCAATCACCTCAATCTCTCTTCCCCATCACCTCTTCACCACTCACATCCATTTCTTCTTCTTCTCATCCTTTCTTTCTTCTTTTGCTCGAGGACGAGCAAACATTTTAAGTTTGGTGTGGAAAAAGCATTGGTTTTTTTTTTCATAACCACTAATGCCTCAGGGGATGCACTTTCCTCCCAACAACTATTGGGAACAACTCAACACTTCTCTTGAAGATTTGAGTCACAACATGAATCAATTAAGGGTGGAACATCAAGAGCACTCCATCATTCTCCATGAAATTGGAGAAGATCAAAGAGCAATGAGGGAGGAGCAACAAAGACAAGGAAGAGACATAGAAGAGCTCAAGGACATCATTGGTTCTTCAAGAAGAAAACGCCACCATCACTAAGGTGGACTCATTCCTTATTCTTAAATTTCTTTTGTTTTTCATTTTCTTTATGTTAAATGTCTATCTATGTTTTGTGTCTCTACTTCATGATCATTAGTATTTAGTAACTATGTCTTAAGGCTATGAATAATTCCATGAATCCTCCACCTCTCTTAAATGAAAAATGTTTTAAAAACAAAAGAACAAGAAGTACATGGTTTCGAATTCATCCTTGAAACTAGTTTAATTATTTTGATGTGGTGACAATACTTTTTGTTTTCTGAATGAATGCTTGAACAGTGCATATGTCTTTTGAATTTGATGTTTAAGAATGTTAAATATGTTGGCTCTTGAAAGAATGATGAACAGGAGACATGTTATTTGATAATCTGAAAAATCATAAAAATGATTCTTGAAGCAAGAAAAAGCAGTGAATACAAAGCTTGCAGAAAAAAATGGCGAAAAAAAAGGAGAAAGAAAAAAAAGAAAAAGCAAGCAGAAAAAGCCAGTAGCCCTTAAAACTAAAAGGCAAGGGTAATAAAAAGGATCCAAGGCTTTGAGCATCAGTGGATAGGAGGGCCTAAAGGAATAAAATCCTGGCCTAAGCGGCTAAACCAAGCTGTCCCTAACCATGTGCTTGTGGCGTGAAGGTGTCAAGTGAAAACTTGAGACTGAGCGGTTAAAGTCAAGGTCCAAAGCAAAAGCAGAGTGTGCTTAAGAACCCCGGACACCTCTAATTGGGGACTTTAGCAAAGCTGAGTCACAATCTGAAAAGGTTCACCCAGTTATGTGTCTGTGGCATTTATGTATCCGGTGGTAATACAGGAAAACAAAGTGCTTAGGGCCACGGCCAAGACTCATAAAGTAGCTGTGTTCAAGAATCAACATACTGAACTAGGAGAATCAATAACACTATCTGAACTCTGAGTTTCTATAGATACCAATCATTCTGAACTTCAATGGATAAAGTGAGATGCCAAAACTATTCAAGAGGCAAAAAGCTACAAGTCCCGCTCATCTGATTGGAGCTATGTTTCATTGATAGTTTGGAATTTATAGTATATTCTCTTTTTTTTATCCTATTTGATTTTCAGTTGCTTGGGGACAAGAAACAATTTAAGTTTGGTGTTGTGATGAGCGGATAATTTATACGCTTTTTGGCATTGTTTTTATATAGTTTTAAGTATGATTTAGTTAGTTTTTAGTATATTTTATTAGTTTTTAATTAAAAATCACATTTCTGGACTTTACTATGAGTTTGTGTATTTTTCTGTGATTTCAGGTATTTTCTGGCTGAAATTGAGGGACCTGAGCAAAAATCAGATTCAGAGGTTGAAAAAGGACTGCAGATGCTGTTAGATTCTGACCTTCCTGCACTCAAAGTGGATTTTCGGGAGCTACAGAACTCCAAATGGCGTGCTTCTAATTGCGTTGGAAAGTAGACATCCAAGACTTTCCAGCAATATATAATAGTCCATACTTTGTCCGAGTTTAAATGATGCAAACTGGCGTTGAACGCCAGTTCCATGTTGCAGTCTGGCGTTCAGTGCCAGAAACAAGTTGCAAAGTGGAGTTCAACGCCAGAAACACGTTACAAACTGGCGTTCAACTCCAAAAATGACCTTTCCACGTGAAAGCTTCATGCTCAGCCCAAGCACACACCAAGTGGGCCCCGGAAGTGGATTTCTACATCATTTACTTATTTCTGTAAGCCCTAGTAAGTAGTTTAGTATAAATAGGGCTTTTTACTATTGTATTTACATCTTTGGATCATCTTATGATCTTCGGATCATCTTTGATTAGTTTTATGCTATCTTAGACCTTTATGGGGGCTGGCCATTCGGCCATGCTTGGACCATTATCACTTATGTATTTTCAACGGTAGAGTTTCTACACTCCATAGATTAAGGTGTGGAGCTCTGCTGTTCCTCATGAATTAATATAAAGTACTACTGTTTTTCTATTCAATTCAACTTATTCCGCTTCTAAGATGTTTATTCGCATCCAAGAACATGATGAATGTGATGATTATGTGACGCTCATCATCATTCTCACCTATGAACGCGTGCCTGACAAACACTTCCATTTTACATGCAAACAAGCTAGAATGAATATCTCTTAGATATCTAATACAGGGGACCGAGTTCGAGATATTAGAGTCTTCGTGGTATAAGTTAGAACCCATGGATGGCCATTCCTGAGATCCAGAAAGTCTAAACCTTGTCTGTGGTATTCCGAGTAGGATCCGGGAAGGGATGGCTGTGACAAACTTCAAACTCGCGAGTACTGAGCGTAGTGACAGACGCAAAAGGAGGGTGAATCCTATTCCAGTATGATCGAGAACCTCCAGATGATTAGCCATGCAGTGACAGCGCATCGGACCATTTTCACAGAGAGGATGGGAAGTAGCCATTGACAACGGTGATGCCCTACATACAGCTTGCCATGGAAAGGAGTAGGAAGGATTGGATGAAGACAGCAGGAAAGCAGAGGTTTAGAGGGATGAAAGCATCTCTATACGCTTATCTGAAATTCTCACCAATGAATTACATAAGTACCACTATCCTATTTTATATATTTTCATCCACTATAATTTCTTAAAACAATTTAATCCGCCTGATTGAGATTTACAAGATGACCATAGCTTGCTTCATACCAACAATCTCCGTGGGATTCGACCCTTACTCACGTAAGGTATTACTTGGACAACCCAGTGCATTTGCTGGTTAGTTGTGCGAAGTTGTGAAGTTATGTTTGGACCATGGTATTGTGCACATGTTTTTGGAGCCATTGCCAGGGAATCAATTTCGAACAACAATTTCACATCTAGATCACGATTTCGTGCACCAGGACCCCTTCGTGACAAACCACCTCCACCAAATTATTATGGTCAAGAGCCATTCCGAGGTGCTTACCAAGATGATAGATATGGTAGACCCCCTTGTAGTTACCAACAAGCCCCACCCTATGCTTATGAACCACCTCCACAACATACATTTGAACCACCAAACTCACAAGTCCCTTACTACCAAACACCCCCATATGCCCCTAACCCTTACCCACCCCAATTTCAATCCAATTACTCCCAAGAACCACCACTTCCCTATGCACCATGTCCATATCCATTGACCCAAGAGCCATATGATCCTAATCATGCAATCCGAGTAGAACAAGAATCAAAGGATCATCTCAAGGAACCAGTGGATCAATTTCATGCAACTCTTCACCAATTGGAGCAAGCGATAAATCGATTAGCCTCCCAACGTTCGGACGTTCAAGGAACCCACATGGCTTCATGTGGAGAATCTAACAAGGAACATAATATGAAGGAGACACTAGAAGCTCCAATGCATAGTAAGGAGCATGACTTTGTACTGGAACAAGTAGAGGAAGCTAGAATTCTCGAAGAAGAAGAATTAGTTAAAGATTTAGGAGATGCGGAACCTCCATGGGAACCTCAAGTCATAGAGCCTCCTTCCAAGACGTTCGAAATTGATGTTGAGGAGGGTGTACAACCTCCAAAGCATATCATGGTTGAAGACTTTGAAGGGATGATCAAGAGATGGATTCAATCATTGATGAATTCTTATCTACATTTGAATCCTCTTCCATTGGACTTGACATGGAGATTAAAAAAGAAGAAGCACAACCTCCCATGCCCTTGGTGAACAATGAAGAAGAGATCGAATTGGAAGAAAGCTACCAAGAGAAAGAGGTTGATATTGAAGAAGCTTGCAAAGAGGTGGAAGTTGTCAAGGAAGAACTCAAGGGAATGGAGCTGGAAATCACCTTGCCAAAGTTGTTGGAGACCTCTCCCCCAAAGCCATCACCGTCTATTCCTTCATTCAAGTGGGTAAATCTTTCATCTCTAAACTTAATTAGCTCACTTGAATATGCTTTGCTTGAGACGGATGGGCAACTTAGAACTCTTTGTGGCTTTAAGAGTAAGAGGAAAATGGTTAGTGGTAAGAGTTATCATGCAAGGTTCAATATAGTTGCATGCTCCAAATTGAAGTATAAGGGTTGGTATAATTCTCAATTGAATGGGTCTAGGAAATTGTTTGGATTTCTCCGTGAAAATTCCGACTGTTCACCACCCAAGTGAAAAAATGATGATCAACAAGAAGACGGGTGCAAAAGCAAGGTTTGGGACCCTAGAATTCATTCTGGCAATCAACACTCTTGGGGCCTTGTCACTTGCTTTAACTTTCTTGAAGGATTTATGCAACTAGTGTGGGATCCCGGAGGCTATTGGAATTACAAACAATGGTGGGAATTCCTGGATGAGTTCAAGTATAAGCCACCATGACAGGGAGCTCACCAAATGTCCAACTTAAGGACTTTAACTAAAAGTGCTAGGTGGGAGACAACCCACCATGGTATTATCTTCTATTTTTATCCTTAGTTTTATTTTATTATATTTTTATTCTTAGTTTTATTTCGTTTTGTTTTATTCTTAGTTTTATTTTATTCTATTTTTCTTAGTGTTCTTTCATAATGTCTGCATCAGCATCTGCATTTTACATTCTGCATACTGCATAAAAAAAGTGGCAGAAAGTTACGTGGGAGTCATGCAGAAAGTGTGTCAATCGCACAAGCATCACCACGCGCACGCGTCCCTCACGCGTGCACGTCAATTGAAAATTTGGCACTTTATGCGTACGCGTCAATGACGCGCATGCGTGACCTAGAAAAATCGGCGTAAAGAGGTGCCAGGTCGAAATTTGTGCTAGCCTGGTGCGGGCACTGTGCCCAAGGCACAAATTCACCCACGCGTACGCGTCCCTGACGCGTGCGCGCCATTTTCAAATTCTGACCACTCACGCGTACGTGTCAATGACGTGCACGCGTCACATGTTATTTTGGCACACACCCCAAGACAAACAGAGAGTTGTGCGCGTGCAAGGATGCCTTCGGGCGAGTAGCACAAACACGGTCATGCGTACGCGTGACCGACGCCCACGCGTCACCTTCCAATTTGTGCGACCCACGCGTACGCGTGCGCGTCACTAGCGCAACACCACCAGATCCCTACGCCGCCACTTTTCTTATCTTTTCTTTTCTAATCCTTATTTGTTTCTTCTTTCTTTCTCTTCTTTCTTCTTTTTTATCCATTCTTTTTCTCCTTTTCTTCTCTCTTTTCTCCTTCTTTCTTTCTCCTTTCTTTCTTTCTTTTTTTTTCTTCATCTCTTTAACTTCTCATCTTTCTTCACTTTCATCCTATTTTACTTAATTTATTTGCATACTTTCATTCATTACATTTTAATTTTGTGCATATTTTTATTTTTTTCTAAATTTATTATTTTTTCATTGGTGTTAAATTTTCTTATTCAACTGTTGCATCTTTTCTTGCACTATTCCGGTGCTTCATGACTTGTTTTATTCTGATTGGGTATTATTATTCATAAGTCAATGCTAATTTTTGTAATACTGGTATTCCTTTTGCATTGATATGCACTTATACTATCTTGCATTACCCACACTCTCTCCCCTGTTGTTGCAAATTTTGCACCACTGGTATGCCATGTGCTTCTATTATTTTTTCACTTGCATGTTGTAGCTACCATGTAATTGAAACCCCCATTATTTGGCATTAACCCACCCATACTTTATTTATTTTCTTCTCTTTATTCCTGGGTTACTTTTCTTCTTTTTCTTCCTCTTTCAAGATGGCCACCGAGGAAGGGAAACGGAAAACCTTTACATGGACAACAAACAAGTTCCATCTGCACAATCTCTAGAGAAAAGCATCAGTTGTAGCAGCCCGTCCACCTGCACATCTCAGCATGCACCGAGGACGGTGCAATCTTTAAGTGTGGGGAGGTCGATACCGATTTCCATGGGTTAGTTATTTTCTTCCCAACACCAATGTCTTATTTTCTTTATTAGTTCATTGTTGCATTTACATGTTTGATTGCATATTTTCTTGATTTTGTGCATATTTTACCACTGCTTGGTTAAAGTAATGAGTTTCTTTTCAAGACTTTATAGTATTTCACTAATTTAAATTAAAATTTTTGTGTTAAAACTTGTTTGAAGATTGTAAATTGGAACATAGTTTATAGCTAAGAACACACAACCCGTGAGATTTGAGCTTAATTACATGGTTACACTATTTAATCATAATATTTTAATTCTTGTGTGTTTACTTCTCTATAATTGTGATCTTTATTTTGTTCCAGTCTATATGTCCATTATTTAGTGTATTTACATACTTGCATATGATTGAGGCCATCATTTATTTTTGCTCACTTATCCCAAATAGCCTACCCTTCCATTTACCTTTGTTAGCCACTTTGAGCCTTTTTAATCCCCATTTGTTCTATATTTTACCACATCACTAGCCTTAAGCAGAAAAACAAGTAATCACCCCAATTGAATCTTTGGTTAGTTTAAAGATAGAGATTGTGTATCAACTAAGTGTGGGAAAACTGTGGGAACATGGGTTAATAAGGGAATGTGTTATGTTTTTACTTTGATAAAATATTGGAAATTTGGGTACCTACTCTTGTGAGACCAGAAAAATTAAAAATCCATCTGCATTGATAAGTTATATTTATTTTTCTATTTAAAAAAATAAAAAATAAATAAATAATTAAATAAATAAAAAAATAAAAAAATAAAAAAATTCAAAAAATATTCAATAAATAAGTAAATAAATAAGGGGACAAAATTACCCCAATACTAAGTTAAGTTAAGGAAAAGATCAATGCATATGTGATAAAAATTAAAAGAAAGGTTGATGCATGAGTATGAGATGAAAAAAAAAATGGGAATTTTGGGTAGCTAAGCATGATTTTAGAGTTACATAGAGAGTGTGTGTATGTTAGGTGAAAGTTTAGGTTAATCAAAGATTTATATTGTAGCCCACTTGGCCATACATATATCATCACCTTTACCTTGGCCCCATTACAACCTTGAAAAGACCTCATGATGTTTGCATTGGTACATTAAATACTTGTTGATTGGTTAGGTGAAGAACAAAGTTTAGAAAGCATGATTAGAGAAGAGTAGAGTGATTACCCTATACACTAGAGAGATTAGAGTGCACATACACCCTCAGTGAGGGTTCAATGCTTAATTCTATGTTTCCTGCTTTCATGAGCTGTCTTCCTGCGAGTTTACTTGTTTTTACTGTATAATTTGAATTAGTGGAATTTGAGTTATTTTTGTCTTGAAGAACTTATTTACTTTTAACCAAGTAGACAAAATCATATAGTTACATTCATATATAGGTTGCATTTCATAAGTTTTACCATTCCTCTTCACTCTCTTATAGCTTCTCTTGAGCTTAGCATGAGGACATGCTAATGTTTAATAATGCTATAGGGGCTAACACAATCGATTACCAGATATTGTATATCTAGTGTTTATGAATGGGGGTATTTCCCTAACATCGTCCTCAACTATACATAACCTATTATGGGTACTGATGAGCGGATATTTCATACACTTTTTGGCATCATTTTCTCAGTGTTTTTAGTATATTTTGTTAAGATTTATTATGTTTTAGTAGGTTTTAGTGCAAAATTCACATTATGGATGCTAGTTTGAGCTTTTGTGTTTTTTTATGATTTTACATAATTTTTGGGTGAATTTGGCAAGTTTTGGCAAAGTCTGATTCAGATACAAAGAAAGCATAGCAGATGATGTCAGATTCTGACCTCTGTGCATTCAAACGAGCATTTCTGGAGCTATAGAGGTCTAATTGATGCACTTTCAATGGCGTTGGAAAGCTAACTTCCAGAGTTTTCTAGAACTATAATAGTCTATACTTGTGTTTGGAAATGAAGGCCCAAAACGAGTGTTGAACACCCAAACTACCCCCTTTCTGGCGTTCAACGCCCCAAGAGGACCAAGGTCAGCATTGAACGCCCAAACCTGGCAATCAACGCCCCCAAGGGAGCACAAAATAGCATGTCTACCCCCTAGTGGGCGTTCAACACCCACTTCTTCAAGTTGGATGCCAAGCTCACCAAGGGCCCAGAAGTGGATTTTTTTCGCACATTTAGCTTAGTTTATTCTATTTTTGTAATTTCTAATTATTATTAATGTCTTTTTAGGTTTAGTATTAGTATAAATAAGGGGAGATCACCATTGTTTAGGAGCTTCTCCACCACATTCGAACTTTACACATTATTTTCTGTACAGTATGACCAACTAAACCTCCTAGGTTAAGGTTAGGAGCTCTGCTGATTCTTATGGATTAATACAATTACTTTTTTACTTCAATCTGTGTTTGATTCCATTCTATGATGCATTGTTGTTCTTCATCCCTATGAATCTCGATTCTACATGAGTTCCTTACGAGTCCTGACCCAGATAGTATTGAGCTACAACTTGAGAATGCATCATGGGTTCCAACAAGTTATCTGGGCTAATTGGGGTGTGTGACATAAAACCTCATTAGTCAGGGGTAATTGAGGTTTCTGTGACTCTAAGGGATAGAATCATAGAGCTTCAGTCTCTGATCCGGAAGATCCGACCTTGTCTCTGGCATTTTGAGTAGGATCATCAGAGATTGAATTGCGTGAGATTCACCCTTTCCCAGATTGATCTAGCTTGTTCAGGTGATTGGTTTGGACCAGAGGAGATTAATGACCACGACCCATGGCTTAATCACTTACAGCCTTGCCACTGAAGGAGTCACTCATTGTTGAAGTAGTTAGTGTGACGTGCTAATCCAGAAGAATAAGCATCTCCGAGGCCTTAACTGATTTCTCATTATTGTCTCTACATCAATTCTTTATTGCTTTTGTTATTACTTATTTATGCGCCCACAACAAACAACAACTATCCTTCTATTTGCCTGATTAAGATCTGCAAGATAACCACAACTTGCTCAATCCAGCAATCCTCGTGGGATTCAACCCTCACTCACTTGAGGTATTACTTGGACGACCCAGTGCACTTGCCAGTTCAGTTGTGCGAATCACAAATTCGCGCACCAAGTACTCTTTCACCAGAGAAACCGACCAGTTCTCCTAATGAAAGCTGCATACTGTTTGGATTTAACTACATCTTTCTGAAAGTTAAGAATAGCACATCGGTGCTGCTTCCTGGATCCATTAGCACCTTCTTGACTGTGGCTTCTCCGATGGTGACAGAAATGACCACGGGATCATCCAAGTTCTGGATTTTGGATTGCAAGTCAGAATCATTGAAAGAGATATTTGGCACTGAGCTTACAGGATACCAAGATTCAGTATGCTCTTCTTCTATTCATATCCATTCCTTGACCGTTCGATTTGAAATGTAACTTCCATGTGTAAAAACGTGAGTAGCTGTTCCCGCTTTTTTGCTTGATCAAGTAACGGTTGAAAAACAACCTTCAAATCTCAAGACCTTTGATCCACTTCTTTGAATAACTTCTCGACTTGCTAGGTTAATCGGACTTTTACTCGATGTCCCTTAACACAAGACTTCTTCGATATCAACTTCCTTCCGAAAGCTCACTTATTAAACTTCGAATAACTCCCTTCTTCGAATTTAATTACTTTGACCAAAAAATTGCCCCCCTAAGATTAATGTGTTTGTTCTCGAAATCATTTTTTGGAAGAGAAAAAAAAACACTTAATCCTAAATTTACTATTAATGGAAAGCTCTTTAACTAATCATAAATGACATTCACTTTCTCCCGTTTACTTTTATCCATTTAACACGTTTCCCATGATCTATAGTCTCTCTCTTCCACCACTTTACCTTCTTCAGAAAGTTACCTCCCTTTTTGAATTCCCTTCTGCAACAACTGCTAAAAATATCTCTTCTTTAAAAAAATTACCGTCTTCTCATTTCCTGAATTCTTACTTTCTGAAACTCTAATTTCTTTTCCTCCTCTAAACTCTCTGTTCTGCAACTTCAATCTCTCCACCAATTTCTCAATTTACTTATCAATGGCTTCCCCTTCAACTCGTGCTACTACTCAAGATAAGGGCAAAGGTCCTATGGTTCACAACCAAGCTTCCCTAACCTTGTAAATACTTAACCAGATCAATGATGAGATTATCAAGGACCCCCAACCTCAACTCAATGACACAAGGATTTTCATCCCTTTTACCATCGGCGATGAAACCCACTATTTCGTTGGCCCTATTCAAACTCTGAAGCGTGCCAACAAACGTCTTCACTCTTGGAAGATTTGCTTATCAACCAAGACCTCTTTATAACCCCTTTTATCAATCCTCAAAAACCCTTCAGGAACAACCGTAAAATTACCCCACGAGGAGCTGACTTTTGGGCTTGGCACAAACGCCTCAAATCAGAGAAGGGTGCCGCCTAGAGGGCCCTTAGTATCCAAGACCTACTTCGACTTTCTCACTTCACACCTTCAAGTCATCCTTGGATGATTGGGGTAGTGGTCAATTTCTGGAACAGGACCACAAATAATTTCCACATTTTCTGTGAAATGATTGGCCTTTCTCTACTCGATGTGGCTGCCATTACTAGACTCCCAGTTAGTTTTCCTGAACTGACTTCTGACGTGCTACCAAATCGAGATTATAGGTTAGTTCATAGGACTTATAGAAATTTTATTGCTCAGAACATGGGTAAGGAGAATGAACCTGTGATTGATGATGAGCACGTTACATTTCTATACTACTGGCTGAATGCCATTTTCTTCTGCTCTTGAAGTGTTCAAATGCAGAGGCTCTTTCTCCCTCTGGCTGTCCTTTTACATGAGGGATATAAATTTAATTTGGCCAAGCTAATCATGGGACACTTATTTGAAGAACTTGGCCACCTAGTCAACTGCCTTGGAAACAACTCTCCAATTAATGTAGGAGGTCCCTTCTGGCTTCTCCAGCTTTGGTTGAATGTAGTTTTTAAGAAATTCATGCAAAAGGATGGGGACAGTTCATCCGGTAAACAACACATCAAAGGATTCCATCTGACCCCTTTTCAACCAAATTTTCAAGATCCCCAGTCGATTGAGGACCATTTCTCGGTTGTTTTTTTTCTCTCTTTCACTCTTGTAAAAACTTCAACAATAATGATCTTAATTTCACCCCCCCTTTTTTGCGTCGAAACTGTGGTCCTCCATGGCTCGAACGCTTTCTCTTTCCCAATGATGATCAAGAGGACGAGATTGCCAACAGAAATTGGGCAAACTTGCTTGCTATTCAGATAATCCCCACTGGATTGCCTCAATACAAAAAGGAACAATTCAAAGCAACTCTCTATGCTCCTCATTATATTACCAGACAATTTGGTTTTTCCCAAACCATTCCAGTTCCTCTTCCTCGAAATAGTCGACCTTTTTGTCACGTCGAGTTGGGTTCGAAGGAACAAATTGAATTCTGTCTTTCCACCAACCAACAACAAAAAGAAAACTACACTCACCTTATTTATGAGCATAGTTCATACATAACCAAATCTTACTTCGACTGGTGGACTACATATTTTTCTAAATATAGTCACACCTTTAATGAGATCAAAAACTCTGCCATCAAGACTATTTCAACTACTGAAAGTTCACTAAAAAGAACTTCGAAGAGAATAAGAACCTCTAAAAGGGTAATCTTTCGATCAAACTTTTCTAAACCTCTCTCAATCATATTTGTTTGGACATACCTTAATTTCGAATCTTTCTTTATTTCCAGGTTCAACCATCAAGTGAAAGCTCCCCGGAAGAAAGTGAGCAGTCAGCATAGAATATTTTTGCTGCTTTTTTTGATTCAGACGATGACTCAGCAACCGAAACAATTTCTCCACTAATTCGGAAACAACCAACCCAGGTAATTTTATTTCAATTTCAAATATGACAAATTAATTGGAAAGACCTGACCTGCTAAATGTCTTATTTCAGGCTGAAGCAACTGCTCAATCCACATCTACTTCTTTGTTTGCTTCCGGTCAATCAACACAACAAGACCAACCAAGACCGGAGCAACAAGAATCCCATTCATAAGCTCAAACCGTAATATCTGCTGAACCCATACAAGTTGTTTTGCCAACACCAATTGAAACTCAAGTGATCGACCTGACTCAAGAATAGCTATCACCACCATAAAACCAAGGCATTGACAATCCTCCATCTCCAACTCAAGTTGATTCCCTTAGTAGGTCTCATGTTACCCATGTCTTCGATTTACCTACTCAGGATCCAGGGACTATCCCTTCTCCTAAAAAAATTCCAAGCCCAAACAAAAACATTGAGCCTTCTACTTCACATGGTCTAGAACCATCATTCGAGATTCCTGACATTACTTCTCAACCTTCTGATGCTGATCTTGCTGAGTTGGTTGCCTTTTTGACACAAATCATTCAAGAAGATGAAGTACTCATTTTGACTCCAACTCTTACAGGCGCTTCGACATCCAGCCTTCCTTCAGAACTCAATCGGCACACTTTCGAACAATTATGCAATCTTCTGGGGTTTTTAACACATGCCCCCTCAGAATGGACTAGTCAAACGAACCTGAATTCTCTACTTTCTGATATTCTGAGCTCTTCACTCGAATTCCAGGTTCCTCCCTAATTTTTTATTATAGTAAATAAGTTCATAAGAATTTTAAATGATTATATCATTGCTCAGGATAAGTTGCAAGAGTCCAAGGAGAAAGTGGCCAAAATAAGGCCGAATCAGAAGAAATTAATAAAATTCTTCAACCACTGAAAACATCATATAAAGAATATGATTTGAGGATTACTCAAGCCTTCAATTCTCAAGCCTACAATGATAAACAGGAAGAAGAACTTGAAGCAGAACTGGTCCGAATTGAACAAACACTAGCTAAGATTCGAAAAAGAAAAGCTGACTTAGCTATCCCTTTGGCCACAGTTCAACATAAACACCAAGCAATCTTCAAGGAACTTCGCATTGCAGAAGGTAAAGAAGAAGAATCCAACAAACAACTTGACAAGGCTCATCATGAAGAATATGATAAAGTCAAAATGCTTTCTGCCTTGGATAGTGATAGAGTTCAACTTTATTCTGAACTAGCAGAACTTCTAGCTCCTTCAATTCCACCTAGTTAGAACACTTTTATATATAATGACTCTTTATATGCTCTTACTTATTTATTTATACTACTAATCTTGATTTAGCATACATCGATATTGTTTCAAGTATTTTCATTTATCGAATTAATCACGTTTCCAGAATCAATATCTTTAATTCAATATGCATTTTCAGAATACAACTCAATTGCTTGAAAATGTCCTTCCCAAGTATGGGACCACTTGCTAAGAAATCTTGACTTCTTTTCCATTGGTAATACAAATTTTAAGTCCAATTCTCCTATACTGAAATATTTCTCTTTTATTCGACGATTATAATTTCGAGCAACACTCTCTTTTTGTCGAATCATATTTTTGAGTGCCAAAATGCGTTCTAAGTCTAAATCATTCAACTCTTCATACATTGCATTTCAATAATCATCAACTGGAAAGTCATCTTGCCTTAAAATTCTTAACGTATTGATATTAATCTCTAATGGTAAAACTGCATCATGACCATACACCAATTTATAAGGAGAAGTACATGTTGACCCTCTTAGTGAATTTCGGTAGGCCCACAATACTTGACTCAAAGTTTCATGCCAAGTTTAATGTCTACTACCAATTTGTTTCTTGATCAAATTGATCAATATTTTATTTGTTGCCTCGACTTGCCCATTGGCCTACGCATAATATCGAGTCAAAGTAACCATATTAATGTTTTTCGAGGCTGCAAAATTCTTAATTCACTGACAGTGAACATAATCCCTTGATCAGTACTCAAGGTATGGGAAATTCCAAATCAATGGATTATATGTTCCTCGATAAAGTCTATCACTTCATTTTGCCCAGCCTCCATTAAAGGAACAGCTTCAACCCACTTCGTGAAATAATCAATTGCTACCAAAATAAATTTATGATTTTTCGACGAAGGAGGGTGTATCAATCCAATTAGATATAAAGCCCATCCTTGAAAAGGCCATGGTTTAATAATCGAATGTAATTCAAAAGCTGGTATCTGTTGTACCACTCCATGACGTTGGCATTCTTGGTATGCTTTCGCACAATTGATGTAATCTTTAATCATAGAAGGCCAAGAGATATAATTTCGACCTAACACCCATTTCATTTTCATCCCAGCCTGATGGGCCCCACATATACCTCTGTGAACTTCCCCTAAAGCAATATCTTTATTGGCTTGACTTAAACATCTCGAAAGACTTCCATCAATTCCTTTCTTATATAACTCGTCAGCCATCAATACAAAGTTCATTACTTTCAACTTTACTTTCCTATCAACTCAAATATTGGGATATTTTAAATAATTGGCAATGGGTTTTCTCCAATCATCATCTTCCCATTCATCTAAACACAAAGCCTCTCTCTCATTGATAGGCATTAAATTCTGACAAATTTTTGCTAGTTTTCTTAGCGTTTCTAGGAATATCTTATATCTCGAAGTAATTTGGGCCAACTCATTAGCAATTTTATTTTGAATTCTCAGAATATGAACTAATAAAATTTTTTGAAAAGAAGTTAACAATTTCCATGCCGTTGCTAAATACTTTTGCAACTTCTCATTGTTACATTTGAACTCCTTTGATAACTGTTTCAAAACTAATTGAGAATCCCAAGAATTCGAACTTCTAAAGCCCCTTTCCAATCAAGATTTCGAGGCCTAATATTAAAGTCTCATACTCGGCCACATTATTCGAACAAGGGTATTTTAATTCAAACAAAAATTCCGATAGAACCCCTTCTGGTGAAATAATTAAAATTCCTACCCTAGCACCGTCTTTATGTTTTGAACCATCGAAATATAATTTTCAATAATCGACGTAAACATTAACTATGTTTGCCCAGTGGTCATTCAGATTTTTCGAATGGTCTACTAGAAAATTTGCAATGACCTGACCTTTCACAGCTTTTGCTGGGACATATTGCAAATCAAATTCTGTTAAAGCCAACATCCATTTCCCTAATCAACCTTTCAACATTGGATAAGTCAGCATGTATTTAACTAGATCAGTTTGTGCAATTACTTTCACAAGTTTGGCAACTATATGGCATTTCAACTTTGTACAAGTATAATAAAGAGACAAACACAATTTTTCGATAGGTGAATACCTTGTCTCTATATCAGTTAATACTTGACTAAGGTAACAAATGGCTCGTTCATGTCCATTTTTGTCATCTTGAGTCAATATACACCCAATTGTATTCATGGATGCCGCAATGTATAACTTTTAAGGCTCATGAGGGGGGCAAACATTTGCCATTATTGGGGCTTTGGATAAATAAGCTTTAATTGACTCGAAAGCTTCCTGATGCTCTTTTGTCCATTCAAACTGTGATTCATTCTTAAGTTTCATTAAAGGTGCAAATACTCGAGTTCGACCTGAAAGGTTTGATATGAATCTTCTAAGATAATTAACCTTTCCAAGGAAGGATTGCACCTCTTTTTTCGATCTAGGAGGGGATAACTCTAAGATCGCATTAGCTTTGTTCTTATCAATAGCAATTTCCTTTTTATGGACAACAAATTCCAAGAAATTTTTTGCTGAAACGCCAAATGCGCATTTTAAAGGATTCATTTTTAATCCTTTCTTCCGCATTGTACTGAAAGCCATTTTCAAATGGTCAATGTGTTGGGCTACTGAAATCGACTTAACCATAACATCATCAATATACACTTCCATAAATTTTCTAATATACTCATGGAAAATAGTATTCATGGCGCGTTGATATGTAGCACCAGCATTTTTTGAACCAAATGGCATAACCACCCACTCATACGTCCCTAATGCTCTAGGACATCGAAAAGTGGTTATAGACACATCATCTTCTGAAATAAAAATTTGGTTATGCCCCGAATAATCATCCATAAAACTTAAAATTTCATTACCTGCAGCAGAATCAATTAACATATCTGCTATGGGCATAAAATATTCATCTTTCGGAGTAGCATTATTCAAGTCTCAAAAATCAATGCATACTCTTAATTTCCCATTTTTCTTTATTACGGAAACAATATTCGAAACCCATTCTACATAACGTGTAGTTTGAATAAATTTTGCTTTGATCAAGCGTTCAATATCTTCTTTAATCTTTTGATTAATTTCAAGAGCAAATCGTCGAGGCATTTGCTTTATAGGTCGAGCATTCGGTTTTAACGCTAATCGATGTTCCACAAGAAAACGATCGAGACCAGGCATCTCATGATAATACCAAGCAAAGTAGTATTTGAATTCATGTAAAAGATGGAATAATTCTGTTCGAAATGGGGATGTCAGGTCCTTACACATGCAAGTAGTTCAAACATCATCAACAGATCCCAAATTAATCTCTTCTAAGGGGTCTTGCAACTCGAAACCTTTTACATACTCATCATCTTTTACCGGATATTTTTCAAAACCCAAAGATTCTAAATCATAGATGCAATCAAAAGACAAATCAACAGATTCACTGGGTTCAAAACACACTTGATTATCTACTAAATTAACTTCAATCTTGTTTTTAATACAATGAACTTCTACTATATCAGTAGTAGTTTGATTGATAGCATTATTAAAATCATGAAAACAAAAAAAATTTAAACCATGACTAAATTCGATAGAAGGAGTCGAATCTACACTATAAGAAAAAGATGAAATTACATTCCTAAATTATTTGAGTTCATCAGAAGAGTCACCTTTATTTTCAACTGAAGGAAAATTACTTAAATACTTATTTAAAGTTACCGGATAATTCGAGATGTCTTGTTCTCCTGCCATATCGAAAACGTCTTCGAACCACTACTTATGCTAAACAATCCCACCCAGTCGGAGAAATACTGAGTTGTGGATAACGAAGCTTCACACTTAAATCCTCTGAAGTTAGATAGCACCCTTCACAATTGAAAGAATTAAGTACACTGTCAACATTCAAAGATTTCAGTTTAGGACTATACATGCTGAAATCGACATATAACTGCTCGACATATAAGTTCAAATCATCCTTGACTACTTCAGGTTTTCCATCATCTGTCCAAAGAAGGATACTTTGATGCACAGTGGAGGTACAGACCCAACTCCATGGATCCAATCACGTCGCAGTAAGGCATTATAACTAGCCTTCGAAGACACTACCACAAAGATAGTGTTTCAATTAAAGGATCCAACCTTCAGCCCGAGCGTAACCAATCCCTTAGCTGGATTCAAAACACCACGGTAATCTGTCACCGAAATGTTGGTAGGAATTAGATCATCAGGGTGTTTCCCCACCTTCATCAATATTCTCTCTGGCAAAAGGCTAATAGCTGCTCCTCCATTGATCAGGACTTTATTTATCTTGATCCCACTCATGGTTGCTGTAATGTGAAGTGGGCACAAATGAGACTTATGCTTTTCAGAAGACCTTTAAAAGTAACCAGGTTCATCTTCATAACGGATAAACAAAAAAACTTCTTTATCATCAACATCGTAATCATCCACTGGATTACCTATATATTCTCCCAAATACTCAGTTGGGATAATTGAAACGGTACTGACCATCTCATCTTTTCTCTCTTCGAAGTACTCTTCATCTAAACCAGCAACCTTATCCTTATCACCATCAGAAGCAGCGACCACTGCTTTTCCTTTATCTAGCTTCAGAGGAGAACGAACTCCCTTTGGATAAGTCTGTCCATCAGTTGGGAACTCTATTCGAGAGTGCACGGAAGGTGTTGCCCCATTGACTTTTTCGACTGGAGATACCTTGGATGGTTGTCGTCCCCTTCTTTATCTTCCCCTTTGATACCCTCTGGCTCGGCCATAGAAGTAAGGATATCGACCTCGAGGAGGACCTCTATGTCCCCACTGTGGGTTACGCTTATAATAAGCATCCTTGTTCTGAAACTCTTGACAGTTTTGAATCCACTGTACGCCCAAGGCTTGAGAACGGCTTATAAGTGCGGCAACGTTTCTCTGAGAGCTATTAGAAATTTGTCCTTTCATTTGTTAAATGGGATGTTTTTGACGCGCTTGCTCTTCTCTGTGAGCCAATTTCTTCTTTATCCTTTCTTTTTTGAAAGTTGCTACAGGTTCAGCATCGAAAACTGCATTACATCGAGGACACAGAGACACGTCCCGATCTTTCAGTTTCTGCTGCATTAAGAAATCCAACAACCCATCTCCTGCCCCAGGATAAACAGGTCGGACATTCGATTCAAAATTCCCCAGGGCCAAATCAAAATCATAAGACATTCCAACCATATTCATACCAAAATATGGTTCAGCAAAACTGGCTTCACTATCGAAAGGATCCGAATCAACTTTCATTTCTTTCTTACCACCATCGAATTTCAACCATCCTTTCATGATGGCTTCTTGTATTAAATCCCTGAAATGAACACAATTGTTAGTCAAATGACTAGTTGCTTGGTGAAACTTACAATAAGGTTTTCCTTTTAAATCTTTCACCGAAAGCAAAGTTCTGCCTTTAGGTAAAATTAACTGTTTATCTTTAAGCAACACATCAAAAATCTAATCAGATTTCAAAATATCAAAACTATATCTATTTTCACTTTTTAGTTTTGAATCATTCGGCTTCTCATTGTTAGGGATTTTTTTAAGTAAAGAACAGACATAAGGAGAGTTTTTCCTAAGTTCAGCCAAATCAACTTCTGCCTCTAAATTAAACTCCTCATCGGAGGATTCCATGGCCACATAAGAAAATTTCTCCTTTCGAGAGAAAGGTTTACTCTTCAACCTCCTTTCATTCTTATATTTCTCTTTTTCTTTTTTCATAATTTCTACTTGACGAATGCTCTCAGCCAAATGAGCTAAGTCAGGAATATGCACATTAAACAACTTCCGTTGCATATAAAATCCTAATCCCATAACCGCTATTTTTTACCACTTTATTTTTAGGAAGAGACACATAGCATCTACTCCTAGTGTTTTTGAAACGAATCATATAATCATCAATGGTTTCACCATCTGCACGTTTCAAAGCTACTAGATCAATAACTGCCACATTCATTTCTCCCCGATAGAATTAGGCATGAAAAGCAGTTTCTAACTGAGCCCTTGTTATTATCAAATTTGGTCTTAGATTTGAAAACCAAGTAAATGCATTCTTCAATAACAAAAAAGGAAATATCGAGCAACATGTTCAATAGTTGATTCCCCAACTTCTCCTGCGAACTTTGTAATTATTTTGGGGTTTTTTACTCCTCTCGGCACCTCAGCCATTTGAACATTATGAGAAAAAGCTGACACAAAGTGGGGTCAATTCATGAATCTTATGTTGAATCCAACTCTATTAAGAACATCTTCCACAATTCTTGTGACCTGATAACGTTCACCGACTTCATTAGCACGTAATCGAGCTAGAACATCATCTATATTTTGACCACGAGGAATTAATTGAGAGTTCTCTCTATTTCTAAAAGCGTCATTTTCATTTTGAAATAAATTTTCAAAACCCTCATTATTTTCTCTTGTGTCTTGCCTTTCTCTTTCATCATAATCGACAATTCGAACAGTTCGCTCGACTTGCCTTGCAAGACGATCAAACTTCATTTTGTGATCAGCCATCGTAGGATTCAGAATTGTAGTAATTTGTTGAGTCAATAAATTGACCAAATCATGATGATTTTCTTCTACATATTGTTGAAATGCTACTGTTGAATTAAAAGCATTCGATGTAGAACTCACATTAACATCTCGGGAATACTCAGAATGTGGTTGTGAAATTTGAACATTATGTATTCCACTCGCACCTCCAAATCGGATCGAAGGGCCAAAACCACTTACTAGTGGCGTATAACATAGAGGAAGACCATAAGGAGGCCAACTAGCAGTTACTTAGGGCTGACTTAGTATTGAATTACCACGTGGGTGAATATTACGCCCTTTATTACCAGCCTGTACACTTGTAACCGCCACACTTTCACTTACAATAACACTTTCCGAACGTGAAGTACCGTCCGAAGGTTGTACAACTACTGGTGCACTATCATTTATGGATGAACCACCATTCACATTCAAAACTTCATCATCCATGCAAATAATTCTTCCACTCCTTAATTGGATACACTATGCAACACCAAAATCATTTGACACACTTAAATTTAAAACTGTCTCACCGGGTGTGCCAATTTATTTTGTCAATTTTTAGCAAATCGATGGTGGTTCGATATCTAATAGTCTAGGAGAGAAATCTACTTCTCTTTGGGAGTACCAGTTTTATTTGCATCAAAATCCATGCCTTTGACAATGACGAAGAAGAAGGAACTAAGCTTTGCAAAAATTCGAAATGAACAATAAAACTTAAATGATTTGAATAAAAAGGAAATTAAATTATAGAAAGGAAAAGTGTTTGGAAAAATAAAGGACAAATTAAAAGGTAAAGACTGAAAATGGTAAAAGTTGCTGAATTTAAAGGAAAGGAAAGGACATTGCAAAGAAGATAAATTGCATGGAAAGAAAGTTGCAGAGGATTTAAATGAAAAGTAAAGACATGGAAGGAACTCTTCAAAAAAAGAAAAAAAAAAGACTCTTGACTAACTCAGAAAGTCGCTGGGGATGTGGGTGAGTGTGAGTGTTTTCTCCGAAAAGATTCCAACTATTGTATCTTCCAGCCTTCTTCTATTTATAACCATTCCTGGACCGTTCAATTTGAAATGTAACTTCCATGTGTGTGAAAACGTGAGTAACTATTCTCGCTTTCTTACTTGACCATATAACGGCTGAAAAACAACCTTCAAATCTCAAGACCTTCGATCCACTTCTTCGAATAACTTCTCGACTTACTAGGTTAATCGGACTGAAGAAAATCTCATGCCCTAAGCTGTTCAAGCTGTGATGTTGATGGTTTGATGAACCAAAAGAGATTAAGAGAGGGAGAAAAATAAGTTCTTCTCATTGTTGAAGAGAATGAAAAATCTCCTTAGAAAATATTTGTTAAGTTATTACACCTTATATACTATGTACTCTTTATGTACTCTCACTAAAAAATAATTACAATGGTAAGCCTATTATTGATAAAGTAATAATCTAGGTAACACCCTCCCGCAAGCTAGAATTGTGTAAATCTAACAATCTTAGCTTGGAAATATTAGCAAGAAAAGGACCCGGTGGCAGAGCTTTGGTAAGAAAATCAGCAAGTTTATCTTTGGAATGAACTGGCATAAGATGAATGAGACCAGACAAATATTTTTCACAAACAATGTGGCAGTCCACTTCAATGTGTTTGGTTCTTTCATGAAGGATGGGATTATTGGCAATGTGAATGGCTGACTGGTTGTCACAGAATAGAGTGATAGACTTTTGAAGCAACAAACCAATGAAATCTATTAAGAAAGATAACTAACTAGCTTCACAAGTGGAAACAGTAAGAGATCTATATTCAGCTTCTGCAGAGAACTTGGCAACTGTGGTTTGCTTCTTACTCTTCCAGCTAATGAGAGAGTTCCCAAGCATGAAGCAATAGCCGGAAACGGAGCGACGAGTATCGGCACAGGTAGCCCAGTCAGCATCGACAAATCTAAGTGAGATGCAGATTAGAAGTAGAGGAGAAGAAGAGACCAGTTGCAGGTCGGCCTTTTAAATATCGAAGTACGCAAAAAGCAACCTGTAGATGAAAAGTGGTTGCATAGTTTAAAAATTGGCTCAAACGTCCCATAGCATAAGAGATATCGGGTCTAGTGTTTGTGAGATAAAGGAGTCGGCCGATGAGCTATCTGTAAATAGTGTTGTCTGTTAAAATAGTACCTGATTCTTTGGAGAGTTTCTGACTATAATCAAATGGGGTAGAGAGAGGCTTGCAATCTAGATAACCAAAATCCCTGAGAAGGTTCATGGTGTACTTTCACTGATAAATGTGAATTCCAGAGTTTGAGCGTGCTACTTCCATTCCCAAGAAGTATTTGAGATCACCAAGATCCTTTATTTTGAATTTGTCATCCAAATTTTTCTTGATGGAATTGATTTCGCCAATGTCATTCTCGGTTAAAACCAAATCATCAACATATACTAGAATGGCAGTGAAGCTTTCAGATTGTTTCTTGATGAAGAGTGAATGATCATCAAAAAACTGCTTATAACCAGCATCCACAAGAGTCTGAGTGAGCTTAATGTTCCATTGCCTGCTTGCTTGCTTAAGCCCATATAGAGACTTTTACAATTTACAAACCATACCTGGTTGTGACACAGCCAAACCGGGTGGTATCTTCATATAAACTTCCTTGTCCAAATCTGCATGAAAGAAGGCAGTGTTGACGTCCAGCTGTTTCAAATGCCATTTCTTTGCCGCTGCTAATGCTAACATTACTCGTAAGGTAGTCATTTTGACAACTGGACTAAAAGTATCACCATAATCTACTCCTTGCACTTGAGTGAATCCTTTTGCAACTAGTCTCGCTTTGTGCCTCTATATGGTGCCATCAGGATTGAATTTTATCCGAAAAACCCATTTGAAACCCACAACCTTCTTGTCTTTTAGGAGTTCAGTGAGACACCAAGTTCTGTTTTGATCTAGAACTGTCAATTCATCTTGTATTGCCTTTCTCCAACATTCATGTACAGCCGCTTCCTCATAAGTGCTAGGTTCTTGATTTGAGGTGATGGCTAGAGAAAGTGACTTATATTTTGGGGTTAGTTTATCATATGATAAGTGTTGTGAGATAGGATATAAAGAGTTAGAGTTGGCAAAGTTGCTAGAGTGAGTTGTGTGGGTTGTCATACAATGATAGTCCTTTAAATAAGCAGGTGATTTCTTGACTCTTTCAGATTTTCTAGTAAGGCAGTCATGTATGATGTTAGAGTGTTGTGATGCATGTGCATTGTTAGTGTGTGGTGTGGTAATGGGTGCAATGGTGTGTGAGGAAATTGGTGAGTGCATTGAGCTTGAGAAATGTTCATTTGAATCTGTGAGTGTGGTATGTGTGTGTGATTGCAAATGATGTGTGGATGGTGTATCATATTGAAAAAGATCAATGCATTGTGGAGTATGAGTTGGTACCACAGAAATTTCAGTGCTAGTGGAATGTAAAAATGGAAAATGAGTTTCATAAAAAGTTACATTTCTAGATATGAAAATTTCCTTTGATTTTAAATCAATAAGTCAAAAACCCTTTGTTCCTAATTTAAAACCGAGAAAAGCTTTTTTTTTTCTGGCTCTTGGGTCTAATTTTGTTCTTGAATTTGTTAATGTGGAGGCATATGGAAGAGAACCAAATACTCTTAAATATGAAAGGCCAGGTAAGTTACCATACAAAAGCTTGTAAGGACTAGCATTATCCAAGTTAGTGCTGGGCAGCCTATTAATTAGGTGAATGGCGTGAGCAACTGCGTATTGTCAAAAATAATGTGGAATTCCTGATTGAAATAGCAGTGCTCTAGCAACACCTAAAATATGCTGGTATTTTCTCTCTATAATCCCGTTTTGCTCTGGTATTTCTACACAAGAAGTTTGGTGTAAAATTCCAGTTGATGCAAAAAAGGATTTTAGAGTGAATTCTGGCCCATTGTCAGTCCTTATACACTTAACTTATTTTTCAAATTGTACTCTGACAAAATTCACAAAATTAATAACTAATTGTGATGCTTCAAATTTGGTTTTCATAAAAAAAAATTCAAGTAAATCTGCTCTTACCATCCACCACAGTCAAAAAATACTTATGTCCTTCATTGGAAGGGACAGAAATAGGACCCCAGATATCCATATGAACTAAGTCAAAACAATCTTTTATTTCAGTTGTACTAAGATGCCAAATTGTTGTGCTCACTATGTGAAGTGGTGGGATGAGTAGTAGTCGTAGTTGCTGCCAATGAAGGTTGCTTTGTTGGAAGAGGGGGAAAGTGAGAGAATTCTGGTTCTCTACTCATTGTATATAACCCTTCTATACACTCAGCAATGCCAATCATCTTTGATGTGGATCGATCTTGTATCTCACAACACTTATCATTGATTAACAGTTGACAATGTAAGTTTGAGGTTAACTTTGACATAGAGATCAGTTTAAAATCAAAATAAGGAATGTATAAAATATTTTTGAGAAAAAATTTTTTAGAGAATGTGATTGTGCCAATGATGGTGCTAACAGTTTTGGTCTCATTTGGCAATATCACATTCATTGGAGCAATATTTTGAAAACTTGCAAAATCTTTTAAGTCAAAAGTCACATGATCTGTTGCACCGTAATCAATGACCCATAGTGCAGATTTTGAAGTGATAATACTCATAATTCTCGCATTAAAATGTAATGCAATGGTTTTACCTGGAGTGGAAGTCTAAATGGAATTAGTCAAAATTTGATTTGCATTATGAGGTTGCTGCTGCATACGTTTGTCTTTGATCAACTCTAACAAGGCAAATCTTTGCTCTGGAGTGAACCCAGATCTTGATATTCCAGTGTTCTCTTGGAGACAATTGAGCTGGAATTGTTTGTCACTGAATATATCATTATGCCCTTCAGTGATGACATGATTGATGGCGGTGTTATGTTGCTGCCGTTGATAGAAATGGGAGCAGTACCCATGCTTCTTATAACATACATCTTCCCTTGCTTGTTACAATGAGAGCAAGCCAATGTAGCACCACGACCTCTACAATGGGAGGATCTGTTTACCATGTTCGCCATTTTGAGAAATCAATGAATCACAGAGTAATGATAATTCAGATCTTCTTCCTTCCAACTCGTTGATCGGAACAGCTATGTTCACCAAGAAAGAATCTTGCGAAATAGTCTCTCATCAAACTCTATTAGATGAGTTTGAAGGAAGAGGTAAGAATGGGGGAAAGAAAATGTTGAAAGAAAAATTAGAAATAGAGAGAAAATGGCAAAATTGGATTGGATCTCAAATTCATAGCTTGGTTGCTCTCCACGCTTACCGCACCATGAAGAAAATCTCATGCCTAAGCTATTCAAGCTGTGATGTTGATGGTTTGATGAACCAAAAGTGATTAAGAGAGAGAGAAAAACAAGTTCTTCTCATTATTGAAGAGAATGAAAAATTCCCGTAGAAAATATTTGTTGAGTTAATTATTACACCTTATATACTACATACTCTTTATGTACTCTCACTAAAAAATAATTACAATGATAAACCTATTATTGATAAAGAAATAATTTAAATAACACGAACTTTTACTCAATATCCCTTAATACAAGACTTCTTCTATATCAACTTCCTTCCAAAAGTTCACTCATTAAACTTCGAATGACTCCCTTCTTCGAATTTAATTACTTTAGCCAATAATAATAACTAATAATTATTTTTCTATTTTATATTGTTTTTGTATAGTAAGTTAGTCCGATGATAATCTCGGCTCATTTATTATTTTTCATTTTTCTTGTTTTAGGACAAATTATATTTTGGCCTGCAAAAAATTGAGTGGTACTTAAAAAAATTCCAACACTTAAGAAGAAGTATGTTAGAAAAATAAATAATTTATTGTAATTTATTTGTTCTTAAACAACTTACTTATTGAGAGGTAGAATATCTCAGGTTAGATTGATGAATGATATTAACATTACGATCGTTTGGTTATTAAGCTCAGCAGTTACAAGTTCAGAGAATTAAGACAATTTTATTATTTTCATGTACAATAAAAATCGGATTATTAGTAACAGATCATATATATTATTTTTATATTCTAAATTTTAAATTTAAAATTTTAAAACATAAATTTTAAACTATAAATCATAACCCTAAACTTGAAATCCAATAAAAAATGAGAGTTAAAAGAATTATTTTACAATAAAAAATTATTAATATTAACTAATTTAAAAATAATCCGTATATTTATTCAAAACAAAAATATAAAAAAAAGACGTCTGAAATGAAAAAGTTTCCTAAATTTAGTGCACTTCATAATTAATTTTATTAAGTATTAAGGACCCATTTGAGAAGCTTTAAAACTAATTTTTTTGAGTTTTTGATTTATAAAAAGTAGTAGTATTAATATCTGGTGTAATTTTCAAAATCAAATTGTTGCTTTTTAAGAAGGCTATTTAGAAGTTTATAGAGAAGTTAAAAAAAAAAAAGACTTCTCTCATAATACTACTACTTTTTATCACATTTCTATAAAATAAACACTTTTAAAACTAAAAATTCAAATATAAAATAACTTATTTATAAACTACTTTTAATATAGTTATTTATTGTTTAAGTTATTTTTTTAAAATGAGCTTAATTAAACTATTTACCCAAATTGAATCTAAAAGTAGTTCCTTAATTCAACTTTCTTTATCAATTTAATTAAAACCTTCAAAGTACTAATAATACATCTCATTTTTTAAACCCAATACAAAGAAGAATTTTAAAATCAAATTTAAATTTTAACATTTTAATTCCATTAAAGAACATTAATTATAAAAGGGTTTTTTGGTCATTTTAATATTAAATTCAAATTTTTAATTCAAATTAACATTGTTGGGATGTCGTTTGGGCCACTAATATTGATGTGGTTAACAACTTTACAATAGTAAAAACTATAAATTCATATTGGTTGGTCAAATTAAGAATATACCTCTAATTCTCAAAGAGAAAAATAAGTACAAAACTTATTATAAAGAGTAATTATTTAAATCAATCTCCGAAATTTTTAAAATTAAACATAGTAGTTCTTAGATTTTAAAATGTATAAAATAATCCTCAATAATTTTAAAATTAAAAAATTAAAAACATTGGAAGGAACTGTTTTAAAATTTTAAAATTTGTTAGGAATTATTTTAAGATTATTATTATTATTATTAGGGCAAAACACTATAATAAGCCAACATCAATCCAAATTTACCTATATGAGCCAAAATGAAAATCGATACAGCAATGAGCCAGATCATATTTTTATGTAATTCGAACCAGGGTAGTTCGAACTTCATCCTCAAATAATTCGAACCAGACCAGTTCGAATTTCGAAGAAAAAATTGAATGTAAATCGAACCAGACTGGTTCGAACTACCTATGCAAGTAATTCGAACCACTCCAGTTCGAATTAGGGGGAAATGTGTTCTTCATGTAATTCGAACCACCCTGGTTCGAATTACGCTTAAGCAAGGTTGTTAGTAATTCGAACCACCCTGGTTCGAATTACTAGGGAATGGGCTATATAAGGAGTTCGAATCAGCCTCATTCGAACCATTCTCACCTTCCCCTGCCCCACCAAATCTCAGAGAAAACGACCCAGATTCTCTCCGCGAAAGACCTGAACGCAATATTCTGCTCATGGGAGACGATCCGGCGCGGTTATATCGCTTGGACGGAGTCGCCCATATAGCTGGGGTCATCAACGAAGAGGTTAGTACGGAAATAACTTTGTTTTACCGGTACATGTGAGTTTGTGGTTTGGCATGCGAGTAAGATATTGGTTTAGTTGGTGGTTTATTTTAGTGGTTTATGTTAGTGATTTCTGTAAATGGTTTATGTTAGTGGTTTTTGTAAGTGATTTATGTTGGTGGTTTATCTTAGTGGTTTATCTTGGTGGTTTATGTTAGTGGTTTATCTTAGTGGTTTAGGTATGTGGTTTATGTAAGCGGTTTACGTTAACGGTTTACGTTTGTGGTTTTTGTTGGCGATTTATGTTGGTGGTTTATGTTGGTGGTTTATCTTAGTGGTTTATCTTAGTGGTTTATGTTAGTGGTTTATGTTAGTGGTTTATGTTAGTGGTTTATGTATGTGGTTTATGTATGTGGTTTATGTAAGCGGTTTACATTAACGGTTTACGTTAGTGGTTTTTGTTAGTGGTTTATGTTGGTGGTTTATCTTAGTGGTTTATGTTAGTGGTTTATGTTAGTGGATTATGTTACTGGTTTATGTATGTGGTTTATGTAAGCAGTTTACGTTAACGGTTTACGTTAGTGGTTTCTAGTAGTGGTTTATGTAGGCGGTTTAGTTGTGGTTTTATAATGTTAGATCTTTCATGTCAGTAGCCTATGGGGGTTTCTAATTTAAGTTTCTTATGCAAATGGTTCTCGTTCTTGGTATTTTTAAGCGGCTATACATAGTAATATTTTTTGGTTTATCAATTATCGTGTTGATTATGTTTGTCACCGGTAATTAAGCTGGTTCTAAGAATGCGGTTCATTTCTTCCGCAGCCTCAGCGATGCATCAGGAGCATGCGGCGGCAGCAGGGCATGGTCCTGGATGACAGATACGTTCCGTACCTGCAGATGGCTGGTCTTTACCATCTTGCAAGGTTGAACGATAGATGGTTCCGGTTGGACGAGGCCCTTGTGAGTGTGTTTGTTGAGCGATGGCGTCCGGAGACTCACATGTTTCATATGCCGTTCGGAGAGTGCACTATCACACTGCAGGACGTGGCATACCAGCTGGGTTTGCCAGTGGACGGGCGTTACGTCAGCGGCTGCCTATCAGAGTTCCATATATACATCGAGGGTGGCCGTCCAGCCTGGGTTTGGTTCGAGGAGTTGTTTGGAGTGGTACCTCCTCCTAGCCAGGTTCAGAAGTACGCGGTCAACTGCAGCTGGTTTCAGGAGACGTTTGGTGAGTGCCCGGAGGGAGCTGATGAGGATACTGTGCGTCGTTATGCCCGTGCGTACATCATGATGTTGTTGGGCACGCAGCTTTTTGCGGACAAGTCGGGTAACCGCGTTCACATCAGATGGCTTCCGTTTGTAGCTAGGCTGGAGGAGATGGGGACCTACAGCTGGGGTTCTGCAGCACTGGCATGGTTGTACCGGTGCATGTGCCGTGTGGCGAACAGAAATGTTATCAAGCTAGCGGGCCCACTTCAGCTACTTCAGTCATGGATTTTCTGGCGATTTCCTCGGTTTAGGCCTGCAGGATTTGAGACGTTCAGCTGGCCACTGGCCTCGAGGTACTTCCCTAATCTTTGTCTATTTCAATTTACTATTGGATACCCTAAGCACACATATAAGTAGCGGTAACACATATGCATGTTGCAGGTGGTCAGGTTACATCCCTTCCAGTAGCGAGAAGGGTCCTAGAGTTCAGACGTTGAGGCTATGGATAGACCGGTTGCAGGATAGAGAGGTCAGTATGTAACTTAATAA
The DNA here is from genome assembly GCF_003086295.3 of Arachis hypogaea. Taxonomy (NCBI): domain Eukaryota; kingdom Viridiplantae; phylum Streptophyta; class Magnoliopsida; order Fabales; family Fabaceae; genus Arachis; species Arachis hypogaea. The sequence goes on along the minus strand of NC_092047.1, from coordinate 27,687,303 downwards.
GTTTTTTTATTTAACCACAATTTACGAGTTGGCATCACGAGTTGCCCTGATATTGTATCGTTCTGCGTGCAGTTTATCTGGATGCCGTACAGTAGCCCTGACGTACTTCAGGTCGTGCATCCCGAGGTTTTGGAGCCTCGGCATATGGTGCTGTGGCGGTCTGTTACATCGCTTATCTACTTTGCCGTCATAGAGTGGCATCAGGTAGACAGAGTTCTTCCGCAGTTTGGAGGGGTGCAGCCCCGTCCACAGGCCGCCCTGAACATCGACTTTCTGATGTCGAAGGACGGCAGAGGCGGCGATCGATGGTTCCCGTCCCATTTGCAGAAGTGGCATCAGTATTGGGAGGACCGTACGGAGAGCGTGCTGAGATTCGATGTTGTTGCTGACCCTGGTCCGTTGCATCTGTTCTTGGATTGGTGGAGTCAGCACGGGAAGAGGTTTTTGTCTCCGGATCCGCAGTTGGGCGATCCGAGAGCTGCTGCTATTCCTGTTGAGGCCTCACAGCGGGGAGCTGGGCAAGTACCTGAGATGGATCGGCCTGACGACGTGCCGGATAGGAGGCGGGTTGATAGGAGAGCTCGCGTGGGCACACGTCGTAGCCAGCGTGACTGGGGTTGGCTTGAGCGTGCTATGGAGGCTGGCGACGAGGCCGGCCCCGCTAGGGGTCGACGACGACATCATTCTGGCAGAGGTAGAGGGCGTGCTGCGGTTCATGCCGCTGCACCTGACCCTCAGGACGATGACGATGATCAGCATGGGCCTGAGGGCGGGGATGGTGCAGGGGCGGCCTCAGTTGCTGGTGGTAGTACCCAGGATGGGGTTCACGGAGGTGAGTGGTATGGCTCCGGGATGGGTGACGGGGCTGAGCCTAGTGACGCTGGACTTGGTTCCGGTCCTTTTGGACATTACTTTGTTGGAGTACCCACTGACGACCAGCCTCAGCAGGACGGTACTCCATGGGTTATTCCCGGATCACAGTGGCAGGACTTCCTTGGGGCAGATACGCTCGATCCGGACTTCGGCAGTCCACGGTTTCTGGCGGAGATTTCGGCTATCATGCAGGAGGACGAGCCGGGCAGGAGGCGTCCTCAGACCCCTGCCACGCAGGCACCCTTAGATGTTGATCTGAACGAGCCTGCTACGACTCCTGTTGGTGACCAGTTTGCTTTGGGAGGTACCCCACATTCCGCTTACACCGCTGCATCACAGTCTGTCGTCGGGCCGTCTGCCGCACCACTCCATTTTACGCCACCCGCACAGCCTACCCCGCATGAGGACGCAGATGAGATAGAGGATGAGGAGCCGTTCATCCGCAGAGGTCAGAGGCCACAGGTTCCACGTCGTTGTGGGACAGGCTCCCACTTGTTTAGATGATTTACATTTCATGTATTTTGGACGTTAGGGTTCACTCATGTATTTTAGATGATTTACTTTAGAGCTATTTTTCCTTGTTGTATGCTCATTTTATTGTACTTAAAAATCTGTTATTTACCTAGTGGATTAGTGACTATGTATTATCATTGAATCATATGACACTGTAATTATCAACTTTTGCAGTCATGGGATTTCTAACCAAATTCAAATTCAGATGCAACTTTTTCATTACTAGAAGGTAAAAGGATAAACAGAGAACACAAATCATCTTAAATAACAAGTTACAGGAAAAATAAAATCAATGAACACTAACAATAACAAGATCGCTACTACTGGCCCCCCGTGTGAGACGGTCCTCCAAGCTGTGGGCAACTCCTGCGGGTGTGTCCGGGTTGGCGACAAAGGCCACACCTCTTTGGCCGATTCGGATCTGCCTCGTCCATGTTCGTCCGTATCCTAGTGGATCTCGGACGACCCTCTCTTGCCCGCCTCTTGGCAGGGTCCGGGATCACGGTTGGCCCGTCGTAAGGTGGCCAGAATCCCTCCGGTATCGGCGGTGTGAATCCCATCTGGTACACACGGAACACTGAACTAATCTGATACACGCTGTGAACATAAGAGGACCAGGTAACCCGTGAGTAGGCGCAGCATGCAAGTGCGTGCTGGCACGGGAAATGAAGTGCCTGGAAGTACCCGCAGTCACAGGTCCTGGATGCAAGCGATACTCTGTAGGTACCTAATGAGAAAGAGCCCGTCGGGGTGGTCTCGGCTACGGTGAACTCGGAGTTATCCCGGTCATACAAAGTCACCGTGAAGCACCTCGAATTCTTCAAGTTGGCCTCTATACACTTCACCAAGTACTGACTGAATTACTGTCCGGTTCCCATCTGGGCCTTAGCCTCTCTACCCTTGCGAACAAAGAGTTCCGCAAGCCTTCCATATGTTGCCTTCACCAAAGAGCAAACAGGGAGGTTTCTGACACCCTTTAGGATTGAGTTCACACACTCCGAGATATTCGTCATCATGTGACCGAATCTCCGTCCCTCGTCACGATGCTGAGTCCATAAGGAATAATCAATCCGGTTCGCCCACTCACACATCGCCGGGTCTTCAGACCGAAGAATATCAAACCAGTAATCAAACTCAACCTCGGTCTTGGCATATGCAGCATTCACTAGAAGCCTACGTGCATCCTTGCCCTTGAAGGTAAGGGCAAAATTAGCCGCTACGTGTCGAATGCAGAATGCACGGTATGCAGATGGAGGTAACCAACCCCCGTCCGGAGCCTCAAGCGCAGCCTTTATGCCGTTATGCCTGTCCGATATAACCAGAAGACCGGGCTGCGGTGTCACGTGCTGTCTAAGGTGGGAGAGAAAGAATGACCAAGACTCTGCATTCTCACCTTCTACTAGTGCGAATGCAACGGGTAGAATGTTGGAGTTCCCGTCCTGTGCAATCGCGATGAGCAAAGTACCCCCGTACTTCCCATACAGATGGGTCCCATCAATGCTAACTAAAGGCTTGCAATGGCGAAATTCCTGGATGAGCGGTGGAAACGTCCAGAAAAGTCTGTGAAAAAAAGCTTGAGACTCGTCTACTTGTCCACTAACTCGAACGGGGCTCGTCCGTAGGATTGCAACAGTACCGGGCATCGTCAATTGGACTCCCAAAACCCACCTGGGGAGCTCGTTGTATGACTCATCCCAGTCACCATATACGAGGGCAATTGCCTTCTGCTTCGCCATCCAGACCCTCCTGTAAGTCGGCCTAAACCCGAAGTGTGCTGCCGTGGCATTTAGGAGCACCTTGATGCTGACGGATGCATCGGCCCTAACCATTGGCATAACGAACGCGGAAATCACATGATAATCCAAGCTCCTGTGGTCACTCGAGATGGAGGTCGCAAGACAAGTGTGAGGTCCATTGTACCGCTTGACCTCCCAAATGCCCTTGCGCTTCTGCAGACTCAGTCGAATCAACCATGTGCACCCATTCCCAAACTCAGAACACTTGCCCACATAACGGCGATGATCAGACTCCACAACCTTGTACTGTACCCCTCGCCGGATGCTGTAAGTCTTCACACTTAACAGGGCTTCGTCTTTATCCTGAAATTGCTGACCAACCTGGAACTCTGTCAAACTAGCAGTCCCTTCAGCATCTCTAGCTCCGAATCCAACAGAGTGCCCTGAAACACCCTCTTGCCTCATGGCATCTAGGTCCAAAGAGGAAAAATGTGGTGGATACTGCTGTGTGCCAGAACTAGAACCACCGACTACCAAAGCAGGCTCAGTCGCTCCAACCTCGTCGCCGCTGTCATCCTCAATCATATCCGGCTCGACGTCGTCCTCCTCTACATCACCCAACACTCCGTCACCGACGCCAACCGGTGGAACTCCCTGTAAAGCGTTCGGCAGAATATCAACTGATCCTACCACGTCGCCTGCTCCATCATTCAGATCAACAGCAAAAGACGGGGAGGCGACTGGTTCGACCGCTGGCTCGTACACAGGGACGGACGAAGAAGCAACGGCAGGCCTTGAACTCGAACCGGCTGCCGCTGCTTCAGTGGTGGCATTCCGGTTCGAACCCCCTGAGCTGGATACCACATCAACCAACTTTGCCAACAACTCTGGTGTCCTAACCTCGGGAAACTGCCTCCGACATAGAAACATGACTTGCAGGTCCTCATCACTACCAATCGTGAAGCAATCATACTTCACCGTATCCTGCAAGACAGTGATTGGAATGCGATAGAAAAACTTCTTCACTCGCTTCGCACCTTCCAGACCGAGTTTCATCAGCACAGATCTAACAAGATCATCATAGCTCGTCGTTGGTTTCACGACGATACAGAGAGGATCCTTATCTGTGAACTTCACACCGGAGCGAGTTTTTCTCTTAATGGATCCTCTATGGTGAACCAAAACCCCAAAACTTTCCTCACTAGCCATATTACACCCTCTATGAGAGCAACTCACGTTTAGAACCATATATATACTGCACTGTCTACCACTAATTCGAACCGGACTGGTTCGAATTCAATTTGTGTAATTCGAACCAGCCTGGTTCGAATTACTTGATGCAGCTTCTCCCTATATAATTCGAACCAGTGTGGTTCGAATTATGTGATACGTTTTCCTCCCAAGTAATTCGAACCACCCTGGTTCGATTTACTTGAATGAATTTCCCTCTTCATAATTCGAACCACTCTGGTTCGAATTACTAATAAATTGAGTTCGAACCACACTGGTTCGAATTATATAAATATAGAGTTTGGCTCATTGCAGAAACGAATTTCAGTTTGGCTTATTTAAGTAATTTTCAACTTCCGTTGGTTTATTCTGGTTTTTTGCCCTTATTATTATTGTGATCACATGTTCATGTAATTTTATTATTATTTTTGTTGTTGTACATTATTATTATTATTATTATTATTATTATTATTATTATTATTATTATTATTGAAAATACATTTTAAATGTCATACATAATGTGCTTATAATTTTACGAGAAAAATTAATTTATCTAGGCTGTATTTATTTTTTGGTACTAAAATTGAGATTGAGGAACTGAACATTATGTTTCATAATCAAATACTTGTTAGAATTAAAATTTTAATTTCGAGGCACAATTTTAATTCTTTTAGCACCTCAAGAAAATGAAAACACAAGAAATTGAACTTTTCAAAAACAGAAAGTCAGAAACTGAAATTTTTATATAATTTTTGTTTTAAAATATTCTCATTTAATTTTAGTCTCTCTATTTTTATATTTATCTTAAATTAAATATGATACTACTGAGACATAATTCAATCTACTAATACACAATTCCACTACTTATTAATTGTCTTGTCTAAATGGAATTGAAGAAAGAGAATTTCAACTTTCAAAAGTTTAAATGATAAAAAATATTATAAACTACGGTTCACCCTTAACAATGCTCATTTTTAATTAAATAAATCTCAATTCTCAATTTATTATATCTTATATCAATGACTTAGGTTTAGAGTATAAATAATTTAGTATAGAGTTTATAATCTAAAAATTAGGATTCAAAATCTTAGGATTTAGAATTTAAAATTTATAATCTAAGATTTAGAGTTTAAAATTTAAAAATTAGATTTCAGAGTTCAAAAAACATTATACTTTTTATTTTTTTAGAATGCATTAATATTCAGACTCTTGTAACATTCACCGTGTTAGTGTACTTGTTAAAAATTGTGTTAGTTTTATGTCCATTATAATTACATAAGTATATTGTTTGATTGTTGAAACATTAATTTTTTAAAAAATATATTGACATACATATATACATAAAATATATGTTTTTAAAATCTTTAAAAAAAGATAAGACACAGATACACATTTATCTATGATCGTTTTTTGTTAAAATGTTATTCTTAGCCCTAACCCTAAACTTCTTAAGTGACCACATGCATTTGAAACATTCAGCAACCACGTCTCACTTAGTTCAAGTGACTAAGTATATGATTCCAAAAATTTCTTCTTTTTTCCTTTGGGTTCTCTTCAAAATGTTTCTTTTTTTTTTATCATAAAAATACATTTTTCAACATCCAAAAACATTTTACCTGAACGGCCCCACTTACTACCATTATTTCATTTTTGATTAACCTACATACTCAACGAACAGAAAGGTCCAACTTCTCCAAAATCATAAACAACAAGGCCCATAAGGTCAGGACCACTTACATTCTATCCTATAGCATTTCTGTAACAGATCTTCCTAGCCCTTTGGGGGTGTGAGTGTGTTGTGTGTGTGTGTGAAACATGAGTGTAATGTCTAGGATTGGGGCTGTCCAATCTACTTAACAAAAAAAAAAAAAAAGCCCTTTGGGACTCTGCGGACACTTCTTCTCCTCACTCACAATAATTATGAATCTCAATCGGACAGACTATACGTGTAAATCTGGAGTTGCATACTTGCATTTAACGTAATTTTTTTTCTAAGATTCGAATCTATAATTTTTAAATAAATATAAAAAAATTTATCATTTAAACTATAATCTATTAACAACAGAATCTTTTTAACTTTCTACAAATTAACATTTATAATTCTATATTGTATAAATAATATTGTGTTGGTTTATTTTTATTTTTCTATTTCATTTAATTTTATTCAAATTATTTAAAATTTTAAAATTACAAAATTTTTAATTTAAAATTTAGATAAATATAATTTAAATTAACGATTAAATTCAATCCAATAAAAATAAATATACTTATATTATTGTGCTCACATGTTTAATTATAAATACTATCTAATTAATTTTTAAAATTTTTTAAGGTTTAATTATTTTATTGGTCTCTATAATTTCGCGAAATTTTTAATTAGATTCCTATACTTTTTTTTCCTTTTAATTGAGTCTTTGCACCAAATTATTTTTTTAATTGGGTTTCTATACTTTTTTTTTATTTGGTTCCTGCATCAATTTTTTTAGTTAGATCCCATATAATTAAACCAATTACTATTAAGAGGAACCTAATTAAAAAAAAAATTTTGGTGCAAGGATCATATTAAAAAAAAGTATAAGAATCTAATTGAAAATTTTGTAAAATTTTAAGGACCATCAGAATAATTAAATCTTTTTTTAAATATGAATACAAACATTGAATGGCTATTTGATAACTAAAAGAATCATATATTTAACAAAAATAAGTTATCTAATTATTGCTTGTTATATAGTGGTTTAACTATATGCAAGCTATAGTTCGAAATCTATTTTGTTGCTATAGCACGGACAACAAATGCACTACAGCGTTCTTCTTCAATTGTACAGTTTTTGACTGCGTTATAGTCCCTGGTTATGAAATAAAGAAATAATATCTAAAACAATAAAAAAATTTGAATTTTAAATAAAAATATAAATATAACTTTTTATTTATTTAAAATAAACCCTAACTAATTAAATTGCTCTAAATATTTAAATTATAATAAAAATATAAGTATTTGGCCCGTATTTGGAAATTCACCTGTGTAAAGCCATTTTGAGGAGATTCACGTTTGGTATTGCAATAATTTTAGTATTTTCGTTTTTTAATAAAAAATTCATATGTAGTTTCAGCTACTTTAATTCAGGACCCACTTGTATGGGGCATGCATTGACTCTCTGTAGTTTACACTTTACAATTTTTCTGAAAATTGAAAGGACTCAGCCATCCTTTTACTAGGTAGGTAGTAAACCATTAACAGTAGTTGCTATGCATGGAGTATAGAGTTGGTAATGCTTATTTATTTCTTAGTTGAGCCCTATAGCCCTTATTCAATTGGAATGTGACTACATCAAGCAGAGGAACTAGTTGCAGTCCTCACTTTAACATGGTAGCCTGTTTCATTCCTCATATAGCCACCTATACTTATTTATTTAATAGTATAATTATTTATTGCTTTAATTGGACCTAGCTATATATGCCAAACATATTAATTAGCATTTACCATAACTCCAACCTCAGTGTATTTGAATTTATAAGCTAATTATGTTGGATTCGAGAACAACATATAGCTAGTAATTAAAATCTCAGAGACAAGAGCTCATGAAAAATCAGATGATTATATCCTCAGAATATAACTAGACGTGGGAAGATTGTGATGGGATGCATTTTGGAAGAATGAAAATGTTGCTTCAATGTAATTAATGAGGTAGCTACAGGATTTGTTAATGATAGAATCAATGGTAACTTAATTTTATATAACTAATGAGAAAATTAGTTACGAAAATAGAAAATTTTAGCGCCAGTAGTTTTTATTAGCAATTTTAATTATCAAATTGTCTTCAATAAATAAATTTTGTTAATTTATGTATACAAATTTTAATAAATATGAGTGTAAACTGTATTAATTTATATAGATAAATTATAGTAAATATAAGAGGTTGCGGGTTCGAGTCTTTTTATTTTTGGTAAAAAAAATTTATAATAAATTATATATTTTATGTATGTAAACTTTTGTAAATATAGATGTAAATTATTACTGATTAAATACTAATTTAAAATGATAATATTTACTAATCATGTAACATTGTTGTATATTGCTTTAATATACTTAATTAGAAAAAAGATCATTTAAAGAGAGGAGAATAGTAGAATAAAAAAAAGAGTTTAATCATAATTAAATTTATTGTAATTCTAATTAAACGTAAATGTTATTATATTAATTTAAAAATAATCAAATATTTATTTTTATATTTTTACCAATTTTTTGGTCGCTTTGGAAGAACTTGATCGTAACTGATGAGGTAGGTTCTAAAAATTTGTTTTTTGTTTTAGATGTAGATTTTGAAAGAAATTTGTAAAATTTGAAGTACGTTACTCTCATTTTGCTTCATACAGTTAGCCGCAGAGGTTGCTATGCTTACTAAGAATAAGAAATTGGTGACGAAAAGTTTATAAAAAATACAATTCCAGTTTTGAAGGTCTGCATCCCAATACTAGTAGTACGTTACCACCAAATGCATGCAAGCTTTAATTACCTATATATCTACTTCCCCTAAGAACTCATGTATCAGACCTACCAAAATAGATATCTGTAGCTAACACTTATTTATAGTTTCAGTATCGTTCGTTGGAAGATATTTGAGGACCACATCACTAGCTAGAGTGCAAGATAACACTGAAAGATAAATAATTTTGCTTTTTTGGCCAAAGATAAATAATTTTTTTATTTTTTTGGTCAGTAAATTTGACAACCCCTAATTTTAGGTATCCCAATAGATTCGACAACCCCCAATCCTAGATATACAACACACTCACACACTTCTCACACATTTACCAAATTTTTTCCTCAATTGCAATTTTTAGGATTTAAACCCTAAACCTTTGAAGTGGGGAGGAGGAGATATGCCATGTGAATTAAGGCTCATTGGGTATTCCCACTAGTTATAAGACAAACTAAAACACATGGCTAAAAAGATAAAAGAACAAAACATGAAGATATATGCTTAATCCATAGCTTCCGATCAGCGGTACCGCAACACTGCCTCAGCTATCTCCTCCACCGTTGACTTCTTTCCTTCAAAACTTCTCTATTTTGAGTTTTCCAGAGTTCCCAGCAAACAGCCACACTTCGAGCCAACTCATTGACTCCGCCCTGGCTACTGGTGGTGACCCGCAACCACCACGATGCGAAATCAAGAGACCCATTTCGAGCAACAGTCCCAGCAGTGAAAAAAAAGTTTGAAACCGCTACAGCAGGGCCACACCGGTAGAGACAGTGAGTGATTGTTTCATTTTCTAGTTTGCATCTTGGGCATAGGGGCGAGGTTTTTGCAAACCTGTAGTGGATAAGATTCATCACAGGTAACCTTTCATGAATAGCTCTCCATGTAAATAACTGTAGCTTGGTTTGAATTTTTAATTCCCAAATCTGATTCTAAATTTTCTGATTTTGCAACAAAGGGGGAAGTTGCTCTGTTAGAACATGATAGAAATAGTAAGCTATCGTATACCCAGTAGAGACATCATATTGCTTTCGTTTATTCCAGATCCACTGAAGCTTGTCAACACCATCAGCATTCAGCGAGGTGGAGAGAATACGAGTTGCTGTCACCAAAGGAAAAGATTCTTCTATCTGCTCTTGCTTCCATTGGTGATCCGCTGTAAGTAAATTCTTGACCCAGTAAATTTCGGTATCTATGTTGTTGCTGCAATTAGGAATAAATGGGTATGGGGGAGGTAACTGTAAAACCCGGTCAAACCGCAATTCATTAAATATAAATTAAATATGAGCAAATATGGTTAAAAAATTTAGCAATCAGAATTTGAAGATTTAAATATGATATTTGGACTCAGTGAATTTTTCTGAGTCAGAAAACATAGCTTTATGCGTAAAAACACGCACTGAAAATTTGACCGGCAGTACCGACTGAGATCTGTTCAGTACTGCGGTTGAGGAAATTAATTATAAGTAAATAAGGTTAAGAAATTAGAATTTATAATTTGGAAAGATAGAAATATTTAAAATACGATTAAAAATACCAATTTTAAAGGTTTTGTCCCAAAATTGGGCCAACGGGCTAAACCGGTTGGACCGGGCCCATATTGGGCCCAAACCCAACATATATATTCATTATTAATGAGCTTTCAGCTCATTTCCCTTCAAAGAAAGAGAGAGAGCCGTGGAAGTGAGAAGAGAAGAGAGGGGGTGAGGGTTTCACTATTCATCCTCCTCTTCAAACCACTATAACTTGAGTTACGGAGCTCCAATCGATGAGCCGTTTATGACCACGCGTCGCTCTTCTCTTTCTCTTCAATTATATTTAGGTATTGTAGTGAGTTTCTCAATGACCTCTGCCCAGTTTTTGTTTTCTCCTTTGAATTCAAGTTTGATTGTGGGTTTTGAGTAATTTTGTGATTTTGGTTGTTTAGGAGTGCTCTAGTATGAGCCATTGGTGAGTTCCATCAACCAATTTTGTGGGTTAAGGTAAGAAACCTTCTAATCCTTGTAATTTATGAGATTTTTTGAACCCTAAGTTGATGTATGTATGTGATGTGTGTATAGAGTATTAGGTACACTTTTGGAACTTGAATCTTGCTTGTGAACGTGTTTTGTGGAGCTTGGAGCTGAGTTTTGGTGGAGACTTGATGCACCACTATTTCATGGTACATTTTATGATGAATTGAGTGAATTTTATCCACTATTCTCACACTTATGCATATAAATTTCATGTTTTACATTTTCTTTCCTAATTTTGTGCTTTGATTGAAAACATGTTTCTTTGGCCTTAAATTACTAATTTTTAAATCCTCTCTTATTACCATTCGATGCCATGATATGTGTGTTAAGTGTTTTCAGGTTTTCCAGGGCAGTAATGGCTTAGAGAATGGAAAGGAAGCATGCAAAAGTGGAAGGAACACAAGAAATTGAATTTTGGAGAAGCTGGCAGCGACGCGCACGCGTGGACGACGCGTACGCGTGATCAGCGCATCAGGCAAGCGACGCGTACGCGTGGGGGACCCGTACGCGTGATAGAGCGTCACGTGCTGCAATTTGCAGAAAATATTAGGGGCGATTTTTGGGCTTCTTTTGACCCAGTTTCAGGCCCGAAAATACTTATTAGAGGCTGCAGAGTGGAGCTGGAAGGGGGGAATCAAATCATTCAACACTTCATTCATAATTAGTTAGGTTTTAGATGTAGGTTTCTAGAGAGAGAGGCTCTCTCCTCTCTCTAGGTTTTAGGGTTTCTTTTAGTTTTAGTTCTTCTTAATTTCAGATTTCTACTTTAGTTTAATTAGTTTCTTTTCTACTTTTATTTGTTCTAGTACCTTAGTTATCTATTTCATCTTGTTGACTACTTTATGTTGCCACCAATTTATTTTATGAATTCTCATGTTAGATTTGATTTCCCTTTTAATGCAATTTGAGTTATTTCATGTTTATTGCTTCTTCCGTTATTTGTTATCATTGATTTTGCAATTGTTGGTTTTAGATTTTACATTCTCTTATTGCTTTTCTATGCTTTTATTTTGTGCCTTCCAAGTGTTTGATAAAATGCTTGGTTGAATTTTAAATTAGCTTTTTATGTTTTTAGCTTAGATTGAGTAATTTGGAGACTCTTGAATTGTCAAAGTCTCTTGTTGGTTGGTGATTGAAAGTTGCTAGTTGGCTTGAGCTTCACTAACTCTAGTCTTTGATTAGGACTTATGAACTCAAGTTGAATTGCTCACTTGACTTACCTTCAATTGTTAGATGTTAACTAAGTGAGAGTAAAAGGCAATTACCATCACAAGTGACTATGATAATGGGGATAGGAATTCCAATTATCAATCCTTGTTAGGACTTTTCTTAGTTGTTATTTTATTTCCTTGTTATTTATATTACTTGTCTCTTATTACAAAATCCAAAAAGATACTTTTCCATAACCAATAATAACTACACTTCCCTGCAATTCCTTGTGGGTTTTGAGTAATTTTGTGATTTTGGTTATTTAGGAGTGCTCTAGTATGAGCCATTGGTGAGTTCCATCAACCAATTTTGTGGGTTAAGGTAAGAAACCTTCTAACCCTTGTAATTTATGAGATTTTGTGAGCCCTAAGTTGATGTATATATGTGATGTGTGTATTAGAGTATTGGGTACACTTTTGGAACTTGAATCTTGCTTGTGAACGTGTTTGGTGGAGCTTGGAGCTGAGTTTTGGTGGAGACTCCCAAGTGAGAGCTTAAATTTGACTTCCAAGAGGTACGGTTTAAGTTTCATTTAAGTACCGTATAATATGATGTGAATTCCTAGGTTAGATTCCCCTAGGATTAAGCTTGAATGATATGTTTGGATGGATTGATGTGCATAGAGAATGCATGAAGGAAGTTGATACTGTATTTATGAAATTGATATTGGTGTTGGATAATTAGTGTGTATTTATAAGTTATGTTGAATTAATGAAATATTAGGCTAGAGGCCGTGAATTTGGGCCGGAAGCTGGAAAGAGATAAGAACGGTAAGTGATGGTTGATGATTGGTGATTTGATGAGATGATGAATTGAATTATTGATGTGGTTGGTGATTGAAATTTAGTTAATATGTATGTTGGTTAGTAATGTTAAGATTGTGGTTGAGGTTGTGATGTATATTATTGTATGTGAAGGTTGGATATGATAATGATGATGTATATTATTATATATTGTGTTGAATGGAATATGGAATAGTTGAGAATGGGTTGATAGTGTTGAGAACTTGTGAATTGTTAATAATGACGAACCATGATGATGATAGTATATGTATGACTGTGAATCTTGTATGAACTATGAAGTTGAGTTGATTAATTTTGTGCTGGGGATAGTAAGTTTATTGGATTTGTGTATTGGGCTATTTTGAAATGAATTGAGCAATCATATGTGAATTTGGTGTGTTTAGATGTTGGCAAAAAGTTTAGAGTTTTGGTATTGAGAAATGAGATTGGAGAAAATAGAGGTTTGATAAACTTTGTGAAAATTAGATTTTTGGCCGAACTTTGGCGAGCCATAACTCAACTTCCGGACCCCCCAAATTCTTTCAAACTTATTTTATATGAAAATTGAGTCCGTGAAGTTTACGCATTCGAAGAACGGATGAAAAATGTTTTAAAACAAAAGAGTTATGTGCATCGGAAGTTCGGTAGGCAAAACTGAAATCCTGCAGACTTAGTCATTTATGATCAAACTGCAGTGTATGCGTACGCATATTCCTCATTTGCGAAGGGTTATTTTTGTCCGGCATACATGCGTATGCAGACAAGGCTATGTGTACGCGAAATGGGCTAAATTGCACTCCCACGCGTACATGTGACTCCTGAAATTAGCAAAATGAGTTTTATGTTTTAAAATATAATTTTGAACCTCTAAACCTCTATTTTTACCCTTTTAGCCCCTAAACCTTAGTTGTATATTGAGTGGTGAGAAGAAGGTAGGGAGGAGTAGTAACTTAGAGACAAAGAAAGTTTGAGAAGTGGCGAATTATGAATGAGAAGGGTAAAAGTGTGATATGTATATGAATGAATGATTTATAACGAAGTTGATAACGAAAATTATTTTGAGCTTTGACCTGGAAAGGTTCGTGGTTGTTTACCGCTTGCCCAGTTTCGAGAATGTTAGGTGAGGTTCGTAGTGGTGTACCGCCCACGTGTTTTTAAAAGAGATTATTGTGTGGGGTTCGTGGTGGTGTACCTCCCACATATTTTTAAAAGAGAACGTTGTGTGGGGTTCGTGGTGGTGTACCGCCCACATGTTTTTTAAAGAGAATGTTGTGTGTGGGGTTCGTGGTGGTGTACTGCCTGCATGTTTTTAAATGAGAAAGCTTTGTGGGGTTCATGGTGGTTTACTGCCCACGTGTGTATGTTGTTTTCCAATTGAAGATCTTCCGAGGTTTGTGGTGGTGTACCACCTACCAGGTGGGATTTGTGGTGGTGTACCGCCCACCGGTTTTCGAGAGGACAATATCTGGGTTAGCTACCGGGTGTGTCGAGTTCTAGAAAAGTAACCGACACGTGAGCTCACGACCAGTAGGATAGGCATGCATCATCTGCATATGTTTGAATTCTTTGGATTTGCTTAATTACTTTGGTTTGCCTAATTGTACATGCTTCATGATTATTTGCTAATTGCCTTACTTGCGTCACTTGTGTATTGATTATTTGTATTGCTTGCGTTTGTATAAAGTTAAATTACTTGAGGGATGGTTTAGTTCTTGGATTATTCGGTTGGAAGGTAGTGAAAGTATGAAGGGAATTGGGTTAGAATTAGAATCCACTATGATAGTGGCCATGTTATGCATTAGTGAGAACTTAGGTTGGATATGACGAGATAAGAAGTTTAAGATGCTTAGTGAATTTATATTATAGTGCATTGTATTTATTTGGTACTTTTACCGTACTGGAAACTCATGGGTTGGGGGTTCTCATCTCGTACATATATATTCTGTTTTTTAGATGCAAGTCTTGGTGCTCAGCAGTGAGTAGTGGTTCATCTGGGAAGTAGCGAAGTTTACTGGATTCCTGAGTTACTTTTGTTTTAGGATCTCTCCTTTTATTTTGGAAAAACTTTTATTGATGCATGTATATTATTTTGAAACTTGTCTATAGAGGTTGTGATGTATCTTGGGAGAGATAGAAATTTCTGTTGTCAACTGTTTTAGCTCTGTAACCCTAGTCGACCTAAACTTCGTGGGTCGTGACTAGTGGCTAGTATACTTATATTTATGTTAATTCTGTTTTATTCTATTTCTTTCTTATATGCTTTATTTATTTCATCCGTTAGCCAAATGCGTTGAATTTTTTTATTCTTTGATACGTGAGTGTTATGACTTCGCAATTTTATTTTTACTCTTTTCAGGCTTCTCAATTAATAATTCTTTTAATTATACCTATATTTATGTATTAAAAATCCACCTTAAGAGTCGTACCACCTTATTATCATTGACTTATGACTCGAGTATAAGGATTGTATATTAGGGTGTTACAGTAACTAAGGGTCATGCCATATTCGAACATTGGAACCCGAACCTATGCTCCAGCTAATTCCTTTTTTCACAAATTTTCTTCCTTCTAAAAGACTTTGCCAACCCTAAGAAGGTTGTGAACCTTTATCCGCTGTCAGTGTAGTTGCATAATGAAAGTATTTTCCTTTTAGAATTTTGGATAGTAGAGTATTTGGGTTGATAGTGACCCTCCAAAATTGCTTCCCCAGTAGTGCCAAATTACGTGCTCTTAGGTCTTTAAAACCCAGTTCTCCTTCTTTGTTAGGCCTCGACATCATATCCCAGCTAATCCACGCTATTTTACACTCTGAACCTTTTTAACCCCACCATAATTGCATCAATATCCAATGAATCTCCTCCAATAATGAATCTGGTAGTCGAAAACAAGATAGAGTATACACCGAAATTGCTTCACCAACTGCTTTAATGAGTACATACCTTCCACCTGCTGATAGGAGCTTTCTTTTCCACGCTTGGACCCTCTTCTGAACTTTATCCTTAATAACTCCAAAAGTTGCCCTCTTCGATCGTTGGACCACTAATGGAAGCCCCAGGTATTTATCCTGGGTACCCACATCTCTAATATTAAGAGTAGTTGTCAATCTTGTCGAGCATTGGTAGGTGTGTTTTGACTAAAAAAAATAGCAGACTTTTCGAGATTAACTTTCTGTCTACTGGTTATTTCATAATCATAGAGAAGAGGCAAAAGGTTAGAACATGTCTCCTCTGAAGCTTTATAGAAAAGAATAGAATCATCGGCAAACAGTAGATGATTAGCACTTGGACTCCTCCTGTGAATCTGAATTTTCTGAATAGTCCTATTTTACTTTGCCTTGTGTAACAGATAGGAGAAACCTTCTGCGCAAAAAAGAAAAAGATACAGTGACAAGGGATCTCCTTGATGAATACCCTTTGTTGGCCTAAAAAAGCCAAATGGTTGACCTTTCACCAGAACAGAGTAAGAAACAGTGGTGACTAATTCCTGAATCCAAGAAATCCACTTAGAGGCAAAACCTATTCTCTCCATGATAAACCACAAAAACTTCCATTCTACTTTATCATAAACTTTGCTCATATCCAATTTGATCGCCATTTCACATTCCAATCCTATCTTCTTAGTTTTCAAATAATGTATACATTCGTGAGCAATGAGAATGTTATTAGAAATAAGCCTACCCCTCAAAAAGGCACTCTGATTTGGACTAACTATTTTATTCATAAAGTTTTGAAGTCTATGAACCAGGATTTTTGAAAGAATCTTATAGAAAATGGAAGATAGGCTAATAGGTCTAACTTGTGTCTTTTCTCTAGCATCTGGAATCTTTGAAATCAAGCATATTTGAGTATGATTGAAACCTTTAAGCACCCTTCCGCCACCAAAGAAGCTACCCACTGCTTTAAACACATCTCCTCCTATAATATCCTAGTAGCATTGAAAGAATTTTGCTGTGAATCCATCATCTCCAGGGGCACTTTGAGCACAAAAAGAGAAGGTAGCTCTCTTTGTTTCCTCAATAGTCATCGGTCTTATCAATCTTCGGTTCATGGAAGTTGTAACTGAAGGGTTGAACTCATCAAAGAGGTAACTCGGTTCTTCCAGGTTTGTAATTGAAAAAATGTCTTTAAAATAAGTCTCAGCTACCTTAGCAATGCTCTCAGGGTCCGAAGCCATCTCACCATTAGTGGTGGTCAGTCCCCAAATTTTGTTTTTCCGATTCCTGACTTGACACTTTTGGTGAAAATACCTCATATTTTGTCACCTTCTTTCAACCATTTACACCTGGACTTCTCCCTCTAATACCTCTCCTCCTTGTTAAGTTCATTCTCCAATTTATTCTCTAATTCAATCAACTATATACCCCCATGAATGCCGTCTAACCGAACTTAGTCTATTTTAACCGAAATTTCAGCAATTTCTTTCCTTGAATTGTGTCTACCTTGCTGCTGCCATAGGACTAATCAATGGCGACATATCTTCATTTTCTGAGCTAAAGAAAACATAGGAGAACCATAGAATTCTGTTTTCCAAGCCTTGGTAATAATCAGCCAAACCTCCTCTACTTCGCACCAACGAGCTTGGAATTTGAATCTTCTCTTAGTGGTCCAATTTGGTGGGTCAGATTCCAGCAATAATAGGGCATGGTTAGAACCATTTTCAATCAATCTTTTTACCATTGCTGAAGTATAAGCATTTCTCCACTCTTGTCCTGTCACGAATCGGTTAATTCTCTCCCTGATTAGTTCCTCTCCACGCCTCCTATTAGACCAGGTATATGGCTGGCCCATCATCCCAAGATCCATCAATCTGTTATCATTAATAAAACCATTGAAAATATCCATGGAAGCCGATGTGTGAAGATTGCCCCCCTTCCTTCTCATTTTGACTTCTTATAGAATTGAAATCACCCATGATAATGAGGTTATCCTCAAATTGTAGTAGTTGGCCAGATAGATCCTCATATTGTTGAACCCAGATTCGCTCATTAGTATTGAGATACATGCCGACCAGCTCCCAAACCAGATTCTTGCCCTCATCCTTAATTGTAGCAACAATAGAGTAAGAAGTTGTTGTTAATACCCTCACTTCCATATAATCCTTCCATGCTAAGGCAATGCCCCCTGTTAATCCACTTGGGTCTACAATGGTAAAACTTGAATATCCACAAGATCTGAATTTTTGCTCAACATTTCGAGATTGGTTTTTAGTTTTACAGAGAAAAACCAATTTGGGGGAGTAGGATTGGCACATCCCTTTGAGATTGTGGACTGTCAGGGGTCTCTCCAAACCCCGACAATTCTACATGAGGATCCTCATGGTGATACGGGTGCCATTGTGTGGCTGGCACCCTCCACCATATCCAAATCAAATGTATTCTTTGCCCCTGCTTCCTCACTGTCTCTAATCATTTCAACATCATCCTCTGCCTTCCTTTTACTCCCAACGATCTATTTCAATCCTCCATCCCCTGTTCTGGCCATTTGCTTAAATTTCTTAAACTTTCTTGTGCAGTCTATATGGTTAGCAATTTCAGGAAGCATTTCTGTATTTGCATCACCTATGATGGTCATTAAAGTTCTATTTGGCTCCCTTGACAACCCTTTGCTGCCTTTAAACAAATCTGAATTTTCATTCTGCATCTAATTGTTGTCCTTGTTAATCTCACTCCTCTCTGTATCCATCATATTCCTTTTATTCAAAGAGCCTGGCTTATCATTAACCTTCAAGTTTAGTCCCATCAGCCCTTCAATGAGACACTCTGGTACTGGTTTTTTGCAGCGTTGCATCTGAGAGTTGGAAGCGCCTTGCCTCCCTGTTTGCTTGTGACTCTCCCTTATTTCCACCCTTATTCCAATTTGGTCAACCCTTATCCAATCTCCAATTTTATCTTCCTATAGTTGGTTATCCTTCATATCTTCCATAGCTCTTATACAATTTCTGAAATCGTGTCCAATTTTCGCACAATAAGAGCATACTGTCCCCATTCGTTTATACCGAACGACTATTGTAACTGGGTTTTAATCAGGACCTGCCACCTTAAGAGAGTCTTTCATTGATCTACTGTCCTCTATCCCTTGCTTTGATAATTCTAGACTATCTTCCTTTCATATCAAATAAACCCACTTCCATTACCTTACCAATACTAGCCCCTAATTTACGTGCAACCTCCAGGGTTTTGAAGGACTCTGGCACTCCCTAGAACTGTGTCCATATCAGTAGTGATTTGATTAATCGATCTTTCATATGTACTCCTTCTTTCCATTGTTGAACAAACAAGGTGTAATCCTTGAATAATCATGGTGCATCCTTTTCAATCCTCATCACATCCTATTCCTTATAAAAAAAAAGAATTGAAAATTGTTACCTTCGATTTCAGTGACCTGAAACCCCTCTGGGTGTCCCCAGATTGCTCTCAGCACTCCTTCCATTGTTCCTACTAAAAATTGTTTATCAGCAAAAAGCCTCTCGATCAGGCTATTTATGCAAGTGCTAATACCGCCTCTTATGTCTTCCTCCTCCAATTGGATCAGCTTATCAGTCTTCTCATCATTTTCTTGTCCCCTTGTATCAGCCATTCTCCTATAAAAGTAAGAAAGTACCTCTCGCAGTGAACTGTCTTCTATGTTTGTTATGAATTGAGCAATGAAAAGACGTTGACTTTGACGGCACTAAGACTCTGTTTCGGTAAATATGGGTATTAATACTTGTAAAGTTTGAACTTTTATTTTTGTATATTGAATTATAAATGGTAAAGTTTTTAAAGATGATCTAAATTATGTATTATATTTTGTTATGGGTGTTTAAAAAAACGTTCATGACGTTTTGTCTTTATATAATTAAAATAATATTTTTTACAAAACGTCAGTGACATTTTATCCTTTTATAATTAAAAAATATATTTTTTACAAAACGTCAATGATGTTTTGTATTATCATCATAGCAATATAAAATATTAAAATGATCAAATATTATCGTATTTCACACTAAAATTATTCATATCTAAAAATTTTGACCGTAAAGTTTGGGGTAATTTACATAAATAAATTAAATGATGTCCAAAATTATTCAAATATCCTAAATAAACATAGATTACATGTATGCCCTTAACACATTTATATAAATTGAATCGGTATAAGTCAAATTACACGTTTACATGTAAATAGAATCACTTTAATTCGATTTAGCATGACACCTACTAAATCGACATAGGGTACTTCGATTTAGTATAAGAGAAGCGTGGTAAAATTGATTCCTACTAAATTGAATCATCCAAGTTCGAATGAAGAAGAGTTTCTCCATGAAAAATCGAATCAATTAGATTCGAATTAGAGCAAAGTATTTCTCTATATAAAACAAATCAACTTGATTCGATTTAGTGGTAGTGGACCTTATATAAGGATTTGAATTGGCTTGATACAATAATGTATATTCACAATTTTCCCTTCTCCCAAAACCCACGCCAGAGAGAATTTTTAGAGCACAAAGCGACAAAGTTCAAAACTATGATCATGGAAGACAACCTATATTGTTTCTACCTATTAGACAGAGTTGTCCATATTGTTGGTAATATTAATAAGGAGGTGAATACATGAATTTTTTTTCTTCATGCTAGATTAGAAATGTTAGCAATCCTTAGTAACTTAGAATTATTAGATTATAAATGTTAGTTAGAGTAGTAATTTAGAATTGTTTTAAATTAGAATTTTTAAATTAGAAACGTTAGTGATAGGTGAATGTAAATTTTGTAGGAATTTAAATTGTATGGAGAAGGCTAGAGTAGCATGTATGGTGAAAACACCATGATTGAATTTTGCATATATTATATGACTGCGCTTTAATATTTTAGGATAAGATTGTCATTATTTTTGGTAAGAGGTACTTAACAAATTATAAGATTATGAGTTTGGCCATTATTTATTTTTTTTCAACGGGGCATGAATAATATAAAACTCTTTTAATATAGTTATTTGTTGAGGATGTAAAGTTTATTATGAATTTTAAGTAAACTTTTTTTTATTATTACGCAGCTGACCCGATGTATTATCAGCATGAGGAAGCAGCATGGTATGCCTCTAGATAACCGGATCATACTATACCTGCAGATTGTCGAATTATACCATCTTGCGAGACTCAAAAATCATTGGTTTAGGCTGGATGAGCCGCTAGTTAGCGCTTTTGTGGAGAGATGGTGTTCTGAGACACATACATTTTATATGCCATTTAGGAAGTGCACCATCATGTATCGTTACAAGATGTGGTGTACCAGTTAGGCCTTTCGATTGATGGTGACTACATGAGTGGACGCTTGACAGACATCGGAGGTTTATTGAGGGCGGCCAACCTACCTAGACTTGGTTCGAGGAGTTGCTCGATATGTTACCTTATGCAGACTACATTGATAAGTTAACGGTAAAGTGCATGTAGTTTTAGGAGACATTCAGTGAGCTTCCTTTAGATGTAAATGATGAAGAGACCGTAAAAAAGTATATGAGGGCGTACATTGTGATGTTGCTATCGGTTCAGCTATTTGGTGACAAGTCTGGGCGACACGATGATAAACCACTATTTTACGGTTTACTTTGTATTGAATTGAGCGGGTTTTATCCATTATTCTCACACTTATGCATATAAATTGCGTGTTTTACATTTTGCTTCCTAATTCCGTGACATAGTTGAAAATATGTTTCCTAGGCCCTTAAACTGTCAATTTTAATTACTCTTTATTACCATTCGATGCTGTGATCTGTGTGTCAAGTATTTTCAGGCTTTATAGGGCAAAAATGACTTAGAGGATGGAAAGGAAACATGCAAAAGTGGAAGGAACGCGAGAAAATAAAGTTCTGAGAAGCTGGCAGCGACGCGTACGCGTGGGCGATGCGTACGCGTGACTAGCACAGAAGACAAGTGACGCGTACGCGTGACAAGGATTTTTCTCAAGCGACGCGTACACGTGGACAACGCGTACGCGTGACATGCGCCATGTGCAGAAATTGCAGAAAGCGCTGGGGGTGATTTCTGGGCTACTTTTAGGCCCAGTTCCAAGCCCGAGAACACAGAATAGAGGCTGCAGAGTGGGGGAATCACATTCATTCATTCATACAACTTTCATTAACATAATTTTATATTTTAGATGTAGTTTTCTAGGGAGAGAGGCTCTCTCTCCTCTCTCTAGGTTTTAGGGTTCTTAGCTTTAATTCTTCTCTAATTCAAATTTCTATTTTACTTTAATTTAGTTTATCTTCTACATTCTATTATTCTAGTACTTTAGTTATCTATTTCCCTTGTTGATTACTTTATGTTGCTATTTAGTTCATGAATTCTCTTGTTAGATTTGATTTCTTTATTTAATATAATTTGAGGTATTTCATATTTATGATTGCTTTCTTTAGTTTGTGTTATTGATGCTTGTAATTGGTTGTTTGGATTTTATTATCTCTTATTGCTTTTCTATGTTTTTATGTTGTGCCTTCCAAGTGTTTGATAAAATGCTTGGGAGGATTTTAAGTTAGATTTTTATATTCTTGGCTTTGGTTGAGTAATTGGAGACTCTTGAATTATCAAACTCCTTTGTTGATTGATAATTGAATGTTGCTAGTTGATTTGGATCCCTCTAAAGCTAGTCTTTCCTTAGGAGTTGACTAGGACTTGAGGAATCAAATTGATTCATCCACTTGACTTTCCTTCATAGTTAGAGGTTAACTAAGTGGAAGCAATGGACAATTGATGTCATAATTGATAAGGATAACTAGGATAGGACGTCTAGTTTCCACACCTTGCCAAGAGCTTTTCTTTGTTATTAATTTAATTTCTTGCCATTTTATTTCCTTGTTCCTTATTTCAAAAATCCAAAAAGATACTTTTCCATAACCAATAATAACTACACTTCTCAGTAATTTCTTGAGAGACGACCTGAGGTTTAAATACTTCGGTTATTATTTTTATAGTGGTTTGTTACTTGTGACAACCAAATTTTTGTATGAAAGAATTATTGTTGGTTTAGAAACAATACTTGCAGCGAGAATTTATTGTGAAATTCTTTACTAAAAAAAATCTGTTCATCAAAATGGCGCCGTTGCCGGGGAATTGCAAACGTGTGCCTTATTATTGGTTATTGTGAATATTGTGAATAATTTTACTTTTTCGTTTCTTTGTTAGTTATTTCTAGTTTTAGGAGTTTATTCTCACTATTCTCTTATTAGTTTTTATTTTTACTTTCTTTTGTTACTATGAATTCTCACCCCTTTGGTTATGAGTTTGGTCACAATTATGTTGTAGGGAATGGAAACTATAATGCAAACATGCATCAAAGTTGGGACAATCAAAGAAGGGAGGAGCCACAAGGATTTGATCAACCCTCTTGGCAACAACCCCCTCCAAGGCACTGTGAGCAACAACCATTATATGCTGCATACCAAGACAATGGTTATGGTAGATCTTTTCGTGAAAATCAACCTCCACCAAATTACTATGAGCAAGAGCCATTCCAAGGTGCGTACCAAGATGATGAGCGGATAATTTATACGCTTTTTGATACTGTTTTTAGATAGTTTTTAGTATGTTTTAGTTAGTTTTTATTATATTTTTATTAATTTTTAAATAAAAATCACATTTCTGGACTTTACTATGAGTTTGTATATTTTTTTGTGATTTTAGGTATTTTCTTATTGAAATTGGGGGACCTGAGCAAAAATCTGATTCAGAGGCTGAAAAAGGACTGCAGATGCTATTGGATTCTGATCTCCCTTCACTCGAAGTGGATTTTCTGGAGTTACAGAAGCCCAATTAGCGTGCTCTCAATTGATTTGGAAAGTAGACATCTTGGGCTTTCCAGCAATATATAATAGTCCATACTTTTCCCGAGTTTGATGGCCCAAACCGGCATTCCAAGTAAGCATAAAAATTATGGCGTCAAAACGCCAGAACTGGCATAAAAGCTGGAGTTAAACGCCCAAACTGGCACAAAAGCTGGCGTTTAACTCCAAGAAAAGTCTCTACACGTGAAAGCTTCAATGCTCAGCCCAAGCACACACCAAGTGGGCCTGGAAGTGGATTTCTGCATCATTTACTTATTTCTGTAACCCTAGGCTACTAGTTTTCTATAAATAGGACCTTTTGCTATTGTATTTTCATCTTGGAATCTTTTAATCACGTTTTGATGATTGAACCCTCTTTGAGAGGCTGGCCATTCGGCCATGCCTAGACCTTTTGTTCTTATGTATTTTCAATGGCGGAGTTTCTACACCCCATAGATTAAGGTGTGGAGCTCTGCTGTTCCTCATGAATTAATGCAAAGTACTATTGTTTTTCTATTCAACTCAAGCCTATTTCTTCTCCAAGATATTCATTCGCACTCAAGAACATGATGAATGTGATGATTATGTGACACTCATCACCATTCTCACCTATGAATGCGTGCCTGACAACCACTTCCGTTCTACATGCAAATAAGCTTGAATGTGTATCTCTTGGGTTTCTAATCTAAGATTGGAACCTTCGTGGTATAGGCTAGAATTATTGGCGGCCATTCCTGAGATCCAGAAAGTCTAAACCTTGCCTGTGGTATTCCGAGTAGGATCTGAGAAGGGATGACTGTGACGAGCTTCGAACTCGCGAGTGTTGGGCGTAGTGACAGACGCAAAAGGATCAATGGATCCTATTCTGACATGATCGAGAACCGACAGATGATTAGCCGTGCAGTGACAGCGCATTTGGAACATTTTCACTGAGAGGATGGGAAGTAGCCATTGACAACGATGATGCCCAACATAAAGCTTGCCATGGAAAGGAGTATGAATGATTGGAAGAAGGCAATAGGAAAGCAGAGGTTCAGAAGGAACAAAACATCTTCATACGCTTATCTGAAATTCCTACCAATGAATTACATAAGTATCTCTATCTTATTTTATGTTTTATTCATATTTTAATTATCAATTCTCCATAACCATTTGAATCCGCCTGACTGAGATTTACAAGATGACCATAGCTTGCTTCAAGCCGACAATCTCCGTGGGATCGACCCTTACTCACGTAAGGTTTATTACTTGGACTACCCAGTGCACTTGCTGGTTAGTTGTGCGGAGTTGTGACAAAGAGTTGAGATTACAATTGTGCGTATCAAGTTGTTGGCGCCATTAATGATCACAATTTCGTGCACCAAGTTTTTGGCGCCGTTGTGGGGGATTGTTCGAGTTTGGACAACTGATGGTTCATCTTGTTGCTCAGATTAGGTAATTTTATTTTTATTTTTATTTTCAGAGTTTTTAAGAATGAATTCTAGAGTTTCAGATGATGCTTTTATCATCACAGGAGCTAGTTGATTCCCATCAATTTGGCTATTGTATGTAATGTCTTGCTGAAGCTTGGCTTGCCATGTCTAATCTTTTTAGACTGAAGCTTTAGACTAACATTGCATGATTCCTGGAATTCTTATTAAGAATTTTGAAATCTTTATTTTCTTTTCCAAATAATTTTCGAAAAATTACAAAATTTTTTTATAAAATCATAAAACCAAAAATAATCTATGTTTCTTGTTTGAGTCTAGTGTCAAATTTTAAGTTTGGTGTCAATTGCATATTTTGATTTTTTCTTTAAATTTTCGAAAAATTCATGCATGTGGTCTTCATTGATCTTCAAGTTGTTCTTGATGATTTTATTGGGTCTGATATTTAAATTCTCTTGTTTTGTGTGTTTTGTTGTTTCTCATATGCATTCTCAATTTGTTAATATTTTGGTGCACGAAATTGTGATCATCAATGGTGCCAACAACTTGGTACGCACAATTGTAATCTCAACTCTTTGTCACAACTCCGCACAACTAACCAGCAAGTGCACAGGGTCATCCAAGTAATAAACCTTACGTGAGTAAGGGTCGATCCCACGGAGATTGTCGGCTTGAAGCAAGCTATGGTCATCTTGTAAATCTCAGTCAGGAGGATTCAAATGGTTGTGACGATCTTCAAACTCACGAGTGCTGGGCGTATTGACAGACGCAAAAAGAGGGTGAATCCTATTCCAGTATGATCGAGAACCTCCAGATGATTAGCCGTGCCGTGACAGAGCATTTGGACCTTTTTCACAGAGAGGATGGGATGTAGCCATTGACAACGGTGATGCCTTACAGAAAGCTTGCCATGGAAAGGAGTATGAATGATTGGATGAAGACAGCAGGAAAGCAGAGGTTCAGAGGAACGAAAGCATCTCTATACGCTTATCTGAAATTCTCACCAATGATTTACATAAGTATTTCTATCTTTATTTTCTGTTTATTTATTATTATTATTCGAAAACTCCATAACCATTTGATATCCGCCTGACTGAGATTTACAAGATGACCATAGCTTGCTTCATACCAACAATCTCCGTGGGATCGACCCTTACTCACGTAAGGTTTTATTACTTGGACGACCCAGTGCACTTGCTGGTTAGTTGTATCGAAGTTATGACAAAATTATGAATTAAGATTAGAGCACCAAGTTTTTGGAGCCATTACCAGGGATCACAATTTTGTGCACCATCAGGCACGCGTTCATAAGTGAGAATGATGATGAGCGTCACATAATCATCACATTCATCATGTTCTTGTGTGTGAATGAATATCTTAGAGAAGAAATAGGCTTGAATTGAATAGAAAAACAATAGTACTCTGCATTAATTCATGAGGAACAGCAGAGCTCCACACCTTAATCTATGGTGTGTAGAAACTCTACCGTTGAAAATACATAAGAACAAGGTCCAGGCATGGCCGAATGGCCAGCCCCCATAAAGGTCTAGGATAGCATAAAACTAATCAAAGATCAGACGCCTAACATGATAGTAAAAAGTTCTATTTATACTAAACTAGTTACTAGGGTTACAGAAATGAGTAAATGATGCAGAAATTCACTTTCGGGCCCACTTGGTGTGTGCTTGAGCTGAGCATTGAAGCTTTCATGTGTAGAGATCTTTCTTGGAGTTAAACGCCAGTTTGTAACCTGTTTCTGGCGTTTAACTCCAGAATATGGCAGAGAGCCGGCGTTGAACGCCAGTTTGCATCATCTAAACTCAGGCAAAGTCTGAATTATTATATATTGCTGGAAAGCCTTGGATGTCTACTTTCCAACGCAATTAAGAGAGCGCCATTTGGACCTTTGTAGCTCCAGAAAATCCACTTTGAGTGTAGGAAAGTCAGAATCAAACAGCATCTGCAGTCCTTCTTCAGCCTCTGAATCTGATTTTTGCTCAAGTCCCTCAATTTCAGCCAGAAATTACCTGAAATCACAGAAAAACACAAAAACTCATAGTAAAGTCCAGAAATGTGAATTTTATTTAAAAACTAATAAAAATATACTAAAAACTAACTAAATCATACTAAAAACTATGTAAAAACAATCCCAAAAAGCATATAAATTATCCGCTCATGACAACACCAAACTTAAATTGTTGCTTGTCCCCAAGCAACTGAAAATCAAATAGGATAAAAAAGAAGAGAATATACTATAAATTCCAAAATATCAATGAAACTTAGCTCCAATCAGATGAGCGGGACTAGTAGCTTTTTGCCTCTTGAATAGTTTTGGCATCTCACTTTATCCATTGAAGTTCAGAATGATTGGCATCTATAGGAACTTAGATTTCAGATAGTATTATTGATTCTCCTAGTTCAGTATATTGATTCTTGAACACAACTACTTTATGAGTCTTGGCCGTGGCCCTAAGCACTCTGTTTTCCAGTATTACCACCGGATACATAAATGCCACAGACACATAACTGGGTGAACCTTTTCAGATTGTGACTCAGCTTTGCTAAAGTCCTCAATTAGAGGTGTCTAGGGTTCTTAAGCACACTCTTTTTGCTTTGGACCTTGACTTTAACCGCTCAGTCTCAAGTTTTCACTTGACACCTTCACGCCACTAGCACGTGGTTAGGGACAGCTTGGTTTAGCCGCATAGGCCAGAATTTTATTCCTTTAGGCCCTCCTATCCACTGATGCTCAAAGCCTTGGATCCTTTTTATTACCCTTGCCTTTTGGTTTTAAGGGCTATTGACTTTTTGCTCTTGCCTTTTGGTTTAAAGAGCTTTTGGCTTTTTCTGCTTGCTTTTTCTTTTTTTTTTTCGCCATTTTTCTTTTCTCTTCTCTTTTTTTTTCGCAAGGTTTTGTATTCACTGCTTTTTCTTGCTTCAAGAATCAATTTTATGATTTTTCATATTATCAATAACATTTCTCCTTTTTCATCATTTTATCAATAATATTTAGTGAGGGTGACGTCTTCCTCTTCTTGAAGAACCAATAGTGCTCTTGAGCTCATGTATGTCTCTTCCTTGTCTTTGTTGCTCCTCCCTTATAGCTCTTTGATCTTCTCTAATCTCATGGAGGATGATGGATTGCTCTTGGTGCTCCATCCTTAGTTGTCCCATGTTAGAACTTAATTCTCCTAGGGAGGTGTTGATTTGCTCCCAATAGTTTTGTGGAGGGAAGTGCATCCCTTGAGGCATCTCAGGGATTTCATGGTGAGAAATTTCCTCATGTTCTTGTTGAGGTCCATGATCTCTTGTTTGCTCCATCCTCTTCTTAGTGATGGGCTTGTTCTCTTTAATAAGGATGTCTCCCTCTATGTCAATTCCAGCCGAATTGCAGAGGTGACAAATGAGGTGAGGAAAGGCTAACCTTGCCAAAGTGGAGGACTTGTCAGCCACCTTGTAGAGTTCTTGAGGTATAATCTCTTAAACTTCTACTTCATCCCCAATCATGATACTATGGATCATGATGGCCCGGTCTATAGTAACTTCAGACCGGTTGCTAGTACGAATGATTGAGCGTTGAATAAACTCCAACCATCCTCTAGCTATAGGCTTAAGGTCCAGTCTTCTCAATTGAACCGGCTTGCCTCTTGAGTCAACTTTCCATTGAGCTCCTTCTACACATATGTCCATGAGGACTTGGTTCAACCTTTGATCAAAGTTGACCCTTCTAGTGTAGGGGCGTGCGTTTTCTTCCATCATTGGTAAGTTGAACGCCAGCCTTACATTTTCCGGACTGAAATCTAAGTATTTCCCCCAAACCATGGTAAGCCAATGCTTTGGATTCAGGTTCACACTTTGATCATGGTTCCTAGTGATCCATGCATTTGCATAGAACTCTTAAACCATTAGGATCCCGACTTGTTGAATGGGGTTGGTGAGAACTTCCCAACCTCTTCTTCGGATTTCATGTCGGATCTCCGGATACTCATTCTTTTTGAGCTTGAAAGGAACCTCAGGGATCACTTTCTTCTTGGCCACAACTTCATAGAAGTGGTCTTGATGGACCTTTGAGATGAATCTCTCCATCTCCCATGACTCAGAGGTGGAAGCAATTGCCTTCCCTTTCCTCTTTCTTGAGGTTTCTCTGGTCTTAGGTGCCATTGATGGTTATGGAAAAATAAAAAGCTATGCTTTTACCACACCAAACTTAAAATGTTTGCTCGTCCCCGAGCAAAAGAAGAAAGAAAGAAGGAGGAGAAGAAGAAGAAAAATGGAGGAGAGGGAGAGAGGTGTGTATTCGGCCAAGGGGAAGAAGAGAGGGTTGCGTTGTGTGAAAATGAAGAAGGAATGAGGGGTTTATATATGAGTGGGGGGAGGTTTAGGGTTCGGCCATTAGGGTTGGGTTTGGGAGGGAAAAGAGTTTGAATTTTGGAGGTAGGTGGGGTTTTTGGGGAAGAGAGGATGGATGTGAGTGGTGAAGAGGTGATGGGGAAGAGTGATTGAGGTGATTGGTGAAGGGTATTTGTGGAAGGGAGTTATGAAAAGGTGTGAAGATGAGAGAAGAAAATGTGGGGATCCTGTGGGGTCCACAGATCCTGTGGGGTCAAGGACTTAACATCCCTGCTCCAATTAGGCGTGTAAAACGCCCTTAGCATGCATGTTTGGCGTTAAACGCCAGCTTGCTGCTTGTTTTTGGCGTTAAACGCCCAAATGTAGCCTGTTTATGGCGTTTAACGCCACTTCCATGCTCTGTTCTGGCGTTAAACGCCAGTCTGGTGGTTGTTTCTGGCGTTTAACGCCAGCTTGATGCTTCTTTCTGGCATTAAACGCCAGTTTGATGCTTCTTTCTGGCGTTTAAACGCCAGTAAGTTCTTCCTCCAGGGTGAGCTATTTTTAAAGCTGTTTTTCATTCTGTTTTTTATTTTTCAGTAGTTTTTGTGACTCCACATGATCATCAACCTAAAAAAAACATAAAATAACAATAGAAAATAAATAGATATAATTAAATAACATTGGGTTGCCTCCTAACAAGCGCTTCTTTAATGTCAATAGCTTGACAGTGAGCTCTCATGGAGCCTCACAGATGTTCAGAGCATTGTTGGGACCTCCCAACACCAAACTTAGAGTTTGACTGTGGGGCTTTGGTTGACTCTGCAGTGAGAGAAGCTCTTCATGCTTACTCTCCATGGTTATAGAAGGAGATCCTTGAGTTTTAAATACAAGGTTGTCCTTATTCAGTTGAAGGACCAATTCTCCTCTGTCCACATCAATCACAGCTCTTGCTGTGGCTAGGAAGGGTCTTCCAAGGATGATGGATTCATCCTCATCCTTTCTAGTGTCTAGGATTATGAAATTAGCAGGGATGTAAAGGCCTTCAACCTTTACTAACACATCCTCTACTTGTCCATAAGCCTATTTTCTTGAGTTGTCTGCCATCTCTAAAGAGATTCTGGCAGCTTGCACCTCAAAGATCCCAAGTTTCTCCATTAAAGAGAGTGGCATTAAGTTTATTCCTGACCCCAGGTCACACAGAGCCTTCTCAAAGGTCATGGTGCCTATGTTACAGGGAATTAGGAATTTACCAGGATCCTATTTCTTTTGAGGTAATTTCTGCCTATCCAATGCATTTAGTTCATTGGTGAGCAAGGGAGGTTCATCTTCCCAAGTCTCATTACCAAATAGCTTGGCATTCAGCTTCATGATTGCACCAAGGTACTTAGCAACTTACTCTTCAGTAATGTCTTCATCCTCTTCAGAGGATGAATACTCATCAGAGCTCATGAAGGGCAGAAGGAGGTTCAATGGAATTTCTATGGTCTCTAGATGAGCCTCAGATTCCCTTGGTTCCTCAAAGGGAAACTCCTTATTGGTCACTGAGCGTCCTAGGAGGTCTTCCTCACTAGGATTCACGTCCTCCTCCTCCTCTTTAGGTTCGGCCACACCAAGCAAGGTAATGGCCTTCCACTCTCTTTTTGGATTCTCTTCTGTATTGCTTGGGAGAGTACTAGGAGGGGTTTCAGTGACTCTTTTACTCAGCTGACCCACTTGTGCCTCCAAATTTCTAATGGAGGACCTTGTTCCATTCATGAAACTTAGAGTGGTCTTAGATAGATCAGAGACTATATTTGCTAAGCTAGATGGATTCTGCTCAGAATTCTCTGTCTGTTTCTGAGTGAATGATGAAAAAGGCTTGCTATTGCTAAACCTGTTTCTTCCACCATTATTAAAGCCTTGTTGAGGCTTTTGTTGATCCTTCCATGAGAAATTTGGATGATTTCTCCATGAGAGATTATAGGTATTCTCATAGGGTTCCCCCATGTAATTCACTTCTGTTATTGCAGGGTTCTCAGGATCATAAGCTTCTTCTTTAGAAGATGCCTCGTGAGTACTGTTGGATGCAGCTTGCAATCCATTCAGATTCTGAGAAATCATACTGACTTGCTAAGTCAATATTTTATTCTGAGCCAATATGGTATTCAGAGTATCAATTTCAAGAACTCCCTTCCTCTGAGGCGTCCCATTACTCACAGGATTCCTTTCAGAAGTGTACATGAACTGGTTATTTGCAACCATGTCAATGAGTTCTTGAGCTTCTGCAGGCGTTTTCTTTAGGTGAATGGATCCACCTGCAGAATGGTCCATTGACATCTTTGATAATTTAGACAGACCATCATAGAATATATCTAGGATGGTCAATTCTGAAAGCATGTTAGAAGGACACTTTTTGGTCAGTTGCTTATATCTCTTCCAAGCTTCATAGAGGGATTCACCTTCTTTCTGTTTGAAGGTTTGAAAATCCACTCTAAGCTTGCTAAGCTTTTGAGGAGGAAAGAACTTGGCTAAGAAAGCCGTGACCAGCTTATCCCAAGAGTTCAGGCTATCTTTAGGTTGAGAGTCCAACCATATTCTAGCTCTGTCTCTTACAGCAAACGGGAAATACATAAGCCTGTAGACCTCGGAGTCAACCCCATTGGTCTTAACACTATCACAGATCTGTAAGAATTCAGTTAAGAACTAAAATGGATCTTCTAATGGAAATCCATGAAACTTGCAGTTCTGTTGCATCAGAGAAACTAATTAAGGCTTTAGCTCAAAATTGTTTGCTCCAATGGCAGGGATTGAGATGCTTCTTCCATGTAAATTAGAATTTGGTGTAGTAAAGTCACCAAGCATCTTCCTTGCATTGTAATTATTTTCGGCCATGTCTCCTTCTTTTTCAAAAATTTCTGTCAAATTTTCTCCAGAGAGTTGTGCTTTAGCTTCCCTTAGCTTCCTCTTCAGAGTCCTTTCAGATTCAGGATCAGCTTCAACAAGAATGTTCTTATCCTTGTTCCTGCTCATATGAAAAAGAAGAAAACAGAAAAGAAAATATGAAATCCTCTATGTCACAGTATAGAGATTCCTTTAAGTGAGTAGAAGAAGAAAAGAATAGAAGAAGGAAAATTCGAACACCAGGAGGAAGAGAGGGTTCAAATTTTTAGATGAAGAGAAGTGTTAGTAAATAAATAAAATAATTAGAAAGAGATAAGGGGGAGAGAATTTCGAAAATTAAATAAATTAAAATAAAAGTATTTTTGTTTTTAATTTGAAATTAAAGTTAAAATTCGAAAACTTAAAAAGAAAAATAAAATTAAATCAAACTAAAATTTAAAACAAATAGTTAATTGAAAAGAAATTTTGAAAAAGAGGAATGTGATTTTCGAAAATTAGAGAGAGAATTAGTTAAGTAGTTTTGAAAAGGATATGATTGAAATAGTAAACTTTTAAAATCAACCAAAAAGTCAAGTAGTTAATTGAAAAAGATTTGAAAATTAATTTTTGAACAGATAAGAAGTTAGAAAAATTTTGAAATTGATTTTGAAAAAGATGTGATTGACATTTAATTTGAAAAAAGATTTGAAAAAGAAATTTAAAAATATTTGATTTTGAAAATTAAAGTTGATTACTTGACTAACAAGAAACAAAAATATATGATTTAAAATTTAAAGATTAAACCTTTCTTAAGAGGCAAGTAACAAACTTGAAAAATTTTGAATCAATCACATTAATTGTTAGTAAAGATTTTGAAATTATGAAACAAAATAAGAAAAATATTTTTGAAAATCAATTTGAAATTTTCGAAAATTATGAAAGAAAAATGAAAAATATTTGATTTTTGAAAAAGATTTGAAAAAGATAGGATTTTTAAATTGAAAATTTGACTTGACTCATAAGAAATAACTAAATTTTAAAAAGTTTTGAAAAAGTCAACTCAAATTTTTGAAATTTATGAGTGAAATAAGGGAAAGATATTTTTTTTTTGAATTTTTAATGAAGAAAGAGAAAAACAACCAAAAGACTCAAAACATGAAAATTTTGGATCAAAACAAATGATGCATGCAAGAACACTATGAATGTCAAGATGAACACCAAGAACACTTTGAATGTCAAGATGAACACCAAGAACTTATTTTTGAAAAATTTTTAAGAAAAGAAAAACATGCAAGACACCAAACTTAGAAATTTTCAAACTTTAGACACTAACAAATTGAAAATGCATATGAAAAACAAGAAAAGACACAAAACATGAAAATGCAAAGATCAAACAAAGAAATTCATCAAGAACAACTCGAAGATCATGAAGAACATATGATGAATTTTCGAAAATAAGAAGAATGCAATTGACACCAAACTTAAAATTTGACACTAGACTCAAACAAGAAACACAAAATATTTTTGGTTTTATGATTTTGTTAAAAAATTTTTTGGATTTTTCGAAAGTTATTTTGAAAAAGAAAATAAGAAACTCAAAATTTTTAATAAAGATTCCAGGAATCATGCAATGTTAGTCTAAAGCTTCAGTCTAAAGAGATTAGACAGGGCAAAACAAGCTTCAGCAGGACATTACATACAACAGCCAAATTGATGGGAATCAACTGACTCCTGTGATGATAAAAGCATCATCTGAAATGCTAGAATTCATTCTTAAAAATTCTGAAGAACATAGAATAATTTATTTTTTTTTTGAAAATTTTTCGAAAATAAAAAGAACAAAAACAAAAGGCTTAAAATTAAAATAAAATTACCTAATCTGAGCAACAAGATGAACCGTCAGTTGTCCAAACTCGAACAATCCCCGGCAACGGTGCCAAAAACTTGGTGCACGAAATTGTGATCCTTAACAACGGCGCCAAAAAATTGTTGCTCGGAACGTAATTCACACACTTTGTCACAACTTCGCACAACTAACCAACAAGTGCACTGGGTCGTCCAAGTAATAAACCTTACGTGAGTAAGGGTCAATCCCACGGAGATTGTCGGCTTGAAGCAAGCTATGGTCACCTTGTAAATCTCAGTCAGGCGGATTCAAATGGTTATAGGGTTTTAATAATTAAAATATAATTAAAATATAAAATAGGATAGAGATACTTATGTAATTCCTTGGTGAGAATTTCAGATAAGCGTATAGAGATGCTTTTGTTCCTCCTGAACCTCTGCTTTCCTACTGTCTTCATCCAATTATTCATACTCCTTTCCATGGCAAGCTTTGTGTAGGGCATCACCGTTGTCAATGGCTACTTCCCATCCTCTCAGTGAAAATGGTCCAAGATGCGCTGTCACCACATGGCTATTCATCTGTCGGTTCTCGATCATACTAGAATAGGATTCGGTAATCCTTTTGCGTCTGTCACTATGCCCAGCACTCGCGAGTTTGAAGCTCGTCACAGCCATCCCTTCCCGGATCCTACTCGGAATACCACAGACAAGGTTTAGACTTTTCGGACCTCAAGATTGGCCGCCAATAGTTCTAGCCTATATCACGAAGACTCTGATCTCACGATCAGAAGGCTAAGAGATACACATTCAAGCTTGTTTGCATGTAGAACGGAAGTGTTTGTCAGGCACGCGTTCATAAGTGAGAATGATGATAAGCGTCACATAATCATCACATTCATCATGTTCTTGTGTGCGAATGAATATCTTAGAGAAGAAATAGGCTTGAATTGAATAGAAAAACAATAGTACTTTGTATTAATTTATGAGGAACAGCAGAGCTCCACACCTTAATCTATGGTGTGTAGAAACTCTATCGTTGAAAATACATAAGAACAAGGTCCAGGCATGGACGAATGGCCAGCCCCCATAAAGGTCTAGGATAGCATAAAACTAATTAAAGATCAGACACCTAACATGATAGTAAAAAGTTCTATTTATACTAAACTAGTTACTAGGGTTACAGAAATGAGTAAATGATGCAGAAATTCACTTCCGGGCCCACTTGGTGTGTGCTTGGGCTGAGCATTGAAGCTTTCATGTGTAGAGGTCTTTCTTGGAGTTAAACGCTAGTTTGTAACCTGTTTCTGGCGTTTAACTTTGCTTTGCAACCTGTTTCTCGCGTTTAACTCCGAATAGGGCAGAGAGTCAGCGTTGAACGCCAATTTGAGTCATCTAAACTCGGGCAAAGAATGGACTATTATATATTGCTGGAAATCCCTGGATGTCTACTTTCCAACGCAATTGAGAGCGTGCCATTTGGACTCCTGTAGCTCCAGAAAATCCACTTTGAGTGTAGGGAGGTCAGACTCCAATAGCATCTGCAGTCCTTCTTCAGCCTCTGAATCTGATTTTTGTTCAAGTCCCTCAATTTCAGCCAGAAATTACCTGAAATCATAGAAAAACACACAAACTCATAGTAAAGTCCAGAAATGTGAATTTTATTTAAAAACTAATAAAAATATACTAAAAACTAACTGGTGCACGAATTGTGAATCACACTTTTCACAACTCGTACCACTAACCAGCAAGTGCACTGGGTCGTCCAAGTAATACCTTACGTGAGTAAGGGTCGAATCCCACGGAGATTGTTGGTTTGAAGCAATCTATGGTTATCTTGCAATTCTTAGTCAGGAAGTCAATTTTATTTATCAGTTGAATTGCGAATAAACAAGAGAGTATGGGTTAAAGGTTACTTGTTATGCAGTAATGGAGAATATGTTGGAGTTTTGGAGATGCTTTATCTTCTGAATCTCTGCTTTCCTCTGTCTTCTAATTCACGCACGCACATCCTTCTATGGCAAGCTGTGTGTTGGGGCATCACCGTTGTCAATGATTACATCCCCTCCTCTTGTGAAAATGTTCCAAATGCTCTGTCACAGCACGGCTAATCATCTGAGGTTCCCGATCATGCTGGAATAGGATTCACCCTCCTTTTGCGTCTGTCACTACGCCCAGCACTCGCGAGTTTGAAGCTCGTCACAGTCATTCAATCCCTGAATCCTACTCGAAATACCACAGACAAGGTTTAGACTTTCCGGATTCTCATGAATGCCGCCATCAATCTAGCTTATACCACGGAGATTCTGATTAAGGAATCTAAAAGATATTCATTCAATCTGATGTAGAACGGAGGTGATTGTCAGACACACGTTCATGGATTGAGGAAGGTGATGAGTGTAACTGATCATCACCTTCTCCATAGTTAGACGCGAATGGATATCTTAGATAGGAACACGCATGTTTGAATGGAAAACAAAACTACTTGCATTAATTCATCGAGACACAGCAGAGCTCCTCACCCCCAACAATGGAGTTTAGAGACTCATGCCGTCAAAGAGTACAAAGTTTTGATCTAAAATGTCATGAGATATAAAAGAAGTCTCTAAAAGTTGTTTAAATACTAAACTAGTAGCCTAGGTTTACAGAAAATGAGTAAACTATAGCAGATGATATAGAGATCCACTTCTGGGGCCCACTTGGTGTGTGCTGGGGCTGAGACTTAAGCAATTTACGTGCATAAGGCCATTTTGGGCGTTCAACGCCAGGTTTGGATCCATTTCTGGCATTGAACTCCAACTTTTGATCCTTTTCTGGCGCTGGACGCCATAATTGGGCAGAGAACTGGTGTTGAACGCCAGTTTACGTCATCTATCCTTGAGCAAAGTATAGACTATTATATATTTCTGAAAATCTCTGGATGTCTACTTTCCAACGCAATTGAAAGCACGCCATTTCGAGTTTTGTAGCTCCAGAAAATTCACTTTGAGTGAAGGGAGGTCAGAATCCAACACCATTAGCAGTCCTTTTTCAGCCTGAATCAGATTTTTGCTCAGCTCCCTCAATTTCAGCCAGAAAAATACCTGAAATTATAGAAAAATACACAACTCATAGTAAAGTCCAGAAATATGAATTTTTCCTAAAAACTAATGAAAATAAACTAAAAACTAACTAAAACATACTAAAAACTATATGAAATTAACTCCAAAAAGCGTATAAAATATCCGCTCATCACAACACCAAACTTAAACTGTTGCTTGTCCTCAAGCAACTAGACAAATAAAATAGAAGACTAATAGGTTGAGAAGCAATAATATCTTAGAGTTTTTGAGTGAAGCTCAGATTCTAATTAGATGAGCGGGACTAGTAGCTTTTTGCTTCCGAACAGTTTTGGCATCTCACTTTATCCATTGAAGCTCAGAGTGATTGGCATCTATAAGAACTTAGAATTCAGATAGTGTTATTGATTCTCCTATTTTAGTATGATGATTCTTGAACACAGCTATTTCATGAGTCTTGGCCGTGGCCCTAAGCACTTTGTTTTCCAGTATTACCACCGGATACATAAATGCCACAGACACATAATTGGGTGAACCCTTTGGATTGTGACTCAGCTTTGCTAAAGTCTCCAATTAGAGGTGTCCAGAGTTCTTAAGCACACTCTTCTTTCTG
Organism: Arachis hypogaea; assembly: GCF_003086295.3. Lineage (NCBI taxonomy): Eukaryota > Viridiplantae > Streptophyta > Magnoliopsida > Fabales > Fabaceae > Arachis > Arachis hypogaea. The sequence continues at coordinate 27,649,539 of NC_092047.1, read as the reverse complement.
CTTTGGACCTTGACTTTAACCGCTCAGTCTCAAGTTTTCACTTGACACCTTCACGCCACAAACACATGGTTTGGGACAGCTTGATTTAGCCGCTTAGGCCAGGATTTTATTCCCTTAGGCCCTCCTATCCACTGATGCTCAAAGCCTTGGGATCCTTTTTATTACCCTTGCCTTTTGATTTTAAGGGCTATTGGCTTTTTCTGCTTTTCTCTCTCTTTTTTTTTTGCTGCTTTTTCTTGCTTCAAGAATTATTTTTATGATTTTTCAGATTATCAATAACATGTCTCATGTTCACCATTCTTTCAAGAGCCAACATATTTAACAGTCTTAAACAACAAATTCAAAAGACATATGCACTGTTCAAGCATTCATTCAGAAGGCAGAAAGTATTACCACCACATGTAACTAATTAGAATTTCTCTTATTAAAACTCGAAATTTTATTGCCTCTCATTCAAAAGATCTACTATTTTATTCATGTTTGCTGATGATGAGAAAAATAAACTATGGCTTAATTGGAGATAAAATCAAAATAGATACTAATTACTACTATATGACTCCTAAGGTGAACTTCTATAACGACACTATCACAGAGTTAAAGCAGAAATTGGAATTTAACAACTTTAGTTCTAGGAAATGGGTGTTCCTCGGATCTTTGGGGTGCTTTGTCCTTCAAGAGATAACTTCTGGCGCTTCAAGTCCCTCAAGTCACGCCCTTGCTCCTCTTGTTCTTTAAACATATAGGTGAGAATTTGACTGTGCTCCTTCTGTTCTTTTATTATTTGTTCCATAGCTTCCCGTATCTTGGTAACAGACATCTCAAGATACTCCCAATATTCAGATTGAGGGATTTCTGGGAGAAATTCCTGTGTTTTCTTCTTGGTGGGATCATCCTGTGCTTGTTGTTTTTCCATTGATGCTTTGGTGATTGGTTTCTCAACTGAGATATACTCAGTTATTCCCATCCTTACCCCAACGTCCTTGCAGAGCAGAGAAACCACGTTTGGATAAGCCAACCTGGCTTTTTTAGAATTTTTGTTAGCAATTTTGTAGAGTTCAGCTGAGATCAGCTGATGAACTTCCACTTCTTTTCCCATCATGATGCAATGGATCATCACTGCTCTTTTAACTGTGACTTCAGAACGGTTGCTAGTAGGCAACAGAGAATGCCCAATGAAGTCCAGCCATCCTCTGGTGACTGGTTTGAGATCTTCTCTCTTGAGTTGATTTGGGACACCCTTTGTGTTGGTGGTCCACCTAGATCCAGGGATATATATGTCCTCTAGAATCTTATCCAGGCCCTTGTCTGTTCTCATCATTCTCCTGTTGAAGGAGTCTGGATCATCTTTCAGCTGAGGTAGCTTTAAGATCTCTCTGATCTTGTCAAGGGTGGTGTGAACAATCTTTCCTCTGACCATGGTCCGATATTCATAGAAAGCAGTTCCAGATAGTTTTTGCTTGTCAGTCTGCCACATATTAGCATAGAACTCCTGGATCATATTCCTTCCCACTTTCGTTTCAAGATTAGCTAGGACTTCCCAGTTCCTGATTCGAATTTGCTCCTGGATCTCCAGATATTCATCTTCTTTCAGATCGAATCTAACTTCCGGGATCACTGATCTCAGACCCATTATTTTGTTATAATGGTCTGAATGTTCTTTAGATAAGAACTTCCCTTGATTCCAAAGTGGTTTTGGAACGCTCTCTTTCTTACCTCTTGGAGTGGGTTGTTTTCCTTTAGGAGCCATGATCTTAGTGATCGCGGATAAACACACCAAAATTAGAGGTTTGCTTGTCCTCAAGCAAAAAAAAAAGAAAGGAGAGGGAAAGATGGAGAGCTAGGTGCAATTGTTGATGGGAGGGGAGGGAGGCCGAACTCAAATTTAAAGGGAGGGAGGGTGAGTTTTCAAAAAAAGAGATAAAGATATGATAAAAAGATTGATTTGGAAAAGATAAGATAGAAGATATGATAAGAGAGGATATAGTTTAAAATTGAAAAGATATGAAAGATTTTTGAAAAAGATAAATCTAGATTTTGAAAAAGATAATGTGGAGATTTGAAAAAGATATTAGTTGGAAAAAATTAGATTTGTTTTGAAAATAGGATTTGAAAAGAGTTGGATTGAATTTGCAAAGAGGCTTGGTGTTTATGGATTAAGATACATTTGATATTTTTAAAGTAGGATTTTTAGACATTAGGGATTTTAGAAATCATGGTTCTTAACATGTTTATGCAAGAAATCATGAATTGAAGTATGAAAATCAAGATTAGAATGAAAAAATATGAAGAAAAATGAGTTTGCCTCCTCCCTGCCATCCTGGCGTTTGAACGCCCAAACACTGCCTGTTTTGGGCGTTCAACGCCCAAATGTTGATCTCCTGGGCGTTCAACGCCCAGTTGTTGCCCTTTTCTGGCGTTGAACGCCAGATTGCTACCCTTACTGGCGTTCAGCGCCCACTGGCTGCCCCTTTTGGGCGCTGAACGCCCAAAATAGGCTCTTACTGGTGTTTTCTTGCCAGTGAGCTCTTTTTCTCTGTTTTTTGTGCAAATTCCTTCTGTAACCCTGTGAACTTATGAAATTGATTCTTTACCTTGTCATCAATGAACTCTATATAAACAAATAAAAATAAAAATAGAAATAGGGCAAAATTCTTAGAGGATTGATGCCCCATGGCTGGGTTGCCTCCCAGCAAGCGCTTCTTTATTGTCTTTAGCTAGACCTTGCTGAGCTTTTAGTCTAGCTTCAGCCTTGAGCACTCTTGCTCAATGTTGCCTTCAAGATAGTGTTTGATTCTCTGTCCATTGACAATGAACCTCTTATCAGAATCAATATCTTGAAGCTCCACATAACCATATGGTGATACACTTGTGATCACGTATGGTCCCCTCCACCGGGATTTCAATTTCCTGGGGAATAGCCTGAGTCTAGAGTTGAACAGCAGAACCTTCTGTCCTGGCTCAAAGATTCTAGATGACAGCTTTCTGTCATGCCACTTTTTTTATTTCTCTTTATAAAGCTTGGCATTTTCGAAAGCCTTGAATCTGAATTCCTCTAGCTCATTTAGCTGGAGCAATCTTTTTTCTCCAGCTAATTTGGCATCAAAGTTTAGGAATCTGGTTGCCCAGTAGGCTTTATGTTCCAGTTCCACGGACAGGTGACATGCCTTACCATACACAAGTTGGTATGGAGAGGTCCCTATAGGGGTCTTGAATGCTGTTCTGTAAACCCACAGAGCATCATCCAAGCTCCTTGCCCAATCCTTTCTACGGGTACTTACTGTCCGTTCTAGGATTCTCTTTAATTCTCTGTTAGAGACTTCAACTTGCCCATTAGTTTGTGGATGATATGGAGTAGCCACCTTATGGCGAATTCCATACCGAACCATGGCAGAGTAAAGCTGTTTATTGTAGAAGTGAGTGCCCCCATCACTGATTAGTACTCTAGGGACACCAAACCTGCTAAAGATATGTTTCTGGAGGAACTTCAGCACTGTTTTAGTATCATTGGTGGGTGTGGCAATGGCCTCTACCCATTTTGATACATAGTCAACTGCCATCAGAATATAAGTGTTTGAGTATGATGGTGGGAAAGGTCCCATGAAATCAATTCCCCATACGTCAAACAACTCAATTTCCAAGATTCCTTGTAGAGGCATGGCGTAACCATGAGGCAGATTACCAGCTCTTTGGCAACTGTCACAGTTACGTACAAACTCTCGGGAATCTTTATAGAGTGTGGGCCAATAGAAGCCACATTGGAGGACCTTGGTGGCTGTTCGCTCACCTCCGAAATGGCCTCCATATTAAGATCCATGTCAATGCCACAGGATCCTCTGTGCTTCTTCTCTAGGCACACACCTACGGATTATTCCGTCTGCACATCTCTTAAAGAGATAAGGTTCATCCCACAAGTAGTACTTTGCATCAGTAATTAATTTCTTCTTTTGTATCCTGTTGTACTCCTTGGGTATGAACCTTACAGCTTTATAGTTTGCAATATCGGCAAACCATGGTGTTTCCTGAATGGCAAATAAATGCTCATCCGGAAAAGTCTCAGAGATCTTAAGAGAGGGGAGGGGCGTCCCTTCTACTGGCTCTATCTGGGACAGATGATCAGCCACTTGGTTCTCTGTCCCTTTTCTGTCTCTTATTTCTATATCAAACTCTTGCAGAAGCAACACCCATCTGATGAGCCTGGGTTTTGAATCCTGCTTTGTGAGTAGATATTTAAGAGCAGCATGATCAGTATACACAATCACTTTTGATCCTACTAAGTATGATCTGAACTTGTCAATGGCGTAAACCACTGCAAGTAATTCTTTTTCTATGGTTGTGTAATTTTTCTGGGCATCATTTAGAACGCGACTAGCGTAATGAATGACGTGCAGAAGCTTGTCATGCCTCTGTCCCAACACTGCACCAATGGCGTGATCACTGGCATCACACATTAGCTCAAATGGTAATGTCCAGTCTGGTGCAGAAATAACTGGTGCTGTGACCAGCTTAGCTTTCAGTGTTTCAAACGCCTGCAGGCACTCTGTGTCAAACACAAATGGCGTGTCAGCAGCTAGCAGATTGCTTAGAGGTTTTGCGATTTTTGAAAAATCCTTTATAAACCTCCTATAGAATCCTGCATGCCCCAGAAAGCTTCTGATTGCCTTAACATTGGCAGGTGGTGGTAATTTTTCAATTACCTCTATTTTTGCTTGATCCACCTCTATTCCCTTGTTTGAGATTTTATGCCCAAGGACAATCCCTTCAGTCACCATGAAGTGACATTTTTCCCAATTTAAAACTAGGTTGGTCTCTTGGCATCTCTTCAAAACAAGTTTTAGGTGATCAAGACAGGAGCTGAATGAGTCTCCATATACTGAGAAGTCATCCATGAAGACTGGTGCACGAAATTGTGATGTCCAGGCTCAAACTATTCCTGGCACGTGAGCAACTTGGTACGCGTAATCGTGATTACACATTCATAATATGTCACAACTTCGATACAACTAACCAGCAAGTGCACTGGGTCGTCCAAGTAATACCTTACATGAGTAAGGGTCGAATCCCACGGAGATTGTTGGTATGAAGCAAGCTATGGTCACCTTGTAAATCTCAGTCAGGTAGATATAAAGTGATAATGGTGTTTTCGAATATTATATAATAAAATAGGGATAGAGATACTTATGTAATTCATTGGTAGGAATTTCAGATAAGCCAGTTTACGTCATCTATCCTTGAGCAAAGCATGGACTATTATATATTGCTGGAAAGCCCGGATGTCTACTTTCCAACGCAATTAAAAGCACGCTATTTCGAGTTCTGTAGCTCCAGAAAATTCACTTTGAGTGCAGGGAGGTCAGAATCCAACAACATCAGCAGTCCTTTTTCAGCCTGAATCAGATTTTTGCTCAGCTCCCTCAATTTTAGCCAGAAAAATACCTGAAATTACAGAAAAACACACAACTCATAGTAAAGTCCAGAAATATGAATTTTCCTAAAAACTAATGAAAATAAACTAAAAACTAACTAAAACATACTAAAAACTATATGAAATTAACTCCAAAAAGTGTATAAAATATTCGCTCATCACTAACTAAATCATACTAAAAACTATGTAAAAACAATGCCAAAAAGCGTATAAATTATCTGCTCATCAGGAGCAAATCAACACATCCCTAGGAGAATTAAGTTCCAACATGGGACAACTAAGGGTGGAGCACCAAGAGCATTCCATCCTCCTCCATGAAATTAGAGAAGACCAAAGAGCCATAAGGGAGGAGCAACAAAGGCAAGGAAGAGATATAGAGGAGCTCAAGGACTCCATAAGATCTTCAAGAGGAAGAACAAGCCGCCATCACTAAGGTGGACCCGTTCTTTAATTTCCTTGTTCTTATTTTTCTGTTTTTCGAAAATTATGCTTTGTATTTTATTTATGTTTGTGTCTTATTACATGATCACTAGTGTCTAAGTGTCTATGTCTTAAACCTATGAATGTCCTATGAATCCATCACATTTCTTAAATAAAAAGTGTTTTTAATTGCAAAAAGAAAAAGAAGTACATGAATTTTGAATTTTAAAACAGATTAATTATTTTGATGTGGTGGAATACTTTTTGTTTTTCTGAATGAATGCTTGAACAGTGTATATTTTTGAATTGTTGTTCATGAATGTTAAAATTGTTGGCTCTTCAAAGAATGATGAAAAAGGAGAAATGCTATTGATAATCTGAAAAATCATAAAATTGATTCTTGAAGCAAGAAAAAGCAGTGAAATAAAAAGGCAAGGGTAAAATAAAAAGGATCCAAGGCTTTGAGCATCAGTGGATAGGAGGACCCATAGGAATAAAATCCTGGCCTAAGCGGCTAAACCAAGTTATCCCTAACTATGTGCTTGTGGCGTGAAGGTGTCAAGTGAAAAGATTGAGACTGAGCGGTTAAAGTCGTGGTCCAAAATAATAAGAGTGTGCTTAAGAGCTCTAGACACCTCTAATTGGGGACTCTAGCAAAGCTGAGTTACAATCTGAAAAGGTTCACCCAGTTATGTGTCTGTGGCATTTATGTATCCGGTGGTAATACTGGAAAACAAAATGCTTAGGGTCACGGCCAAGACTCATAAAGTAAATGTGTTCAAGAATCAACATACTAAACTAGGAGAATCAATAACACTATCTAAATTCTGAGTTCCTATAGATGCCAATCATTCTAAACTTCAAAGGATAAAGTGAGATGCCAAAACTGTTCAGAAGCAAAAAGCTAATAGCCCCACTCATCTAATTAAGACTAATCTTCATAGATATTTTTGGAATTCATTGTATATTCTCTTCCTTTTATCCTATTTGATTTTCAGTTGCTTGGGGACAAGCAACAATTTAAGTTTGGTATTGGAATGAGCGGATAATTTATACGCTTTTTGGCACTATTTTTAGGTAGTTTTTAGTATATTTTAGTTAGTTTTTATTATATTTTTATTAGTTTTTAAATAAAAATCACATTTCTGGACTTTACTATGAGTTTGTGTATTTTTCTGTGATTTCAGGTATTTTCTGGCTGAAATTGAGGGACCTGAGCAAAAATCTGATTCAGAGGCTGAAAAAGGACTGCAGATGCTGTTGGATTCTGACCTCCCTGCACTCGAAGTAGATTTTCTGGAGCTACAGAAGCCTAATTGGCGCGCTCTTAATTGCGTTGGAAAGTAGACATCCTGGGCTTTCCAGCAATATATAATAGTTTATACTTTTCCTAAGATTTGATGGCCCAAACTGGCGTTCCAAGTCAGCATAAAAATTCTGGCGTCAAAACGCCAGAACTAGCATAAAAGCTGGAGTTAAACGCCCAAACTGGCACAAAAGCTGGCGTTTAACTCCAAGAAAAGTCTCTATACGTGAAAGTTTCAATGTTCAGCTCAAGCACATACCAAGTGGGTCTGGAAGTGGATTTCTGCATCATTTACTTATTTCTGTAACCCTAGGCTACTAGTTTTCTATAAATAGGACCTTTTGCTATTGTATTTTCATCTTAGAATCTTTTAATCACGTTTTGATGATTGAACCCTCTTTGGGAGGCTGGCCATTCGGCCATGCCTAGACCTTTTGTTCTTATGTATTTTCTACGGTGGAGTTTCTACACCCCATAGATTAAGGTGTGGAGCTCTGCTGTTCCTCATGAATTAATGCAAAGTACTATTGTTTTTCTATTCAACTCAAGCCTATTTCTTCTCCAAGATATTCATTCGCACTCAAGAACATGATGAATGTGATGATTATGTGATACTCATCACTATTCTCACCTATGAACGCGTGCCTGACAACCACTTCCGCTCTACATGCAAACAAGAGATGACTGTGAAGGGATCCGGAAAGTCTAAACCTTGTCTGTGGTATTCTGAGTAGGATCTGGGAAGGGATGACTATGACGAGCTTCAAACTCGCGAGTGTTGGGCGTAGTGACAGATGCAAAAGGATCAATAGATCCTATTCCAACATGATCGAGAATCAACAGCTGATTAGCCGTGCGGTGACAGCGCATTTGGACCATTTTCACTGAGAGGACGGGAGGTGTTGACAACGGTGAAACCCAACATACAGCTTGCCATGGAAAGGAGTATGAATGATTGGATGAAGACAATAGGAAAGCAGAAGTTCAGGAGGAACAAAGCATCTTCATACGCTTATCTGAAATTCTCACCAATGAATTATATAAGTATCTCTATCTTATTTTATATTTTATTCATCTTTTAATTATCAATTCTCCATAACCATTTGAATTCGCCTGACTGAGATTTACAAGATGACCATAGCTTGTTTCAAGCCGACAATCTCCGTGAGATCGACCCTTACTCACGTAAGGTTTATTACTTGGACGACCCAGTGCACTTGCTGGTTAGTTATGCGGAATTGTGAAAAAGAGTTGAGATTACAATTGTGCGTACCAAGTTGTTGGTGCCATTGATGATCATAATTTCGTACACCACAAGACAATGGATATGGTGGACCCCTTGTAGTTACCAACAAGTCCCACCATATGCATATGAACCCCCTCCTCAATATAGCTTTGATCCACCATACTCACAAACCCCCTACTACCAAACACCCTCATATGATCCTAATCATGCAATCCGAGCGGAACAAAAATCAAAGGATCGTCTCAAGGAAACAACGGATCGGTTTTATGCAACCTATTCTATTTGAAATTCATTGTTGATGATTTTAATTCTTTTTATGCTTCTTTCATTACATGTTTTATCATCAATGACTCGCTTTGTATGCTTGAATTTGAGCTTGCTTGTTCTTAAACCTTTTGAACTTCTTTTAGTTAAGAACTACATTACCATGCCACTAATTCTAACCTACTTTTCTAACTTTTAACTAAATTGATTTTCTCATTTTTCTTTTTTCGTTTTCACCCTTTTCAAACCAACTCTTTTAATTCCTTTCGAGGCATGACACCTGTTGTTTCTTAACAAACAAGCATTCTGAATTTCATTGTATAAAGTCTTGGATTGTAATTTCTGATTAATTTCTCTGAATCCTACTTTTCATTCATTCCAAGGATTTATCTCTTTATGCCCCACTTAATGTTTTCGCTTGCACTCCTCTGTTACCTATCTCCTGTTTGTTTTGCTTACATATTCCCTATCTTCATGCTTTAGCCTTATTTGATAATCTATATCCTGGGAATTCTATTTTTCAGGATGTCTGATACGAAAGAAAAAGACAAGGCTAAGGCTAGCTCTAGCAAGAGGAAGAGAGGACAGTCATCCGTTGCTCTATTGGATATCCTATCGGATGAATCTTGGCGTGAAAAGAACTTTACTGATCAAGAAAAAGCTGATCAACTTGTGCTTGCTAATGACCCAGTCAAATTTTCCAATCTTTACTGTGAACCCAAGTTTCCGGTCTTTAGAGAAACACGACACCTCTACTTGGAAAGGACGCTCAAAATACCAACCGAATTAAGGAAGTACACTGAAAATCAGATCAAACAGAGAGGTTGGGTATTTCTGGAAAGAGATCTGGTAGAGATAAACGCATCATGGGTCCTTGAGTTCTATTCTAACTATTTTAGGATGACCCTTGATGTAGTGCAGCTTAGGGGAAAGCAGATTTTAGTCACTGAGGAGGCGATAGAGGACATCCTCCACTTTTAGCCTAAAACGGATGATACAGATGATTTTTAGAAGGTTGAGGAGTCTATTAGATTCATGAGTTTTGATTGGGATGCTGTCCGGCGTACCATAGCCATTGATCTTGATGTTCCATAGGCTATGGGAAAGTCAAAGGTCACTCCACGGGGTACAAAGATTATTTATCTCAATGATGAGGCTAGGCTGTGGCAATAGATACTGAGTAATTATGTTATGCCTAGTACTCACGAGTCAGAAGTGCCAGCTGCCATGATCATCCTTATTTGGTGCGTCATGGAAGGAAAGGACCTATACCTTCCACGGCTCATCAAAAAGTACGTGTCTAGAGTTCATGTCAGAGGCACCCTGTCATTTCCTTATTTGATCACCCAGATGGCTCGTCGAGCTGAGGTGCCTTGGGAGGCAGAGGATGAGAGACCACCGATTGCCGACTGCAAGAAGGTTATTCTGCACGGCAAGTGGTTCGGACCTCTAGGCCACAGACCACCTACTACTACTACCTCTACTGATGCAGCCACATCCTCAGCAGCACCTTCAGTAACTGTAGCACCACCTGCTTCTGCAGCACCATCATCCGCTTCTCAGCCAGTCTACTATCTTGTGCACCGCCTTTTTAAGCACCTTGATTAGATGGAGCGCCGCAATCAGCGGCGTTATGAGCAGTCTGAGCATCGCAACAAGCGATGCTATGCCCATCTGAAGCTGATTGTGACTACTGGGTGTACTGACATCCCCTCCGAGTCTGACACACCCTCGGAGCACTCTGAGGAGGAGGATGAGCAGGAGGAGGCACAGGAGGAGGACCAGCAGTAGGCACAGCACGAGGAGACTCAGCCTGAGCAGCCTGCAGAGCCACAGGCTCCTCCACAGCCACCGCCGACAGAGCCAGCAGCACACCCTTCAGTAGGCGATGATCCTTCACACCCAACTTGATTGAGAGCATCGAGGACGATGCTGTGCTTTAAGTGTGGGGAGGTTGCCGTCTCCGGCGGATTATATTTTGGTGAACCATTTCATACTTTTATCCTATTTTGCTTTATTTTGTATTTTGCTTTATTTTATTTTATTTTTCTTTTAGTACTTGCACATTTCTATTTTATTGTACTTCTGTTTATTTTTACTTTGTTGCATTTTGCACTTTGGGCTTGTATATATCTTAGATATTTAGCTTGAATTGCACTTTTAGTCTATTAGTTGTGATGTGGAAAAACATGGATTATTAAGTTTAGTTTACCCTTTTGGCATATGAGAAATTGATTTGATTGAAAATAGGAGTAAACTAAAAACTTTTAGTTTTTCATAATCACAACATTTCATAATAATAATAATAATAATAATAATAATAATAATAATAATAATAATAATAATAATAATAATAATAATAATAATAATAATAATAATAATAATAATAAATGTTGGTCAATTGATGAAATTTTTAAGGAATGTGTCTTTTTCTTAGAAAAGGCATTTAAGATTCGCATTGATTTGAGTTAAAACCTTTTGTAACTTGCACGAGATATATATATATATATATATATATATATATATATATATATATAATCAGAATATGGTTTTTGAGCTAAGAACACACAACCCGTGAGTTTTTGAGCTTAATTGCATGGTTACATTAATTAAATATGATTTTTATTCTTGTGTGTTTTCTTCTCTATAATTGCAATCTATAGTTTGTTACATTCTATATGTCCATTATTTAGTGTATTTGCATGCATACATATGATTGATGCCATCATTTGTTATTAGCTCACTTATCCCAAATAGCCTACCATTTCAATTACCTTTGTTTGCCACTTTGAGCCTTTTAATCCCCATTTAGTTCTTTATATTACCACATCACTAGCCTTAAGCAGAAAAATAATTAATTACCCAATTGAATCTTTGGTTAGCTTAAGATAGAGATTGTGTGTCAACTAAGTGTGGAAAATTGTGAGAACTTAGGTTGATGAGAAAGTGTTGTGTTTTATTGATAAAAATATTGGAAATTTGGGTACTTACTCATGTAAAACCAGAAAAACCATATGCATTGATATGTTATGTTTGCTTTCATGTTCAAAAAAATAAAAAAATAAAATAAAATAAATACTACCAAATAAATAATTAGGGGATAAAATTACCCCAATGCTAAGTTTAAGAAAAGATCAATATATATATGGTGAAATTAAGAAAAATTTGATACATGAGTATGTGAAATATACAAAAGTGAGGTTATGGGTAGTTAGGAATAATTTCATATATATATATATATATATATATATATATATATATAGAGTGTGTGTGTTAGGTGAGAACTTAGGTTAGTCAAAGATTCATATGATAGCTCACTTGGCCATATATATATACCCTCATCCTTATTTTAGGCCCATTACAACCTTGAAAGCCCTTATGATATTTGCATTTGTACACTAAATATTTGTTGATTGGTTAGATGAAGAACAAAATTTTAGAAAGCATGACTAGAGGAGATTCGAGTTGTTTAACCCCAAACACTTGAGTGATTAGAGTGCATATACAAATCCAGTGAGGTTCAATGGCTCATTTCCATATGTCCATATTTGATCATTGCTTGTCTTGAAAGTTTATGAACTCTTTTGATTAACTTAACTCAATTGTGAATGTGTTTTGATATGATTGATTTAGCCCTTGATTGTGCATATATGATTTTTTAGAAATTTGACTCAATTTGACCACATGTATGGTTATATATATATATATATATATATATATATATATATATATATATATATATATATATTAGTAATTAGAATAGCATGATGCATGTAGGTAGCTTGCATCTAAATAGGTTGCATTGCATAAGTTCCACCATTCTGCCCGCATTCTTTTGGTTCTCTTGAGCTTAGCATGAGGACATGCTAATGTTTAAGTGTAGGGAGATTGATAAACCGCTATTTTACGATTTACTTTGTATTGAATTGAGCGGGTTTTATCCATTATTCTCACACTTAGGCATATAAACTGCGTGTTTTACATTTTCCTTCCTAATTCCGTAACATAGTTGAAAATATGTTTCCTAGGCCTTTAAACTGTCAATTTTAATTACTCTTTATTACCATTCGATGCTGTGATCTGTGTGTCAAGTGTTTTCAGGCTTTATAGGGCAGGAATAGCTTAGAGGATGGAAAGGAAACATGCAAAAGTGGAAGGAACGCGAGAAAATAAAGTTTTGAGAAGCTGGCAGTGACGCGTATGCGTGACTAGCACAGAAGACAAGCGACGCGTACGCGTGACTGACGCATATGCGTGACAAGGCTTTTTCTCAATCGACACGTACACATGAAATGCGCCACGTGCAGAAATTGCAGAAAGCGCTGGGGGCGATTTCTGGGCTACTTTTAGGCCCAGTTCCAAGCCCGAGAACACATAATAGAGGCTGCAGAGTGGGGGAATCACATTCATTCCTTCATACAACTTTCATTATCATAATTTTAGGTTTTAGATGTAGTTTTCTAGGGAGAAAGGCTCTCTTATCTCTCTAGATTTTAGGGTTCTTAGCTTTAATTCTTCTCTAATTCAAATTTCTATTTTACTTTAATTTAGTTTATCTTCTACATTCTACTATTCTAGTACTTTTGTTATCTATTTCCCTTGTTGATTACTTTATGTTGCTATTTGGTTCATGAATTCTCTTGTTAGATTTGATTTCTTTATTTAATGCAATTTGAGGCATTTCATATTTATGATTACTTTCTTTAGTTTGTGTTATTGATGCTTGAAATTGGTTGTTTGGATTTTATTATCTCTTATTGCTTTTCTATGTTTTTATGTTGTACCTTCCAAGTGTTTGATAAAATGCTTGGGAGGATTTTAAGTTAGATTTTTATATTCTTGGCTTTGGTTGAGTAATTGGAGACTCTTGAATTATCAAACTCCTTTGTTGATTGATAATTGAAAGTTGCTAGTTGATTTAGATCCCTCTAAAGCTAGTCTTTCTTTAGGAGTTGACTAGGACTTGAGGAATCAAATTGATTTATCCACTTGACTTTTCTTTATAGTTAGAGGTTAACTAAGTGGGAGCAATAGACAATTGATGTCACAATTGATACAGATAACTAGGATAGGACGTATAGTTCTCACACCTTGCCAAGAGCTTTTCTTTGTTATTAATTTAATTTCTTGCCATTTTATTTCCTTGTTCCTTATTTCAAAAACCCAAAAAGATACTTTTCCATAACCAATAATAACTACACTTCCCTGCAATTTCTTGAGAGACGACCCGAGGTTTGAATACTTCGGTTATTATTTTTATAGGGTTTGTTACTTGTGACAACCAAATTTTTGTATCTAGGGATTATTGTTGGTTTAGAAACTATACTTGCAACGAGAATTTATTGTGAAATTCTTTACTAGCAAAAATTCGTTCATCACACGACTTCACATCCAGTGGTTGCCTTACGTAGCTAGGATGGACGACTTGGCAAATATAGTTAGGGGTCCACCGCTCTTGCATGGTCATATTAATACATGGGTCGTGTTGCCAATAGGAACTTCATTAAGTTAGCTAGTCCATTGCAGCTACTGCAGTCATGGATCTTTTGGTATTTCTCTACTTTCAAGCCAGATGTGTTTGACCCATTTTATTGGCTGTTGGCGTCGATGTATATATGTTTCTTAAGTGTGTTATGTCGATTTCTAGTCGTTCTATACCTTGCCATTATTGATCTAACGTGTTAGATTATAGGTGGGCGGGATATTAACCATCCTCGAATGACAAAGATCCCAGAGTGATGCAGTGGAGGCTGTGGCTAGACTTGTTACAAGCTGGGGAAGTAAGTAATATTGTACCTTCATTAATTGTGTATTTTATTTACAGAGTCTATTCCTTTAATATGTTTATTATTAAGTAATGAGGCTAGACTTATTGCAGGTTGAGGATGCATTTATTTTTCACCAAGAAACATATTGTAAGGTTCCTTATACCATTCAGGACAAAGTTAATACACTCGGAGATATTAGTGATCATATGTCCAAATTTCCGACCATATTCCAACGCTGGGTTCACTTCTTATATTGCATCCTATTAGCCCACTCACACATGGCTAAGTCTTCACTTTGAAGAATATCAAACTACTAGTCAAACTCAGACTCAATCTTGGCATAAGCAGCATTCACGAGAAACCTCCTTGCATCCTTACCCTTAAACTTAGAGAAAAATTTGCTACAACATGTTAGATATAAAATGCCCGATAAGCACTAGCTAGGAGCCATCCACTATAAAAAACTCCAAAGCAGCTTTGATTCTATTGTGTCTATCCGATATAATTAGAATACCTAGTTGAGGTGTGACATAATGCAGAAAGTGAGATAAAAAAAATGACAATGACTCCGCATTCTCACTATCAACAAGTGCAAATCAATTGGGATTATATTAGAATTTTTGTCTTGCGCAATCACCACCATCAAGGTACCCCTATATTTGTTGTACAAATGGGTCCCATCAATACTAACCAGTGGCTTGCAATGATTAAAATCCTTGATACATGGTGGAAATGTCCAAAAAAGCTGGTGGAAATAAGTTGATGATCCATCAACTTGGTCTCCGACTCGCACATGACTCGTCTTCAGCACTACAATACTACATAACATTGTTGTCTGCACACCTAGAATCCATCTTGAAAAAACATTGTATGACTCTTTCTAATCTCCATAAATATGCGTAATTTCTTCTACTTAGACAACTAAAACTTCTTGTACAACTCGATCTGAAACTATAACTTTCCTCTATTGTATTTGCAGTACTTTAATCGACATAGCTGTATCAATCCTGACCATAGAAAAGATGAATGCACATATGACATGGTAATCAAGCTTCTTGTGGTCACTAGAAATCTCTATGGCCAGACATGTATGAGGTCTATTATACCTTCTACTTCCTAAATACCCTTTCATTGGCAAAGAGTGATTTGAATCAACCAACAACAACCTTTTTCCAAATTTCTTAAACTTTTGGTATTTGATGTGATCGGACTCCAACACTCTATACTCAACCCATAACGAATGCTATAAGTCTTGACACTTAACACAGTTTTCTCTTTACTTTGAAATTGTTGACCAACTCAGAACTCAGGAATTGATGTATCCTATGCATCTTTGTCCCCAAATTTGAATTATACGTTTGAAAAACCCTGCTGTATCATTGCCTCCATGTTTAAAGTCAAAAAGTGCGGCAGATAATGCTGAGTTCTAGAACTCGATGGTCTACCCTGTCCAATTGGAATACTCCTATTAAAATCATCATTGCTATCCTCATCTATCATGGTAGGCTCCACATCATCATTATCCCGTAGTACATCTTCCATGGGATCTGGTTCTCCGCCCTTCCTTGAAGTCTGTATCATCCTAGGAGTAGTAGCCATCACAATTACAAGCTCACCAAAAGAATGATTATCACCAATTTCTCCATCATTGACGCAGTTTAGATCAACTGCGAAGGACGAAGATGCCTTCAACACTACTTTAGGTGTAACTATAGGCACGGATTTAGAGGCAACAAAAGGTATTGAACTAGAAGCTCCTGACATTTCTACAGATTGAGGATTCTGATTTGATCCTCTTGAACTATAAACGACATCTCCAAACTTGACCAACAATTCATGGGTTCTCCCCTTGGAAAACTAACGACGACAGTAAAACAAAAGTTGCAAATCTTCATCACTCTTTATTACAAAAGAGTCGTACTTCACACTATCTCGCACAATAGAAATCAGAATCTTATAAAATAATTTCTCCACCCATTTGATGTCATGGATTCCCAGTTTTCGCATTATAGTATTTTGCAGTAAGCTAAATTCGTTTAAGGTCTGATAAAGACATTACTCATTAGATCTTTATCAGTAAATTTTATTCTTTTTCGCATTTTTTTCTTAATCGTCCCTCTGTAGTGCATAAGAACTAAAAGCCTATCATCACTAGCCATTGCGAGTGCCACTCTAACCAAGAGAAAATGTTATGGTTCTATTTATAAGACATACCCGTAGCTAAATTGTAACACCCTAATATTCAAATCCTCATGCTCGAGTCATAAGTCATTGATACTAAGGTGGTACGACTCTCAAGGAGGATTATAATACGTAATTATATATGTTGAAGTGAAATATTAAACGAGAAGACTGAAAAGGAATAAAATAAAATCGTGAAAACAGGAACTCTCAAGTATCGATAACATATAAATAAGGCGCGATCTAAAAGCGAAGATAAGGATAAAATAGTAAAGCAGAATGTGATAAAGACATAATATAATTATATAATATAAGCAAATAGCCGCTAGTCGCGACCTGCGAAGTTTAGGCCGGCTAGGGTTACAGAGTGAAAACTAGTTTGACAACATAAACTTTCTATCTCTCCCAAAATACATCACAGCCTCTATAGGCAAGTTTTAATATAATATATGTACATCAATAAGAGTTCTTCCAAAAATAAGAGGAGAGATCCTAAAACAAAAGTAACACAGAATCCCAGTAAACTTTGCTGCTTCCTAAATGAACCATTGCTAACTGTTGAGCACAAGGACCTGCATCTGAAAAATAAGAGATATATACGGAATGAGAACCCTTGACCCATGAGTTCCCAGTATGGTAAAAGTGCCAAATTAATACAATGAACTATAACATAAATTCACTAAGCATCCTAAACTTCTTACCTCGTCATCTCCATCCTAAGTTCTCACTAATCCATAACTTGGCAACTATCATAAGAGATTCTAATTTTAATATAATATCCTTTATACTTTCACTACCTTCCAAGCAAATAATCCAACAACCGAACCATCCCTCAAGTAATTCAACTCTTATGCAAACACAAACAATATATACAAGTAATGCACAAGTAAGGCAAGTAAGACAATCAGCAAATAATCATGAAACATGTACAATTAGGCAAACCAAAGTAATTAAACAAACCCAAATAATTCAAACATATGCAGATGATGTATGCCTGTCCTACTGGCCATGAGTTCACGTGTCGGTTGAATCGCCAAAACCCGACACATCCGATAGCTAACCCGGATATGGTCCTCTTGAAAACCGATGGGCGGTACACCATCACGAACCTCACTTGGCGGGCGGTACACCACCACGAACCCCACCATTGTGAGCGGTACACCACCACGAACCTCGCAAGATCTTCAATTGAAGAAATAACACACACGCGAGCGGTAAACCTCCATGAACCCCACACACAACATTCTCTTTTAAAAACATGTGGGAGGTAAACTACCACGAACCCCACCTAACATTCTCGACACTAGGCAAGCGGTAAACCACCATGAACCTTGCCAGGTCAAAGCTCAAAATAATTTCATTATAAATCATTCATTCATATACATATCACACTTTTACCCTTCTCATTCATAATTCACCACTTCTCAAACTTTCTTCGTCTCCAAGTTACTACTCCTCCCTACCTTCTTCTCACCACTCAATATACAACTAAGGTTTAGGGGCAAAAAGGGTGAAAATAGAGGTTTAGAGGTTCAAAATTATATTTTTAAAACACAAAACTCATTTTGCTGATTTTAGGGGTCCCGCATACGCGTGGGCGTGGATTTTTCCTTCCTCGCGTACGCAAGCACGCGTACGCGAGATGCCCTATCCGAAAGGGTTGATCGCGTCACGTGCAGTGGTCATGTACGCAAGATATGCAGAATGGCAAAAATGTTGAATGCTGCAGAATTTTTAATTTTGCACTCCGAACTTCTGACGAGCATAACTTTTTTGTTTTAACACATTTTTCATCCGTTCTTCAAACGACATAAACTTCATGGACCCAATTTTCATATGAAATAAGTTTGAAATAATTTGGGGGTCGAAAAACCAGGTTATGGCTTACCGAAGTTCGGCCAAAAATCAAATTTTCTCCAAAGTCCTCAAACATCTATTTTCATCAAATCATAACTCAAAGACAACTTTCTACACTTATAAACGGCATCAAAACATACCATATCACATCAACACAGCCCCACATCCTACCACAACTAATCATACCTCAATTTCTAAACAATCTCATATAAATCCATCAAGCTCAACTTCAATAATCAACAAAACCTCATGTTCAAATATTTATATATATTACTATCATTCATTCAATTTATCATATTATCAAATCACCAATCATCAACCATCACTTACTGTTCTTACCTCTTTCCGGCCTCCGGCCTAAATTTACGGCCTCCGGCCCAATATTTCATCAAATAAACTCATAACCACATAATTCACTATCTAATACCACTTTCAATCCACACATCAACCATGCAACATTCCACAATCCTTATCCAATATCAATATCATCTATACCAACATCAATCTTTATCCATACATCCATTACACAAATAATAGCAATCAATCATACCATTCAAGCTTAATTCTAGGGGCACCTAACCTAGGAATTCACATCATATCACAAGGTACTTAAATAAAACTTAAACTGTACCTCTTGGAGCTAAAACAATTGAGCCTCTTCTTTGGAAATCTCCACTAAACCTTAACTCTAAGCCTCACCAAAGCCCCACAAGCAATATTAATCTCCCAATTGTACACCAAAATCACCCAATACTCTAATATAATCAATTTTCACACTTATAATCAACCTAGGGTTCATGAAATTGCTAAATTACTAGGGTTTGGGAATTTCTTGCCTCATTTATGCATCAATTGCGCAAGACCCACTAATTTTCTCCAGTTAATTTGATCCTAGAACATGAAAACAACTAAAAATCTCAACACTCAAACATCAAATTTTCAAAATTGGGAAGGAAGAAATTGAGGAAGAAAACGTGACTTTCTTACCTTACAACGTACTGGGCTTTGTAGCGCTCGACGCTGTGGTCATGTGGCCGCAAACGATGCGGTGATTGGAGCTCCGGATCAAAATTTATGTGGATTTGATTGGAAGGTTAGGTTTTGGGACTCTCTTCTTCCCTCTCTTGAAGTTTCCAGCGTGTTTTCATGTTTTGTGAAGGGAGAGGGAGCTGAGCTCCGTAGCTTATGTATGTTGGGTTGGGCCTTGAGTCCAATACGGGCTCAGTTTGTCCGGTTTGATCTGTTTGGCCCAATCTTGGGCCAAATTTTTTGAAATCATTGTCAAAATTCTTATTTTAATTAATTCTATCTTATTAAACTATAAAATTCTATTTTCTAATTTTTTTTAAATAATAATTAATTTATTCATTAATTATTTACTTATTTTACGGATTTTACATAAATCGAATTAAGTAGTTTTGATTTAATTCTGGTTATATATGCGAGTAATTCGAATCAAATTAATTCAATTTACTCTAGAGAACTGCTCTTTTTAATTCGAACGGGACTGTTTCGATTTAGTGTGATGAAAGCCTTGTCATCCTATGTCTTCGAATAATAAAATAAATTGTCCTAATTCAATTTATTATGTGGTATGTTAAATAAAAAATATATTGATTCGATTAACATCAAAATATAAATCGAACAGACGTATAATTTTTTGCGTTTAAAACATCTGTATAATTTTTAACTAAATTTATTTTATTCATCTGAATTAATTTAAAATTTGTGTATGTTTACACAAGTATGACAACGTCACAACGACAAAGGTATATAATGCATTAATATCTATAATTATTTCGAATATATTTTCAATTGGTTTAATTAATTAATTTACATGTAACAGAACACGTATAAGTTTTTTTTATTTTTTTTATTATACATTTTAACTCTTGGATATTTGTCTCCCAAGAATTATTAATCCTAGTTTCATTGGAGTTTACCTTTTAATAAATAGAAGATTGACCATCCATAAAACCTATTGTATATGCGATTCCCCGAGCATCGAATCTAAGGCTGAACTGAATAGACCAAAAAAAAAAAATATTTATAAGGATTGAACTTTTAGTTAGATAATATAAATTAATTTTAGGATTTAATTTATAATTTAAAATTTAAAATTTAAAAATTATAATTTAAGATTTAAATTAACGATAAACAAAATATTTTTAAAAAATTAGTTGATTTTAATTAAAAATTTCTTAACATTAGTTAATAGATAATAATATACACAAATATAGTCATCATCAGCTATCAATAATTAACTAACATGTTAAAGCTAGCTATAGTATATGTAGTGATTAACTGTGTGAGTTTTAATAATAATAATAATAATAATAATAATAAAGATGCTCAAACATAATAGTAATAAAGATGCTCAAACATACAGGGGAAATTCAACTTTTGATGTCCGGAGAATTAATTGAAGAGTAGTCATGATGAAAAGTAACCACTATCGCAGAGATTTTATTCGCCTATATGGGGGACCATCAGTAGTATAATGGACAAATATCTACACCTCCTCTGCATGCGATTATTTATTGGAAATTAAAGTTTTGGACTTTTGGTATACAAAAGATCGACAAGGTGTTCATGCAACAAAATTATTAGGACAAATTATTATTATTATTATTATTATTATTATTATTATTATTATTGGCATAGAAATATTACAGTAATGAAAGTTAATTACTCGTTCATCGCAGAAATTTCGCACTAGTAATGAAAGGTAATATTAGAGAAACAATAACTTAAAATTATTTTATTTAATTTAATATTTAAAATTTTATACATCTAACTATTTATAATTATATACCTATTATATTTAATATTATTTATTTGTTTCAATGATGATCAAAAATATAAAATAAAATAAAATAATTTTAGACTATTTTAAACTAATTTTTTTTTATTATTTCTCTTGCATTTTTTGAGAAACTATATATATAGAAGCATGTGGTTAATCCTTACTAACAACTCTTTGAAATCCGAAACACAAGAACAAAATAATTCTAATGAAGGTGCCATTTGACGATGACTTGAAGCACATTAGAAACTGAAAATTGATGATTTTCTATGTTAATTTTGTGAACTTAATTATATATATTATTAAGAATGGCAAATGCTTCTATAATACTACTGTTCACAAATAAAGCTTTTGTTAATTAGCAATTTTTAGTAGAAGAGCTATGGGCAAATAATAATGATGTACAATTTAACCATATATATATAAAATATATAGTCACCATCAACTTTGAGCTTTAAAATCTATTAATTCATTAATTCTAAAGATTAATATATAAAGGAATTTCAACTTCAACTCATCATGCCTCCTTCAATATTTGGTTCGTATATATATATAAGGACAAGAATAATTAAATTGCATAAGTGTTGCGGATGTTTGACCGAAATAAGACTGAAAGGTGAGTTAGATTTAGAAAAAAAAGCATGCATATATATTTCTCAATTTCTGTATGCTACAAAATAGATATACTAAATAAATAATTTATTTTATAGTCCAAAAACCATGCATATATATTATCATAGTCTTGCACAAGAAATTAACCTAAAAAAACCGAACACAGATGAAGAAATACATATAACATAAAGTCATAATAAAGTAGCATGCACTACAATATTCTTGCTAGTGACAAAACCCTAGCTAGCTAGCATAACACACACTATAACATCGAAATTTATTTTCTTAATTAAATTTAAAACATAAATAAAAGCAAGGTAGTTATAGCTACTAGTTAATTAAACTATAGCCATAACGGAAATAACTGAAACAAACATAGCCTCATCTCAAGGGAGAGGGACACTGCCAGAAGCTCCACCGCCACCGATACCCGTACCGCCGAGTCCACCGATACCCGCACCGCCGCCGAGCCCGCCGCCAACTCCTGCACCACCAAAGTTGGATCCAATTGCACCACCTACACCTCCAAAGGGCATTCCGTTCCCTCCAATTCCCGAATAGCCACCAACGCCGCCATAGCTCAGGAAATTCTTCTGGTCCTTCAAAGTTGCATCATTATTAGGAACCTTTCTTGCACTTGTTGTGGACACAACAACAAGGGCAAGAACAAGAAGCATGATGCACCACTTAGCCATAATAATATCACCCTAGCTTGAAAATAGTGCAATATAAGTGTAAAGTTGTTTTTTCTTTTTCTCTCTCTTATAGGTTTTAGTTGCTGTGGTGAAATAGTGCTATCGGAGTGTCTCTTTTATAGAGGGAAAGATGCAAAGAAAAGAAAGGTGATGAGAGATGAGAGGGAGTAGTTGGGTATATAGTTGTGGATAGTTAATATGAACTTCAATGCCATTTTCAAAAACCTTGCTGTCTGCCATCAACCACATTATACAAAATATTATTATTTTTATTATTGCATTTCAACATAAACATTACATTATTTATTTGTTAGTATGTTAAAAGGTTAATGTTTTCAAAATCTATTATACCTGCAGAACACCCGCACCGGTAGAACATCTCTATTTGCTAAATTTCTCTATTCGATTCTGCTCATAAAAAAATTCTATTGTTATTTTATTAAAAAAAAAAGTATATGGAACCAAAATGTGACCAGCAAAAAGTAAACAAAACCGTTTAATTAAAATCACTTTTTGAATAATATATTGAAAACCGCTCCTGAGATCACGGAGCACAAACTAAAACTCAATTTTTCATGAAACTCAAACACATTTTGGCTGATTTTTGGCTGATAGAAACTAAATAATACTTTAATTATATTATTTAAAAAAAATACTATAAAATTCGATACTTACCAATATATTATGGTTTGAATAATTTTTTAAAAAAAATAATATGGTTTAAATCGGCTTGAAGCAGACTTTTGTTATAAAAACAAAAAAAAAAACTAAAATATTAGTTACACATTTAGATTATTTTTATATGTGATTTTTTTTAAGAAAAAAAAATCCAACATATTAAAATGGAGCAACCAAAAGAAACAAGACACGAATGTCTATGCCTTCAAAAAATAAATTAGATAAATTTATTGTAATATAAAAATAAAATTAACTATTAAGATTTTTGGTACTAATTAACTATTAAAATTGTTTCTCTTTATAATCATATCAATTCAAAATTTGAATTATCTTTTTTTATTTGTATAATTATGCCAACCTAATATTTAATATATACTGAATCATGTATTTCAAAAACTAATTACTTCAATTTAAAAAATCACAAAATCTTAAATAAACGTCAAAAGTGAAAAATATAATCGTTGTGATCAACAACTGATTTACAGATTTATGATCATTAGTTTAGTGTAAATTGAAATAGAATAATTAAACAAATATAAAATAAACATGAAATGTAAATTTATTGTCTCCATAAGAATATCTTAAAAGATAAATTTTAATTTTATTAATATAGTACAGAAAATTAAAATAACAATAATAGCACACTATCACAAAAAATGAGATATGATGCTGTATATATTTAGATTAGGAATTCAATCTTTTCAGACAAAATACATGAATAACGAATCTGATCTTTACAATTTTTTTGAATAAATCAACTGATGTTCTAAATCATTTAATATTTGAAGTGCAAGCGTAAGAATGCAATTAAAGAATACTTTTAAAATTTTGAAGCACAATAAATTCAACCCATATGTTAAATATAATAATTAATAGACAATAAATAATTGAAATCTTTAGCATAAACCTTCCTCCTAAAAGTTTTCATCAGTGGCACCAAAATCAGGATCGACAACCGGTGACTAATTTCTTAGTTCTACAACCTCCTCCAATTCTTTTGTGAAGAGTCATGGTATACACAAAAGAATCAAGATCACTAACAACAACATTTGAAGTGTGAGAATCATAAGGTCAACGCTAAACGAAATTTAATAAAACAAATATAAATCTCAGCAACAACAAACTTACCACACACAAAAATTATTGCCCAACCACATTAATTTATATATTCGTCTATTATCTTAAGCCTTGTATATGACAATCTTATCATAACTTAATGCAACAAACTGTGGGGTCAATTATGGCATGTGTCAAAAAAAAAGTATGGCATTTAAGATGCCTTAAAAGTATGGAGAATTTGATACAATAAAATTTTAATTTACCCTTAAATAATATAGAACTTCCAACACCATTATATTTTTCATTTGAACCGTCATCTTTCAAGCATTTTCACCAAGCAACCAATTATATTCCAACTCTTGTTTTGCAGCATAAAAAAATATCAAGTATCAATTGGCATGCTTAAGATAACAGAAATTACAATTCAAAAGTAAAGTCACTAAGATTCAGTGAGCTCATGGAAGTTCTCTACACATAAATTTATTTATCGTTACCCTTTTAATATTCCTAGACTCTTAGTTGTGGAAAGTTGATTATAAATTGGAGGGTCAAAATCTTATTCTAAATCAACAATAATCCCTCATAAGCTCTCTTAGCTAGAGTTTTATTCTTGGTATTTGTCACAGATTTAATGAGTGATAACTAATAAAATTTCCTAAAAGATGTAGAAAAATATATCAAATAATAATTAATCGTAATTTTAAATTTATTAGATTAGACTAGATTATCACTCCAAAATTAATAGACTAATCAATACTAAGAATAATCCAAACCAAACATATAACTATAGCTCTGCAAAATAAGAATGCAAGACAAATTATTTGACAAAAAGACATAAATAATTAATTGTAAAGAAATTCATTTTCATCTATCAAGTTGTTGAATTATAGTTGTCAACTTGCCATTATGATCATGCATGCCAAATACAAAAAATAAGCAAGTATTGAAACACATGATTGATTTTCTTTTATTTTGAAATGATATAATGTTTAATTCTAAGACATCTAGTTGATCTGTAATGTTTAATGATCAATCTTTTAATCTCAAGTTCAGAAACTTTAAAGAAATCGTCGTACTTGTCCTAGAAATTGTAGTATTTGATTCTTATAATAGAGCGTTTATTTCTCAACAACCAAAGACCACAAAGAAGAATGAAAAAAATGTTTGAATTAATCTTTTCACAACTAAAAGATTTTAAATTTCATGTTCGTTAAAAAAAAAATCGAATGCATATTAAACCTATAAACTTGAGCTATATTTTCAGCAAGCAAAAACAATAGTCAAAGAAAAGGATATAAAACTTCAATCTCAATTGCTTAGTTGTTAGAACAAAATTTTTGGCACTTTCTGACAAACAAACAATCTGCTTTTTTCCAAAGCACAAAACCAATTAACTAAACTCCTTAATTTTCCAAACACTCAGTAAACATACAAAGAAAAAAAAAAACAAAAATTGATTAACAGAATAGAATCATAAAAAAAAGGAAAAATCCACACTGATTAAAAAAAAAAAAAAACAAAGAAACCATAGAATACATAATAACGATGATATATAAATTTCATATACTAACATATCACAATTAAAAAAGATGAACAACTTTCAATAGTAACAATAAGAAACAGAAAAAAAAAAAGACAAAAGGTTATCTGAAATTAAAAATGCCATTACCCATTGTATTTCACTACTTCTAAATATAAGTTCCTTGAAAATCTAATAAAGTTAAAAAATGATGCAGGAGATAAAAACCTTTTTTTAACAAATATCACGACTACAAAAAAAAACCACTACTATCTAAATATATTACCAAAACTTAGAGAAATAGCTCAATTAATTGCACCTCACATTATAAAAAATAAATAACTAAATGTAAATAACATTCAAATACAATTTAAGTGGTGTTGATAATACAAATAATGATAAGTTTCTTACTATTTTATTTCAAAAAAGAGAAAAATAAAATATGTATTTATAAAATAAATAATAAAAAATATAAAAATTAAAAAATCAGAGAAACGAAAAAAGAACAAAATAAAAGAGTAACAAAACACATAACGAATTTCTAAAAATAAAAATTGAAGAAACCAACAGCTAAAATTGAACCCTATCAATGCATTAACTTGTTTGTTATAGGATATTTGAGAGAATATTTCTTATAGAAATTAAATAAACTTACAGAGAGAAAATGCACTGCATTGATTCTTATAGATCTAGAATATTTTATTTTTTACCACAAAATATTTTTGAAATTAAATGCATAAAAATATATCACTTGTAAAAAAATTTCAAAGTTTTCCAAAAATTTTTCTTTAAACAACATTCTACTTATTTTTTATACACTTATAAACTTTCACATGTCATAAAAAAATAAATATTATTAAACCACATAAAAGAAAACAAAAACATAATTTATGTAAAAATAAGCAAATAGTAGTATTATTTATCTTCATATTTTCAAAAAGCTTTTTCAAGCCATAAGCTGCTCCACATGGAAGCAGGAGTGAGTAAAAAAGATTTTTTTTTTAAATAGCATCCAAGTAAAACTCAAGTGGTGTACATATATATTTATATATATAATTCACAATAATAGTGCTTATTATACAAATGAAATTCAGTTAGTAAGTTAAAAAACATAATTTTAATTAAAAAGAAAAAAAATAGGCAAAAATCTAAATCTGACTGAATTTTTTTCAGTGAAAAAAATCAGAAAAAAAATGTTCATGATACTTATAAAATCAAGGGTTAAGTATGAATTTGGTCCCCAACGTAGGGGCTGAAAATTTATTTCGTCCCTCGCCTTTTTTTCGCTCCAAAATGGTCCCCAAAGTTTCAGTTTGTTTTAAAATCGTCCTTTTTACCAATTATATTTTTTTATTACCAAATTACCCTTTATTAAAAAAATTATAAAATAAAATAAATATAAAATAAATAAAAAAAGAAAAAAAAAGAAAGAAAGGGGATACAGAAGCGGGGTGGGAGGGGGGCGAGAAAGAAAGAAAAGGGGGGGGGGGCGAGAAAGGTGTGGGGGAGGGGGGGAGGGTGGAGGGTGGAGAGAAGAGGGACACCATGCCGCCGCACCGCCGCCGCACCGCCGACCCTTCTTCTTCTTCTTCTTCTTCTTCTTCTTCTTCTTCTTCTTCTTCTTCTTCTTCCCGCCGCCCGCCGACCCCACCGCCACTTCTTCTTCTTCTTCTTCTTCTTCCCCACCGCCGCACCGCCGCCCGCTGTCTGCCTCTTCTTCTTCTTCTTCCCGCCGACACCACCGCCGAGCCGTTGTCCGCCGCCCGCCGCTTCTTCTTCTTCTTCTTCTTCTTCTTCTTCTTCTTCTTCTTCTTCTTCTTCTTCTTCTTCTTCTTACTGATTCTGGGTTCTTGATGATGATGATGATTTTCTGATTCTGAGTAATATTGTTGTTTGATTTTTCTGGATTTTCTGAATTCTGGGTTTTGATGAGGATGACGATGATGATGTTGATTTTCTGATGTTTTGGTTTTTCTGATTTTTTTATGTTGATTTTTCTGGATTTTCTGATGTTTTGGTGTGATGGATGCTGGTGATGGAGTGGCAGTGGATTGGGGGGGGTGGTGGTGGTTGTTCTGATTTTGAGTTATGATGATGATGATGATGATGATGATTGTTCTGATTCTGAGTTTTGATAATGGTGGTGGTGGTGGTGGTGGTGGTGGTGGGTGGTGGTGGTTGTGGTGGTGCTGGTGGTTTGCATAATTTTGGGGAAGAAGGGAGAATTTTGGGGAAGAAGGGATAGGGGCATTTTGGTCCGAAGGATGGTTTTCAAACAAACTGAAACTTTGGGGACCATTTTGGAGCAAAAAAAAGGTGAGGGACGAAAAAAATTTTCAGCCCCTACGTTAGGGACCAAAATCATACTTAACCCTAAAATCAACATAGACCTCATATATTAATAACAATTTCCAATATTTACTCCCACAAAAAAAAAAAATAAATAAATCATTCAATAAAAAAATAAAGAAATAATCAAAAGAGTAAGGCCCATAAAAAATAACAAAGAAATAACCCTAAAAATACAAAAGATATCAAATAAAAGTCAACATATTAATCCTCTTTTTTATATGCATAAATTTTGTACAAAATGACTAATTTATGATTTTAAAGTACTGAAAGATAGTTTATTCTTTTTTAGTTTTTAAACTTTAGTAATTTTTTAATTAAAAGAAGGCCTGTAGTTATTAACAACTTTAGATTTTTTCATCACAAAATTTTTAAAATAGAGAGATATTAGTTTTAGTTAAAATTTTTAGGGTACTTATAAGTGAAAACCGGAAATAATTGAACTACAGCCAAAACTAAACCAACCTGTGCCTTTTCAAGGGATCGAAACACTACCACTTCATTTATTCTGTTGAGCAATTTTAGAAGAAAATAATTTCTCAATTCTTCCATTATCATCGATTTTAAGCCACTTTATGATGCTTTCTTGTCATCTTGAATCAAGAAATTTATGGAGTTGTGCCATTCTTTAGAAATGGCACTACACCCTGTATTTGAAGTCATCAACATTAATGCATTTTTAAATAAAACTCGTCGATCCTGTCAGATCCAGTTTCACAAACAATAAATATAAAAATGAGGACAATAGTAGCGTGTTTACTTGGAGAAGATGCAGGAAAGGAAGAAATGGGAGATTCATGTAAAAATGTTTAGTAAATTAAGGTTCACAGTAACATTCACAAACCTGAGAATCAATAAGCTGACGTTCCTATCAACTTGTTCACTGTATGTTGCTCCATTTATTCACTCATGTCTAACCGAATCATGACTGCCTCCTGAAAATATAAACAAACAATTTTAAGTGATGAAGTAGTAACCATAAATCCACAACACAATAGTTGTAGACTAATAAAAAATAACAGTGAAGATGCATAGTTAGTGTGCGAAATCGTGATCATTCCTTCCTTGGTAACGGCGCTAAAAACTCAATACGCACGTTCATGTTCTTAATTCTGTTTCACAACTTCGTACAACTAACCAGCAAGAGCACTGGGTCGTCCAAGTAATAAACCTTACGTGAGTAAGGGTCGATCCTACGGAGATTGTCGGCTTGAAGCAAGCTATGGTCACCTTGTAAATCTCAGTCAGGCGGATTCAACTGATTTTATGAATTGATAAGTAAAAGATAAATAAAATATAAAATAGGATAGTGGTACTTATGTAATTCATTGGTGAGAATTTCAGATGCGTATAGAGATGCTTTCGTCCCTCTGAACCTCTGCTTTCCTGCTGTCTTCATCCAGTCCTTCCTACTCCTTTCCATGGCAAGTTGTATGTTAGGCAACACCGTTGTCAATGGCCACCTGTCCTCTCAGTGAAAATGGTCCAATGCGCTGTCACTGCATGGTTAATCATCTGTCGATTCTCGATCATACTGGAATAGGATTTACTATCCTTTTGCGTCTGTCACTACGCCCAGCACTCGCAAGTTTGAAGCTCGTCACAGTCATTCAATCCCTGAATCCTACTCGGAATACCACAGACAAGGTTTAGACTTTTCGGATTCTCAAGAATGGCCGTTCATGGGTTCTAACTTATACCACGAAGACACTAATAACTCGGACTCGTCCCCTGTATTAGATATCCAAGAGATATCCATTCAATCTAAGGTAGAACGGAAGTGGTTGTCAGGCACGCGTTCATAAGTTGAGAATGATGATGATTGTCACGATCATTACATCCATCATATTGAAGTGCGAATGAATATCTTAGAAGCGGAATAAGTTGAATTGAATAGAAAAATAGTAGTACTTTGCATTAATCTTTGAGGAACAGCAGAGCTCCACACCTTAAGCTATGGTGTGTAGAAACTCTACCGTTGAAAATACATAAGTGATAAATGTTCAGGCATGGCCGAATGGCCAGCCCTCACAAAAGTCTAAGATAGCATAAAACTAATCAAAGATCCCTCAGATGTAAATACAATAGTAAAAAGTCCTATTTATACTAAACTAGTTACTAGGGTTTACAGAAATGAGTAATTGATGCAGAAATCCACTTCCGGGGCCCACTTGGTGTGTGCTTGGGCTGAGCATTGAGTTTTGCATGTGTAGAGGTCTTTCTTGGAGTTGAACGCCAGTTTGTAACCTGTTTCTGGCGTTTAACTCCACTTTGCAACCTGTTTCTGGTGTTTGACTCCAGAATGCAGCATGGAACTGGCGTTCAACGCCAGTTTACGTCATCTATTTTTAATCAAAGTATAAACTATTATATATTGCTGGAAAGCCCTGGATGTCTACTTTCCAACGCAATTGAGAGCGTACCATTTGGAGTTCTGTAGCTCCAGAAAATCCACTTTGAGTGCAAGGAGGTTAGAATCCAACAGCATCTGCAGTCCTTCTTCAACCTCTGAATCTGATTTTTGCTCAAGTCCCTCAATTTCAGCTAGAAAATACCTGAAATCACAGAAAAACACACAAACTCACAGTAAAGTCCAGAAATGTGAATTTTAATTAAAAACTAATAAGAATATACTAAAAATTAACTAAATCATACTAAAAACTATGTAAAAACAATGCCAAAAAGCGTATAAATTATCCGCTCATCAATAGTATAAGGAGAAAATGAAATGAAAAGCTCTCTTGCCATAGATAACATTTTAGATAAAAAAAATTATTCTCATAGAATCAGAAAAAAATAAATAAAGAAATAAAGAAGATAAAAAACAAAATAAAACAACATTAAATAAAAAAGAAAACCCAGCAAAGCAAATGTCCCAATGAAACCAAACTTTTTTAAGTAGCACATAAGAGAGGATTAGAAGTAAATATGTACTTTCACTTATCATAAAAAAATAAATATTATAAAACCACATAAAAAAGAACAAATTTAACATAATTTATATAAAACAATTATCTCACCAGGAAAAATTTCACTTATTATCATAGTATTTGATTTTCATAACACAGTGTTCATTCTTCAGCAACCAAAAAACACAAAAAAGAATGGAAAAAAAGGTTCCAATTAATCTTTTCACAAGTAGAACAAAATTTCAAGCCAAAGCTATTTATGGCTAAAAATCAATAAAATAAAAAGTAATAATACAAATAGAAATCTAAACAAAAAAATACACAAACAGAACAAAATTTCAATCCAAATCTATCTATGTTTTTAAAAAAACCACATGAACATCATACTCAGAATATTCTACAAAATACAAACATCATGAACTTTCGACATGATTTTCTACCTTTCAGGTTGCTTCTTCTAAATATAAAAAATCTTCTATTTAAATTTCTATTTCAGCTCAAAAGAAAAAACAAACTCAAATAAGCTCAATCTGACCCTAGAAAGTAAACTTCTAAATACAAACATCTAAATAAACATTTTCTGTAAGGAAATATATTATTTATGCATATGATAAATCAGCATTTCAGCCTAACAACAAAATTATAGTTTTATGTAATTCAATACATATCCAAAAAAATCCTAAAAAAAAAACAATTGATAAATAAATGTAACCATATACTAACAGATTGCAATTAAAATAACAGTAACTTACAACACATAACTTTAAGTAGAAGAACAAAAATAAAAAAAAAGCAAAAAAGCTAAATTTAACTCTCAATTTTTTCTGTGCAAAAAGGTCAGATAAAGATAAATGCCAAAAATGTTTATAATATCATAATATAAATTTTAAAAAAATTATATATGAGAGAGGTAGATTTATCCAATAAATTATCAAATAAACAAATTAATATGAGAGAAAGAAATTAGTAAAATCAGAGTTGAAGAGTAAGAAATTAGTGAAAAAAATTATGCACAGTGATAGAGGATTATGGTTCTCAAAGTGTGATAGCCGTAGGTGTAAGGCGGTTTGTCAAGAAGGATGCAAGTGGTTTACATACTGCCATAAGATGAAGAGAGAGGATACATGGCAGTTGACCAGCTGTTATAAAAAACACACATGTAGCAAGGCAACCAAAATTAGAATCATGAGTTTTCAATGGCTTAGCAAGACATTTATGAAGAAGATTTGTGATAACCCAAAGGTCAAGTTGAGAACCTTAATAAAGAAAGCTCATAGCAAGTGGAATGTTGACCTCATAAAGACCAAAGCTGCCAGAGTAAAGCCGTTAGCATTGGATGAGATTAATGGTACTTATGGAGAGCAATATAGGAGGATACATGACTATGTTGCCGAGTTACTAAGGTCAAATCTGGGTACCACTGTTTGGATACAAGTTCAGAGACTTCCTGAGTTTCAATTAGAGACACCAATCCCTAGTAAGGACATGAGACCAAGGTTTGAGAGGATCTATATCTGCTTGAATGCTTGCAAAAGAAGCTTCATGGTGTGTAGACCCATTATTGGTCTTGATCAAGGTTCTGAAAATCGGTTCGAATCGGCCGGTCGAACCGATCGAACCATGAACTGACAAGAAAGACGGTTCGGATAGATAGCATAACCGCTAAATTTAAAAACCGGAGTTGAATCATCGAATCGGCCGGGAACCGTCCAATCGAACCGAACCGGGACCCGACCGGTTTTTTATTTTTCGCCCAAACGGCGTCGTTTCATTCATTGAAAGTTGAAACCCTAATCAAAGCTACGCACTCTCTCCAAGTCTCAAGTCTCACTCACTCAGTCACTCCTTCTCCTTCCTCTCACCTGCACCTCTCATCTCAATCTCCTCCCTTACTCCCGTATTCTTCTTCTTCAACCTTTAAACTGGAAAGTTTTGCCACCACCGCCGTTCTTCTTCGTTGCCGTTCTTCAACGTCCAACCACCGCTATCGTCCGCACTGCAACAGGCCAATAGCGTCATCACAACGCGTGTTCTACCTCCTTTTTGGCCGAGCTTTCACCGCTGTCTCGCCGAGGTTCTACCACTCTTCAAGCTCTGTTCCCCCACGCTCCAGCCCCTGTCTTTCTGTTCGAGCTGCTTAGCCCTCTATTCCGACCTCTCCTCACGTGTTAAAGCTGCCGTTCAACCACCGTTCTGTTTCTGTTCAACCATCTCTGTTGCATTTCAAAGCTCCAGCTCCCTCTCCCTGTTCTGTTCGAATTTCAGAACATGCTCCAGCCTAAGGTAATTTATTTTCCTTTACTTGTTCTTTCTTGTATTAATTATTCAGTTATTATTTTATTTAATTGTTGTTTTTAATGATTAGTATGTTATTCAAGTTGTTGTTTTCATGTTGGTTTGTTGTATTTTAAAGCTTTAGTTGTTCTTGTTATTTTGATTTTCAGTTCTAATTGATCTTATTAACTTGTTAATTTAATAAATTAATGTTTTAGTGCTGTTCTTAACTTTTAAATTTTAGATTGTTAAGTTGTTATGTTGTTCTTGACCTTTTGATAATTTGTTAATTTTATAAATTGTTCTTGTTATGGTTTGTTGTTCTTGATTTGATAAATTGTTCTTGTTATTAATGTTGATTTGATAAATTATTCATGTTGTTGATCTTAATTTGCTAAATTGTTCATGATGTTGATCTTAATTAATTGTTCTTGTTATTAGAAAGAGAATGGAATTGAGGTATATCAATTTACAGGTAACTATAAATTGAAAAGAGGACACTCACTGGGCAGAGCTCCTTTGTTACTTCATTAAATGTTTTTTTGGGTTTCTGATGCAATACCTGAGATTAAGAATTGAATGGAAGATGAGCAATATTAACTTTCCTTTCGTTTGTTTGTTTGAATATGAATTCAAGATTCTGTAAAACTGACTTTTACTAGGAATCCTACAGCTTGCTCAATATGTTTCAGTTCCTTTCAGGCTGAGCCAACATACTGTGCATGACAGATTCAGGTTACGATATAAATATGGAATAAAAGGAATGGTCTCAAATAGTTGATTGGTGCTCACCTCATCAGTGGCCTCAATACACCATCTCTCTAATTCGCCTAATCCTGCCTTTACATACTCTCTATTGCTGAATGAATGGTGCATGAAATCGTAATTATTCATTCTCTAATACGGCGCCAAAAGCTTGGTACGCACGTTTATAATCTCACTTCTTCTTCACAACTTCACACAACTAACTAGCAAGTGCACTGGGTCATCCAAGTAATAAGCCTTACGTGAGTAAGGGTCGATCCTACGGAGATTGTCGGCTTGAAGCAAGCTATGGTCACCTTGTAAATCTCAGTCAGGCAGATTCAAATGGTTATAGAGTTTTAATAATTTAAAAGATAAATAAACATAAAATAAAGATAGCGATACTTAGGTAATTCATTGGTGAAAATTTCAGATAAGCGTATGGAGGTGCGTTATTCCTTCTGAATCTCTGCTTTCGTACTGCCTTCATTCAATCCTTCATACTCCTTTCTATGGCAAGCTGTATGTTGGGTGTCACCGTTGTCAATGGCTACTTCCCGTCCTCTCAGTGAAAATGGTCCTCTACTGTTTTCCGCATGGCTAATCAGCTGTTGGTTCTTGATCGTGTAGGAATAGGATTTACTATCCTTTTGCGTCTGTCACTACACCCTACAGTCGTGAGTTTGAAGCTCGTCACAGTCATCCCATCCCAGATCCTACTCGGAATACCATAGACAAGGTTTAGACTTTCCGGATCTCAAGAATGCTGCCAATTGATTCTAGCTTATACCACGAAGACTCTGATCTCACGGAATGGAAGGCTCTGTTGTCAGGAGAGGCAACCATGCATCGTGGACCAGGAATCCAAGAGATATACACTCTAGCTTGTTTTCATGTAGAATGGAAGTGGTTGTCAATCACGCGTTCATAAGTGAGAATGGTGATGAGTGTCACATGATCATCACATTCATCATGTTCTTGTGTGCGAATGAATATCTTAGAATAAGGATAAGCATGAATTGAATAGAAGAATAATAGTACTTTGCATTAATACTCGAGGAACAGTAGAGCTCCACACCTTAATCTATGGTGTGTAGAAACTCCACTGTTGAAAATACATAAGTAAAAATAGGGTAGACATGGCCGAGTGGCCAGCCTTCCATGGAGGTATAGAGATCTAAAAATGATCAAAAGATGTAAAATAAATCACTAAAAGTAGTTTTTATACTAAACTAGTAGCTAGGGTTACATAAGATAAGTAAATGATGTAGAAATCCACTTCCGGGCCAACTTGGTGTGTGCTTGGGCTGAGCATTGAGCTTTCGTGTGTAGAGACTCTTTTTGGAGTTAAACGCCAGGTTGTAGCCTGTTTCTGGCATTTAACTCTGGTTTGCAACCTATTTTTGGCGTTTAACTCGAGAATAGGGCAGGGAGTTAGCGTTTGAACGCCAGTTTGCGTCATCAAAACTCATGCAAAGAATGGACTATTATATATTGATGGAAAGCCCTGGATGTCTACATTCCAACGCAATTGAGAGCGCGCCAATTGGATTTCTGTAGCTCCAGAAAATCCACTTCGAGTGCAGGGAGGTCAGGATCCAACAGCATCTGCAGTCCTTCTTCAGCCTCTGAATCAGATTTTTGCTCAAGTCCCTCAATTTCAGCCAGAAATTACCTGAAATCACAGAAAAACACACAAACTCATAGTAAAGTCCAAATATGTGATTTTTATTTAAAAACTAATGAAATTATATTAAAAACTAACTAAATCATACTAAAAACTATGTAAAAACAATGCCAAAAAGCGTATAAATTATCCGCTCATCACAACACCAAACTTAAATTGTTGCTTGTCCCCAAGCAACTGAAAATCAAATAGAATAAAAAGAAGAGAATATACTATAAATTTTAAAATATCAATGAAACTTAGCTCCAATTAGATGAGCGGGACTAGTAGCTTTTTGCCTCTGAACAGTTTTGGCATCTCACCTCATCCTTTGAAGTTCAGAATGATTGGCATCTATAGGAACTCAGAATTTAGATAGTGTTATTGATTCTCCTAGTTCAGTATGTTGATTCTTGAACACAGCTACTTTATGAGTCTTGGCCGTGGCCCTAAGCACTTTGTTTTCTAGTATTACCACCGGATACATAAATGCCACAGACACATAATTGGATGAACCTTTTCAGATTGTGACTTAGCTTTGCTAGAGTCCCCAATTAGAGGTGTCCAGGGTTCTTAAGCATACTCTTTTTGCTTTGGACCACGACTTTAACCACTCAATCTCAAGCTTTTGGCTTGACACCTTCATGCCACAAGCACATGGTTAGGGACAGCTTGGTTTAGCCGCTTAAGCCAGGATTTTATTCCTTTGGGCCCTCCTATCCACTGATGCTCAAAGCCTTGGATCCTTTTTACCCTTGCCTTTTGGTTTAAAGGGTTATTGGCTTTTTCTGCTTGCTTTTTCTTTTTCTTTCTCTTTTTTTTTGCCATTTTTTTCTGCAAGCTTTTTATTCACTGCTTTTTCTTGCTTCAAGAATCAGTTTTATGATTTTTTAGATTATCAAATAACATTTCTCCTTTTCATCATTCTTTCAAGAGCCAACAATTTTAACATTCATAAACTACAAATTCAAAATATATATGCACTGTTCAAGCATTCATTCAGAAAATAAAAAGTATTGCCACCACATCAAAATAATCAAACTAATTTCAAGGATGAAAATTCATGTACTTCTTGTTCTTTTGTAATTAAAACATTTTTCATTTAAGAAAGGTGATAGATTCATAGGACAATCATAGCTTTAAGACATAGACACTTAGATACTAGTGATCATGTAGTAAAGACACAAACATAAATAAAACATAAGGCTCAAAAACCGAAAAACAGAAAAATAAGAACAAGGAGATTAGGGAACGGGTCCACCTTAGTGAGGGTGGCGTCTTCTTCCTCTTGAAGAACCAATGGTGTTCTTGAGCTCCTCTATGTCTCTTCCTTGTCTTTGTTGCTCCTCCCTCAGAGCTCTTTGATCTTCTCTAATCTCATGGAGAATAATGAAGTGCTCTTGGTGTTCTATCTTTAGTTGTCCCATGTTGGAACTTAATTCTCCTAGGGAGGTGTTGATTTGCTCCCAATAGTTTTGTGGAGGGAAGTGCATCCCTTGAGGCATCTCAGGGATTTCATGGTGAGGAATTTCCTCATGCTCTTGTTGAGGTCCATGATCTCTTGTTTGCTCCATCCTTTTCTTAGTGATGGGCTTGTTCTCATCAATAAGGATATCTCCCTCTATGTCAATCCCAGCCAAATTGTAGAGGTGGCAAATGAGGTGAGGAAAGGCTAACCTTGCCAAAGTGGAGGACTTGTCAGCCACTTTGTAGAGTTCTTGAGGTATAATCTCATGAACTTCCACTTCCTCCCCAATCATGATACTATGGATCATGATGGCCCGATCCACAGTTACTTCGGATCGGTTGCTAGTAGGAATGATAGAGCGTTGGATGAACTCTAACCATCCTCTAGCTACAGGCTTAAGGTCTGGTCTTCTCAATTAAACCGGTTTGCCTCTTAAGTCAACTTTCCATTGAGCTCCTTCCACACATATGTCCATGAGGACTTGGTCCAACCTTTGATCAAAGTTGACCCTTCTAGTGTAGGGGCGTGCGTTTTCTTGTATCATTGGCAAGTTGAACGCCAACTTTACATTTTCTGGACTGAAATTTAAGTATTTCCCCTGAACCATTGTAAGCCAATTCTTTGGATTCGGGTTCATACTTTGATCATGGTTCCTAGTGATCCATGCGTTTGCATAGAACTCTTGAACCATTAAGATTCCGATTTGTTGAATAGGATTGGAGAGTACTTCCCATCCTCTTCTTCTAATCTCTTGTCGGATCTTTGGATACTCGCTCTTTCTGAGCTTAAAAGGAACCTCAGGGATTACCTTTTTCTTGGCCACAACTTCATAGAAGTGGTCTTGATGGACCTTTGAGATGAATCTCTCCATCTCCCATGACTCAGAGGTGGAAGCAATTGCCTTCACTATCCTCTTTCTTGAGGTTTCTCTGGCCTTAGGTGCCATTAATGGTTATGGAAAAACAAAAAGCAATGCTTTTACCACACCAAACTTAAAAGGTTTGCTCGTCCTCGAGCAAAAGAAGAAAGAAAGTAGTAGAAGAAGAAGAAAATGGAGGAGATGGAGGGAGAAGGTGTATTCGGCCAAGGGGGAGAAGTGGTGGTTGTAATGTGTGAAAATGGAGTAGTGGAGAAGGGTTTATATAGGGGTGGGGAGAAGGGTAGGTTTCGGCCATTATGGTTGGGTTTGGGAGGGAAAAGAATCTGAATTTTTGGAGATAGGTGGGGTTTATGGGGAAGAGTGGATGGATGTGAGTGGTTAAGGGTATTTGGAGAAGAGGTATGGAGGTGATTGGTGAAGGGTATTTGGGGAAGAATGTTATGAAAAGATGTAAAGAAAAGAGAAGAAGAGGTTGGGTAGGTGGGGATCCTATGGGGTCCACAGATCCAGAGGGGTCAAGGACTTAGCATCCTTGCTCCATTTAGGCGTGCAAAACACCCTTAGAATGCATGTCTGGCGTTAAACGCCAGCTTGCTGCTTGTTTCTGGCATTTAACGCCAGCTTTTCTCTCATTCTTGGCGTTAAACGCCAATTCCATGCTCTGTTCTGGCGTTAAATGCCAGTCTGGTGCTTGTTTCTGGCGTTTAACGCCAGCTTGATGCTTCTTTCTGGCGTTAAATGCCAGTTTGATGCTTCTTACTGGCGTTTAAATGCCAGTAAGCTCTTCCTCCAGGGTGAGCTATTTTTAATGTTGTTTTTCATTCTGTTTTTTATTTTTCAGTTATTTTTGTGACTTCACATGATCATCAACCTAAAGAAAACATAAAATAGCAATGGAAAATAAATAGATATAATTAAATAACATTGGGTTGCCTCCCAACAAGCGCTTCTTTAATGTCAATAGCTTGATAGTGAGCTCTCATGGAGCCTCACAGAAAATCAGAGCAATGTTGGGGCCCCTCAACACCAAACTTAGAGTTTGATTGTGGCTTTCCAACACCAAACTTAGAGTTTGGTTGTGGCCTCTGAAAAGAACGAAAATCTCGCGTGATCTAGAATTTTCACAATAAATTCGCGTTGTAAGTATTACTTCTAGACCGACAAGAATTCCTTTCTTACAAATGTTTTGGTTGTCACAAATAACAAACCCAATAAAATTTATAAACCGAAGTATTCAAACCTCGGGTCGCCTTCTCAAGGAATTGCAGGGAAGTATGAATTATTATTAGTTATGAAAAACGGTGTTTTTGGGTTTCAAAAGATTTGAACAAGGGGAATAAATTGCAGGAATTAATAAATTAATAACTAATAAAACTCTTGGCAAGGTGTGAAGATTTGGAAGTCCTATCCTAGTTATCCTTATCGATAGTGATGAGAATTGAGTTTTAATCCCACTTAGTTAACCTTTACTAGAGCAAAGGAAAGTCAAGTAGACTAATTAGTTTGATCCTTAAGTCCTAGCC
The DNA here is from genome assembly GCF_003086295.3 of Arachis hypogaea. NCBI lineage: Eukaryota > Viridiplantae > Streptophyta > Magnoliopsida > Fabales > Fabaceae > Arachis > Arachis hypogaea. Next base: position 27,609,893 of record NC_092047.1, on the reverse strand, counting down.
AACTCCTAAGGAAAGACTAGAGTTATTAGAATTCAATTCAATTAGCAAAACTAACAATTATCAATCACGATGAGTTTGATAACTCAAGAGTCTCTAATTAATCAATTAAAGCCAAGAATATAAAAAAGCTAAAGATAAATCTGAAATACCTCAATTGCATTAATAAAAGAAAGTCAATCTAAACATAAAGAGTTCATGAGCCAAATTGGTAACATAAGTCAGATATGAATAAAAGCATTAGAATAAATAAAAATATAAAAGGAATATTGAACCTGAGAGGAAGTTGAAATCCTAATCCTAAAACCTAAGAGAGAGGAGAGAAACTCTCTCTCTAAAAACTACATTTAATCCTAAAATTATGAATGTATGATATCCTCCTCTTTGATTCCTCCATCTCTGGCTTATATTCTGTGTTTCTGGATTCAGAATTGGGCCGAAAAAGGGTCTAGAAATTGCTGGGGGCGTTTTCTGCAGATTCTGCACGTGGCGTCTGTCACGCATCCACGTAGGTCACGCGGTCGCGTCATCTGGAGTTCTGCTTTTCCATGCGGTCGCGTCGGTCACGCGTACGCGTCATTTGCGTTCTGCTCAAGGCACGCGTCCGTGTCAGTCACAGGTTTGCGTCGCTGCCTTTTCGAGCTAGGCACGCGGCTGCGTCGTTCATGCGTTCGCGTCGCTGCCTTTTTCTTCAAGACTCCATTTTTGTGCTTTCCTTCCATTTTTGTACGTTTCCTTTCTGTCCTCTAAGCCATTCCTGCCTTAGGAGATCTGAAGATACTTAACACACAAATCACGGCATCGAATGGTAATAAAGGGTAATTAAAATTAATATTTTTAAAACATAGGAAACATGTTTTTCACATATATCACATAATAAGGAAGGAAAAGTAAAACCATGCAATTTACATGAATAAGTGGGTGAGGGATTGAATAAATCACTTGAATTGGGCACAAAATACATCATAAAATATGGGTTTATCAACCTCCCCACACTTAAACAATAGCATGTCCTCATGCTAAATCCAAGAGAAAGGATAAAGTTAGAATGGCGGAATCTCATGCAATGCATTCTATTCTAAATGCAACTACCTAAATGAATCATGCAATTCTAATTATTATCCACTTGTATATAAAGCTTACATGTAATTAAATTAATTCATATCCTCAAGGAATCATATATGCATAGCCAAACCCTAGATAATGTTAAAGCACTTTTACAATTGAGATGGGTAAAAGTATTTCACAAACTTGTAAGACAATTAACAATTAAGCAGAGATATATGGTGATGAGCTATTGAACCCTCACTGGATTTTGTGTTTACTCTCTAGTCACTCAGTGTTTATTGGGTTAATCACTCTATTATTCTTTCTATCCTTGCATTCTAAAACTTTCTTCTTCATCTAACCAATCAACAGATATGGAATACAGACATACAAAAATCATGAGGTCTTTTTCGAAGTTGTAATGGGGCCAAAGTAAAGGTAAGGGTATATGTATAAGGCTAAGTGAGCTAACAAAGTGAATCCTTGATTAGTCTAAGATCTCACCTAACGTACATACTTTATATAATTTAAAGTTCCTTTACCTATTTACCCAAATTTTCCCACTTTGTATTACAAGCTCATGCATTAAATTTAATTTTGAAATTTTGTCTCATGTGCATTGATTCTTTTTTTTATTTTGCACTTGGAGAATTTTTTTTATATCCCCTTATTTGAGTACTGAAAATATAAAATTATTATTATTATTATTATTATTATTATTATTATTATTATTATTATTATTATTATTATTATTATTATTATTATTATTATTATTATTATTTATGCACATGGTAATTTAGTTATTTTGATTTCACATGAGCATGCTTCCCAAATTTCTGAAATAACTTATTCATTTCAAATCCCTACTTTGTTTCTATCATCCCATATTCCTATAAAATTCCCCACACTTAAATTGTACACAATATCTATCTTAAGCTAACCAAGGATTCAACTTGGAATTTTTTATTTTGTTTTTCTCCTTAAGGCTAGTAATGTGGTTATAGAACAAGAGGGGATTAAAAAGCTCAAGGGGGCAAACAAGGGTGATGTAAAAAGTAGGCTAAATTGGGATAAGTGAGGAAAAATTTAAATGATGGCCTCAATCATCTCTTGGTATGTATCTATATTCTATATTGGATATATAGATTAAAACAAAGTAAAGAACATCAAAATGAAAAAAAAGAAGGGCAAAATACACAGAAATGAAATTTATGGTTTGAATGTAACCATACAATTAAGCTCAAAACTCACAGGCTGTGTGTTCTCTAGCTCAGAAATCATATATCAGTTATGTATGTCATGTAAGTAGAAATCAAGAGTTTCCATTATTCTCAATGTAAATCTTAGGGTGGCCCTTAAAATCTTAGTGTTCCTCCTTGAAGAAATGTTGTTAACCAACTAACATGTAATTCTATATATACAAGGTGTGTGGATGTTTGATTATATTAAAGTCTCTAGTTTACTTCTTTTTATTTTCAGTTAAATCAAACTATTATATGCTAAAAGGGTAAACTATACTAATTAATCCACATAGTCTATAACTAATAAGTTTAGAATTGCAAACTAAACTAAATGTCTAAGATATAAACTAAAGTGCAAAATGCGGAAATAAAGTAAAAATACAGCAAAAGAACAATGTGTAAGTACTGAAAATAAAAATGAAAATAAAAATACAGAAAAATAAACAAAATAAGATAGAAGAGTCTATAGTGGTTCACCAAAAAGATAAGCCAGGGATGGCGACCCCCCACACTTAAAATATAGCATCGTCCTCGATGCTTACTCAAGCTGGGTGTGAAAAAGTGTCATCACCGGAAGGATGTGCTGCTGGTGTCTCTGTGGTAGGCTAAATATCTGCAGGCTGGATAAGTGTAGGAGGATCGGTCTGCTGCAGTGGAGGCTCTGACTGTAGAGGAATCTCCGGGTCTGCGGCCTGGATCTGGTGTGGCTCCTCATGCTGTGGTGCAGCCTGCTCTGGTCCTGCCTGCTCAGCCTGGGCATGTGTCTCCGCCCTATGGTCGCTCGCCTCCGCCTCAGATGTATCAGAAGGGGTGTCAGGCTCGAAGGGGATGTCGCTGCTGGATCGGATCATCAACTTAAGGTGCTCATAGCGCCGCTTGTTGCGACGCTCCATATGGTCTAGGCGGGCAAAGAGTCGATGTACTAGATGATAAATTGGCTCAGGAGCAGGTGGATGTGCAGTGGATGAGGTTGGTGCAGCAGTGGAGGCAGATGGGGCGGCTGAAGATGTGGCTGCCTCACCAGAAGCGGTGAGGAATGGGGGTCTGTAGCCTAAAGCCTGAAACTTTCTGCTGTGAGGAATGATCTTCTTGCAGTCTACAGCAGTCGGCTTCGCATCAGCCAGCTCCCAAGGCACGTTAGCTCGGCGGCCTAGCTGGGTGATCAGATAAGGGAAAGGGAGAGTGCCTCTGACATGGACCCTGGCCATGTAATGTCTGATGAAACATGGAAGATACAGGTCCTTACCCTCCATCACACACCAGATGAGGGTGATCATAGCAGCGGGCAGCTCTGTCTCATGAGTGCTCGGCATCACATAGTTGCTCAGAATCTGGTGCCAGAGCCGAGCCTCATCATTCAGGTAAATCATCTTGATTCCCTTAGGCATCACTGTGTGCTTTCCCATGACCCAAGGGATAGTAGGATTAAGGGCTATTCTCTGCTTGACAGCATCCCAGTCAAATCTCATAAATCTCATATCCTCTTCAGCCTTTTGGTAACCGTCAAGCTGATCTGACTTAGGCTGAAGGTGGAGGATGTCCTCAATAGCTTCCTCAGTGACCAAAATCTGTTTCCCTCTGAGGTGCACTGCATCCAGGGAAGTCTTGAAATAGTTACAGTAGAATTTTCTGACCCAGGAAGCATTGACCTCTGTCAAGTTTCTTTCCAAGAAGAACCAGCCTCTTTGTTTTATCTGTTCGAAGGTGTACTGCTGTAGTTCTTCTGGAATTTTTAGAGTTCTTTCCAGGTACAGGTTCCTGGAAGTGGCAAACACTGGATACTTAAGCTTACAATATCTGTTTGCAAATTTAATTGGATCTGTGGCAGTGAGGAGCTGGTCAGCCTTCTCCTGCAGGGTAAAGTATTTTTCCCGCCAGGAATCATCATGCAAAATGTCCAGGATGGTCATAGAGGATTCGCCTCTTTTCCTTTTACCAGTGGTTGCTTTGCCTTTTCCTTTGCGTTGAGGCTCAGACATCCTGAAAAGCAGAAATTCCAGGATATAATTGAAGAACAAAAGCAGGAAAACAAGTAGGCAAATAGAATAATAGCAATATAAGCACAGAGTGGCAAAAGAGCAAGAGAAGCATGAAAGAAGTTGAATATATGTGCAATTTGGATTGTAATCGAGTGAAAAAGTCTGAAAAGAAAATGTGCAATCCAAAACATAGGATAGGTGGAATTCAAGTTAATTAGGAAAAGACAGTAATCATGCCTTGAGTTAGAAAGTTAAAGTAGTTAGTTAAAAACCGAAAAGAGAAGTTTGAAAGTTTAAAATGGTTAAGAGTGTGATAAACCCCGATTTTGTGGTTTATCTTGTGCTTAATTTGGAGAATTTTATCACCTTTTCTCACATTTATTCAATGAAATAGCATGATGCTAATGCTACAAACAATTGCTCCCCCTTGCCCAAAATAATTTGAATGCAAGGATTTATACCGGTTCGGAATTCCACAAAATAATTCCATTGTTAGTATAGTCCAAACCAATAGTCAATCCTCAAATCAAATTAAATTTGGTTGTCACAAGTAACAAACCCCAAATGAAAATTAACCGAAGTATTTGAACTCCGGGTCGTCTCACAAGGAATTGCAATGAAGTGCATGATTATTGGCTATGAAGGATGTAAGGGGGTGTTGATTGGTGAGAGGGCAAGAAATTAAATGACAAGAAAAGTAAAGAGAGCAATTAAAGGAAGCAATTAATAAAGAGAGACATTCATGGCAAGGTTTGAGATCATAGGATTTCTATCCTAGTCATGCAATGATCAATTCATCTTATTTAGTCAACTCCAACACATAGGGAGAAAGTCAAACAAAATTAATCAATCATATCACAATAATAAACAAGAATATATCTTATTACGCCATCTCCAACATTAGAAAAAGGTATCATATTATCTTCCATGAGAGAAAGTCTAATAAGACTAGCTAATCTCAATCCAAAAGTCCTAATCAACTTACTAATTAAATTAGCAAAAGATTAGCGTCAATGGAAATAATATTAGCTAACAACTCTAGATCACCAACATGAGTTGGGTTTTCATGACTCAAGATTGCCTAATTACTCTCTCCAAGACAAGAATGCTCAAAATCTACTCTAACATCCAACCAAGCATTTTGTCAAACACTTGGAAGACATACATGGAAAGCATAGTAAAATGTGCAAGAATAGTAAAATCTACCAACTACAAATTGCAAGAAAACAAGATCAACAACTCAATTCAACAATAAAGAAAATCAAACATTAAATTGCATTAAAAGAAAATCAAATCCAACAAGAGCATCCATGAACATAAAAGAGAAATTAACATTACAAATAATGAGAATGAAAGAGTAGAAGTAAGAAATCATAAAAGAAACAATATGAAAACATGTAATTAAATCTAGATCTAAGATGGATTAACCTAACCTAATTCTAGAGAGAAGAGGGACCTTCTCTCTCTAGAAACTAACCTACATGATGCTAATTCTACAAACAATTGCTCCCCCCTTGCCTAAGCTTGAATTCTGCATGAAATAGCATTAGAAATGAGTTGGGTTGGGCCCAAAGTGCTTCAGAAATCGCTGGGGGCGATTTCACTTTAGTGGACCATGTGCAGCATCGGCGCGGACGCGTACATGGCATGTGCGTGCCCCCTAACGCAAAGTAACATATGGCAATTTTCATATCATTTCGAAGCCCCAGATGTTAGCTTTCCAACGCAACTAGAACCGCCTCCTTTGGACCTCTGTAGCTCAAGTTATGGTCGTTTGAGTGCGAAGAGGTCAGGCTTGACAGCTTTACGGTTCCTTCATTTCTTCATGAGTTCTCCCACTTTGCATGCTTTTCTCCTCACTTCTTCCATCCAATACTTGCCTTATGAACCTGAAATCACTCAACAAATATATCAAGGTATCGAATGGAATTAAAGTGAATTAAAATCACCAATTTTAGGGCCTAAAAAGCATGTTTTCACATTTAAGCACAAATCAAGGGAAAATTGCAAAATCATGCTATTTCATTGAATAAATGTGAGAAAAGGTGATAAAATCTCCCAAATTAAGCACAAGATAAACCACAAAATTGGAGTTTATCAAAGTGAAAAAGGAAGTTAGAAAGTTAAAGTAGTGAGTTAGTAGAAAGAAAGTTAAAGTAAGTGGCATGATTAATGGTTTCCATTGTAACAAGAGATTCAGAAATTTAAAGAACAGTCAACTCATTTTCAAGTAAGGATATCAGGTTATTGATGATAATTCATATAGATACAAGAGTAGCTAAAACTAAAATGAAATCATCAATAATGCAATTAATTAACCAGGGAATCGAAAGGAATAAGAATGCGAGCCCGTGCATTCATGAACTGGTTTGGTCGTAGCCAAGTAAGGCAAAATAGTAAGTTTCCAAACTCAATACATGAAAACAATTTGCAGAAAATTGGGCAGCATTCCGGCTAAAATTGGATATTCCCGAGTATTAAATAGCAAGAAAAACAGTTCATATGAGATAAAAAAATGCTGCAAAGAGTCACAGACAGTAGGAACAGTAAAGAACAGTCTAATATCAGCATGAAACATGAAGGAATAGCATATGAACAGTATTAACATCACAGCTAGATCAAAATTGCAGAATAGGGAAAAAAAGTAACAAGAACGGGGCAATTATCAGGCCTAAATCCACTAGCCACATCCTAGCTACCTAACCACCTAGAATCCACTACAAACATGCATCTCTAACTATCCTAAATTGAACAGAATCCAAAAAATATACAACTAACTATGAAAGATAGAGAAATCAGTGTTCGGCGGAACCTGGTATGTGTATGAACAGAGGTGAGGATAGAGAGATGGTGGTGGAGACGCGGTGGCGCTGGGAGGGAGTACGGCGGCACGGTGGTGGAGCAGGGGCGGGGTGGAGGTTGGGGTTTGGGTTGGAGGAGGTGGGAGAGGAAGGAAAGAGGGGGCAAGGGTTGTGGGGGCTGTGGTGGTGGGAGACGGCGGTCTGAGGTTGGCTGCGGTGGGGGGCAGTGGCGGAGGAGGGCGGCGGTGGGTGAGAGGCATGGAAGAAAGTGGTGGAGGAAAAAGAGAAAGAAGAGAAGGGGGTGTCGCGGGGTGGTCTGGGTGGTTGGGGGTGGTACGGCGGTTGGGTCTGGGTGGTTGCGGTGGTTAGGTGCGATGGTGGTGGTTGCAGAGGAGGGAGGGGGTTGCAGAGAAGAAAAGAAGAAGGGAGGGGGTATGGGGGCGCGACGGGTAGGGTTTCGCGTGAAGGGGGTTAGTATTTTTGAATCCACGCGAACGCATGGAGCACGCGATCGCGTGACTAGGGTGAAATGGCTTCGACGCGGTCGCGCGATTGACGCAATCGCGTGGGTTGGGTAAAGGATGGGTGACGCGGACGCGTGAGGCACGCGACCGCGTCGCTGAAAATTGTGCTAGACGCACACTTCCAGCGTCGTTTTAGCGCAACTCTCTATCTCCATTTAGGGGGCCATAATATCCACGCAACGCAGACGCGTCGCTCACGCTTTCGCGTGGGATGAGTGTTTTGCAAGTGACGCATTCGCGTCAGGGACGCAAACACGTGGGCCGTTTTGTGCTAAACGCACACCAGCCGCACAATTCCAGCCCAACTTTCTGGGCGTTGGATCTTTACGCCGATTTCCTTCTCACGCCCACGCGTGGCCTGCGCGCTCGCATGGGGTGATCTTTTTTTTTCAGTTATGTAGTATGCAATATGCAGGGCTAATGTAGATGCTATGAATACTTCCAGGTTCAGTGAAAATAAAATAAAATAAAAACAAACAACATGAAATAAAATTGAAAAAGAGAAACGATCATACCATGGTGGGTTGTCTCCCACCTAGAACTTTTAGTTAAAGTCCTTAAGTTGGACATTTGATGATCTTCCTGTTATGGTGGCTTGTGCTTAAATTCATCCAGAAATCTCCACCAATGTTTGGAATGCCAACAGCCTCCGGGGTCCCAAACTAAGCATGTAAAGCTTTTGAGCAGCTTCAAATAGATTCGCAGGCTCTCGGGGTGACGAATGTCAGAATAGATTCCAGGATCCCAGACATCTACCTTTTTCTTGATCTATATTCTTCCATCCGGGCGGTTTAGAAATTGTATTCTCACCAAGATGACCAAACATCTTTCGAGACCCATTCAATTGAACCTGATACCAATCCTTGCACTTCGAATTGAAGCGTGGAACCTTATTGAATCTTGCACACCAGCTCTGAGTACGAGCTATTTCCCTCTTACTCTTAAAGCCGCAGAAAGCTCTAAGCTGGCCATCTGTTTCAAGCAAACCATATTCAAGTGGAAAAGTAAAGACAAAGGTTAAGGATTGTACCCACTTGAAGCTTGTATTAGGTGGTAATGGCCTTGGGATAGGTGTTTTCAGTGGTTCTGTAAGCTTTACTCCTTTGTATTCTTCTGTGAATTCCTCCACTTCTTTGCAAGATTCTTCAACTGCAACTGCGTCTTGATCAAAGCCTTCTATGTCTTCCTCGTCACTTAAGTCATAAGTTGGAGGTTGAGAGAAATCTACTTCGACATCATCTTCGTATTCACTTGGATAAGGTTCTTCAGGCTTAATGAGTTCAGTTGCAGATGCAAGTTCATGACTAGGAGAGGTTGATTCATGATCATTACTGCCTAAAGAATCAATTTCTTGGTCTGTTCCGTCCAATTTTTCACAAGGTATATGCTTTGGAGGTTGTGCACTATCCTCATTGGCATCAAATTCAAACTTCTCGACGGAATCCTTTACAGTTCTCGATTCCCATGGAGGTTCAGCATCTCCTAAATCTTCAACCACTTCTTCCTCTACAACTATTATGGCTTCCTTCACTTGTTCCAATACAAAGCCATGCTCCTCATTGTCCACCGAAGTTTCTAGTGTCTCCTTCATGCTACGCTCTTCTTTTGATTCACCACATGTAGCCATGGGAGTACTTTGAGTGCTCGGATGTTGGAAAGCTAATTTATTTACTACCTCGGTTAAGGCAGTAGTGAGTTCCAGTACGTCCCTTTGCATCTTCACTTGTCCTTGAAGAAGAACACGAAGTTTGTCATCCATTGGAGATTGGGGTGGATATGAGGGTTCATTGGTTGGGGGAGAGGGTTCATAATAAGAATATGGTGGTTCTTAGGAGTAATTGGATTGGGATTGTGGTGGATAAGGGTCATATGGTGGAGAATGGTGAAAAGGAACTTATGGGTGTGGTGGTTCAAAGCTATGTTGAGAGGGTGGTTCATAAGCATAGGGTGAAACTTGTTGGTAACTACAACGGGGTCCACCGTATCTATTGCCTTGGCATGCATTGTGGAATGGTCGTCGTCTGTGATACTGTGGAGGGTGTTGTTGCCTAAAGGGTTGATCAAGTCCTCGTGGCTCCATCCATCTTTGGCTGTTCTGACCTTGATGCATGTTCCTGCTATAGCTTTCATTCCCTTCAACAATATTAGAACCAAACTCAAAGCGAGAGGGGTGAGAACTCATCGTAGCTAATAAGAATTAAAAATGAAAATAGAAACAAATAAACAAGCAAAAGAAAAATATTTACAATAACCAATAATAAGGCACACGTTTGCGATTCCCCGGCAACGGCGCCATTTTGAAAAGAACGAAACTCTCGCGTGATCTAGAATTTTCACAATAAATTCGCGTTGAAAGTATAGCTTCAAGACCGACAAGAATTCCTTTCTTACAAACGTTTTGGTTGTCACAAATAACAAACCCAATAAAATTTATAAACCAAAGTATTCAAACCTCAGGTCGTCTACTCAAGGAATTGCAGGGAAGTATGAATTATTATTGGTTATGAAAAATGGTGTTTTTGGGTTTCAAAAGATTTGAACAAGGGGAATAAATTGCAGGAATTAATAAATTAATAACTAATAAAACTCTTGGCAAGGTGTGAATATTTGGAAGTCCTATCCTAGTTATCCTTATCGATGGTGATGAGAATTGAGTTTTAATCCCACTTAGTTAACCTTTACTAGAGCAAAGGAAAGTCAAGTAGACAAATTAGTTTGATCCTTAAGTCCTAGCCAACTCCTAAGGAAAGACTAGAGTTATTAGAATTTAATTCAATTAGCAAAACTAACAATTATCAATCACGATGAGTTTGATAACTCAAGAGTCTCCAATTAATCAATTAAAGCCAAGAATATAAAAAAGCTAAAGATAAATCTGAAATACCTCAATTGCATTAATAAAAGAAAGTCAATCTATACATAAAGAGTTCATGAGCCAAATTGGTAACATAAGTCAGATATGAATAAAAGCATTAGAACAAATAAAAATATAAAAGAAATATTGAACCTGAGAGGAAGTTGAAATCCTAAATCCTTTAAGAGGAATCCTAATCCTAAAACCTAAGAGAGAGGAGAGAACATCTCTCTCTAAAAACTACATTTAATCCTAAAATTATGAATGTATGATATCCTCCTATTTGATTCCTCCATTCTCTGGCTTATATTCTGTGTTTCTGGATTCAGAATTGGGCCGAAAAAAGGGTCCAGAAATCGCTAGGGGCGTGTTTTGCAGATTCTGCATGTGGCGTCTGTCACGCGTCCGCGTAGGTCACGCGGTCGCGTCATCTGGAGTTCTGCTCTTCCACGGGGATGCGTCGGTCACGCGTACACGTCATTTGCGTTCTGCTCAAGGCACGCGTCCGTGTCAGTCACGCGTTCGCGTCGCTGCCTTTTCACGCTAGGCACGTGGCTGCGTCGTCCATGCGTTCGCGTCGCTGCCTTTTTCTTCAAGATTCTATTTTTGTGCTTTCCTTCCATTTTTGTACGTTTCCTTTCTGTCCTCTAAGCCATTTCTGCCTTAGGAAATCTGAAGATACTTAACACACAAATCACGGTATCGAATGGTAATAAAGGGTAATTAAAATTAATATTTTTAAAGCATAGGAAACATGTTTTTCACATATATCACATAATAAGGAAGGGAAAGTAAAACCATGCAATTTACATGAATAAGTGGGTGAGGGATTGAATAAATCACTTGAATTGGGCACAAAATACATCATAAAATATGGGTTTATCAACCTCCCCACACTTAAACAATAGCATGTCCTCATGCTAAATCCAAGAGAAAGGATAAAGTTAGAATAGCGGAATCTCATGCAATGCATTCTATTCTAAATGCAACTACCTAAATGAATCATGCAATTTTAATTATTATCCACTTGTATATAAAGCTTACATGTAATTAAATTAATTCATATCCTCAAGGAATCATATATGCATAGCCAAACCCTAGATTATGTTAAAGCACTTTTACAATTGAGATGGGTAAAAGTATTTCACAAACTTGCAAGACAATTAACAATTAAGCAGAGATATTTAGCAACCTGCTCTTCAATGATGTCTTCATCCTCTTCAGAGGAAGAGTATTCATCAGAGCTCATGAATGGCAGAAGGAGGTTCAATGGAATCTCTAGGGTCTCTGTATGAGCCTCAAATTCCTTTGGTTCCTCAAAGGGGAACTCCTTTCTGTCCAGAGGACGTCCCAAGAGGTCTTCCTCACTGGGATTCACGTCCTCCTCCTCCTCTGGGCATTCGGCCACACCAAGTAAGGTTATGGCCTTGCATTCTCTCTTGGAATTTTCTTCTGTATTGCTTGGGAGAGTACTGGGAGGAGTTTCAATAATCTTCTTACTCAGCTGACCCACCTGTGCCTCCAAATTTCTAATGGAGGACCTTGTTTCATTCATGAAACTTAGTATGGTCTTGGATAGATCAGAGACTATGATTGCCAGGCCAGAATGGCTCTGTGCAGAATTCTCTGTCTGTTGCTGAGAAGATGATGGAAAAGGCTTGCTATTGCTAAACCTATTTCTTCCACCATTATTATTGAAGCCTTGTTGGGGCTTCTGTTGGTCCTTCCATGAGAAATTTGGATGATTTCTCCATGAAGGATTATAGGTGTTTCCATAGGGTTCTCCCATGTAATTCACCTCTGCTATTGCAGGGTTCTCAGGATCATAATCTTCTTCTTCAGAAGATGCTTCTTTAGTACTGTTGGATGCAGCTTGCAATCGATTCAGACTCTGAAAAATCATATTGACTTGCTGAGTCAATATTTTGTTCTGAGCCAATATGGCATTCAAAGTATCAATTTCAAGAACTCCTTTCTTCTGAGGCGTCCCATTGTTCACAGGATTCCTCTGAGAGGTGTACATGAATTGGTTATTTGCAACCATTTCAATGAATTCCTGAGCTTTTTCAGGGGTTTTCACGTGAAGAGATCCTCCTGCAGAATGGTCCAATGACATTTTTGATAACTCAGACAGACCATCATAGAATATACTTATGATGCTCCATTCTGGAAGCATGTCAGTAGGACACCTTTTGATCAGTTGCTTATATCTTTCCCAAGCTTCATAGAGGGACTCTCCTTTCTTCTGTCTGAAGGTTTGGATTTTCACTCTAAGCTTGCTCATCTTTTGAGGTAGAAAGAATTTGGCCAGGAAAGTACTGACCAGCTTATCCCAAGAGTTCAGGCTATCCTTAGGTTGTGAATCCAACCATGTTCTAGCTCTGTCTCTTACAGCAAAAGGGAAAAGCATAAGCCTGTAGACCTCGGGATCAACTCCATTGGTCTTGACAGTGTCACAGATTTGCAAGAATTCAGCTAAAAACTGATGAGGATCTTTCATTGGAAGTCCATGAAACTTGCAATTCTGTTGCATTAGAGAAACTAATTGAGGCTTAAGCTCAAAGTTGTTTGCTCCAATTGTAGGAATTGAGATGCTTCTTCCATAGAAGTTGGAAGAGGGTGCAATGAAGTCACCAAGCATCTTCCTTGCATCTCCACCATTGTTGTTGGGTTCGGCCATCTCCTCTTCCTTTTCGAAGAATTCTGTCAGGTCCTCTCCAGAGTGTTGTGCTTTAGCTTCTCTTAGCTTCCTCTTTGGAGTCCTTTCAGGTTCCGGATCAGCTTCAACTAGAATGCTCTTATCCTTGCTCCTGCTCATATGAAAAGAAGAAAATAGAAAAGAATAGGAATCCTCTATGTCACAGTATAGAGATTTCTTTATGTGAGTAGAAGAACAGAAGAGTAGAATGGAAAAGAGAGAAGATGAAGAATTCGAACATAGAGAGGGAGAGAAGGTTCGAATTATAAGAAGAAGAGAGGTGTTAGTAAATAAATAAATAACCAGAAAGAGATGAGAGGGGAGGGAATTCGAAAATTAAATAAAAAAATATTTTTGTTTTTGTTTTAAATATTAGTTAGTATTCGAATTTTAAGAGAAGAAATAAAATTAAAATTAAAATTTAAAACAATTAGTTAATTAAAAGAAATTTTGAAAAAGGGGTTAATAATTTTTGAAAATTGGAGAGAGAGAAGTAGTTAGGTGGTTTTGAAAAAGATATGATTGAAATAGAAAACTTTTTAAAATCAAACTAAAAAGTTACGTAGTTGATTGAAAAAGATTTGAAAATCAAATTTGAAAAGATAAGAAGTTAGAAAAGATTTTGAAAATTGAGTTTTGAAAAAGATATGATTGAAAATCATTTTGAAAAAGAGTTGAAAAAGAAATTTAAAAAGATTTTATTTTTAAAATTAAAGTTGATTACTTGACTAACAAGAAACTACAAGATATGATTCTAAAATTTAAAGATTGAACCTTTCTTAATAGGCAAGTAACAAACTTTAAAATTTTTGAATCAATCGCATTAATTGTTAGTAAAGATTTTGAAATTATGAAATGAAATTAAGAAAAATATTTTGAAAATAATTTTTAAAAGTTTTCGAAAATATAAAAAATGAGAAAGATTTGATTTTTGAAAAGGTTTTGAAAAGATAAGATTTTTAAATTAAAAATTTGATTTGACTCATAGAAAACAACTAGATTTTAAAAAGTTTTGAAAAAGTCAACTCAAATATTCGAATTTTATGAGAAGAATAAGGGAAAGATATTTTTTTTATTTTTTGAGTTTTCAATGAAGAGAAAAACAACAAAATGACTCAACACATGAAAATTATGAATCAAAACAAGAAAAATATGCAAGAACACTTTGAATGTCAAGATGAACACCAAGAACACTTTGAATATCAAGATGAATACCAAGAACTTATTTTCGAAAATTTTTAAGAAAGGAGAAACATGCAAGACACCAAACTTAGAAATTTTCAATGTTTAGACACTAACAATTTGAAAATACATATGAAAAACAAGAAAAGACACAAAACATGAAAATGCAAAGATCAAACAAAGCAAATCATCAAGAACAACTTAAAGATTATGAAGAACATCATGCATGAGTTTCGAAAATTTTAAGAGAAATTAAAAAGATGCAATTGACACCAAACTTAAAAATTGTCACTAGACTCAAACAAGAAACATGAAATTTTTGGATTTTATGATTTTATTAAATTTTTTTGGGTATTTTCGAAAATTAATTGGAAGAGAAAAATAAGGATTTCAGAATTTCTAATGAGAATTCCAGGAATCATGTAATGTTAACCTAAAACTCCGGTCCAGGAATTAGACATGGCTTACTAGCCAGCCAAGCTTTCAGTGAAAGCTCCGGTCCAAAATACTAGACATGGCCAATGGCCAGCCAAGCTTCAGCAGAACATTACATACAATAGCTAATTTGCTGAGAAAGACAAAGAAGCTCTTCTAAGGATAGTTGAAACCTCGGTCCAAAAGATTAGACATGGCTTAACAGCCAACCAGGATTCAACACATCTCATGAAACTCTAGAATTCATTCTTAAAAATTTTGAAGAACATAGAATAATTTTTTTGAAATTTTTTTTTGAAAATTTTTCGAAAATAAAAATAATAAAAACAAAAAGCTTAAAATTAAAATAAAATTACCTAATCTGAGCAACAAGATGAACCGTCAGTTGTCCAAACTCGAACAATCCCTGGCAATGGCGCCAAAAACTTGGTGCACGAAATCGTGATTATTTATTTTCCAATACAGCACCAAAAGCTTGGTACGCACGTTTATAATTTCACTTCTTCTTCACAACTTCGCACAACTAACTAGCAAGTGCACTAAGTCGTCCAAGTAATAAACCTTACGTGAGTAAGGGTCGATCCCACGGAGATTGTCGACTTGAAGCAAGCTATGGTCACCTTCTCAATCTCAGTCAAGCGGATTCAAATGGTTATAGAGTTTTAATAATTTAAAATATAAATAAACATATAATAAAGATAGAGATACTTATGTAATTCATTGGTGAGAATTTCAGATAAGCGTATAGAGGTGCGTTATTCCTTCTGAATCTCTGCTTTCCTACTGCCTTCATCCAATCCTTCATACTCCTTTCTATGGCAAGCTGTAAGTTGGGTGTCACCGTTGTCAATGGCTACTTCCCGTCCTCTCAGTGAAAATGGTCCTCTACAGTTCCCCGCATGGCTAATCAGCTGTTGGTTCTCGATCGTGTAGGAATAGGATTTACTATCCTTTTGCGTCTGTCACTACGCCCTACAGTCGCGAGTTTGAAGCTCGTCACAGTCATCCCATCCCAGATCCTACTCGGAATACCACAGACAAGGTTTAAACTTTCTGGATCTCAAGAATGCTGCCAATTGATTCTAGCTTATACCACGAAGACTCTGATCTCACAGAATGGAAGGCTCTGTTGTCAGAAGAGGCAACCATGCGTCGTGGACCAGGAATCCAAGAGATATACACTCTAGCTTGTTTTCATGTAGAATGGAAGTGGTTGTCAATCACGCGTTCATAAGTGAGAATGGTGATGAGTGTCACATGATCATCACATTCATCATATTCTTGTGTGTGAATGAATATCTTAGAATAAGAATAAGCATGAATTGAATAGAAGAACAATAGTACTTTGCATTAATACTCGAGGAACAGCAGAGCTCCACACCTTAATCTATGGTGTGTAGAAACTCCACTGTTGAAAATACATAAGTAAAAATAGGGTAGACATGGCCGAGTGGGCAACCTTCCATGGAGGTCTAGAGATCTAAAAATGATCAAAAGATGTAAAATAAATCACTAAGAGTAGTTTTTATACTAAACTAGTAGCTAGGGTTACATAAGATAAGTAAATGATGTAGAAATCCACTTCCGGGCCCACTTGGTGTGTGCTTGGGCTGAGCATTGAGCTTTCGTGTGTAGAGACTCTTTTTAGAGTTAAACGCCAGGTTGTAGCCTGTTTCTGGCGTTTAACTCTGGTTTGCAACCTGTTTCTGGCGTTTAACTCCAGAATAGGGCAGGGAGTTGGCGTTTGAACGCCAGTTTGCATCATCAAAACTCGTGCAAAGTATGGACTATTATATATTTCTGGAAAGTCCTGGATGTCTACTTTCCAACGCAATTGAGAGCGCACCAATTAGGTTTCTGTAGCTCCAGAAAAGCTACTTCGAGTGCAGGGAGGTCAGGATCCAACAACATCTGCAGTCCTTCTTCAGCCTCTGAATCAGATTTTTGCTCAAGTCCCTCAATTTCAGCAAGAAATTACCTGAAATCACAAAAAACACACAAACTCATAGTAAAGTCCAGAAATATAATTTTTATTTTAAAACTAATAAAATTATATTAAAAACTAACTAAATCATACTAAAAACTATGTAAAAACAATGCCAAAAAGCGTATAAATTATCCGCTCATCAATGAACAACACTCATGACGCAACAAAAGACTGGCACTGATCAAATTAAATACATCAAAATGTTAGTATTCTCTATGCAGCAATTTGACATGTAATATGAAGATGGTGAATAATTGAATGGTTTGTGATTGATTATTTATTTTTTTTGTTATTTGACTTCTGTGTTTGTATTTGGATGGGATTATAATATTGTAGATGATGTAATACTTTTAATTTGGATAATATTTTAAAGATTATTAGTCTATAATTATATTTTTATGTGTTTATTTATATTTTATTTATTATTTTTTTATAAAATGGTTTTTCAGTTCAACCACGGTCGAACCGGTTAAACCTATGAACCAGTGAACCAGTAGCTAGAACGGTTCGATGACCGGTTCGATTTTCATAACCTTGGTCTTGATGGATGCTTCACCAAGACTCCATATGGAGGTCAACTTTTAACAGCTATTGGTTTCTGTTGAATTTATGTGATGATTTGGGTATTGATAAAATTAGAAGGTGTACATTCATGAGCGATCAATAAAAGGTAATCCTCACTTAATTTGATTACTTGATTCTGTTTTTAGGTCAAATTATGATTTTATTGACTTGTTCTGTTTTTAAATTTTGTGTACAAGGAATTGATTCCTACCTTTGATGAGTTGCTGCCTGGCATAGATAACAGGTTTTGTGTCAAGCACTTATATAGCAATTTTAGAAAAAGGTACCTAGGTGTTTAGCTCTTTGAATTTGTAGGTCTTGCCTTTCATTCTTTGCCCATGCAAAATACTCACATTCTTTAGTCTTCACCGATATGTTCTCAGAAAACCAAAAAGAGGACACCAAATAGTTAAAAACCTCCATGCAATAGCAACCGTAGATATTTCGAAAGAAAAGACTGCAAAGAGGACACTTACCTGATAGTTGACGCATCTCCAAAATCTTTTTCCAGGATTCTCTGATGTAGA
Organism: Arachis hypogaea; assembly: GCF_003086295.3. Classification (NCBI taxonomy): domain Eukaryota; kingdom Viridiplantae; phylum Streptophyta; class Magnoliopsida; order Fabales; family Fabaceae; genus Arachis; species Arachis hypogaea. Next base: position 27,592,057 of record NC_092047.1, on the reverse strand, counting down.
GAATGTTCGCAACACTGGTCTCTCCCCACAAAAGCACGTTTTCCTTCTCCCACAAGTCTTGCTGCTGCTACGCGAACCTTGAGAAGACGATGGAAGAGCCATTCTCAGAAGATGTTGAACAACAACATTGTGGGTTTAGGGTTTACTACTACTTATTGGACCCGAATTTCTTTTTCTTTTTTTTATCTTGCTTCCAACGGTTAACTCGAGCGTGTGTATCAGGTTGGCCACGTCGGACATGCCGTTACCAATTTCACTCTAACTTAACGATAAGACTTAATTGATGCTAATTGATAAACCACTATTTTATGGTTTATCTTGTGCTCAATTGAGTGGATTTTATCAACTCTTTACCCACTTATTCATATGATTTGCATGTTTTACATTTTCCTTCCTGATTTTGTACTATGATTGAAAACATGCTTCTTTGGCCTTTATATTGCTAATATTAATCATCTCTTATCACCATTAGATGCTTTGATATTTGTGTTAAGTGCTTTCAGAGATTATAGGACAGGAATGGTTTGGAGGATGGAAAAGAAGCATGCAAAAGTGGAAGGAATACAAGAAGTTGGAGAAATTGCTAAGCTGTCCAGCCTGACCTCTTCGCACTCAAACGGCCATAACTTCAGCTACAAAGATCTAAACGATGCGGTTTCAGTTGCGTTGGAAAGCTAACGTCCAGGGTTTCGATTTGAAATATAATATTCCATAGTTTCTCTGATGATAAGTGACGCGAACGCGTTCTCCACGCGGACGCGTCACAGTGACAAAAAATCAACGTGTTTGAATTCGCAACCAGCGAATTCTGGCCTGTTTCTGACCCAGTTCTCGGCCCAGAAAACACAGATTAGAGGCTATAAAGTGGGGGAATGCATCCATTCATAATACAAGCTTTCATATTAACAATTTTAGGATTTAGATGTAGTTTTTAGAGAGAGAGGTTCTCTCCTCTCTCTTAGGATTATGATTTAGGATTTCTCTTAGTTTTAGGAGTGCCTCTCAATCCCAAGTTCAATGTTTCTTTTAATTATTTTTCTAATTTAATTTATGAACTTTTCCATGTTAGAATTGATATCTTCATTTAATATAATTTGAGGTATTTCAGAATTACGATTGCTCTCTTTAATTTATTAATGCTCTTTGTTTATCCAAATTATTTTCATTCAAGTAGACTTTTTTTCTTTTTGGCTTTGGTTGAATCATTGGAGACACTTGAGTTATCAAACTCATTGTTGATTGAAAATTGGAATTCTTCAAGAATTAATTCGAAGTTCCAATAACTCTAGCCTTTCCCAAGGAAAGACTAGGACCTGAGGAATCTAAATTAATTCATCCATTTAACTTACCTTCATAGTTAGAGGTTAACAAAGTGGGAGAAAAATCCAATTCTCATCACAATTGATAAAAACCAGGATAGGACTTTCAGTTCTTATACCTTGCCAAGAGCTTTGTTATTTATTAGTTTAACGACTTGTTATCTTACATTACTTGCTCCTTCTTTCCAAAACCCCCAATTTACAAGACTCATAACCAATAATAAGAACACCTCCCTGCAATTCCTTGAGAAGACGACCCGAGGTTTGAATACTTCGGTTATCAATTTATTTAGGGATTTGTTACTTGTGACAACCAAAACGTTTGTATGAAAGGACTTTTGTTGGTTTAGAAACTATACTTGCAATGAGGATTTATCTGTGAATTTCTAGACCACGCAAAAGTCCGCTCTCATCAAAATGGCGCCGTTGCTGGGGAGTTGCAATAGAGTGCTAAAGTTATTAATTGGAATTTATTTATTTGCATTTTATTTTATTTTGCTACTATGAGCTGCTTGTTTCTTTCGTTGGATGACACGTTCGCTTCCTGACCCAAGCTTGCTAATATTCGATCCTGAGATTGAAAGAACTATTTCACGAATAAGGCAAGCTCGGCGTCGGTTAGTCCTCTCTGAGGGCGGATCTGAAACGTCACTTGAGAAAGAAACCAGCCCCCGTTCTACTGATTTGGTTGTTTCACGTGCAGGTAACATGGCAGCAGCCAGGAGAGTTACTATCCAGGAGGCTGGAGCCCCTGATTTTACAATGTAACCATTTCAAGCGCATCACCCAGCGGTAGCTATAGATTTTGAAATAAAGACCGCATTGCTCAATTTGATGCCCAAGTTTCATGGCTTACCTGCTCAAGAGCCTATCAAGCACCTGAGAGATTTTCAAGCAGCCTGTTCTACTGTCAGGCGTGATGGTGCAGATGAAACTTCAATTTTGCTGAAAGCTTTCCCATTCTCTCTTGAGGGAAAGACAAGAGAGTGGTACTACACTCAACCAGCAGCAATTGTATCCAACTGGGATACACTGAGAAGAGAATTCTTGGAAAAGTTCTTTCCAACTGAAGTTACTGATAAACTGAGGAAAGATATTTCCATGATTGTTCAGGATGAATCCGAGACGCTTTATGAATACTGGGAGCGCTTCAATAATCTTCTGGAAGCTTGCCCCCGCCATATGATTGACAAGATAGTGTTACTTGGTTATGTCACACAGGGCATGAGGCCCCAAGATAAGACCACATTGGAAAGTGCTAGCAATGGGTCTATGAAAAAGTACAAGACCACTGATGAGGCATCGCAATTGATCAGCGACTTAGCTGAATCTACTAGGAATCACAGGTAGAAACAAGTCCGTGCAAAAGCCGTTACAGAAGTATCCTCTAGCAGAGAGACTGCTGCTTTAATTCAGAGTATCTGTAAAATGACCAACTTGCTGAAGCAGATGCAATTGAATCAACAAGAAGTTCAGCAAGCTCAACCTTCTCCACCACAGCAAAACCAACAGTTAGTCCCACAGAGAGTTTGTGGAATCTGCGCTGATTATAGCCACTATACTGATGAATGTCCGCAGCTCCAGCAGGAAGACAACACCGTGGCAGCCACACATAACTTCTATGACCGCCCCAACCAAGGGTACAATCAAGGTGGCAATTACAACCACGGATGGCAAGACAATTCTAACCAGAATTAGAGGGACAACAACAACAGAGGAGGCAGAGATAATCAGAGAAATCAGAGGTGGAATAACAACAACAACAGGCAGCAGAATCAGAATCAGCCTTACAGAGCACCTCACCTAAGGCAATCCCAAGGACCACAGAATACCCAACAGCAGACCTCTCAAATTACCCATCCTTCTGCATCTGCCAATGATGACTTACTACAATCTATTGATCGAAGACAGCAGACCATGGAAAACAACATTAATGCCACTCTGAATGGTCTGATCGCTACTTTGCAGGCTCTTGTCTCCCAGATAGGATCAATGAATAACTCCAATAACCAACCTTTGACCTCCAGTGGAATTTCCTCTCAACCATTACCCAATCCTAAGGGTGGTATTAATGCCATCACCCTGAGGTCCGGAACCACACTGCAGGAGAGGAATCAAGAGGAGCCAAACCCACCAGAACACGCCTCAGCTGAAGAGGTAGTGGAAATAGAAGATGTTGAAGAAGAAGAGGACATACAGGACGTGGCTGAAGAAGAAGAAGTACAACCACAGGAGGAAGCACTAGAAGGCGTAGACACTGCAGAAAATGCCACTCCCATCCCATTTCCACAACTTGCAAGGAAGCCCAGGAAGCAGCTGGAACCTGATCCCAAAATGGTAGAGATATTCAAAAAGGTCGAGGTAATTGTTCCCCTTTTTGATGTTATTCAACAGGTACCTAAGTATGCTAAGTTTCTAAAAGATTTATGTATACATAAAGACAAAATTAATGAATTAGAAACTATTCCTTTAGGAAGTTCCATATCTGCTTTAATGGGAGGTTTACCTGAAAAGTGTAGTGACCCAGGTCCTTGTATAGTTAATTGTACTATTGGTGGTGTGATAATTTCTGAATGCATGTGTGATTTAGGAGCATGTGTGAGTATAATGCCTTTGTCTATATATGATGTTTTGAGGCTCCCTCCCTTAAAAAGGTCGACAGCTCGTTTTGTGTTAGCAGATAAAAGCATTATTACAGTGGTTGGAGTTGCTGAAGATGTCTTAGTGGGCATTAAGGGACTCACGTTCTCCACTGATTTTTATATCCTAGAAATGCCCCAAAATGACTCAGACAAGCCATCATCAATCCTACTCGGAAGACCATTCCTGAAGACCTCAAAGTTTAAATTAGATGCTTTTTCAGGAACATACTCTTTTGAAATAGATGGCCGAGTAGTGATCTTCAATCTGAATGGAGTTATGAAGCATCCTCCAGAGGATCACTCTATTCTCAAGTGTGACATTATAGATGAAACCGTGGCTGAAGTTCACCAGGAGGAATTTGAAAAGAAGCACACAGGACAAGGTCCAAGTGTGGGGACATTCTCAGAGAACAATGACAGTGCCTTACCACTGTTACCAGCTCCAGACAACCCAGAGCCTGAACATGATCAGAAGTTAGAATTAAAACCCCTTCCTCCACACCTCAAATATGCTTACCTTGAAGACGGGCAGAAGTTCCCAGTTATCATTGCAAGGGAACTCACTTCTCAACAGGAAGAGCAGCTACTTGGTGTGCTGAGGAGGCACAATAAGGCAATTGGTTGGAGTTTGGCAGACATAGTAGGCATCAACCCTCAAGTCTATGAGCATAGGATATTTTTAGAAGAGGGAGCAAGATCTGTCCGTCAACCCCAGAGAAGACTGAACCCCACTATCCTAGAGGTTGTCAAAAAGGAAGTGACCAGGCTACTAGAAGCAGATATCATCTATCTCATCTCAGACAGTGAATGGGTAAGCCCAGTACAAGTGGTGCCAAAGAAGTCTGGAGTCACTGCAGTGAAGAATGAGCATGGAGAGCTCCTGACAACCAGAGTTCAGAACGCCTGGAGGGTCTGCATTGACTACAGACGCCTCAACCAAGCAACCCGTAAGGATCACTATCCTCTTCCATTCATTGATCAAATGCTGGATCGCCTATCAGGTAAATCGCATTATTGCTTTTTAGATGGTTACACAGGTTATTTCCAGATTCATATAGCTCCTGAGGATCAGAAAAAGACCACTTTTACATGTCCTTTTGGGACTTATGCTTACAAGAGAATGCCCTTTGGCTTGTGCAATGCACCAGCTACTTTCCAGAGGTGCATGATGAGTCTTTTCTCTAATCTTATTGAGGACTGTATGGAGGTTTTTAGGGATGATTTTAGTGTATACGGCAATTCCTTTAGCCTTTGCTTAGATGGATTATCTAGAGTATTAGATAGATGTGTCAATACAAACCTTGTATTGAATTTTGAAAAATGTCACTTTATGGTTAAACAAGGGATTGTACTAGGACATGTTGTGTCTAACACTGGCATTTCTGTAGATCCAGCAAAGGTGGATGTTATTTCTAGTTTACCTTACCCCTCTTCTGTAAGGGAGGTCCGTTCTTTCCTTGGCCATGCAGGTTTTTACAGGAGATTCATTAAGGACTTCAGTAAGGTAGCACTTCCCTTATCCAGATTACTGCAGAAAGATATTGAGTTCGAGTTTAGTGAAAATTGCAAACAAGCGTTTGATAAGCTGAAGACTGCACTGACTCAAGTCCCAATTGTAAGAGGACCAAACTGGAGCCAACCATTTGAAATAATGTGCGATGCTTCCAACCATGCAGTAGGAGCAGCACTGGCTCAGCGTGAAGGTAAGGATCCTTTTGTTATTGCTTACGCGTCTAAAACTTTAGATGCCGCTCAGTCGAATTACACTACTACTGAGAAAGAGCTTCTTGCTATTGTTTTTTATCTGGATAAATTCTGAGCCTATTTACTTGGTACTAAAGTAGTAGTGTATTCAGACCACGCAGCTCTAAAGTATTTATTAGCTAAAAAAGAGTCCAAACCAAGACTTATACGTTGGATACTACTATTACAAGAATTTGATTTAGAAATTAAGGATAGGAGTGGTAACCAGAATTTAGTGGCAGACCACTTGAGTCTCCTTGAACATATTACAGATGACTCCACTCCTATAGCTGATAATTTCCCATTTGATAACCTACAAGCAGTATCTGAGATAGTCCCTTGGTATGCACCTGTAGCTAATTATCTAGTTAACCGCACCTTCCCTCCGAACTTTTCTAAGCATCAAAGAGACAAGCTGAAAAGCGAGTCTAAATATTATATATGGGATAACCATATTTATGGAGATGTGGCGCTGACCAGGTAATTAGACAGTGTGTGCCTCAATCAGAGTTCCAGTCCATCTTAGAGGCCTGTCACTCATCTGAGAGTGGATGACATTTTGGCCCTCAAAGAACTGCTAGAAAAATCTTAGACTGTGGATTCTGGTGGTCCACTCTTTTTAGGGACGCTGCTGAATTTTGTAAATCTTGTTTCCCATGCCAGAAATTTGGTAATATATCCAGGAGGGATGAGATGCCTCAACAGATTATACTTTTCTGTGAAATTTTTTATGTTTGGGGCATTGACTTCATGGGTCCATTTCTAAATTCTAATGGTTATTTCTATATATTGTTAGCTGTGGATTATGTTTCCAAATGGGTAGAAGCAATTCCTACCCGTAATGATGATGCTAACACTGTTGTTTTCTTTGTTAGAAACCACATTATTTGTCGCTTTGGATCACCACGAGCAATCGTGAGTGATCAAGGCACCCATTTTAGTAACAGGAGACTAACAGGACTAATGAAGAAGCATGGGATAATTCATAAAGTTGCAACAGCCTACCATCCTCAGACTAATGGGCAAGCCGAGGTGTCAAATAGAGAGATAAAGCGTATGTTGCAGAAGATAGTCAAACCTCATAGAAGAGACTGGAGCACCAGGCTACAAGATGCACTCTGGGCATACAGAACAGCATAAAAAACACCCATTGGGATGAGTCCTTTCCGCTTAGTTTATGGAAAAGCTTGTCATCTCCCTGTTGAAATAGAGCATAAAGCCTTTTGGGCAGTAAAGGAATGCAACATGGGAATTGAAAAAGCCGGAGCTGAAAGAAAGTTGCAACTGCAAGAACTGGAAAGCCTTTGCCTAGAAGCTTATGAGAACTCAAGACTATACAAGGAGAAGATGAAGGCTGTACATGATCAGCACAACAAGAGGAAAGAGTTCCAACCTGGGGACTTAGTCCTCCTTTACAAGTCTCGACTGAGGCTCATGCCAGGCAAATTGAGATCAAGATGGGAAGGTCCATACAGAGTAGAGAAGGCCGAACCGTACGGAGTCTATCACCTAAGTCATCCTTCAAGCTCTGAACCTATCAAAGTTAATGGACATCGTTTAAAGCTGTACCATGGCGAGAAGTTGAAGAAAAACAAGGATCTCGAGATCTTCCTCTTGGAAGATCCCCACATAGCTGAAGACTGAGCTAGTGGAGCGTCCAACTTACGGACGTTAAAGCAAAGTGCTAGGTGGGAGACAACCCACCATGGTATGATCGTTCTTTTCTTTATTTTTAGTTTTTTTATTCAATAACTCTTCTCTCTATTAGTATATTTTGTGCATCTGCATTTACATACTTTTATTTAAAAAAAAAAAATCATGCGACGCGACCGCCTCATTGACGCGTCCGCGTCGCAAGGAGATGGGAGAAAATAAAAAAACGAACAGAGAGTCACGCGAGAGCGTGGCTGGAGGGGTGCCAATGGCACAAACCGCCCCACGCGACCGCGTCATATGGGAATAATGGCTTCCCACGCGACCGCGTGCCCCACGCGGCCGCGTGACCAGGATTTCGACGTCAAAGTGGTGCACGACCGAAAGTTGTGCGAGAGTGGTGCTGGATTGGTGCTAAACGCATAATCCTTCCCACGCGGCCGCGTGACCCACGCGACCGCGTCATATCATTCTAAAGCCCACTCACGCGATCACATGCCCCACGCGATCGCGTCACCCAAATTTTGGCACTAATATGATTTTGAACAGAGAGTTGTGCGAGTGCGAGGCTACCCTCGCGCCATTAGCCTAAAACGGGTCACGCGACCGCGTGACCGACGTGACCGCATCATTCAGTTTAAGCGCAAGTCACGCGACCGCGTGCCCCACGCGACCGCGTCGCTTGCGGCGCACAGCCTCCCTAATTTTGCCAATTATCATATCTTTTTCTCCCCAAATCCTATTTTCTTTTTTTTCCTCCTTATTTCTTCTCCCTCCCTTCCTCCCTTCTTCCTTCTTTCTCACCTTTACTCTCTCTCACCCCCATTAACAAGGTTTTTCTTTCTCCTTCCCTCCTTACTTTTCTATTATTCTTCTTATTTTTATATGTCATCTTCTTTTCTTTTCTTTTCCCTTCATTATTTATATTTTCTTTTTCTTTATTTTCCTTTTTACTTGGTGTTATCAATTTATGTGAGTCATTATTTTTATTATATGCTTATGGATTGTTGTAAATTTATTTGACAATTATATATTATTTTTTAAGGGATTACTTGCATCTTCAAATTCTTATTTTTAAGAGCTTCTTCTACATGCATGCTTTGTGTTTGTGAAAAAGCCTATATGGCATTATGAACTTCTCTACATTTTTCTACTCTAATATTCAATGCTTGCTTTTCACAAATTCCCTTTACTATTTTATTCATTGAATTTAATTGTCAATACAAACGTGATGGTTAGTTACGAGTGATAATATATTTAAATTGGGAATTGAATGCTTGATCTATGCTACTCATGCCTTTTGCCTGCATGCCAATAAACCCCCTTGCATTTACTTGTCCTTATATGCACTTGCTATATTTCCATTGATGAACTTTTCACATGTAATCCGGACCATGTGTTAACGTCATTCTTCTTTATTGTGCATTGATTATCACTTACACCACCCTCTTCCTTGCTCCATCCCTTTAAATTTAATTTACTTTCTCTTCCATTTTTCAGGATGGCCACCAAGAAAGGAAAGAAAAAACCTACCCCCAAACAACCAGCAAGAAGAGGTACAAAAAGAACATTAGTGGCAGAACCCTCTTCAACTGCGGTAAAGCCCTGAACAAAGAAGATTAGAGGATCATAAAGGTTGATGATAAAGAAAAAGCCTTCCCAGCAAAGGACACTGCGCGATTCCCCAATCGCTACTGTGAGCAGATGTTCCCCATCCTGGCTGAAAGGAGTTACAACAACGATATTCTTCTCCTCCCACCCAATATTGCTACCTTTGTCGAGCCGCAATTGCCCAAAGACATGGGTTTCTACGACAGCCAAGGCACCCAGCGATTCCAATACCTCCTTCTCTGTCCGGCAGTCGAGAAGCCATTCAAGAAGCTCTAGGTCTTCCCCCTGTTCCAGAAAGGATTGGACGCCTTTCAAGAAGTCGCATTCAACGCGCCAGCTGTACCAATTTGACTGGGACGCCGTTCTCAGAGTTATCGCCATACCTGACAGCAGATGGATCTACGGATACCATCGTACCCGCCCTAAGGGAATTCGTTCGCACTTACCTTGGAGGCTCGATATGGGCACAGATTATGTCATTACGTCTTTCGAGCCTCCGAGTCCTCCTTCACTGCGGACATGGCCGTTCTACTATGGTGCATCCTTACAGACCAACCTCTGATCTACCAAGACATATCCGGAACGCTATGAACAAATCGCGGGAAACTTATCTTTTCCTGCCCTGGTCTCAGATCTGTCTCAGCACCGAGTTCCCACAGAGCTGGGGACACCAAAGCCATGCTTCCACGGAAATATCAATATGCTCCCC